>NC_140938.1:93346553-94034053 GCF_014529385.1 Adiantum capillus-veneris | reverse complement strand
CCTTAGGTTTTGTATGTTTCTTTTGTTTGATCCTTTTGACAGACACTCAGTCCTTAACTAATATGTATCTAATGGCTCACGTAGAAGAAAGCAGTGTAACATTTTGTTTTGGTCCCATGGGTGATGTCTGACCTTTGTGGACAATAATCTAATCTCTCTCTCTCTCTCTCTCTCTCTCTCTCTCTCTCTCTCTCTCTCTCTCTCTCTCTCTCTCTCTCTCTCTCTCTCTCTCTCAATTTGTTTCTATTGTTGACACACATGAATGTAACCTAGTTATGGTCTCATAGGTTTGATTTAGGCCTTTTGAAGACGTTAATATAACATTTCAATTCATTTTCATCTCTCTCTCTCTCTCTCTCTCTCTCTCTCTCTCTCTCTCTCTCTCTCTCTCTCTCTCTCTCTCTCTCTCTCTCTCTCTCTCTCTCCCCTTCCTTTTCCTATGTAGACACACATTGATGTAACCTTATAGTCTCATAGGTCATTTGGGCCTTTTAAATATGTTAACATAAATTTGAATTCATCTTCATTTTTGTGTGTGTGTGTGTGTGTGTGTGTGTGTGTGTGTGTGTTACATTTGGTATTAAACTCTACTAGTTTTTTTCAAGGCTTCTTTTCTTTTTTCAAGTCTCTCTCTCTCTCTCTCTCTCTCTCTCTCTCTCTCTCTCTCTCTCTATATATATATATATATATATATATATATATATATATATATATATATATATATATATATATATATATATATTTGTGTGTGGGGAACAAGGAATAGATAAGTACAAAAACAACTCAGTATTAGAATCATTTAAGTACAATGTTTGTAGGAAAGAGATCCCCTTTCAGTATGCAGATAGTAAAGGAACTTCCTAAGTCATAAGTGAGCATTCCATCCAGAGTAGGATAGCTTGCCAAAGTTTTAAAAAATATATTCCAAGATAAGATAGATTCCTTATCTGCATCCATCCAAACAAGACAACAATTCAATTAGCCTTGGATGTGTTTTATAGGTATCAATGGACCATACCAGTTGTTATCCATGTCCATCTTACAAAACTTTTTTTACTTTAACAAGCTTAATGATATATGTGTACAAAAATGTTCTTCTTTTTCTCTTTTCCATATACGCAAGTTTCTAACAAAAAACATTATTCTGATTAGAAGGCCACCACCCCTTCTAATCCAAGTGTCATAGTCCCCTATCAAAATATCCTTCAAGGTTAATGAAACTCTACCGAAGCTATAAAAATTCCTATTATAGTTCAAAAAAGTATTAAGCTAGTTTATGTTTGTTTAGGTCAAATAAAGTTTATGCTCATCATGGTATATGGAATCCAAAACTTCCTTTAGTTTGTATATCTTTTACCAGATAAATCTCTCAGCACATTAAGTGGCAAGGAGCCCTTGAAGTAAAACCCATGAAGCTCTAGAGAAAAAAACGTTATCTGTCTTTGTGATAGAAAGTTCTTTAACAAGACAACCAATAACGAAATAGGCCCAATATTTGTAAGCAATCGGAAAAAACCAAATAACTAAAGAGTAGTTCAATACCCATATGCAGTCGGCAGGACAAGCCACCCAAAATTAAACCATAAGCCAGAACAGAGCTAGTATCGATTCTTAAACAAGAAGATACCCGGCACCATATCATCCCCATGCGAATCCAAGGGGCACATACTATGCAGTCAAATGTAGAAGATAATGCAATCAAAAAACTGTCCCATAGTGTATACTTACGTTAATTGGTATAGGTTCTTTAGTAAAAATAGGGGGTTTGTTACAAAGCCTCAGGTGCAAGAGATCTTTTTTACAGAATTTATACCCGCGATGCGAATGCGACAGAAGTAAAAGACTAACTAGTTAATGAGTTGGTACAGCAAATGTATGCAGCCGCGGGCCAACCATCCCCACACACAATGCACAAGAAGTCAAATCGGTACTCCTCATATTCACATAGCCCAACCGATGGGTTTTACCAGGTTGTTGTATTACGAAATTAACAATGAACCATTAATCCATGCTTATCAATCCAATCCCAAACAATACCTGCTCATGCAATTACCTCATTAAAGCCAGTTAAGTAAAGAACCAGTGCATCATTGGTTAGCACACGAGAAAAACACCCTGTAAATATTCGTGTATAGTAGGTTACAGCAAGTGAATTCTAGGCTTGAGCCAGCCAAGCAACACCCCCAATTTTCATTTACCAATGGATGTAAGTTACAAATTATACCAACCATCCTTAACAACCTTTTCCATGCTGAGTAAAAAAATAATAAACCTATCATTCATGAGTAATATATACACCTGCTGTGCACAGTTGTAAAACCCAACATGATCACAAGCAGTATACACCTGAGGTAAAAAACTACCACCATGCTATTGTCCGACAAACATTTAATGCTTACCTTATTGTGCCAACAAATAGCAGAAGAATGCTTAATGTAGAACTAAAGCAAAAAATTCCAACATAACCAGTAGCGAGGCAAGCCAGGGTAGAGAAAAACCTTGAGACACCTGAGTAGTGAGCTCCATAGCTCCTTTTGTGAAGCAAGCAGTAAGTCTTCTCAGAAAAAAACACGACAGAACAACATTGGCTAAGTGAGGGGCAGATATGCAACCTCACCTGTTTAAATAGTGGAAGGAGGATGGACTGCCAGTCCTCTGAGTGGGAGCAATGAGTGAGTCGGGCCTCCTTCATGTGTGTGTGTGTGTGTGTGGGTAGCACTAAACGGCACGCAGATACCCATGAGTGGGGAGATCCACAGCAAGGAAGGAGAGGCCGCCTTCATGGTGTAATGAAGAAGGAGAACTTAATCATGCTCGGCATGCCAGAGAGATCTTTATTTTAGATCCTAGTTTAATAATCAAGGGCTATCCCCCATGGTCTCTACAAAGTAATGGCATTTTTTGAGTGATAACCCTAAAGTGACCCAACAGATTCCGGGCTAGATCAAGGTGGTTGGGGGGGCGGGGGGGGGGGGGGGGGGTTGTTTTTAAAAACAACTAGGATACCTATAGTACCACAGTGTGTGTGTGTGTGTGTGTGTGTGTGTGTGTGTGTGTGTGTGTGTGTGTGTGTGTGTGTGTGTGTGTGTGTGTGTGTGTGTGTGTGTGTGTGTGTGTGTGTGTGTGTGCGTGCGTGCATGCGTGCGCGTAATGGGCCAACAACAACATAAAGCCAATCCCACCTCAAGGCTTGCACATGGAGGCAAATTTTACTTATGCAGCATTCATGGCATGCACTAGTGTGCTGCTTGAAACAAAAGGTTTCTACGCCATGCCTTGCGTGGGATTATGTGGGGCATGATCAAGGTTTTCATACCAATGGAAAGGGTTTTAGAAAATTGGTTGGGTGCTCAAGCAGCAAATTTGGACAGGTTTCAAGGAGTTTTGTATCATTGAAGCCTTCAACAACTTTCAAAGAGTCTAAGGCAATTCGTTCACCATTAACCACAAGGGTAGAATTTTTATTGATGTAAAGCAAAAAAGAGACTTGAGAATGATATCCTATCATGTGTGCAAGGGATATTGCTATTGTACCTGGCATAGCTAGTCAATTTTATCCCATGTGGATAGCAATTGTGAAGATCACTCTTGAAGAATGAAAAGGTTTAACCTCTTTTCCTCTAATTTTGACCTTAAAAACAAGGGGGTTCTGCCAAGCATGATCCCCTGGTTGTTGTGTTTGTAGCCCAGATCTGCAATTCTCTCTCAAGCTTCTCTTAATTTCCATGTCCTTGCCAAGAGGCAAGTCAGCCTCTTAACTCCATGGCAACCCCTTTGCACTTGCCAAGAAGGCCATTTTGGGAGCGTGCACTTCTTGAGGTACAAGCTTGACTTCAGAAAGGGCCTCCTCGGGGTTATGACGCCCTAAGGAGGCATAGGTGCCACTCTTCTCCATGAGATGATCACATTGGATGCCTCTTTGCATCACATCTAGGAGTTGTTGTAGCATGTTCCCTCTATAGAGCAAGCAGAAAAGGATGTGCAAGACCTAGTAGGCTCCACAAGCCTCCATCTACAAAGCTCTATTTCAAGGCTTCACCATCATCTTGATTGCATCTTGTTGACTACATCTTGACTTCCCTTGTGAACATACAAATGGTCTTATGGGTTACATAGGGTAGCTACATATTGCTCATTAGATGATTCTAATGCAAAAGGGTAGGTCTTATCTCCAAACTTTGGGTTTGGCATAGTGTCTAACCCATTATAGCACATCCTCATAATAGGAAGTGTTGACATCCTCTTCTTTTTCTTCCATAATATGTACTTTTCCTTTACAATCTCTAGGATTCTTTTGGTTCTTAGCATTATATTTGAAGAAGCAACATTTGGGTGCATGTCCTTTCTTTTTGCAATGAGGGCACACTTTAATGCGGAAGCAATCTTGTGATTTGCGGTTTCTTTTGCCACACTTTGAGCAACATGTATCGTTTACAACAAATGCATTTTTTTGAACCCTTGTGTAAGTGACAATTTGTTTTTCTTCCTCTAGAAGTGAACTAATTACATCTTCAAATTTGAGACTGGGATTTTTTCCCTTGCAGTTACGATGGTAAGAAATGCATTACTCTGAGACCTTGTGTAGGTGCCAATTCCTTTATAACAAATGAATTATTTTGAGACCTTGTGTAAGTATCACTTTGTTTTTCTTCCTCTAGAAGTGAATTTGTTACAAAACTAGGCACCCTCCATATGATTGACTGCAATTGGGATAGCTTGTGTAATGGTTAATTATGTGCTCTCTATTTGATTTTACTACTAGTGAGTTGATGACGATTTGTAGATTTGAATTTTGGGAGTTGAAGAGGAGGCACTGGCAAATAATAACCCTCTTGGCCATTTTACCTTTGCATAGTATTTTAGAATTTTTATTCAATAAGCCACTATGGCTGCTTGTAAATAGCTCTAGTGAGAACTCACCCTTATGGGACATGCAATAAGTGATGTGCTCCACTCAAGTACTAAAGTGGAATATATGTAAAAGAGGGGCCTCCAATTTTGGCACCCAAAAACTCAAATAATAAATTAAATACCAAACTCCACAAGAAGGGGTGCGGTGGAGTTTGGGGCTATGATTTTAGGCCATTCACTTGCAAGATTCTTTGCTCTTCTCTCTTAGACTATGCTAAATCATGTTGTGTACCCTCTAATTATGTCTACATCTCTTACATTGTCTTTGTCAAATCTAATCTTTGTGTGTGTGTGTGTGTGTGTGTGTGTGCACTTGGATTTGGGAGAGAAGGTGACATGTTGATGGTGATGTTTGTGAGGAATTGTTGAATTGTCCAAGCAACCGGTCTCCCCCTCTCCCAAATAGTGGTATTTAACCATTTTTCGAGGAAAATTGACAACCAAATTCAAATTTTAAGGAGAAAACTGCAAATCTGCAACATCGAGTTCGCCAATCAAGGCTAATCGACAATTAATCAACAAATTGACAAACTACTTTTGCTCATCGATATCGAGATTCGATATGGCCAATTTAAATATCAATTGATGGCTAACTCTTGTTGATTGTGAAGGCAAGAGAGAGCAAGAGTCGAAGAAATGAAAGGGCTTGAAGATTTTGAAGAAAGGTTATCCAGAATGGGTCATCAAAGAGCTTAAATAAGTTGAAAGGGGTTAACTTCGAAAATAAGAAAGGGAATTAAGAAGATACAGTCTTTGAGAGCACTTAAAGCAACTATAAAGGAAAAATTGTGGTTCCGGATGGAGCCGACAAGAAATTGAATGAGCAAGGTTGCAGTGCCACAAATCTCCAAGCTGAAGATCAAACTGCAGCCAACATACATTCAAGGCACAAAAGAAATTCCACAAGAAAGCACATTGAGGAAGCCAACTGAGGGCTACCAAGGGAGTCACCCCTTGCGAGCAAAAAGCATAACCTTCGACCACAATAAAAGTCTGCACAATCGGCATTGAAAGGGGCACCTTGGACTCTTGACATGCTTTGTCTACTGCCTCGCAGCCAGAGAACGATTGCAACACTCGCTATCTCTCTTCTCTCCCTCGCACGCGTTGCCTCTACAGTACTGTTGATGCCATGCAAGTTCTTTGACACATTTTTGTTTAAAAGGTGTGGGTTAACTTCCTCTTGCTTTTGGTTGGCTACCCAATGAGCTTCTTTTTATATAAAAAAATCCATTTAAGCATTGATTCACCCCCCCTCTCAATTCCTTGGCGGTCGGACACCATCAAAAAAGAAAAAAATGTGGCTTCCCGTCATCAACCGTCTTCGCAACCACCTTTGAAGTCTCTTGACTGCCCACCAAATGATAATGCCATTGCCTAACCCAAGGTCAATTCATACTACATAACCTTTTACCTAGCTTGCAACCCCCAAGAACCAACCCAAAATTGCTCGAACAAGCCATCCTCAATTACTTCTGTCAATAAGAAGCTTCAGTTCTTCTTCGAGGCAAATAAAAAATCCAAAACCATAATGAAAACTACCAAAGGTGTATTTAAGATACCATAGCCAAAAGCTTTTGAATTGACTGATTGCCATTGCTTTTAGGACACGAGATATTGGATGCCGACAAAAATTCAATTGATCTGCAGACCAACCGCTCAATTATTCATCGTTCTCAACCAAAACTCGATGCACCATATTTCTAGACTGGATGCCACTCATGACGGTCAAGCTAAGTACCCATGTGTTTTTGCTTATTCGTTTATTTTGTTTTAGCATTATCTTCCATACCAAGCATATATATATTTCTATATAGCCATTTCCTTTTATTTAAAAAATAATAAGAAAAAAAAAGCACACAATCATGGCATATCTTGCATAGCCGCCTACCATTGCTAAGAAGCTTGCAAATTTGCAACAATCTCTCACTTATGAACGCATGCAAAGGCGAGAACTTGAGGATAAATTACTACACCCTACACATGTTGAATCTGCACCGACACTAAAACCAAATAAAATTAGCAAAAAAGGCTTCACTTTCAAGGATTTTGATGGCACTAAGGATGCTAATATGGTTCTAGCATGGGTTATCATTTAGATTATTATTTTCATGAGATGAAGATTTTTTCGAACATGAAATGGTAAAGTGTGTATCAAATCACCTCACCAGTAGCGCTGCATTGTGGTTGAACGCCACCAAACAGCATGGTAGAGACCATGTACCTGGCATGCATTCAAAAAGTTAGTTTTACCTCAATTTTTACCCACACAGTATAATGCTAAAGCACAACTCTAGTGGGATTTAATTCAATAAGATCGAAATAAAGATGTACAGGGCTACACTAATCATTTTTGGAACTGTTTAATTCAATTGCAAGCTATTAAATGTGTCAATCGTAGGAAATTGAAGTGTAAGTATATATCTGGCTTAGCACTACAAATTGGTGTTGAGGTAGATATGTTTGAACCACATTCATTGTCAAAATCTATTATCATAACAAGAGAGCTTCTTTCTCTCCTAGCTATGATAGAAACAAACATCAAAGTTGTACCTTTTTCAAGAGACACAGATTTGACAACTTTGCTATAACTTCTCAACCCTATGGCAACAACAACAACACACAACAGTGAGGCAACCAAAAGTATTCCAACCAAAATCCTACTCAAAACCTAATGGTAACAAAATGGTAAAGTGTTTCAAATGTTTCCAGTATGGCCACTATGCAGATAAGTGCACAAATGGTCCTACTAAGAGCAATAACCAACCCAATGGCCAATCTAATGGAGTCACCCCAAAATCCAAACCAAGGACCAGTGCTACAGTCAACCTGTGCGACGCATGTCTAACCTCACCATCCTATCTTATTGCAGTATTAGCGAGAACCACGATTAATTTGTCAAACCATGGGATAAAGCTGACTCGACTAGTGCATAGAGGCTATAAGAGGTTGTCAATCTCTTGGAAAACAACTAACAACTCGCATCTAACTCAAGCTACACTCAAGTGACTGAAATCACCAAAAGCCAATCGCTCATCGGCAAGTAAATCACATCCGTTACAACATCAAATGACATCCAAACGTAAGGAAACTTCGAGGAAAAGTTTATAAGACCTAAGCACACATGCCTATGGCCTCAAACCCCACTTTAGGTTAAGTTCCAAAATCTCGATTATTAACAGCAGTGGATGTTTGACCTAATCGTTTTTTACCCAGAATGATGCCCCAATACCCCGCCTATGCTTAGTTTTTGTTTTAAAAGTGTAAATTCCTAGTTATGATGAAATTAGGCCACGGGTCGGCGATGCCAAAAGCTACAAAATACTGTGAATGGCTTACATCAATGTGTATAGCTCTTACCTGCGGTTGCAATGTAACAACCGGAGAGGGAGTAGGAAGCGCGAGAAGGAGAGAAGTGAGCGCTGTTAGCTCACGCTGTGTATTTCTTATCCAAAAACTTGTAAAAAACTTACAAAAATTGGCTTTTATACCTTAGCCAAGGTTTTTGAGTGGTCAAAAGTAATAATCTGGAGTTCTACCAAAGCTGGGAATTGAATGGATGATACAATGGAAGCTTGTAGCCCCGGCTCATTAATTACAAAGTTTACCAAGAAAATAGGAGTTACAATATTCCCAATTTATCAAAATAATAATTATTTTACAAGGAGAACTCCGAAAAATGGTGTCCGTGTTAGCTTGCTGCTAACATTCCCCCCCTCCTTGCCTGTGTCGTCCCTTGACACAGCTTTATGGGCTGAAGTAATCTTTGGGTTGACGGTGGGCGAGGCGGTCCTTCAATGCTTCCAGTGCCTTTTGGTATTTGATTTTGCGTTCTTTGTCTGGCACTTGCAAAAATTGCATGGTGACTCTGTTTTTTAGTTCCACTGCCTAGTATCCTACAAATCTTGCTGTGAGGTTTCTTATCACCCGTGCAAATATCTTCGTTTGCCAGGTGAAGAAGCCAGCTTAAAATGCCTCCTCAAAAGCTAGCATATTGTGCGAGGGTAGAAACATGCATCGGGCATAAAATCCATAAAGAACTTCTTCTGAGGATTTCCCACTTAGATCATAGCAGAGGCCTTTGTTTCCTTCCAAAAATGAGAGCCATGGGGCTCTCTTCTGCTCAGGATCATTGAAGACATGTATGCATGTGAGTAGCATCCGACAGATTTTATATAACATGGCACAGGAGAGATCTGGCAGACTTTTGAAGAATGTCATGGCGTCCGTTAGGGTTTCGCCATGTATTCTTCTATTGCTTGGCCTCTCTCTGGAGCTGGCAGCCTGGGAAAATTTAGTCGTGTTAGCCTCTTCTTCTGCAGTGCTTCGTGTGCTTGCCACGTCCTTATTCGCGGTACCGAACAAAATGTGGGATCTTTTTGTATGGCCGTAGGTGCTCTTGTGAACAAAATCAAATATCTTGGATTCTTGTTCAGCCAGCTTAGCCTCCACTTCAGGTGGTCTTGATCTGCACCATCTTCTTGCATATCCTTGTATAATCTTTCCTTTACCCGTAAGAGTTCTACCTTGATGAGATGGTATGGTAGGGATTGTTGGTGCCATTGAGCATTGATTTGATTGGGAGTGAGTTGAGTGAGGTTGACAGAGTGTAAAACTCTTAACTCCCAATCCATAGCTGCCTTCCACTGCTCATCTACCTCTAAGGTGGTCTTCTCATTCAGTGCATCTTCTTCAGCCTTTGACAGTTGGACCATTGGCACTGTGTCTTTCTCTGTGATTTGGACCTGAAAATCTTCTCCACCACTCGGCTCTTCGGTAGACTGTGTCTTGAATTCAGTAAATGAGACCGAGTGGATTTCCACTTGGGGCGGCTCTGAAGTCCTGCCTCTTCCTGTATATCTGGCTTTCCCTCTTTGAGGAGTTGATTCATTCTTTTCAATTCTGCAATTTCCCTAAGGAGATCCTCCTCTCTTTGGACCCGCATGAGTGCCAGGTCTCTCCGTTGTGACTGTTCCAGCTTCAACTCCAGTTCTAAATATCTGTTTTTCTTTTCAAGAGCCTTGTACACTTCATATGTTCCCTTGAGCGAGGCCACGGCTGGATTTTCTCTTATTTGCCGCAAGAAAGTGGCATGATCATTAATTCTTTGTTCAAAATACTGTAGAGATGCGTTTGCTACATCTAATTGTACTTGAATCTTCTGAGCTGACAAAGAGGTGGTAAGAAGTTCATTTGTCACTTCTGTCAGCTGCTCATCTTTCACTTTGCAGGCATCAGATAACTTAGTCAGGAGGTCACCTAGCTCCTCCATTTCCTTCTGTTGTTTGTCTCGTGCTATTTGATGCTATTCTGCCTCTGTTTTGAGTTCTTGTACCTGTCTTTGGAGATCACTGATTGTAACCATTCTGTTGTCGAGCTCTCCTTGAAGAGCATCGATGACCATTTCTAATTCTTTGGCTTTAGTACTGCGGTTAAAGGCTGTTGAGCGGAGTTTCTCCGTCATGATTTTCATCTGCCTTGCATACTTGTTTACTTGTAGAATGACTTCATCATTGGACTGCCACTCCTCCTATCTGGCAAGTTGAGATGTGTCGGCAGCCTCTTGTGTTGCTTACCGCTGTGTTGTCATTGCTGGTGTTTCTATAGACATGGTTGCTTTTCGTTGGCCATCCTGAGGTTTTGAAACCTCGGCAGTTGTTTGCTGAGTGGAAATTACTATTGTGGTCTCAACCCTTTTCATTTCCACGATTGCATGCCTTGATGCCGTCTCAGTCTCAGTTTCTTTCTCATGTGTAGTGGTTTGCTCTTTTTCTATATCTTCCTTTCTTTCTATTCCATCCATCGACTTGTGAGCTTCCTCGGCTATCTGCTCTGGTTCTGGTTCAGCTGTCTTTTCCTCATGTTGTTCGGTGTGGTCAGCTTGCTGTGTAGCTTTCGTTTGGTGGATGAATTCAGAATCTCTTTCCTTGTCAGTCTTAGCTTCTTCATTGGTCTCTTGGCCTATCAGTGATGATGGTGGACTAGGCATGGGTTGGTCCTGTTGTTCCGGCGGTGGTGAGGTGGGTCAAGGAGATGCCTGGCTTTGCTCTTGAGTAGCTGCTTCCTCAGCTTTCTTTGCCGCTTCTTCCGCCTCTTTCAGCTTCAAGGCCTCGGCCTCTTGGTATATCCTTTCTAAATAGTCTTTGGGATCCTCAGCCTCTTTTCTTGAATGGTGTTTCGTTCGAAGTCTTGTCAAGCCGGTGGGTACCCACTTTTCTGGGTCTTTTCCCTGTGCTTGCCTAGTGCGCTGATACACCTATTTTTCTCTTTCAAATCTTGCTTGTTTCTGAGCTGGCTCCTCTTGGTGGGAAGCCACAGCTTTTCGCTTCATCTCTTCCCTCATAGCTCTTTTTTCTTCGTTGTTAGAGCTTTCACTGCTATGCTGCTCTGATGAGCTGTCATCTGATTCATCACCTGATTTAAATGATCTTTTACCAGATCTTCTAGCTCTTGGAGAGGGTTGAGCTGCCAAGATCCACGTGTTCTGATCCAAGGCAGGCGGTAGGTTGTCGGCCATGCCGATGGCATGATAGGCTATTCTGATCAATGCTTCCAGCGCGCCCAAGTATGTTATCTTCCCCTCCTTCTTGGTGGCCTTCAATGTTGTCAACACATATTGCGCATGGTCCACAGGTTGTCTAGTGGTTGACTTCAGAACTTGTGTAAAAGTGGTGGCCACGGCGTGATTTGGTGTAGTGAGACACGGCATTATTTGCCCAATCTCAAAAAATGAAGAAAACGCGAAGGAAGAGATCGCAAAAAGTAGCGAAGTCAGACCCCAGTTCAAAGACAAACATAGGGACTAGTGATGACCCCGTATATATGAATGACGTTGAAGAGGATTCTGATTCAGGTGAAACCATGGAGAGCAAACGACCACTAAGATACAAACCAACAAGGAAGATCTTCATGAGCCATAATGGCCAGGATCCAAGAAGAAGATAGGAACTTATCCAAACCCTACAGAGGAGATTGAGCGAGCCAAGCAATTAAGGAATTTGGTAGAAGATACCCAAAGGGATCTAGAACCAGCACCTAGGCAGATCCAGATTATAGACATCGTGTTCCCTACGCAACAGCAACCTCACCAAGTCCATAGACCCTTAGCCATACCTAGTGTCATCCAAGAAGAAAGTGACTTAGAGTCATGGGAAAGTGGGCGTACTCACTTCTTGATGGAAAGAATGTTTACAGAGGGACTACCTGATCCTATCGAAGAAATGGAGATCCCATCTTCCCCACGTCAAGGGACTGAAGCCCAAAAGGTGCCGTTAAACATTGCCAAATTGATGGATTTCATGTCTTCAAAAGTTAGAACCACCATCATGTCCAAACTATATAAAGACCCTGAGCTAGTCTCAGGTCTTAAAGCCTTCCTCAATGGAGAACTAAAGTTTGGGCTACCACAATTTTCACGGATGGATGGAGTTGGGGAGATGCCAATAGAGGAGGAACACTTAGATCCACAACCCAACCTAGATGAGAACCTTGTGGTAGAAATACCTGTTAACAAGTTGGGACAATAGGGAAATAGAGAGAGAGAGAGAGAGAGAGAGAGAGAGAGAGATAGGAAAATAGAGAGAGAGAAAGAGATAGGAAATAGAGAGAGAGAGAGAGAGAGAAAGAGAGTGATAGAGAGAGAGAGAGAGGAAAATAGAGAGAGAGAGAGAGATACGGAAATAGAGAGAGAGAGAGAGAGAGGAAAATAGAGAGCGAGAGCGAGAGAAAGAGAAAGAGAGATAGCAAGAGTGAGATCGAGAGATAGTGTACGGGGAGAGAGAGAGAGAGAGAGAGAGAGAGAGAGAGAGAGAGAGAGAGAGAGAGAGAGAGAGAGATAGGAAATTAAATAGAGAGAGTGAGAGAGAAAGAGAAAGAGAGATAGCGAGAGAGAGAGAGAGAGAGAGAGAGAGAGAGAGAAATAGAGAGATAGAGAGTGATATATATATATATATATATAGAGAGAGAGAGAGAGAGAGAGAGAGAGAGAATTAACTAGAGATAGCTACAGAGGTAGAGAGAGAGAGATAGATAGTATATAGAGAAAGTCGCCGTGAAAGAGTTAGGTTGACTGACCAATTGTGTGAAAAGGACAGAAACTCTCTCTATCTCTCTCTCTCTCTCTCTCCCTCTAGAAGAAACTATGGAACTAAAAGAGGCAAAGGGGTTTTGCCCGCTACATGCATTGCCATGTACACCTGGGAGTGCACGTATGTGTCTACCCATATATGATTTGACCAATAAAGACGAGATTTTGACCTGGTGGTCCTGATCTCCGTACACCTCTGGATCGAGGTGTACGGATATCGGGCAAGACTAGAGAATGCGAGGTAGTTTACATTGTGAGGAGTATATATATTAAAACAACATTCATAATCATTGTAGATGGCAACGTCATCAACTAACATGGAGGAAAATATTGCATGCTCGTGCACGCTCTGCAAGTATCAAATCATGCGCATGCGTAGGATATGTAATGAGCATGTGCACAAGTACAAAGAGTTTGCTAGAGAAATCGTACAGAATCTACGATACGACTCCTACGGAACGGGCATTGATTTTCGCGACATAACACCTACATCTGAGAGAGAGAGAGAGAGAGAGAGAGAGAGAGAGAGAGAAAGGATTATGCGTGAAGGTTCGACCAATATAGAGCCAAGGATGGAAAATGTTGCAAGAAGCACACCCTTTAAATCCAAGATAAGCGTTTTTTCTCCTGTTTGAAATATGTTGGTAGATAATGGAACCATTGCTCTTGGTTTGAATGTGATATTTGATGGAATAGGAGAGGGAGCTCCTCTATTTTGTGATCATCTAATAGCAAAAAATAAATTCTTAGAAGCCCTGAATGATTTAAAAAAAGGTTAATATAGAGATCTTAAGTGTGTTGAAGGCCTTAGGGACATAGGGTGTTAATTTGTGGTTACACTTAGTAAGTCTTATGCAAGAACACATGCCCACCTATGACCCTATGGCCTTAGAGTCATAGGGTGTTGAGACCATAAAGTGAAAATCCCTAAGGTCATAGAGCAAGATTTGACCTTATGACCCTGTAGATTGTCCTTGATGGCACAATGAACTCAACTTTCAAAGCAAAAAACTATAAAGCCTTCAAAAAAAAAAAAAAAGCATTTGGCACACAAAACTCAAAAGTTACTTATAGCATTGAAAGACAAATTAAAAAACTATTAATCATTTACATCTTCATATATGTTGAAAGCCTAAGCACTCTAACAAAGTCTCTGAGTACATAAAGCTCTTTGTAAATGACAAAATGTTACAAAACATTACTCCATCATTTCTTGATGTAGGGCTATTTGAGATCATACTGAATTTTTAGATGCTTTACATAATTCTTGGCTTCATGTACTTTGATCATAGGCACCTTGTATCCCAATTTTTGGGCAAGCATAATTGCTTCTGTACCTTTCAAGGTTGATAACGATTTGATATTCTTTAAGACCCTTACTTTTTCTTGATCGGGTGCTGAAAGTTTCTTGTCTTGACTTCGAGTGGACATTCCACTAGTGCTAGATATTGCAAATTTCTCATTGTGAAGCGGACGAGAAACTTCTGGTAGCTTGCCCATGGAGTAGGTTTTTCCCAGAAAAATTAGATTTCTCTCCTCCCAATCTGCAACAACCTTGTGTATACGGTTATGAAGCTCATGACCTTGAACTATGGGTGCTTTCCATATAAATGAGACCCTGTAATTGTGCGAATGTCATTAACATGATTTCAATACAGGATTCACGCATCCCTTTAATGGTTCATCATCTACAAGAAGCAATCTTCTTGCATCAATCCCAAATTTTGATGATGCAATAGCCAACAGTTTGAAAAGTGCTTCTCCTTCTGGATTATCTAAGTGAGTGATCCTTGATTCTATGCATGGTTGACATTGGCTTTGCCCCTAGATCATAAAGAATGGAACTTTTTCTCTGGCTTCCTTTTCTAAAATCTTGATGATGTCCACAACATGCATGTCATTAGCAGATGACCATATCCCTACATTGAAATTGCTAATTAGAGCCTTTAAAAACTCAATGCATCCTCGCCGAAGAACATATGCTCATGTCCAAACTTTAAGCTCTTCATTTTCTTGGACCTTTGCCAGCATCTCCTTAGGAACAATCCACACAAGCTCACTATTATAGTCAGCATTGGTGTGTTGGTGGATGGAAGGTTCGGCTCACCATGCACTTTGATTTTTAAATCCTCGGGTACTAAAATATTTGTGTTGGATTCTCCTTCTGGCGTTGCACATTTTCTGGAACTTGCATTGCCTTCTACTTCCATTGTGTTGCCATGCAATCCAATTCCCAAATCTTGGGCTACTAAAATATATTTATTGGATTCTTCTTCTTGCCTTGCACATGTTCTGGAACTTTCACTGTCTTCTTCCATTGGATTGCTCTTTAAATTTATCTTCAATATTTAGTGGTTGACCTTCAAAAACTTGTAGATTCTTGTCATCTTCTTCAGAAACTCTTTGGGTGACATGGAGATTGATAGAATCTTTCTCAGTAGGGTCAATGGCATGAGCATCCTCTATACCAACGATCTCGAATAAAACTTTGTCAGCCGCAATATCTTGTTGAAGGACTGCAAGTTTAAAGAATACCTAATTTTAGATTCCAAAGTACCTACAATTTTGATAAATCTTTTTTGTCACACTCTTAGAAAAAACTAATCGCAAATAACAAATTTACTAAATGATAACACATCTACTACAAATTTATTTTTATGCTCCTCATTGTCTAGAGATTCCTAATCTTTATCTAGCTACATTAGTTTTTTGTCCATGATGGTGGTGTCTAGAAGTATACTTGGAGAAACATTTATGCCTTTAAGATCAAGAACACAAGTCTCATTTTCTATTGCACTATCTTCTTGCATTGGATGATTTCCTTGAAAACTTTTTACTAAGTTTCCTATGGCCTTCAAGCCATAGGGTGATCTTCGTAGATATCTCTATGACTTTAAGATAATCCAAAATATGTCTCTTTATGGCCTCAAGGCCATAGGGTTAGGATTGTTAGTAGGTCTCAACATATAAATAGATCTATGGCTTCAAAGCCATATGGTACTTTATTTATGTGCCACTCTATGGCCCTAAGGCCATAGGTTGTCATGGGGCCACAAGATGCCCTCTATGAGCACTACTAAGAACCCATCTATGCTCTATGTTGGCACCCTATGGCCCGAGGGCCACAAGGTGTGTATCTTATGCTCTATATGTTGTCACTGTATGGCCCTTGGGCCATAGGGTGCCCTCTGTGCTAGTAAGAAATCCTCTATGCTCTATGTTTGCACCCTATGGACCTAGGGCCACAAGGTACCCTCTATGATAGTAAGAAATCCTCTATGCTCCATGTTTGCACCCTATGGACTCAATTCAGACACAATCCTGAGAAGATCAAGTGTAATATCACCAGTGAGAATGAAGAAAAACTCTCAAGAGAAGTAGATCTAGATTCTTAGCTAGATAAGAACCTCATGTCTTTTTGCACTTGGAAAAGATGTGGCCAACCACAGCTAGAAGATGCTCCTGAATTTGTGAGCATATAAGGAAACAAATGAGCAAAATGTTTGGGAATCATCTCGACCACCATTGAAGTAAGTTCATATATCATCATAGCTCAATTCCATGTGATCACAGCAAAAGATATGCAAGAGGACATCATAATGGGAATGCCAATAGCCCAAAAGGTCCTAGAGATACAGAGTTCAATGAAAATGAAGTCTTCAGAGACAACCAAGAATGAAGACCAAGATTGGTCACTTGCGAACGGCAACATAAGGCCCTCAAGCACATTTAAAATGGAGAATTATATGAAAGCAGATCTTATTGAAGATGATTCATCTCCATCATACAGAGCTTCAAAAGAGATTAAAGAAAATCAAGTAATAGCAAGTGCATATCAAACAGAGCAAAGAGCAACCACGATATCTATTGAGCAAATAATTCCATCAAATCCAGAAGTAAAGAAGAACAAGGTTACAGATAACCACGAACCAATAGGAAGTCCAAAGATCAATCACTCATTGCCAGCTAAATTAGCTTATGTAAGTCAGATTGGAAAACAAAGTCTCAAACCACCCTCCATAGAGACATAGTTAGATCAAGATGAGACCATGGCAAAAGCAGGACAAAGAAATTCAATAGAACCAACAACAAGAATAGCTATAGTTCTCAGCAACACAAAAGGAGCAAGTGTCAGATGCAATGCTCTACTGGATAAAGAAGCAAAGTGCAATGTGGTTGCAGACAATATCCAGTGTATTCTAGAGATTACTCAGGGAAAGTCACGTAACAAAGAAATCATGGGTAAGGCTACAAGTCAAAAAGAAATGGTTGCTACTCTTAGTATCCAAAATCATGAAGAGCAGGTAAAGTTTCAGGTGAATCCTTCAAAGGAAATTCTTGCATATGTAATCCTTGGACACCAGTGGTTAGATCAACACAAGGCCTACAAAGAAGATAAAATGCTAATACTCTCTTTTCCAAGAGGTATCCAACAAGAGTTACATGTACCATTAATGCTAGATTTAGAGTTGCAAAAGTCACAAGAATCGAAGACAGGTCTTGCATACAAAGGTAAAGCTAAAGTGGACCTTCCATCAATTAGCAAGAAAGGTGTGACATCATATTATTCTACATCAAATAACTCTCATGGATCGGCTTCTTCAAGCAAGACAGGCTTTCAAAACTTCAAGACAATTGCTGACCCAATTGTAACCTCTAAGGAGACACCCAAAAAATCAAAGATATTTTAGCCAAAGTACTCAAGAAAGCAAGGGAAAGTCAAGCAAGTGTTTGTTCTGAGCAGTTTAGTCAAAGTCAATGATTCGGTTTGGATTAAGGATAGGAAATCAACACATAAAGACAAACACATGGGATGGATAACATCACAGTGGAGCTTAAAGGAACAGGAGTACTATAGAGGTAACAGACAGATATGGATGCCAAAAACTCAGGTTAGATCATATGAAGTGAAATCAAGTCCCTCCCAAGAAAGAAGGCCCACAAGGTATCAACTTTGACAATATCCTAGGATACCTAAGAAATAGGTATGCAACAAAACAACATCGAAAGATTCTAAAGTCTACCAGAATTCACAAGAGGATATAGAAATTAGATGGATCTCAAAGAATCTTCCTCTTGGATAAGGATTCTACATAGGTTATACAAAAGATTTGGCTACCAATCAACCACAAGACCTGCATGAAGATCTCAAGACCTTTACAAGACCTAGAGTGCAACAAAGTCAACAAAGGATATACCAAGGTCATTAAGAGATTTGGATTCCTAAGTCTTCCAATGCTCCTAGTCAAAAGCCAAATTCCGACAACCAACACAGGCCTACAACAACATCAAAGACTCCTATCAACAGGACCAATTGGCGAATCAAACAAATAATGAAGTCTTCACCGTAAAATAAGGACAACCCAACCAACGCAAATGCACATTCAAAGATGATAAAACAGGTAAGGCAAAAGAAATCTTCAATGCCAACTTGGTCCTTCACTAATCCTCTTTTTGAGGATTCAAGCTTACTTTTACCTGAAGAAATTTTTGTTGTAAGCACAATAATGTAAAAAGTCAAGTCACCAGGGTGCAAAAAATACTCTTTGGCATAGTCAGAGTCGGGCTGCTAAGCCATAAAATGAGCAAAGCATTAGTCCCAAACATTCAAGTCATATTAAACTCTGTGCTAAGAGTCGTAGTTATTAGGCTTACGCTCAAGATGGAGGAGTTGAGCATATCTAAGTCATGTCACTCATGCTGGATGATATGAGCATAAGAGTCAAAGTCTATTAACTTACAATTGGTGGAGTGTCGTAGAGTCCAACACTCATGCACAATGCACAGTAAGATGAGAGCACACATCCTCGACAATGAAAACCATTCTTAAAGGGGTGCCAACTTACAAGGCCGTGTCATATGCTTTTATAGCTACACCATCTTTATGAAGAACCTCTCAAAATATTTCTTGCACATCATATTTTTTCCCATGCATTTCTGTGTATGCATAAATAGGATGTCCCATCATTGGACATATGTATTAGACACTCTTTTTTGCTTCCACCTATGTACCTTGAGTGGACTACAACAGGCAAACCAATGTTCTATCATGCTACCCTCTCATATTTGCTACTTTTTAATTCCATATCTATCAGCAACAAATAATCCTTGAGTACTTTATTAATATTTCCCATGCTAATAAGTACCCCAATAATGCGCGTATCCTAAAGGCACTTTTTTTCCCATTGGGTTTTTTCCCTTTGGTCATCCAGGTATTAGACCCTAATTTAGAACCTCATCCTTCTACTTCCCTTGTACATACTTTTTATAAATAAACAGTAGCCTCATCATTACGCTATTACAACGGACAAATACAACATCATCTCTCACATCATACATATTTGGACCAATGAAGATGCTGCAACAAATTGAACCTCATCAACAAATTCAATGACGAATGAAGACGATCAGCCCATCAACAACCAATCAAAACCTTCCACAACCTCCAAAGGACACTTTTCAACAGTGCCCGAGGATGGGCAGTAAAATCTGAAGGAGGGAATGTTAACTAAGTCAATGTTAGTTAACAGAATCTGCTAAAGGCCGAGCCTTATGGATGCACATTGAGGATGAATACAAAGAAGCAGTAAAGATTGGAGTTACACATTTTCCACGTTTTCCCAAAATGGTCATGTATTATAAATTCTCGATTTATTTCAAGCCATTGTAATATTTTAATGTGTTACAGGCTTAATGGGAGTTCCAAGCTATAAAGAATAGGTCAGTTAGTGTGCCTAGGTAGCAGATTCAGTAAGTGGTGGAGCCCTAAAGGCCTTGTGCGCCCGGACATTGCATATTTTTACCCTAGGTATATAAGGCAGCGTGTAAAAGAAATTAGGGCTCTCAAGCTCTTTTGTTGAGAGACTCTTTGGTGAAAGCTCTTGAGGTGTGTGTCTATGGATTCCTTGAGCTTCTCCTTGCTCATGTGACTTGATTAACACTAATCTATGCTTAATTATCTTTCAATATGCCTCTCTCATGCTTAATGATGCTTTGATTAGCTAGATCGTACCTAATTAGTGGTTAATCTCTCTCTAATCTTGTGTGATTGCCCTCTCTTGCTTGTGTGTGCATGTAGGTTTGATTGGAATGTGGTGCTCGATAGATCTATGTGTGTGTGCTTGCAATTAATGTGTTGCATGATAGGATTAGTGTTGTGTGAGTCTTGCAATCGTTAGTGTGTGTGATTCGGTTTACTGGAGATGAAGGGAAGTGGATGTGGAGATTGCCCGTCATTGTGGCTTAGATCCTCCATAGGCCAAGAAGCTCACCTCGTAGAGTCACCATTTGTGTTGCCATGATTAGCGTGTGAGTGTTTCCATGCCCTAGCCGGGTAGCTCATCCCTCTGGATTGATAATTTTGTTGGTCATTGGAGCTATGCAACGATGGAACCCCCCAACACCAATCGCTCACAAACCTAACAAAGCAAGATTTACAAATACTAAAAAAATACCAAGAGATTTCACAAATACGACAAACTACCTAAAAATTTCAAAATTGCCCGACTTGCCAGGATCTACCAATACTAAGAAATTAATTGAAGTACCAAAAAGTGCCATAAACCACAAAATGTATTAGAACTACCAATGCAGTTGCAAATAGAAGTTATTAAAACTTCCAAAAGCTGCCAATATACCAAAACCACTTTCTCAAAGGATGGATGTCAAAAATTACTTGTTGCATATCAACCTCCTTCTCAAGATTCTTTATGTCCTCAAATGTTTCCAAGTTGGAGAAGCATGTGCCAACTGGCTCCCAGATCAGCCTCCACCTCTTTGATGTTGTCATCATTGCAAGGGTTTTCCTGCTTTATTTTTGCAAGGGGCACATCATCGTTCTCTATGTCATCTTTTATCCAGTTCACAACAACATTGGAACCCTCGGGCCTCTACTCTCAACAACAAAGTTTCCTTTTTCTGCTACAGAGCTGCTCTCAACTCTTTCAGCCTATCAGATGCAACTACGCATGTCTAAGCCACTCTCTCAACAATACTTTTCAGGTCTCTAACATAGTCAAGTGTCCACACGTGACGTTGTGGGTGGTCTATCTCTATATAAAGATTACTATCACTTTGTGTAAGGTGGGGCTTTTTAATAGATGATGGGTGACCTATATGAGAGACACCATTTTCCCTTCATCGCCTATTGACCTTCTGCTCCAACCCTCCTAGGAAGCTAGCACACATATCGAGTAGACTCTCTCCAACCTCGCCCATGCGAACTTATGGCGTGCAATGTCCTTTGTTTTCGCATGGCATTTTTTGAAAGCAAAGCAGTGGGTAAACTTCGAAGTGATCTCCCCACAAGATAGAGGGGCTTGGTATACCTTGTGGAACAAGAACCTGAAATCGTCAACCAGACTTGGTTGCACATGATTCAAGTAAATCTTTGCATTCTTCCTATAACATTTCTAGAAAACAATCATCCATTCAAGGAGGTCTTCTTTTGTAAGATCCTTTGGAAGTGCACCCTCCATGCTTAGACCATACTCCTCATGAAGCTCTTCAACTATATAGCAAAACTTGGTCAGAAGAGGGTATTCCTCCATTTTGTTTTTTCCTACAATGTGGAAACATGAAGCTCATTAGACATGCCCTCATTCTACCAAACCAAACACCTAAGCATGCTTCCTATATGCCTTTATTTTGGAGACATTGTAGTAATGAAAATCATCGCGAAATATTGAACTTCTCTTTATCACATGGATGACCTTGCCAATGCAAAATTTGGTACTATAAAGTGCCTCATTTTATATGTTAACCTTCACTGCCCTACAAAGATTTAAATTTGGTACTATAAAGTGCCTCATTTTATATGTTAACCTTCACTATCCTACAAAGCTTTAAACTTGTGTTGCATGAAATGTAGAAAAAAAAGGCAAAGCTCTCAAGATATCAGACATGCACTTGCATGCATGCATGCAATTTAAGAAGAATACATGAGTTGACTTAAAACCTTAAAACCTTCAAATGACAATAGCTACCTTTCATGAAAGAAAATAATATGTCAGTGACACAACACAACAATGGACACATGCAAAGGAGGAACACCAACCTCTGGATTTTGTAGATGACCGAGTCTCATCCTCGATAAAAACCGCTCCACACTTACCTGCTTTCTCTATAGAGAAACTCCCCTTGCTAGCTCTCGTGTTTGGGGTGTTGATGCTCTGAGGAGATTTTGTACTTGTTAGGGTGGACCTTGCATCCATGGTCCTAGGATTCTTTCCCTTGTTAGATGATCCCCCAGCATCAACCTTCCTCGGAGAGCCTTCCTTGGAGGCATTTTCATTGTGGCGATGGTGCATAGACAGAGACCTCGCTAGCTAGTGGTGCAAAGCTTTACTGCTTGCGAGAGAGGTGCGAGGGATGGTGGAGTGAAGGGAAGGTACATGCAGTGATGAGGACCAGAAAAGGCGATCACGCTGGAGGGAAGGTATTGTCTATGAGAGAGATACAAAGCAAGCAATGTGGGACAGATAGTGTGACAACCTCAATCCACATGAATTCAAGCGTACACAACTACCATCCATGATTTCCCCACCCACGTTTTCTTTCAAAGGAGTGGTTTTTCACTATTTAATACATTCCCTCCTAGAGTGATTAAATTTAGAGAACAAAAAGGTTCCCTCCAAAACAACTTGGACATATGTAGAAGTACCAACAACGTAGAAACAAAAAAGGTCCCTTTTTTGTACCAATAATCCATGCTTTCAGCCAAATACTCTAAGTCAGCCTGATTGACACTCCCTTTCGTAGTCACACAACTCACCTAATCTCTAGGCACTCTCACTTGACCTATACAAAGCTCTTGATCTTAAGAACATGAGCAATATGTAAGGATGAAATCTAACTTGGTACCCGGAACTCATTAGATCCCTTGGTAATCTCTACCTTGCTTCAACTCCATTAGTGCATTTGACTCCTTTTTTGTACAAGACTCAACACAAAACTAATGCACAGGTTGAGTTATGTCAAAAATAGAGTTGAACTATTCATAATTTCTACATCCAACAACACATTATGCACAATTTTCTTGATCCAAAGGGCTAATTATTCTATAAAAGGCTTGAATGACTGTTTGGAATTAAAATTTGTCACTAATGTGTGTTCTACATCTCTAGAATAGAAAATCACAATTTTGTCTTGTCTCTCAATTTTTGACGTGATTTTCACTTGAGCTTTTTCTCAGGCATGCAACACTATGAATGTAGTCATGCACCATTCCCAAGTCTATAGCTTTTTTATGGTCTCTAGCATGCACTTAACCACTTTTTCGTCAACTTTTTGAATAGGATTTGGGTCTAGTCTAATGCACAAATTCCCAATTTCAATTTTGAATTGATAGGGGTGATCCTTGCATCAAGATCCTCCTTTGATCCAAATATTGGCAACAAAATCTCTCCCTAATAGGAAGGCATGAGAAAATCATGTTTTTTTCTATAGTCATACTTTTGGCAACTTTTTTGCACTTTTCTTCTATCCCCCAATGTTTTGCCCTCTTTCAGGAATACACTCAATCAATTTTCACAGAGTTTGATCAACTCGTTTGAGTTTAATCCCATTCTCAAATCTAAGAGCTGGGATTTGACTCCACATTGAAACTGTACGCACAAAATTACCTTTGATTTGTTGGTTTGAAGATTTGACCTCACACTAAAACTATACGCACAAACTCACTTTTGATTTTTTGGTTTGATTTTCTAGGTTAAGAAGTGTCTCTATCCCAAATTTTGGTAGATTTTGAAGCCTGAATCTAATAAAAGGAATATTTCACATTTTATTTCTTGGCAAAAATTCTTTTTTTTCTCTTTCTAGATTTGTTGTCTCTATCGCACAATGGGTGGTCCTCATGAAGTGGAGTCAACAAGTAGATATCCTCCTTGACCCCAAGTCACTTGGCCTTTGCATACAAACTATGTTTCACCTTGCAACCAATTTCACACAAGTGATTTAACAAGCATGACAAACAAATTGGTCAAGTTAGAGAATGCAAAATTTCCTCCTATTAGCTCTATTGGAAAAAATCACGATAGTGCACTCACACACTTCTATGCATGCAATCTATATTCTCAATTTTGTTGTGCACTCACACACTCCTATACATACAATCTATACCCTCAAATAACAACTTGCAATCTATATTCTCAATTTTGTTGTGCACTCACACACTCCTATGCATACAATCTATACCGTCAAATAACAACTTGCAACAATGATGTGTTTTCCTTCTTGGACATTCACCAGACGTTGGATTCAAAACCATAATGATGATCTCTCAAGCTCAGTTCGGATCCAAAATGATAAGAGCAGTTGTCAAATTTTTTCTACTTACCCTACTCCTATGCCAAAAGAAAAGAACATACAAAATAACTCAAATAAACAACTCACTACACAAACCTCTGAAATTTATATTTTCTTGCAACTTTTAGTCCAATGTAAACTTTGCTGCTCTTACAACCAATAAGGCTATGCGTGAAGCTTTGCACTTACTCTCAACACTCTACTCAGTCTCTTTATCAGTTTTATGGCAAGAGACTTGCTTCTCAAGCCACCAAGACCAAGGATACCTTGATCTCCATTCCTAATCCACCTTATCTAACTAGTCTAATTGCGGCAACTTTACCAATTTTATGTGTCCCCACTAGTCTAGGTACTTTGTTCCTTGGCAATGGTCCTAATGTCTTTGGGGGGTTCTACCATCACCTATCACATCTCCACAAAGAGACAGACCCAAGACCATAATGTCAATCCTAGGAAGCAAGCATGACAAGAGGTTTTCACTCTCTCTTTTGTACACGATACGCTCAATAAAACTATCTATAAGTGATATAACCACAAAAAACGTGGTTCTTCTCTCTATGATCCATTCATGCATCAACACACAAAACCAATACCAAACAACACCAAACTTTGTAGGCACTATCCTTGAAAGGTTAAAAACACTTTTGGACCCTAAAAAACTAATTTGCAATCTAGAGAAGATCACAATTTTCTATAGACACAAATCATATGTCACTAAATCTAAATTTTTCTACGCCTAACAGGTTCTTTTAAGCATTGGGACTCTGACTCATCAACTAGATATGCAGAATAACACTCGAAATGAAAGATATATCATATAGAAGGTTGTGGAGTTGATGTTTGGATCTTGCAAAATGCTTCCAATGTTGATATCGACACGTAGAGCTCCTCGAGACTAAGTGCTCTTAGAATCTTGATACAATGATTGTACAATGTGGTGCAAAGAGAAAAATACACAGTAGCTAACACACAACTTGTAGAGAAACTTTATTTGCTTGTTCTTTTACTAAAAATGAATCTGAGTCTCCTAAAAAACTTACTAAAAATGCCTTGTATACTCGGGCTAAAGGTCTCATGTACAATGGCTACAAATGCTTCAAATAGCCAGGGATTTAAAATTTACGTAATTACGTAAAATTTTGTGTGATCACAAGGTCTTGTTGACACATTTACATGATCACAGTAGGCGAAGCTCATCTAGCTTTTCCAGGTCATCTATTCTATCAGAAAGCTCGTGCCCTGTCCACTCTAGATCCTTAGCCACCCTTAAGGTTGAAATCAAGAATTCTATTGGTAAGATAGCATTTAGCCCAAAAACCATGTTATATGGGGTCGTTCCTATTGATGTTTTATATGCTACCCTATATGCCCATAATTTTGAATGCAACTTCTGGTCCCAGTCAGTTCTCGACTCAGATACAATCTTCGTAAGGACCGTGCATACGGTTTTGTTTGTTGCCTCAGCTTGTTCGTTTGCTTGTGGATGATACGGGGCTGATTTCCTATGGATTACCATGAATTCATCTAGAAGGATCTCTATCACTTCATTTATAAAATGTGTGCCTCGATCACTCACAATTTCTATTGGCAATCCATATCGTACAAAGACGTATTCATATAGAAATTGTGCCGTGGTCCTGGCATCTGCTTTTTGAGTTGCCTTTGCTTCGACCCACTTTGTTAGATAGTCTGTAGCCACAATGATGTATTGTGCATGAGTCTTATATGCAGGAGGTGAAATGGGTCCGACATAATCAATCCCCCATTTTGCAAAAGCTCTTGCCCCCATCATTGGTCTAAGCGGCATATCATCTCTTTTAAGTGGTACTTTGGTCCGCTGACAGTCATCGCACCGTCTAACGTATTCCTCAGCGTCCATATGTAATGTTGGCCACCATATTCTTGCGGCTAAGACAAGTTTTGTTGTCTTATCACCTGAGAAATGGCCTCCACCTACTCCTCCATGAGCTTGCTCTAGGATTATCACATACTCAGACTCTGATGCGCAAATCCTAAGCTGGTTGTCTTTACATCTCTTATAGAGTTGGTCTCCTATTAAAGCGTAATCTCTAGCTTCTGTCTCTACAGATTTCTGACGAGCTTTTGACGTTCCTTCTGGGAAAGTTCTATTTGTGAGATATTCAACAATATACCGACTCCATTCTGGAGCGATCGTTATCTGATATAATGTCGAATACTCTGCTGGCGGTTTTGATGAACATACAATACATACAGTGACATATTCATGTACGCTTTCTTTCATTCCTGGCCAATAGACTCCCAATTGTAAAAAATTCCTATATGTGTTCCTTCTTGAACAATGAAATGCACATTCCTGAACATGTGCTTCGCGTAGATATATATTATATTCCTCAGGATTGATGCATAGTCGTAAAACATGATCATTTCCCAATTGATACAACCTTCCTGCAACCAATTGAAGATTCTTGGATTGCTGAATAGCAATATGTTTCTGGTTGTATTCTCTTCTATCGAACTCTCCTCCATAGTTTAATAGGTTAACGACATTTTGAGACCACTTCGGTATCATTTCTATGTTGAACAAGTACGCGTCTGGCATGTCGTCATCTACTCCTATAGGGTCTTCTCCATTCATCAATCGTGAAAGATGATCAGCTCTAAGATGTGTTTTTCCTTTCTTTACTACTACCGTGAAGTCGAATTCCAGTAAGATAATGAACCATCTCACTATTCTCCCGGTATTGCATGGTTTATTCACTAGGTAGAGCAAGGCTTGGTGATCCGTAAAAAACACAAACTTGTTGGCTAGAAGATAATGCTGAAATTTCTTCACAGCATATATCATTCCTAATCCCTCTCGCTCGGTTGTGGTGTAATTCTTCTCTGCATTGTTGAGCTGTCGACTGGCGTAACAGATAGGAAAATCCATGTTTCCTTCTTCTGGCTGAGCCAGAATGCATCCTATTGCATATGCCGAAGCATCTATGTGCACATGGAATATCTTCTCCCAATCTGGTGATTTCAAGACTGGAGAAGTAATGAGTGCCTCTTTCAATTTCTTGAACGATTCCTCACACTCCTCTGTCCATTCAAAGTTCACTATTAGCCTGTAAAGTGGTTGGCCTATTATAGCGTACATGTAAATGAATCGTCTATAATATCCGCAATGTCCCATAAAGCTCTGTACTTGTTTCTCATTGGTTGGTCTAGGCATATCCACTATAACTTTTATCTTCTCTAAATCCGTGGATACTCCGTTTTGTGAGACAATATGTCCCAGAATTCTGCCCTGTCGGACCATAAACACACATTTCTCAGGATTGAGACAAATGCGATATGTCCTACATTTCTCAAATACTTTTCTTAGGTGTTCTAAATGCTCATCCCTCAGTAGAGAATGTACACATAAGTCATCCATGTATATTTCTAGAAACAACCTTAAGTATTCTTTGAAAGCATGCGTCATTAGCCTCTGGAAGGTTGCGAGAGCATTGGTTAGACCAAAAGGCATAACCCGATAAGCATAAATTCCCCACTCCGTTGCAAAAGCTGTTTTATGTTGATCTTCCAGTGCTATGGCTAGCTAGTTATATCCTGAAAAACCATCAAGAAAAGAGTATGTTGTTTTCCCTGATACACGCTCTAGAACATGATCAGTTATCGGCAGGGGATAATTGTCCCTGATTGTTGCAGCATTCACTTTCTTTAAGTTGACACACACTCGGAGTTTTCCGTTCTTCTTGGGTACTACCACAATTGGAGATACCCAATCGGTGTGTTCAATCTCATATATGAATTCAGCTTCCATTAGCTTATCTATCCCTTCTTTGATTCGCTTAGCAAACGTATCATTATATGTGTATGGTCTCTGTCTGCTAGGATTTGCGTCTTGTTTTAGTGGGATTGCGTGTTGGCATATCGATGGGTCAACTCCCTTTAAGTCCTTATAAGACCATGCAAACACATCCCTATACTCTCTGAGAAGACTCAAAAGTCTCTCTTCCTCGCCTAGAGACAAATCTGTGGCTATGTACACCGGTCTAGGTGTCTCACCTGGAGCTGCTAAATCAACTTTTTTTGCATCCTCCGGTCCGTCATAAGATTCGTTCTCCCTTCTCTCTCGAATAGGTTGGGTTAATACCACCTTCCTATCCTCTATTGTGAATTTTCTATAGTGAGAGGGAACATCCATGTTTTCCTTGGTTTTGGCGTTTTCGTCCTCTCCACTCTCAAATTCTGTTGTCCAAACTTCTTTCAGAGTTTTCTTGGGCTCTCTGTACTTGTTTCTACGTTCTAACTTGGACTCCGTGTGTTCTCTGTTGCGTTTGTTCTTTTCTGTTTTTTCTGTTTCTGTTTTCGTTCCATTCCATTGAACTTGATTTCTTGAGCCTCTTTTGTCTTTTCGTAAGCTCTTTTGATCATTACCTCTCATTCTTCCAGAAATCTTGTCCTTAACACAATCTTCCGCCTTTACTAGCATTAGGAATTGATTTTTTCCTCTTATTCTAGGCATCGGATTGGTTCTAACCCCCTTTGTTTTTTTCTTTGCTCTATAGCGTTTCTGGCGTTGTTTAGTTTGGTTCGGAAAATCATAAAATCGGACATCCGTTATAGTTTCTTCGTTTCCGCTTGAATTGTCCGTTGACTCGTTGTCTGCTTCATTTCCCCACTCAGGATCATCGGGAATGTCGTGAAACACCTCTTCTTCATTTCCCTTTTCCAGTGTATCGTTCTTTTCAGTTTCTTTTTTGAGTATCGTTCTTAGCATGAAGTATGGAACCACGTCGTACCCGTCCTTGTCGCAAAATTTCGTTGTGGGACCATCCGGAATTGCACAAACATCTAGGGTTGCTAGAATGTGTGTCCATTCTAATGGTTCAAGCGTGTCCTCTGGAAAGGGTTCTCCTATATAAGCTTCGTCTTCGATAGCCCTTTCTAAAACACGTTCTTCTCGTTTCAGACTTCCACATTTCGAAGCTCCACACATCCATAACTCCTTGGGTTTACCTAACCAAGCTGGAAATTCGGATCCCGCCAAAGTAGCAGAATCAAACTCCTCCACCGGTGTTCGGTTCACATCTTTGTAGCTATGGTCTTTCAGGTTCACACGTGTAGTGGTTTCCATATTTCTCAGGTATATGTGATCGTAGCCCCAATCTTGGACCATTTTCAACTGTCTCATGAATGGTCTTCCCAGTATGATATCATAGTTATTCTCCTTGCCAAAATCGACAATAGCAAAAGTATGTTCGTATTCAATGCCGCAAGAAGTCACTACAACTTTCTCTAATAACCCCATAGGTTTCTCCATGTGTCCATCTGCTAATTGGAGTTTCAACCTAGTCTTCCTTATTGCTGGTTTCCCCCATTTTTTCCAAATTTCTTTTGTAGCAATGGCTACCCCAGCTCCGCTGTCCAGTATTGCCATCGTCTTCACTCCTTGGAATTCAACTGGTAAGGTTGTATTCCCCTCTTCACCTTCGCAATACTCTCCGACCTTGTTTAAGGGTACAGGCTTAGCGTTCTTTTGTGGTTTACTCAGCTCTTGTATTCCCTCTTGCAGTCTCGATGTTGGGTCTTTTATCCCAAATTTCTCCAAGCATTTTCCTACAGTGGTCCACATATGTGGTCTTAGCCTCAAAAGCTCAGCTAGAGTGATAGTGCATGTCACTGGTGTTGACAAGATCTCTATCAATCCTTGCGAGTCCATGACTTTTTCTGATGAGATTCTTCGTGAGGGAAGTGCTCTAATCTCGGATTTTGCTTCATCCTCTCCTAAGTATGAAGGTAAGGTTTTCAGTGAGTGAGGTTTGCTCTCCATTGTTCTAACAGAGCCCCCATCTCCCCAGTAAGATTGCAGATCCAAGTCCACTTGAGATCCTACCTCAAATTCCACTATGGGAGGGTTCCTGATGTCCTTTTCCCAATTTGTCTGATTAGCTTGGCAAATTAGCTCATTTGCAAAGTTTGCCTCTCTCACTTGTTTCCAAAATTCATTGTAATCCTCATCTCTTCCGTAAGACCTCTGTATGATTGGATGAAAACTCTCTATCTCCTGATCGGTTGTGTTCAACACTATGCGGTCATCCTTGTGTGTATTTTCAGGCTTTTGTGCACTGGGAGTCTTTTCAGGTACCCGTGAAACAATAGTCTCTTGCTGAATTGGGTTTTCCGTTCCACAATTCATTGTTTCTTTTGGTGGTTCTAATAAGGCTTGTGCAGTCTCAATCATTCTCTAGCACATTTCAAGTCTCTGCTTTTCCAATTCCACGTTTGGGTATGTCATCCACCTCTGTTCTTGTGTTTGGTTGTTCTTTAACCTAGCTTCGTAAGCTCTCATCAGTGCGTCCAATGGTTCGTGTACTTTGTCAACTAGCACTGATCCCCCTGAGCTTAAGCTCGTTGTTTCTTTGATACTCTTTTGTTTCGTTCTTTCCGGGCTCATCTCTCGTTTCCCGTTTTGACTCTCAAGTTTTTCTAATCTATCTTTAGTTCGCTTTAGTTCCTCAGCTAGAATAGCGTCTTCACGTTCTTTTCTCAACTTCATGCGTGCTTTTCTAGCTTTCCATGTGTTTCTCTGACTCCACGGTCCTTGACTAACCATTTCAGTCGCTAACTTTCCATTCTCAGGTTCTCTAGTGGTTTTCTTAGCTTGATCTCTAGTAACAACTTGCGTTGGTATCAGAGTTTCATTTTCAGACCCATTGCTGGTAGGAATAGTTTCTAGCATATTCAATGTCGTCTTTTGCACTTTGTTTGGATTCTTTGAACAATCCTCAATGAAGTGAGTAACCCCACACTCAGTGCAATAAGCGTTAATTCTAATGATTTCCGTATGTGGACAAACATTCATCAGATGGTCACCTCCACACTTGTAACAGGGTCCTAGTGCTGGTCTTGGTCCCATTTGATTCGTCCTTTGTGGATAGGATGGTCTTTGTCCTGTTAACCCTCCATGAGCTATGAACATCAATGTTCTTGCGTCCAAATTGTATCTTTCTTCATCAGAAGCACTTGTAATTGTTGGTGTTCCAACATTCCCAATCATGCCCCATGGTTCTGGTTGTTTGGGTTCTTCTGGTGGGTAATACACAGTTGGAGACATATGTGCACCAGATTCTTCATAATAGGCTTGAACAGGCACTAAGGCTTGTTCTTCCTGATTCTCTAAAGTTGGTGCATATCTAATGCCCACTGGTCTTGCTCCTGGTAAAGGTGGTTGTTGTCCCAATACTGGTTGCGGTCTTTCTATCCCCATAGGTCCTGGTACATTTCCCGTTGGGTATCGAGGTACTGGATGTACTTGAGGTGGTGCTAATTGAGCAGGAGGTGCATACTGACGCTCCCTTACATACCCTTTGTTGTAATAGCACTCCTCTGTTGGATGGTTTGTCCATTTTTGTTCAGCACACCACTTCAGTGTTTTTGGCAATGGTTTTTGGTATGGTGCCATCCTTTTTAGAGCCTCTTCTATCATTTGCTCTACATTTGGCATGGTTGTTGTTTGAACATTCTTTTTAGTGGTAGTCTCGCTCGCTACGGAGGAGGAGCTACTGGATACAAAATCTGTATCCGCTGACACCTCTCCATAAACCGTACAGTTATCCACTAAGTACAATGCTTCTCTCGTTACTTGCTCGAAACTTGTACAAGCTTTCAAGTGCAAGTCCTTCTTGAGAGTGTCGTTTCTCAATCCCTCAATAAAGAGAACAGATAGTCTGTCTTCTTGTGGTCGTTCACGTACTGGACATCTCTCAATGTATTGTTTGAAGCGAAGTGAAGCTTCCTTCACTTTTTCGTGTTCTCTCTGTTTAAAAGCATATATTTGTGAGACCGTATTGTGCTTAATCCCTCATTTTGAGAATTCCTCAGCAAACTCTCTTAGCAAATGGTCAATGTCATGGAATCCCCCTATGTTCAGTGGTTGAAACCATGTCAATGCCGTACCTTCTAGAGTAAGACCAAATCCCTCGTATTGTGTATGGAAATCTGTTATCTGCTCAGCTCTTAAGACTTGCTTAAAGAGTGACACATGTGCATACGGATCTCCTGAACCACCATACTTCTTTGGCATACACTTCGCTACTTGAGATGGTCTCATACGTCTATGGTCTGCTACCAATCTCATTGCTCCTGTGTCCCGGCTAAAGCTTTCTCTAGCATCATGGACCTCATGGGTTACCCTTGTCGGTTCCCTTGCTCTGAATCTACTACTAGGAGGTAAATGTGATGGTTCCGCTTCGAACCTTGGACCTGGAGTGGTATATGTGGGGATTGGAACTGCACTACCTCGATTCGTATCCATTGACTCTTTGGAATGTAATGATCCCATTGGTCCGGGCTTCGAGTACTGAGGTTGACTGAAAGAGTCAGCAGCCTGAGTTCTTTGTCCTCTTGTCGTCATTGGGTTTTGCAATCCATTTGTTGGTGCTGGTCTTTGTGAGCTAGAAGTAACATAATACTGGTGTAGTGGTCCCCCAAAGTATGTATATCCTTCTAATTCTTTCTTGCCCATTGTTGAGTATTGCCTCCCATACTTGTCGTAAGCGGCAATTTTCACTTCCGATCCCTCTGTGTAGGTAAAGACATAAAGTCTTTTTCGGTCTGTCAACTCTCCAATGTAGGGTTCTTCACATCTATAATAGAGATCCTGCTCCCCATTATTATATTTGTATAGCCCCACATAGATGTTATCAGTGTTGATCCTTGTAGTTTCATTCTCTCTTCTTAACCTCGCATCAGGGAAGTTCATTATTGGTGCTTTCTCCTCGAGTTCTTCATCTACTTTGGCTTTGGTGCCCATCAATCCCCACTTGTCCACAATGTTAGGGTTTAGGACTACCAAGTACATGGTACCCTCGTCATCTAAATATCTATCTCCGCTATAGCTCACAGGCACTAAGTCCTTGAACTCACTAGGTCTATCTTCTATCTTCACACAATAGCGGTCCATTCCATCCTTGTAGATCTTGGCACCTTGCACATTGTCATACTGATATTTTATGAACAATAGCTTCATTGTGGCGGAAGGGTTTGATGATCCTGCTGCCATATTTTCTCTGTTGTTCAGGTTCAGGTGTTCCACGTGTTCGGTGAAAATCTCGTAAGATCTCTCCGAAGAAGTATCAGAGACACTTCCTTCAAAGATCGGCTCTAATGGTTGCACCCAACTTTGGTTTACACTTCCCTCGGTTGATATGACACTTGCTGGTTCCCCTTGTTTTGGTTGGTTATTCTGGAGGTTCCTGCCCGATCTCAAATTCATCAATTCCCCTAAAGGACTTTAACTTTTCCGTCTCGACAATTTGTTTTCCTCCAGTTTTTGTGGTCAGAATTGATCCAAACTGATTGATACTTTGTCAATTGTTTAATCTTGTCAGTTGGACAACTTCTGTTTCATCAAGTGAGAATTTTGTTGCAGTTATGCTGAAAAAGACATTATACGCGTATGATGTCTTTTTTTCACAGATTTAGACTATTTTGGTTATGCATACTCTCAGTAGCCCCCTTATGCTCTGTCCACTCACAAAATTTAGTTTGAACTCTGTTTGAGCAAGTTATGGCTAATTTAGACTTTTCTTGGCAATTTTCCGCTTTTGACTTGTTTTTTGGGTCAATTGTGATCCAAATGGGATGAAACTTGAAATATAACCTCTAGACAGCTATTACAATGGATCTGTGTTGGCAAAGTATCAAAATATGTCCAAAATTAGGTCAAAGACATTATACGCGTATGATGTCTTTTTCATCAATTTGGGTCAAAACTTGATATTTATGCTTCCTACAGTGCCTGTAACAATCTTGTCAGGTCAGATATCAAAAATAAGCAGTGGATGTGCCAAAAGACATTATACGCGTATGATGTCTTTTGTCCCAGATTTTGACTATTCTTGGTTTTAAGCCTTCTCCAATGTTTACAATTGAGTTTCAAGTGTTTTTGTCAGGTTTGAATGTAAAAACAAGATCTGAATCCAAAATTTCCTATTCTTTGCGTTTCTTGGACTCCGACTTGTCTTTTTGGGTTTCTTTGAGTGTTAATGCTCTTGTTTTAAGTTGAAATTAGGGTATAACCCCCTTTTTGAACACTCTGGTAAAGTCAAAATTTTTGTTTTGGTCTCTGTTTGGTCATTTAGACATCATACGCGTATGATGTCTAAAGTTGCAGATTTCCAGTTTTTTGGCACAGAATCCTTCCTAAAGCTTTCTCAAGTGCTCAGCAACTCCCAGATACACAGAAAATTTCTCTGACTTTTGTTTATTGCAAGTTTCACTACTAACTCGACGGTTTAGTGATCTAACAGGCAATCAACCATATCAAGCAAATACTCCAATGATTACTAGCTCTAGATCAGGATCAAATGAAGTCCTACCTAAGCTATTCCTAATCATAAAATGGGTTTGGTAATTGTGATTTTAAAGAGATCCACTGCCACTCACGGACTAGCAAATTCTTCTTCTATCAACAACTACTCAACACCAACAAAACAACAAACAAATCTAAGCTAAACTAAAAATACTGTCAACACGGAAGACCCAGGAATACCCCACTTCCTAGTATCTCTCGAGATCTTTGGAGTCCACCACTCCTAGATCTTTTCTAACTAAAGTATACAAAGTAGTTTATACGACTCACCTCGTAGGATTAGTCTAAGGTCACCTACTTAGGGCTCTCGTCCCCGGCAGCGGCGCCAAATGTTAAGGCGGTTACGCCGCTAGCGGAAGCTAAATAGCGAGAACTCAACCAACAACAGAATTTGTCAGACGAGGACGAAGCTTGACCCGCAGGTCGAGTAGGTGATTTGACACCCACCTAGTTGTTTCCATGCGCCTGCGGGTCAAGCTTCGTCCTCGTCTGACAAATTCTGTTGTTGGTTGAGTTCTCGCTATTTAGCTTCCGCTAGCGGCGTAACCGCCTTAACAGAGACCGAGGACAAGTTAATATTTTTGCAAGGTAGTTACGGGCATAACTTTGGTGCATAAAGTTTACCATCTTCATTGCATCAACAAGGTCTCAAGGAACACAAAGCTTGTATTGTACCCAGTTTCTCTTCATGAGAGAATCTATAATACAAAAGTCTTTTGGAGGGGGGACCGGCTCCAAGTAAATCCGGTCCTCAACTATTGTCAATTTCTCTAACTTTCTCTCTCTTTTACAAGTATTATTCATGCCAAGCTAATTAGGTATTTTTCTACCTTTAATGAAGTGCTCTCCTTTTGCTATTTAAGAATTCTCTTAAGGAAATTATCACTATTATTACTTTAATTTCGCTACAATCAATGTATTAGCCATATTCCGTTACAGTAGATAGTTGATCATGAATAACCTTAGTCTTCATAAGAAAAGACTACATGGAATTTTCAGTTGGAAACTTGATGGCAAATGATTGTCCAAGATTGATGACTGCTTGCATCACAAAATCCCACGGTCAATCATTTCAACGAGTATGAACGACAATTCTCAAAGTCTGTATGGCTGGAGAAATTTTCTTTGTAAGAGATTTTGCAATGGTTGACATTGCCTTCGCATTACTCGCATCCCGATTGACACATGGTTTTTGATACTTATCATCTTGGAGGTGGGTGTACTTGTTGTTGGGATCCCTCATAGGATGGGGCTTTGGGCTGTTGACTATTTCCCATAAGCCTTTCGCATGAACGAGAGTTGCACAATCAAATTCCCATCGCACAATCAAGTTCCAATGGGTGTAGTATCGCCATTCAATTTGTTGTTGGCACTCGAGCAAGGGGGGTCATGTTGAAGTTGCTAGATTTGGAAATAATTCCTTCTTGCACTTTATAAGTGGCCGCAATGTCCAAGCCGCTCCAAATTCTGCAAGGGGGCGGATCTCTGCAAATTTGTACTCCACAACTCCAAGACAATCCACCAAGGGTCACCTCCAATGCCCAAGGGGAGGTTCAAAAGCCTTCAGCCTATAACATTTTAAAACGCTAAGAGGGGTGGGGTTGCTTTTGGTCGTCGCGCACAAGAGGACGAGTCACTAAGGGTGTATCAAAATGCGGGGGGTAGGTGAGGGAGGAATTCATCGCTTTGTAGCCCTTCAATGGCATCCACACATATGTTGTTGTCAATGATGCAAAAAGGGCATTTTAAGACACAAGCAGTAGTAGAGGGCACGCGTTCACAAGTAGGCAGCGATCGGAGAAATGAAGTCCCGCAACATCCTAGAGTTTCAAAACGCAAATTGCAATAGAGGAGGTCGCGGGTAGATTCGACAGCATCGTTTTAAAACGTCTGCTAAAATAAATAATGGGATCACGTTGGGCTATTCACATGAGATGCTACTAACTTTAACACACACCTAGGTGGCATGGAACGATTTGCAAAGGCAAAAGTAGAAGTAGGGCTTGTGAGTGCATTACTTTTTGTAGATAGTATGTACGTCATACCTCTTTGATGAGTAATTTGGGTTGCTTTTTGTGTAAGGCTATGGTCACGTGAGGGCTCAGTTATCCATTTGGGTAATTGAGACTACTAAACCTCTTGCGCATTGAATGAGTGATAACTGAGCTATGGTCACGGTCACACACGAGCAAAATTATCAACAATTAATTGCATCTAGCAATCAACAAAAGCTACATGGAGGATATTACATTTGCTAACATGTAGAGAAGAGAGAGGATCTAGAGAGAGAACGTTGATTCCTTAGCCCACATTAAATGTATTACAAACACCCCTAGTGGAACTATGCCACAATCGGCACAATTACAAAGGGATATGCTCGGTGGTACTGAGTTGGCTAAGTAGGATACATGTGATCACATTGCGGGCTCAGTTATCCGCCTGAGTTACTATTAATTGAGTCTCTCGTGGCCACCACCTAGGACTCGATGCATACCAAATGAATGTCTATCTGTCACTTGTGGGGACAGGCGATTAGCCATTACACAAAAATAAGGAATTGTGTTTACAAGGTGGATGCAATTTCAACGACATCGCATAGCCTACTAGTGCATTAGCGGATGCTCATGTCGGCCACCCTATATTTGCATGGTGAGTGCGACATCTATAATATAAGATTGGGGTACCCGCCCAAATAGAAAATCGGGGCAATAAAAAGCACTCGGCCACTCACTATAAATTGACGAGGATCTGCCGCTACGTCGGTGAAGCAACAGCGAAATATGGCGCTTTTTTCTGCATCAGGGCAGGGGCGTAATGTGGGCGCGGGAGCGTGTATGGCGATAATGATAATGGTTGCAGTGGTGTGCAGCAGCGTCATATTGATGGAGGAGGCGGAGGCCTCCTATTCTTCACGCAAGGTGACTCTGAATGTGGCCAGCACATTCGTTGACGGATTACCTACTTGGACCGACATTCACGGACTCCATCACGTTGGGTATGCTGGAGGAGGCGGTCAGGAGGCGCATACAGCGTCTACTAGTACTAGCACCGGTCATGGTGGCGCCTCCCATGCTGCAGGCACTGCACGAGAGTCTCCTCATGACTAGCTAGTGAGCAAACCAGGTCAATCTCTCTCTCTCTCTCTCTCTCTCTCTCTCTCTCTCTCTCTCTCTCACACACACACACACACACACAAAACAAAGAAAAATAGTATATTTCTTTTTAATTACAAGACAATGTCAAGCACCACACTTGCTCCCAAGCTTTTCTTCGATGAGTATATTAGACTCAACCGGTACTTGAATCCACTATAGTCGCCAAAGCATGCGTTTTTTTGGTTTGCTTACAACACACTAATTTGGCAGCTATAGTGGGTATGATATTTTTTCGAGCGCTGGTGCATGTGTGGCACTAGCGGATGCCTTTCAAAAATCCAAGATCCTCCTCGTGATTATTTGACACCCCCTCTGTCAGGTGGGATTAATGGTCCCTACTAATTGGGGGCGGAAGTATTGGTTTTGCATCGTCCGATGGCAGATTAATCCTCAAGTGATCATCATGTGATCACAATTAAAGTGAACTCTAAGTAAACTCAATGTGAACATCAAAGTGATTCCCTTGTAAATTCCAATCAAGATGCGATCACCTTGTGAACCCACCTATTTCAAAGTGATCACTATGTGACCCCAACCATCTCAAAGTGATCTCCAAGTGAACACCATGTGATTCCCACCCCGTCATTTTCGTTATATCATTTTATGTTCTCACCTCCATTTCAAGTAACGCGGGACAGCTTAATGGAAGAGCCATAGCCTCCGATGTGGTAAGCAGTGGATTCAAATCACGGACGCTAACCTGATCGAGATTTTTTGATTCTTGAGAATAAACGAACAATCCACATCTTCCCAAAATCGTGGACCATTGAGCCCACCTGACAAGGGGGGTGTCAAATAGTCGTGAAACAATATCGACACAAGCACTAGCACTCGAAATTTAATGTTGTGGTTCTTATTCCTGATGTGGTTTTTGCGCAGGTGCAGGTGCAGATGCAAGTGCAAGTGCTCTTTCTTTACAAAGTTTTCTGGGACCATCTACATCCATTTTGTACTTCTAGTTGCTTTTACCATACTATCTAGTCATGAAAGCTAGAAACCTTTATACTATTTTTTGTGTAGCTTGATCAATACTGATCCATGGAAGCATCCCTTGGTTCCCAATTTAGGTTGCGTAATATTTAAATTTCCCTGGCTTTTATGGCAACAAGAAAACAATTCTCAAAGTGTCAAACTTTCCAAGGCATTTTCCAAGAGCTTTTCACGATCCAACATGATTTTTATTTCACACAAGTTTATTCAAGTTCCACTTCAATAGTTAATTGTGGGAGAGGTCCTTGAAATTTTACATTCTCCAACGTCTTAGTTTTAGAAAGCTTATGTAGAAAATATGGTATAGCCTCGATGGAAGTACTACTCTACCTTAATGCAAAAGGAAACTTTGTGTTTATAGCATTTCTGGACATTGTACAGTAGGAATAATTTTGCTGCCTTTCTAAAGAAGCCTTGGTGTTGAGTTGGGTTAGGCATACTTTGATTGTTTCTTTTTAGTGCCATGATGGAGACTTACCTTGAATGTTATTTTTATTTTAAAATACTAGATGAATCTTTCTATTTCACCTTTTACTTTACATCCTTACACTGCTTGACTACACATAACATACACACACACACATACATACATATATATATATATATATATTGTGGCGTAGCCCAACAGTCAAGTGACCCAACAATCGACTAACCGCGACTTCTTACCTTTGTACTAGTTCTTACCTTTGTACAGAGCACAGATAAATAAGAGAACAGCGACCTCGAAAGGCAGGGGGTTTTGGGTTATATTCTATATTGGTGGAGTAATTGACGGGCTCTTCTCTTCTTTGATCTGCCCACGCCCCTCTTGCATTACAGTCCCTCTTGCATTACAGTCATGAGCCACCCAGCTTCTCCACGCCAAACCCCTCAATCTCCAGTATATGAGGATGCATATATGCAACCTGAGTACACTGCACAGCCTCTTCAAATGGAACATCTGTTCCAAGCAATGTCCAACATGCTCTTACAAGTCAATCACACTAATCAATCCCTTCTCAATTTTCTATCATCTAGTGCATCACAGACTCACCGGCTAGATCCTAAGATTCGTCCCAAGCCATTTGCAGGATTACCAATTGAAGACGTATTGATGTGGCTAGATCATTTTGAAAATGTCTCTAGCTACCATACTTGGTCTGAGGAACGCAAGGCAATGGAAGTCCGCACATTACTGGAGGGTGTCGCTACAACCTGCTTTATCCAGTAGCAAGAAGATATTAAAGGTGATTGGCAGGTTTTGAAAGCATTGCTGATTCAGAATTTTGCACATCAAAACATTACTCAGACATCACTACAACAACTCAATGCTTTGAAACAACAACAACTTGAACCAGTCGCACAATTTGCGATCAAGCTGAATCAGTTGCTTCTGAGGGCAGATCCTACAATGTCTGAAGACATGAAACTAGTTTTCCTCCGGCCTCGACTCCGTCATGACATCTTCAGACGAGTTCGAGATCAAGGTCCAACCTCTTTCCATGCTGCGGTCCAAATTGCACAGCGGATTAAAGCCTCTTCGAACCCTGATGCTCCAATAACCTTTGTCCCTCAGTTGATTACACACCGTCACCCAATGGAGTCCAATCCCATCAATCCCATGCCCATGGACATTCACATTCAGAATTCTCAAGTGACTTCCTGCAGAGCATTGCCTCCACGGGATGCACAGGGCCGACCAAAATGTTTCTATTGTAACAATTATGGCCATGTTCGACAGCATTGTAGACAACTTCAGGCACGACAACATCACCAAAATGCCCAAGTACAACTTGCAGATGCTGCTTCTCTCGCCGAACTGCCGGGAAACATTTAGGCGGGACGTTGGTGGAAGAGCATCGCCCACAGATTCAAGTCATCGCATCTTCCAGCCACACGGTGTGTTCCACATTAGCCCATATAGAAAACACACCCCAAGAAATACTTTTAGACTCAGGCAGCAGTATTTCCTCTATTAGTGAACATTTAGTTCAAAAATTAGGGTTATAGACATCCACAGCACCGCCCATCAAAGTTTTGTTTGGCGATAATCAAAAGATCTACCACTCACATACACAAGCCCATTGTACTTTCTTTCTAGCTCATCAACAGTTCACTCATTCCTTTTATGTTTTAAGCAACCAGCTGTTTCCCATGACTATAGGATGTGATTGGTTTGTGAAAGCCGGGGCCCGCTTACACTTCGACTCACAACAGTTGATTTTACCCAACTCTCTAACGATACCGATGCTTCTATGTTCCCGACAAAACCCCATTGTCATCCACACCCAATGCACTTTGGAAAACCCTCACATCCATTTACATGAGGTCCATAAAGTCTTGAAAAAATTCACAAAATTGTTTCAACCAACTTCTCAAACCTCACAGACCAACTTTCCCACTCAGCATATCATAAACATAGGGGACGCTCCTCCAATCCGCATGGCAACCCGACGTAGGTCTCCCTTGGAAAAGGAAAGGATCGATCAGGCAGTCCAAGATATGCTGAAGAAGGGAATCATCATTCCTTCTAGCAGTGACTGGGTGTTTGAGCCTCACCTAAAACGCAAGGACGACGGTACTTATCGTTTTTGTATCAATTTTAGACCACTCAATAAGGTGACTATCCATGATCTTTATCCACTTCCTAGAATTGATGACCTATTAGACCAGTTAGGGAAGTCCAAGTACTTCACCTCTCTTGACTTAGCATCTGGCTATTGGCAGATACCTCTCCATTTGAAAGATGCACATAAAACAGCTTTTGGTACTCACAGGGGATTGTTTCAATTCACTCGTATGTCATTTGGTTTGTCAAATGCTGGTAGCACTTTTCAAAGAATGGCCAATACAATTTTTCATGACCTGATAGCTCAAGGGGTAGTACTGGTATATTTGGACGATATTTTAATACACACACAGACATGGCAGCAGCACTTACAGGTTCTAGAGCAGGTACTCAAAAGGCTCCAGGATACTAACCTACAACTACAATTTAAGAAATGTCGATGGGGTAGTATGAAGCTCAAGTTTTTGGGATTCATCATCTTTGCCTATGGTATTCAGATGGATCCATCCAAAGTTACAGCTATTCAGAACTACCCTCCTCCTTCCTCAGTCGAAACCCTCCAAAGCTTCCTCGAAATGGCTAATTTTTCTCTCCGACTTGTCCCGAAAGTGGCCGCTATAACTTATTCTCACCGTTAGCTTCTCAAGAAAGGTAGCCAATACACCTGGACCTCAGCATGTCACCAGAGCTTCACCAAACTAAAGCAAGTAATCCAAGATGCTGCTCTTTTAGCTCACCCCAACTTCTCCAAACCTTTCAAGTTACAAACAGATGCATCCAATCAGGGTCTGGGGGCCGTCCTACTGCAACAAGATGACCTTCAATGTTGGCAGCCTATCTCATTCATCAGACGCTCCCTCACCAAGGCAAAAGAGAATTATTCAACAACTGAGAAAGAACTATTGGCAATCGTCTGGGCCTTCCATCGATTTCATCCCTATCTCCACGGCACCATAGTACATGTAGAAACCGATCATCAACCACTAGTCTCCCTCATTCACAAACATCACACACCCGGACGATTACTTCGATGGGCACTTGCCCTACAGGAATACAACTTTACATTAGTCTATTGCAAGGGATCAGATAACCTCATCGCAGATGGTCTCTCGTGGTACAAACATCAAGCCACGCAGTTCCTCCCCCAAACCTTAGACCTTCCGGTTCACGTAGCTCAGATGGCTGCAGTACAGCAAAGTGACCCCGACATCAAGCAGATAGTTTTGCAGTTGAAGTCCCCCCAACCACAAGAACCCCAGTGCAGATTTATGGTAATCAACAATGTCTTCCATTATGTCGCCAACAGCCAAGAACCACGCATCTATGTGCCCCAAGTACCCCAACAGTCTTACTTGGATTTTTATCACAATCATCCTCTTTCTGGGCATTTGGGTTTTCATAAAGTCTTACACAAGATCGGGTTGAATTACTAGTAGCCCAAAATGCGACAGTCTGTATCTCAACATCTTCTCCAATGTAAGGCCGGTGTGCCAGAGCATCAAGTCCCCACCTCACAATGTCAGTCTTTTGTCTCCGATTTTGGTCAATGAGCCCTTCGAGTTGGTAGGCTGGGATCTAATGGGCCCCTTCCCCATGTCTACTACAGGTAACCACCATATACTCGTCATCACGGAGTATCTGACGCGGTGGTGTGAAGCAATTGCACTACCAGACACCACTGCATCAACAGTGGCAGCTGCGCTATTACAAAAGCTTGTATTCAGCCATGGGTGCCCTTTACAGCTCCTGTCCGACCAAGGGACCCAGTTTAAGAGTGAGGTTATTCAAGTCTTGACCAAAAAGTTTAGGGGTCACACAGCTATTCACTTCCCCTTATCACCCACGGACAAATGGGCTGACAGAGAGGTTAAATCAGACAATCAAACAGGTAATAGCCACATTTGTCAACCCTTTACACCAAAATTGGGATCAAGTGCTTCCATTTGCTATGCACGCATATAACACATCAGTCCAGGCATCTACAAAAGTTAGTCCCTTTCGGGCTCTCTATGGTCGTGATCCTCGTCTTCCGCCTAATTTACATACCCTGCACCTACAACCCACAAAAGCTGAGGCAACGGACTGCCTACTTTATCTCCAATAACGACAACCTCTCCTGCGTCATGCTCTTCACAGAAATCTTCAGGTAGCTCAGCAAAGGCAAAAGCGTAATTACGATGCACCCCGCCATCCAGTAGAATATGCAGAGAAAGATCTGGTCATGTTGTACTTCCCTTTGCGTTGCAAAGGTCTAAGTGAATCTCTCCTTCATCGATGGGTTGGTCCATACAAAGTCCTCCAACGCCTTCGCACCAACACATATCCCCTGCAACGCTTGTCCAATCAATCAATCACTACAACACATGTAACAAGGATCAAACCATGCACACTCCCCAGCCCCACTATTGTATAGGCATATCCTCTGTTTTTAGGGGGGTGTGGTGTAGCCCAACATTTACCTTAAACAAATCTAGTTAAACTCAACCTAATGATTTTATCATTTTCTTATTGTTTTAGAAAGCCACTTTGACCCTTTTACTTGTTATAAATTAGGTTTCACATAAACGTGTGTCCTATGAGCAATATTCACAAAAAACTTGTACATTTAGAAATGCACTTGCTATATTTTGGTTTTCACTCATTAACTTTTTTTATGAAATTTGAAAAAAATACAACTTAAAACTTGTGAAGTTTATGATTCAGTCTTGGTTGGGAGTCGAGGGGCTGAGAAACTCAACCATCCATTGAGAGCACTTTCCTTAACATAATTCTCTACAGCACATCAGCATGCGAAATCCAAAGCTTGAGCCTCCAATGAGGTATTGATAGGCCAGTAATCAGAATGTGATGAGATATTAACACCTCAACAATCGTAATGCACATATCATGCCTTGTTGTCACGTCGACGTGCCGGTGCACATTGATTCTCGCCACGTATGACCGTTCGATAGTCCCCCTCCTCGTCCCCCTCCTCTCGACTTTTGACAATTGAGAATGGCCACTTAATGACCATTCCCATAAAATCGAGTCCCACCATGGCCCCCCGCAGTTTTGATGGTCACTATATGTGGTCGTGGATATTATGGGGAATGGTCATTAAATGACCATTCCCTATTCCCTACCCCATTCCCTATTCCCTACCCCATCATGGTTTAAAAGATAGTAATATACACAAAGGCGGCCTCTTATGAAGTCTTGGTTTATAATGATACCCCAGCGGCTTACAACATGACCCTAACATGTCCTTGTCGTTTTTTAGCATAGTATTATCTTCTTCTTCTTTTTGCAGTACTCACAATTGTGAGTAGTAGATATATATATTTGCAAAAAGAATTACGCCATGCTCAAAATGAGCCATGGCATCAAAGAGCCTTGGTAGACAACCACCACACCACAGCAAGACGTAAACCCCCAAGAAGGTGTCACAGATACCCCCAAAGCCTGCCACCCTCAATGGGCATCCTCTTCCAAGGAGAGATCAACATAGACCCAGACATTACGTATAGTCAGCAGCCCAAAACAAAACCATGGAAACTCAGAATAAGTAAAGATCTTATAGAGCCACATACGGGCGGCGTCCAAGGTCTCCATCACCATCGAGAGGAGAAGAGAGTAGCCACATCAGCCGTTGAACCACCAGATCAACTCCAAGCCGCCACACCACACCACATGCAACCATATATCTCGGGCTTTTCGTGAGAGCCTCACACCCTCGAATGGGGAACAAGCCTGCCACTCTTGTCCCAACCGCCGTCGAGTCGACCAAAATCGACCTCCACAAGAGCACAGTTTCCACCCAAGCGGTGGGGGACTGCAGAACAGTCCCGTTGCCAAAAAGAATGGAGGTGAATGGGAGAGCAGAAATGGGGAAGAGGGAGCAACCCTGCCGTCCAGAGGCCCCCCTCTCGGGGCAGATCCATGGCTAAACAGGTTGAACCCCCTCCTGCCGTAGCACACATAGCCAAGCACAAAGCCTGCCCCATCAGTCGCCTCCTTCGCGCCCCCCAACCCATGAGCGTGCGCGTTGAGCCACAGAGAAACCCGTCTTTTGAACTCCCAGACAAACCCTCCCCGCAAACCATAAGGCGTTAATCTTATAGCATAGTATTATCTTGAAAAACCCCAATAGTTTGGAGATACCCTCCTGAGATTCTCTTCCCCCACCCAGCATGCCTTTGGCTCTCTGGTGTCTCTAACCTTGCGTATGCCTTCCTAGCAACCTCTCCCTGTGGCTTGTGCACCTTCTCCCAAGCAGCCGCTGCTCAACTCCTTTGCGCCTTCTCCCTTGCGGTCAACTTCAGCCGAGAGAGAGAGAGAGAGAGAGAGAGAGAGAGAGAGAGAGAGTTGCAAGGCCATGTAGGTAGGGCTGCCCTGCGAGCAAGAGGTGATGCAGAGGCAGAGATGGCTCACAAGGTAGAGGCGAATGAAAAATCTCTCTCTCTCTCTCTCTCTCTCTCTCTCCCCAATATTCAGACAGTTTGCATGCCGGCCTTCTCCAACTTCTTCCACGTATGCATGTGTTCAAGATTATCACGAGGACCCTTTCCATACACGCTTCCAGATTCTTCAACTATTTCTTTTTCAAAATGTGTAAGACCTACTTGAGTAGTTTTTTTACATGTGCCCTCCTTACACTATAGTGAGTAAACATTGATCTAATAAAAGGTCCCTAGATTGGCCTCCCTTCTCCCATGATTGTTGTGCCTTGCTCACCACCTTCATTCCTATATAGAACTCTGTAATGAGCAGGCATTGTGGCATTAATATCTTGATGTATCTTTTGTTTTTTTTTTGCTAAACTCACAATCGTGAGTGGGTTATATTAACACCCCTAAAGAATTACAATTACTAGTCAACTCGTGTCGAGCCATGACATCTTCCAATAAACATCAGTACATTGGCTAATAGGGGGCCACCCATCGAAAACGGCATAACACTTGGCTGGCTAAGGATTAGACTCTTACCAATGCAGTTCCGATATAGCTGCAGTTACAACCTTGTTCCACTCTTCAGAGTTCCTGCGTTTCCTAATGGCAATAATCGCTTCCTTGCTTTCTTGAATGATCTCCGTGAACCTTGTTGTTTAAATGACGTTCTCAAAAAGTCGGCAGTTCCTCGCCTTCTAGATGTGTTTAAAGTAAAAAAACCTGACAATTTGTGTATTGATTAAAAGTGGTTGGCTCATGAATACCTTCCCATTGAAGAAAAGATCGTTCTTGCAGAACTCAATCTTCCATGTCTTTTGCACCCACTTGCATGTCTTTTCTGCCATGCCACATATCCTCGGGCAGTCCTTGAACAGGTGGGGGCAATACCTCTAGCTAGTAGGACCTTCACCCCAGTCGGTAAGGCCCCCAGAGTACCTTCCATACAAAGAGCTTCATCCTAAGCGGCCATTGTGGGCACCAAATGTTCTTTACAATTGTCACCCATCTTGCCTCCGGCCATTGCTTGCCCCATTGCTTGTTCAAGGGGGAGAACCAATCTAGTGAGACCATGATCTCCTTGGTGTGTGGTTTATGGAAGTGTCTGTCTACGGGCCACTGCCACGCTTTCTAATCAAACCTAGACTCGCAGGTCGATAGGTAGCAGCTGTCAATTTTTCCAACAGTCTTTCAGTTTCATTGAGATTGAACTGGGAGGCTAGCTAGTTCAGTCCCATTGAGATTAAACTCGGAGGCTAGCTGGCCAGATCCTTCCCAGCACTGCTATTGTAGTCCCAAAATTGGCCCAGCCGTTGGAGTCCTTTGTTGTTCATCTTTCTAGCCAACTCCCTCCAAGTAGGGTTCAACAGGATTCTTCCCGCCTTAGAAAACCAAGGGGACCAATGAGACATCGAATTGTGAAAGTATCTAGTTACCTCTCCCCATTCCAAGGCCTCCGCTGCTCTACTGCAATTTTGAGCCAACTCGCCAGTTAAGCCCCCAAGCTTCAAGTTAGACCACCGAGGGGCAAGCAGCTTGTCGTGCAGATGTAGCCCTTTCCATTGATCACCTTGTTGCGAGCATAGTTTGGCATTGTCCATCATGGCCTTTGTCATAACATCCCAGGCTTGATCTTGCTTTATGATTGCAACCACAGACTTGGCACACTGGGCCTCCGCGTGAGTACTAGTTCTGAGACTCCCTTGCCACATTGGTCTCGCTATGGCGTCCCAGCTTGCCCATTGTCAAGGCAACGAGTTTTTATTGTTGTTTTTCTAGAGGAATCTTTTCATCAATTTTAAGAACTCCTCAAGTTGCATTTGGCTATCTTAAGCAGCAGGCCATTAAATGCTATACATAGGAGCATAAACAAATTGATCACTTTCAATCTGCTCGCGAAAGAGAGATGCATATACTCCCATCTATGCAACTTGCTCCTTATCTTATCCAATAACCATGAAAATCTTTGCTTGTGGGTTATATCCACCCCCAGAGGGGCTCCCAGGTGCCTAAACACCGTCCCTTTGGACACAGTCTCCCCAAACCACATTGCTGGATTGAACGAGTCATCTTTTGAGAGGGAGATCAATCTAGATTTTTTAGTATTTCACTTTGATACAAACGCAATGGCATACGTTTTCACAATCTCTAAAGCCTTCCTGATCGCATGAGGACAAGCTTTGAGGAAGAGTAGTGAATCATTTGTACACAGCTTCACCATTAGTTGGTCATTATTAGGGAGGGAAAGCCCTCAAATATCCCCTCTTGCAGCACTGTCTTCGAGCATTGTCACCAAGGGATGAGATCCAATGGCAAATAAAAGAGGTGCTAGTGGGCAGCCTTGCTTACTTGATCTTTTTACCTCAAAAGCCCCCACAATCCGCTCATTAAATAAGAGCTCATTGGCTACCAACACCCAATGTGCTAACCAACCAACTCATATGAGGTCCAAAGCCCAGTGATTTCATGACCTCTTCGATAAAAGACCATGTGATCCTATCATACGCTTAGAGCAACTATTTTGGTGATTATTTTATATGCCATTGACATCATAGTTATTGGGCGTGAGTACTTCAGCTAGGAGCAGCAAACTTGTTTAGGGATCGGTTTAATAAGGCCTCTTTTGACACTTAAGTCGAGAGCTGCATTGACTAGGGCTTGGTTAGCCATTTGCATGATCGAGGAGTAAAGATCCTCCCAGAATTCTTTGAAGAACTCTGTAGTCATGCCGTCCCATCCAGGAGACTTCTCTTTTCCCAAAGCTTGCATCGCGTGAGAGCATACCTCCTTCATTGCATGTGACTCCCCAGCAGCGCCATAGCTTGGCCATCAACAGAGGCGATCAAAACGTTGGCCACTAGGAGATGCAACCACATCTTGGCCATTGGCAGCCTTGGCTATCTTTATGACAGCAAAAGACTCGCCATCAGGAGACACACAATGGGATGCACTATTAGTTGCTCAACTAACAAAAGCATCAAAAGGAAATCATTCTTATTTTTATCCCCACTGATTGTATCACAATCTCATGTATTAATGTGAAATCCCATCAAGTCTAAAGCTCTTGTAATATAATTGATCGTCAAAGAGCTTAAAGGGGCCGAGGACTTCCAAAGTTGTAATTAAATACAATTCCTAAGCCTTATTATTGAGCTCAATTAGTCACAAATCCATTTCTTAAACATTGGCTAAAGTATAAAAGCCAATTTTTTGTAACTTTGGACCTAAGTTTTTGGATAATGAAAGTGAGCGTATGCTACAGTTGAGTACTGTGAGTTTTCGATTGTTTGTGTCTCCCTCATGTGGTTTTGCATAGTGAATCTGAGCATACCAATGCGCTCACACGTGAAAGGTCTCCCTTTCTATGTAAATTTTGTGCGATGAAGTTGTGTTTTTGGTCGTGCTTGTCTACGAGCTATTTTCATTCCCTACGCACTATACACACACCTAAACTTATTTTCAACCATAGGGATAGATAGAGCACATCCTAAGGAAGCTATAGAGTACTTCGGAGGTTGAAACTAGCCTACTCAAAATGTGTTGTTTATCTTAGGCACTATGACTTTTGAGCATATGAGGATGCTGAGGATACTCTGCACATTCTAGGTAGTAAGTTTCATTGCATTCAAAGCATCAAAGTTATACAAAATCATCGAGTGAAGCTTGCGCTAAGGAAAGTTACTTTTGATGTTTGACACACATCTGAGACCGATCTAAGCAAGAGCATGTTGGACTTGGGTTTTTGGAGGATTTAGCTATCTCTTGTAGCCTCCATGCAGTCAGCTACATCCCACGGATTGACATTTTATGTATGTGGTTCTTGCTGTGCTAGCATTGATATGTGAGGCTTGGTAGCCGACTGACATGCAAAACCACTCACCACATGCACTCACATTAAAAAAGAAAAGCACTAAGGTGATAAGGCGCTTAAGCACTTGAAGGCACCATGAGTACTCTAGGACAACGAGCGTTGACTCCATTCTACTGTTGGGCGCTCCTAGCACTTGTCATTGTTCACGATGCTATTGGTGTCCCCATTGTCATGATGTTTCCTATCAATATTGGTGCTAATCTTGTTACCTTCTAACTCTAAATATTCATTAACAAGAGAATGGGATCTAGAAGGGCCTCTTTATTTGGCAGTTTAAGGAATGTCTAACTTTTGCTTAAGAGTAATTTGAAATTCCTCTTTCAAAACAAGAGGTGAGAATAAAAAGAAAATTAAGAGTCTTTCCATGGTTTTCTACAAGTGAAGGCTGTAGTTTGAGTGGTTTCAAACTTAAGATATTAAAAAAGGGTGGTTTGCCTTTTCAAAGGTTCAAATGGAAAGTATTTTTAAATGAGGACTCTTGGAAGATAATCTTGGAGAGTTGCACGAGATGTGGAAAGTTGAGGGGGACATCAATCATTATATTGAAAGGTAGAGGGGAATAATGACAAGCCATGATGGCCTTTTTCAAAAAAAAATAGTTGTTGGGGAAACTTGGAAGCAAGTGGGGGCACGTGGGAGGGCACTTGTGATTGAGGGTCCTTGATCTAGGCAAAGATCTAAGGGCTCGGAGCCACCCCTTCAAGTCAAAAGTGCCTTTTCACAAGAGCCCTTGATCTGATAGAGATCCAAGGGTGCAGATTGTCCCCTCTCTTGGATTGAGGATCTTGGACCTCGACCCTTGATCTCATCACCATCCAATCGCCAAATTTAAACTACATTCACACTCATTTTAATAAAGCTATGATGGCCCTTCAAAACAGCTAGTGGTTTCTCCACTCCATAAATAAAATGGATGTCCATATCTCTCCCAAAAAACTCCTCTTGGAATCCTTTAAGCCCCTTTGCCATACCCACCATTTTTAGACACATGTCAACCTTCCATTTGTACATTTCTTAATCCTTTTTATAATCTTGTGGCAATTTGAAAGGCCCTCCTAGACATTCCCTTCCTAATGTGCCATGCACCATATGACAGCCGGCACTCCATTGTGCATACCTAGCATCAGGAGAGCTCTCTCTTCCCTTTTGGATGTTGGTATCATCTTGTGGTAATGGCTTGTAAGTATCCCTAAAAAATAAAGTTGATTCTTCTCTTGCCTCCGTGTTGATTTTCTCTCTCCCTAGCTTTGTCACTTGGGGTATGTTTTGGCGGGTATCTTCATATATCACTCTATTTGGGTGATGTCAAGTGTCTCATACCGCAGCACCTGTACTAGCCAAATGCTCTTGTTATCAATCTATGATATAGTCTACGCACATGTGCTACCTATATCACCATTTTGAGTGTGCTCCTCCTCTTACTCTGTGTGCCATGAGTTGTTTTCTCATTGGCTTAACTAGACGGTGTGTCATGTCTATCGTCTTGGCTGTCTATATTTGCATCCTATCCATGCCCCAAGCCAAGTGGTGCCCGTATTGTGTATCTCTTGTGATGAGGCCATCGTGCATCGTCTTGGTGTAGAGGCCACAAGGTCCATTTTGCACCCCCACCTCTCATTCAGTACCCCCACTGAGGAGAGCTTGCAAAGATCTTCAGTTTACAAACAATAGCGATGCATGCCATCAATCATGGATGAGTGGCTATAGGATTTTTCAAATTGAAATACTGAAGAAGAGAAGACTATGGAAGCATTGAAGGCCTTCATGGAAGTACTATTGCCAAGTTGTAGCATCAGTGAGATCCAAGAGGTAAGCTCCCCATCTCCCATTGCTCTTGCTAATTGCAAAGCAAGAGCATCAAGAGAGAGGGCTACAAGGTGTCATCATTATTGTCAACCAAAGCATTCTATCAATGAGTGTTGATAAAGGAGGTGAAGAAGGGATGGTGAGTTTTGCTTATGAGAACCACATCAGTACTCTCACATCAATCAAATTTTGAGTATGTTGGGGTATAAAGCCCAATGTGGTTGCCCAGGTAAGTGGGCGGGCCGCCAGGTATGTACACATATTCTTTTGTAAAAACCTAATAAGAACTCACTATGATCTACACATAACAGTAGAGCGAGTTCACCATACCGTCGTGCTCTTCTTCTCGCACTCTCTCTCTCGCGTCGCACTTCCGCTCGTACTCCTTCAACTGGTATCAGAGCTCAGATCGAGGCTCGGGGCAGCACTGCAGGAGGCTAGAGTCACCATCTCAGATTGGAGTGAAATTCGATAGGCAAAGACACGGCCCCAAATCTCGTGGGTGAGCCCGAAGGACTCGGTGTTGTCAGAATTTCATTCTGAGGTCATCTCGGCCACCGTTTGGCTTCGACAAAGGTCTGCGTAGGCCATTTTCGACTACGTGGTCTCGACGGGTGCAGATCCGACTCTGCAAATTTGGGGTTTTTGGCCTACGACTGCAGGTGTTGAGGATATCGACACTCCCAGAGTGTTGATTTGTGGCTGTCTACACATCGAAGGACGGCTCACAGTTCTTGGAGGCGTGTCACATACGACACAGGCGCATCTATACACAGACTGTAGGCGACATCCACTAGTTCATCAGGTAGCTTGTGTTTGTTGCTTGATATTCCAGATTTCATCCTGACATTGCAGGTACTTCCACATGGGATGTATGGTCAGAGATGATGTATGTCTGTTGAGGGTTTGTTGGCTGTGAGTCACGCAGCAAACAACCGCCGCAGCGGTTACAGCATACAGTGGGAAATTTGTGGATGTATGACTTTGTGGGAAGTCTATGTACTGTCAGATTTACTGCAGCCTTTGTTGAGGGTCAAGTGAGGTTTTATTGAGCTGGGGGATTCTCGAATGTTGAGATCCTTTCGGTGATACAGGTCTTGGAGCGATCCCTCGAGCACCCTTAGATAGGCAGCTAGGATGTATTGACTGTGAGTTAGACAGTTGGGATTGCATCTTTGCTTTACTACCGTTGAGGCATTGTCACAGTCTATGCATACAGGACAGTGACAGGACAGTCAGAGACAGTACAGGTGCAGGACAGGTTTACCCACAGCTTAAAGTGTCAGAGAGACAGTGTTTTTTGAGCTGTTTTTTGGTCTGTTTTTTGAGTACACCATAGCCATTTTACAAAGGAGACTCTGCCGAAATTTATGCAGAATCTGAAGCTTTCTTGGTTCATTTGACAGGTTGATATTGGTTCAGAGGTCAGTTTACAGGGGAAACTCTGCCGAATTTTTCCCAGGAAAGTAAACCATTGTGAAGCGTAGCTATGGCTGGATCACAGGACACTGCTCTTTACAATATCAAGAAGCTGGATGGAACCAATTTCCCATTGTGGAAGAAGCAGATTTGGCACGTGTTGGTACAAAAGAAGCAGATAAAACCTATAAAGCTCAAGGGGATAAAACAAGAAGATATGGACGAAGATGAATGGAGCGAAATGGATGAATTGGCACTTTCTACCATTATGCTGACTTTGGCAGAAAGCGTTTACTTCAATGTAGCAGACGAGATGTCGGCTTATCAAGCATGGTTAAAGCTGAGTGATCTTTATGAGAAGCAGAGTGCAGCTTCACAGGTATACTGGCTTAAGAAGCTTGTTGACTTGAAGATGAAAGAAGGGACACCTATGTCCAATCATCTGAATGAATTCAACACAATCTACAGTCAGTTGTCAGCTCAAGGTGTCAAGTTTGATGAACCTGTTAGAGCTATGTTCTTGTTGATCACATTGCCGAAAAGTTGGGACACTTTTCGCACAGCTTTGAGTAATTCTGCACCTCCAGATGGTTTGAACATAGCAGGTGTAGAAGGAAGTCTGCTTACTGAAGAAACCAATAGAAAGACAATGGACAAAGGCAAAGGAACAGCCTTAGTTGTCAGGGGAAGGACCAAAGAAAAGTACAAAGGTGGAAAGAGGAATCAGTCTCGTAGCAAGTCCCGCAGTGCTAAAGGAAAGAGTGACATAAAATGCTACCATTGTGGCAAGAAGGGTCACATGAAAAGAGACTGCAGAGAATGGAAAGCAGAAAAAGGCAAAGAGAAATCTGAAGACCATGGTGAGAAGAACAAGTCCTCAGTGAAGATTCAAGAAATAAATGTGACAAACATTGTTGCAGAGGATGACAATCTAGTGTCAGGAGACATCTACTTCTTGAAGAATACAATGGACTCAGCTCTTCTTACAGCATCTGATGGAAATGCACTGAGTGACTGGATTATAGACTCAGGGACATCACTTCATGTGTCTCCAAACAAGGAGTGGTTTACTTCTTATGTGGCCACTAAAGATCATGTTCGGCTAGGCAATGGGCAGACATGTGAGATCTTAGGTGTTGATGTTCAATTGAAGTTTCAGAATGGCTCTTCTTTCACGCTGAATAATGTGAGACATGTTCCCGCAATTACAAAGAGCTTGATCAGCACAGGTTTACTTGATGATGCTGGCTACGTCACCATTTTTGGACAGAACATGTGGAAGATATCCAAGGGTTCTATGACAGTAGCACATGGAGTAAAGTCTGGAGGACTTTACATGATTTATGTATCAAATGTCTCTAAAAATGTAATCAATGTAACCGAGCAGCCGAACGTTTCTTTGTGGCATAGCCGGTTAGGACATATGTCCAAGAAGGGAATGGAAATCTTGTCTCGTTCTGGTTATTTGCCTAGCTTTTCATTTAATGATTTTGAATTCTGTGAACATTATCTGTATGGTAAGCAAACACAGCAGCCACATAAGCATAGAAGCAGTAGAAGAGATACACAGTTGGCACTTGTTCATAGTGATTTGTGTGGACCTATGCCTAACCTATCTCTAGGGGGCGCTTCTTACTTTATGACATTTATAGATGATTACTCGAGGAAAGTATGGGTTTACTTTCTCAAGCACAAGGATGAAGCGTTTAGTGTTTTCAAAACGTTTGTGACACTTGTGGAGAATCAGAGTGGCAAGAAACTTAAATGCTTACGCACTGACAATGGTGGAGAGTATGTTTCAAAGGCCTTTCAGGACTTTTGTGAGTCAAAAGGTATAAAACTTGAACTTACTGCTCCTTACAATCCTCCTCAAAATGGTGTTGTTGAGAGGATGAATAGGACCATACAAGAGAAGGTCAGAAGTATGTTGTCTAATGCACAGCTGCCAAATGGGTTTTGGGTTGAAGCTGTATCAACAGCTGTTCATCTTGTAAATAGACCTCCTAGCAAGGTTTTGCAGAAGGATTCAGTGCCAGAGATGGTATGGTCAGGCAAAATGCCCTCATACAAGCATCTCAGAGTCTTTGGCTGTGAGGCATATACTCACGTTCCAAAGGAATTTAGGAACAAACTTGAGCCAAAAAGTAGAAAGTGCATCTTTCTAGGCTATGGTAATTCTGGTGAGATGGGGTACAGACTTTGGGATCCCGAATCCAGAAAGGTTGTCCGCAGCAATACTTTAATGAATCCAAATATTATTCTAAACCAGAGAGGGTTGAGGAATTAGAAGAGTTGTCTTCCAAGAAGATGGACCTGCACGTGCAAGACAAAATGTCAGAGCTCAAGAGGAGCAAGGACAGGATAGAGTGGAACCACAGGTTGTGGCTGAGCCTCAGCCACCTATTGTGCGTAGATCTGGACGTGTCACGCGACCTCCTGATAGGTTTGTTCCATCTATGAACTATGTCATGTTGATTGATTGCAATGAGCCTTCATGTTACAAGGAAGCAGTGCAAATGAAGGACTCCGGGAATTGGCAATTGGCCATGCAGTCAGAGATGACAGCTCTGCATAAAAACAAGACATGGAAGCTAGTTAAATTACCACAGGGCAAAAAGGCTCTACCTTGTAAATGGGTTTACAGGTATAAGATCACCGCTCATGATAGTCAGCCAAAGTACAAAGCAAGGCTTGTTGCCAAGGGCTTTAAGCAAGAACAAGGCATTGACTTTGAGGAAGTCTTCTCTCCGGTGGTCAAGATGACTACATTGAGATGCTTTCTTGCATTGGTTGCCATATTAGATTTGGTGTTGCACCAAATGGATGTCAAGACAGCGTTCTTGCATGGTGATTTAGATGTGGAAATTTACATGCAGCAGCGAGAAGGGTTTGTTGAGAAAGGCAAGGAAGATTGGGTATGCCAGTTGTTAAAGAGTCTTTATGGCTTAAAACAATCACCGAGGGCATGGTACCATAGATTCCACAAGTTTATGCTTTCTCAAGGCTACAAACGTAGTGAGTTCGATCACTGTCTATATACAAAGAAGGCTAAGGATGGTAGTTGGTTGATCCTTATTTTGTATGTGGATGACATGTTGATTGCTGGCAAGCACTTGGAAGAAATTTCAGCTTTCAAGTCAAAGATGGCAAAATCGTTTGACATGAAAGACATGGGTGAGGCAAGTCATATACTTGGTATGCGCATTGAGAGAGACAGATCACAGAAGTTGATTTGGTTATCTCAAACAGAGTATATTGACAAGGTTTTGCAACGTTTCAATATGGAGAAGGGAAAGGCACTGAGTGTTCCATTGCCACCATATGTGAAGGGAAGAACGGGCTGAAATGGATAAGATTCCATATGCGTCTGTAGTGGGTAGTTTAATGTATGCAATGATTGCTACTCGCCCAGACATTGCATTTGCAGTGGGAGTAGTAAGTCGATACATGTCAAACCCAAGCAAGAAACATTGGGAGGCAGTGAAAGGAATATTGAGATACCTGAAAGCTACAAAGAGTATGCGTATATGCTATGGGAGTCAGGAGCTAAGTGTAAAGGGTTTTACAGACTCAGATTATGCAGGTGACTTAGACAACCGAAGGTCTACGTTAGGGTATGTCTTTACACTGGCTGGCTGAGCAGTATCATGGCGTTCTAGATTACAAGATTGTGTTACTCAGTCTACTACAGAGGCTGAATATGTTGCAGCATCAGAGGCATGCAAAGAATCAATTTGGCTTAATCGACTAGTAACAGATTTGGGAATCAAAGAAGAGATGCCTGTGTTATATTGTGATAGTCAAAGTGCTATACAATTGGCTCGCATTCCAATTTATCACTCAAAGACAAAGCATGTGGATGTGAAGTATCATTTCATCAGGGAAATGCTCGAGGATAAGCAACTTCAGCTTGTCAAAGTTCACACCACAGAAAATCTTGCTGATCTACTTACAAAAGGACTTCCCTCAAAGAGCTTTGCGCATTTTCGCAAGCAGTTAGGTGTAGGGTAGTACATCACTTCTCTACATCTCTTGTATATTAGCTTGTATAGTAGCTTCTCTCACACTTAAAGTACCACATTGGACTTTAAGTGGGAGGTTGTTGGGGTATAAAGCCCAATGTGGTCGCCCAGGTAAGTGGGCGGGCCGCTAGGTATGTACACATATTCTTTTGTAAAAACCTAATAAGAACTCACTATGCTCTACACATTACAGTAGAGCGAGTTCACCATATCGTCGTGCTCTTCTTCTCGCACTCTCTCTCGCGTCGCACTTCCGCTCGTACTCCTTCAGAGTAGCAGTGGGGGGGTTTTCTCCAATTCCCGAAGAAGAGTCATCAACTACATCAACCACAAAGTCCAAGCCACAAAGTCTAAAACATTTGGTGGAAGCAAGTAGACCTACACTCTCTCTAGGACTAGAGAGTTCAAGTGAAATCCACCCACACATACAGCTTTCTACCCTTCTATAAACCCTTATGAATCACTAAGTCGTTCTATAGAAATAAAAAAAAAATCTTTGTGGTTGTTGAGTGCTTCGTTTAAAAGAAATTGTGATTGTCTTCTCATTAATTTACTGCTATGGCGAGTATCTCTTCCCCACATTTAGTGGAAAGAAGGGAGAAGACACTACCATAGACTTTTTGGATAATTTTGAAATTGCTTGTGTGATCTCCAACATGGATGATGATGCCTCGCGGCTACAAATCTTTCCTCTACTAATGAAAGTAGAGGCCAAGTCTTAGTATAATTCTTTGCTCTGAGCTACCAAGTCTGCATGGGACTTACTACGTGCTACCTTTGTAAAGAGGTTTGGTGAAGGCACTACCTCAAAGAAGTTATGGTAGCTACTGACAAAGTTGAAGCAGGGGGGTTTGCTAGAGTAAGCCACTTATGAATCCAAGTTTGTGGATCTATGGGAGCAATGGATTGCCTCACTGGGGAGCAAGGTGAAGGAGCGCCCCATTTTCAAGAAGGAACATTTTATTATTGACATGTGGTCGCTCCTTAAATAGAAGATGAAGGGGAGATTTCCTGGAACATATGAGTTGGTAGTGGAAGTAGCTCGTCTTAAAGAAAAGATGCTATGCATACATAGCTCACTATGGAAATTTCGGATAGCTAAAAAACGGCTATCATTAGCCCTCCCCCAGGATGATGGTACATTCCTATACCATCAAAAGGCTTTTTTTTTTTTAGAGTGGTTTATTTGCAATGTTTTGTGCCTCAAAAAAGTCTTCATTTTGTAGTTCTTCTTCACCTTGTCTTGAACTATTGACACAAACCAAACTACAAGACTTACATGATGATATGGTTGTTGCCGATGCTCTTGCAGATCCTTTGGTAGAGTACAACTCAAGTAGGACTTTAGTCAGTACCCATTCACCTTCTTAGGTGCTCCTTGCCATCTAAATCCATGAGCTGATAGTAACTTGAATTTAAAAATAAATTTTGACCACATACGGACCTTGCCATCTGGTGTTGAATTTGGCATCAAACCTATTGTCAAGTCGATTGTCATACCTTAACACCAGTCCACCTTCCTTGATACCCTTGTCCTTGACCTTCTTATCAAGCTTCTCCTTTTCTTTCATAGCTTTCCTCTTCTAGCACTCATAAGGTGCTTCTCTTTTTCACTCAAGCTCAGCTAAGGTGAGAAGTCGATTCATCCATGCTTCTTGATTATCTTGTGCTTCTTTGCCATGAAATTGCATTGTTGGAATGTTGAGCTCAATTGACTACAAAGCCTCTTGACCATACACCAAGTGAAATGGTGCGAACTCTATGGCCTCCCTATATGTGGTTCGCTATGCCCATAATGCCCCATCAAAGAAGTCTTCCCACAACTTTGTCTTGTTCTTCACCATTTTTTTAATGATGCCTGCAATGACCCCTTCAGCCTTCTCCACCAAACCATTTGAATGTGGGTAGTAGGGTGTGCTATGCCGATGTAAAATGTGAAGCTCTTCACAAAATTTTGTGAGTAAACCCTTCTTGAACCCTGGACCATTATCAAAAACAATTTCCAAAGGTGTGTCAAATCTACAACAGATGTGAGTGTAGACAAACTTGCTGATCATCCTCTCATTTACCTTTGCCACTTTTGTGCTTCTTCCCACCTAGTCAAATAGTCTATTGCCACCAGAATGTCCCACTTTTCAAAGGGTCCATTCACGAGTACAACTTGCCTTGGACCATGCACCAACCTTCTGTTCCATTAACCTGACAATTGATAACTTCTGCACCAATGTTGAACATCCACATGAAGGCTTGGCCAAACATACCCCGCAAGCAAAATCTTTTTTACAATTAACTCTTGGGCAAAATGGCCACCACATGATTCCTCATGCAAACCTTCTAGACTGGCTGGAATTTCCTCCATTGTTGGTACTGTTCTACACACTTGATCTTTTCCTCTTTGATAGAGGGAGACTTCTAGGAAGAGACAGACACTTGCCTTCTTTATGAGCCTCCTCTTAGGAGCCTTTGTAAAGCCTTATGGAAACTTGCCTTCCAGAATGTACCTCACAATGGGAGCCAAGGACTCCATCCCTTGGTACCTTGGTTGCTTTACCACTACTTCCGCCATGATGACATCTACTTCTTTGTCAACACACGCAATTTCTTTCTGTGCAAGCAAATCATTATCATCATTTTGTTTCCTAGAAATATGATACAATTGCGCTTCTTCAAACTGATTAAATAGTTTGCAGATAGAATGAACCTTTTGCCTTAAATCTTTCATTTTTACATGCCCAAATGCCTAATATTTGCTTTACAATAATGAGAAGTGTATCCCCTTTTACCATGAGATGTTGTATCTTCTAAGCAACACACATCTGCAAGCCATGGAGTAGTATATCATACTCTGCTTCATTGCTACTTATGGAGTCTCGTTGTCGGGAGTTTTTTGGAGCAAGGGATTGCGCATATGTACATATACATGCATGGTGCATCAAATAAATAATTGCCCATTTTTCAGAGCCAGGTGGTTACGTGGGGCCCACTTGTGTACAGGTAGGACAAGGTGTACATAGTGCATCGATTTTCACTATTACCAGTACCACTGTGTTTTTTCTACAATAAGGAGGAGTTGGTAGCGCGTAAAACTTCTCCAGGAAGCTATCCGCAGGCCGACGACATGAGGTAAGCAGGTGCGTCAGATGGCATCGAGTGGCGTCAGGAGGTCGAACGGGGTCAATACTTGCACGCGGAGAAGTATGGACACGACGTGGGTGTTTTCTTGTGATAATTATGCAGAAATGTCATCATGAGGACCACTTCTTGGGGCCACTTCACGTGGTTGTGGGATGAATTATTTGGAAAAACTGAGTGCCAGGTGTGCAGATGATGCAAAAAGGTGACAACTATGCACTGCGAGGTCTGTTTTTGGCATGTTCGGGGTCCGTTTGAGGTCATCTAAAAGGCCACGGGTGCCCAACTAATAAAGCTAAGTGTGGGAACTAAAAAAATAGAGAGAAGACCAGAAACAACGTGGAGAAGAGAGGAGGAACAGCCGCAACTATGTTTTTGTCCATTTTGGAGCCTGTTTTGGCTGTAAACTGCTTATTCGAGGTTGGATTTGAGCACTTTGACATTGTAGACTGGGGTTTTGGGCCGTTCCGAACGCGATGGCGCTATCCATTTTGCCAAATTCCTCACTCTTTTTCTGCTATTTTTCTGTGTAATCTTCTCCGGTGAGTGAAGCCTCTACTTAACTTTGTGGTTGTATCTGGTGTATTTCCTCAATACTGTGTAAACTATTTGACCCATTGGTGTTGGGCTGAGCTTCATTGAGTCTAAACAACAAGAATTTTCCTCCTTTGAGCTGAATTGAGAGTGTGTGTTGACGGGAGCAAAGCAAACCCCGAACCCCCGACGACCTCTAAAACACCGGGGACCGAATGGAGCGCCTCGAGCCTGTCATGGTAAAGCAAACAGGGGCACCACCTAGCTTCAGCGGCTAGGACGCAAACAACACACCACCATAACAAAGTTTTCATCCAAGACAGATGGATGCTTGGGAGTAATGATGAAGAGGAAAGGGAATGAGATCAAGTGAGAGAGAGAGAGAGAGAGAGAGAGTGTGAGGGAGGGGGTATAGAGGCTTAGTACTTAGGCACCACAAAAGGATGGAAAATCCGCACACCCTTCACACATACACAAGCTCACTCCAAACACAAGATTAGGTGGCGATTCCGCACACCTCATATGGGCAAAACATTGCAAGAAAACTTATACTCACAAAACCTCAAGCTTTATTTAGAGAATAAGGCGATGAAATGGGGAGCATAGGGTAGGGGAATGAGAAGGGAGAGAGTGGTAGAGCACATGGCGGATAGGTGGGAGTTGATGGCGAAGACTCGCACGAGGGTTATGGCCATCATCCTTCATTTAGTTGCCCTTCATCTTCCATAGCCAAGGGTGTAGAGGTCATGCTCAAGACAAGCTTGGTGATTGTGGTGATGGTGATGGTGATGGTGTGGGTGTGTGTGTGTGTGCACTAGGCACACACAGTGCATAGTGTGTTCTTTGGTGATGTTGTGTGTGTATTTAGTGTGATGGTGACCCCTCTTTATATAGGGGAGGAGGGGGGAGAAATTCTAGAATTTAGAAATGAAGAAATCATTATCTACATAGGCCATGTGACTGAGGGCCCCACTTGTCTGGCTGTGTGTATATGTGCCAGAACAGCAGTCTCATGAGAGAGAGACTAAGAGAGAGAGATGGGTGGATGAAAAAAAAGTGAGAGGTGACATGGAGAATAAAGTAATTACAAGAGGGGAGAGAGGGGAGTGTGTTCAGAGGTGAATCTGTGTGCAGATGTGTGTGAACACAAGAAAAATCAGGTAACCACCGGGTGGGGATGGGTCTGTGGGCACCTTTTTTAGTGAAACTGAGTGTGTGTGAGTGTGGGGGAGGTTATTTAGCTACAATACAAGAGACATGGCGCCCTTTAGAGAGAGAGGGGGGTATTTGGGTCATGGGATATGATAGGAGAGAGAAAGAGGGGATGGGGTATACTATTTTGGAAGATAGGGTAACTTGCATGTGAGTTAGGGTGCATTATTGGTGAGTTATAATGCATTATTGGTGAAAGGTGGGGTAGCTTGAGAGGAGAGAGAAAGGAGAAAGGACAAGGGGAAGAGAGAGGGGGTTGACCTTTTGAGTGGAGGAGAGGAAAAGGGACACACGGCGGGGCAACAGTGAAGAAAAAAGGAGGCAAGGTGGGGATGGGCTACCCCGCAGGCATGAGGTGGCCTATTTTACCTTTCTTATATATTTACATAATCATACTTTATTTTTTTCTTACTTTTTCCAATGCCTTTTATCACTCCCTCCCTAAGAAGGGGTTTTCATGGGGTGCGGACGAGAGAAGAGGGGTATGGGAGCTTGGCTTGTGAAAAGCCCTAATCATTAGCCCTCCCCTTTTCGCTAGAGGCATTCATGTCTCTAGCTCATCTGTTTGATGATTATCGTCGGAGGTGGCGGCTGATGGTGTGTCCTCATCTGGAATGTCAATTGGTGGAGCCTGGTCAAATCGAAGAAAATAAGGTTTAAGTCACCAACCATTTACCCTGGTTTTATGAATTTGTCCATCAGCCTCCATAAGCTGGTAGCTTCCATTGGCATACTTTTTCCTGACGATGAAAGGACCTTCCCATTGGAGTAGGAGTTTCTTATCCTTGCGCGTGTCGAAGCGATTGTCGTAGCGGAGCACCAACATTCCTTTCTTCAATTCTTTTTTCCGGAGATGATCGTTAAAGCTAAGCCGTCTATGCTCTGCTTGTGCTACATAATAATTTATTGCTTCTTCTCTGTCCAGCTGCAGTCTTTCCAAGTTGATGATGTGATCTCTCAAATGCATGTTGGGCTGTTGAAGCTGGCTTGCCATTACTCTGAGACTTTGTAGTTGCACTTCAATGGGCAAGATTGCTTCCTTACCAAATACTAGATGATACGGTGTGAATCCCAAGGATGTACGAAATGAAGTTCTGTAGGCCCATAAAGCTGGTAGTAGATACTTATCCCAGTCTCCAGGATGATTGTTTACCTGCTTGGTAATAATTTTAGAAACCATTCCATTTACCTTTTCAACTAGGCCATTACATTGAGGGTAATATGGTGAAGAGTGCCTCCTTGTAATGCCCAGTTTCTGCATTAATTCTCCTACCAAGTTTGCTCTGAAACCTGGCCCTCTATCAGAGATGATCTCTAAAGGTGTACCAAACCTACAGCATATGTGCTCGTAGATAAATTTAGTTACCTCTACCGCTGTGATTCTAGTGGTGGCTGTAGCCTCTGCCCATCTAGTCATGTAGTCGACCCCCATGATAATGTAGAATTTTCCTGAGTTGGCCCTAGGTAATGGCCCAATGGCATCGATACCCCATTTATCAAATGGGCCATATGAGAGAATAGGTGTCTGTGGTTCAGGCATAAGTGACCTAGTGCCGGCCTTTTGACACAACTTACACGTTTTGCACCAGTGGTGTACATCACGGTTGAGGCTAGGCCATATGAAGCCTGCCTGCAAGATTTTCCTACTTGTTATGTATAGGGCAAAGTGACCACCACAAACCCCGTCGTGACAACTAGCAATTACTCCCGTGATTTCCTGAGAGAGAGGGACCTTCCTGAGTATTTGGTCCTTACCCTTACAGTACAAACCGTCATTGATGAGTCGATACCTTGTGGCCTTCCGCGTCAACCATTGCTTCTGTCCCTTTGTTAAATCTGATGGGCATTCCCCTGTTTCCAAAAAATGCATGATGTCAGGCAAGGCATCACTTCCTTGAAATAGAGGGAGCTTTAGTTTTATTGCTCCAACCACCACTTCCTGTAGTCTTTCACTTGCTAGGGCATCTGCTTCTTGGTTTTGAGCCCTTGGGATATGGTGTATTTGAACTTCTTCAAACTTACCCAACAAGGTTTTTACACCACTTAAGTGAGTCCTTAAACTAGGATTCTTGCATGTCCATGCTCCATTACTTGCCTTACCAGAAGTAGAGCATCCCCAAATACATTAAGGCGTTGTACACCTTGTGAGACGCACCATTGTAGACCCTTGGTTAGTGTTGCATACTCAGCTTCATTGTTAGAATGTGAATCTAACAATTGGCCCAACGAAAATACCTTTGTCCCTTTGTCATCAAAGACCACTATGCCTGCAGCTGCTTTGTCGGACGCTCGCTTGTAGGCTCCATCAAAGTAGAGAGAGTATGCTCCTTCTACCATCGGTGGTACTGGAGGTAATCGGACTTCTCCTTCCTTAGATTGCTTCTCCTTCCCTTCAAAGACTTGGTAGGTCATGAGTCCCCCCAAACTTGCCCTTGTCATGCTTTCTACCTGTACCGTGTAGTCAAACTCTTGCAGACGAACTAGCCATTTAGTAATTCTAGCAGACACATCCATGTGTTGTACAACATAGGGAAATATTTCATCCGTGGTTAGAATCACAAATTGCTTAGGCAGCAAATATGACCTAAACTTTGTAGTTGCAAATCTAAGAGCTAGGACTAAGTGTTCCACATGGGTGAAACCTTTCTCTCCTACTGTCATCATTCGACTAGAGAAGTAGATTGGCCTCATGAAAGATGTCTTCGTATCCTTTTGGAGTAGCACAGCCCCCAATGAGTCATCACCAACACTTGAGGTGACATAGAATTTTTCATCCCACTTAGGTGGTGATATAGTTGTCAGAGTGGCTAAGACCTCCTTTACCTTGTTGTAGAGATGTTCGCTTTCCTCGTCCCAAGTGAAAGTTGATCTTTGAGTGAGTTGTTGCAGTGGTAGAACAAGTTTTGATAGTAGATGTATGAATCTACTTAAGTACCTCACCTTCTGTAGAAAAGAGACCAGTTGACGTGCGGTCGTTGATGAAGGTAGGGCTATGAGTGCGGACACCTTACTTGGGTCGGCGTTGATACCTCTTGCTGAAATTTCATGGCCTAGTAGAATGACTTTACTCTCCCCAATGTGACATTTATCCACATTTAATTGCCCACCTAGGCTCTGCAACCTGGCCAAACCTTCAGTTACCTTTTCTAAATGTGAAATACGGGAGCTATATATACAAAAATCATCAATGAACACTCTTATGGATGTTCCAAAGAACGGTTGAAAAACATATGTAACATATCTTTGGAATGTGGCAGGTGCATTTGTGAGACCAAATGGCATAACCCTGTATGCAAAACAACCCCATGGCGTGATAAAAGTGGTTTTTAGCTGATCTTCCAAGGCTATGCGTATTTGAAAGTATCCTGAATAACCATCACAGATGGTATAGCATTCAAAACCCGCTACTTCATTCATAATTTCATCCAAGAAAGGGAGAGGAAAGTGGTCTCTCTTTGTAGCTGCATTTAGTGGTTTGTAGTCAACACAGACCCTCCACTTACCATTCTTTTTAGGCGTCACCACTACGGGTGACACCCATTCTGAGTTTTCTACAGGATAGATGAATCCCGCCTTCAGCAGTTTCCTTACCTCGGCCAAGAGTGCCTTTTCTTGTATGACCCCCAGTCGTCGTAGCTTTTGCACAACTGGTTTTACCCCTTCCTTCATCTTAATATGATATTCCACCACTGTAATGCCTGTGATTCTTTCATAGTTGTCAATGAACAGGTTAGGAAATCCCATCAACATTTGCAAAAAACTATCTTTCTCCTCAAGTGTTAATTCCGTAGACAACATACCCTTCAACCTACTTCCTCCTAGGCCAGGTGATTTGCTCTCCTCTTCATTGGGTTGCCCTTTTGGTGATGGATCACCAGTTGTGCTTACCCTTTGTGGATCCTTCATAATGATACCCATCACATCAATGGAACTGTCACTTTCGTCGGTGGATGTGGTCTCCTCCTCAGAACTGGAAGATTCGCTAGTGGTTTCATCTGCGGATGTTTCCAGATTCATTTGCTTCTGCTTGCCAATCCTCATGTCGTAGTAGATTGTCTCCCCTTTCTTACCGGTCATGCGTAGAAGGCCAGTACCCCAGTCCTGTTTTGCCTTCATGGCCATCAACCATGGCCTTCCCAAAATTAGTGGATAGCCCTCCCCCTTAGTAGGCATTACAAAAACATCTACCTCTACCTCAGTGTTGAAAGCTTTGATTTTCACGGCACTTACCACACCCACACACTTTACTTTTGCGTTGTTTGCCATCTTTGCCTTGCATGGAGAAGGCCTATCAACCTCGAGCCCTAATCGAACCATCATAGCTTCGCTCATTACACAGATTTGTGCACCTCCATCAATGTAGGTGTTTCCAACCCTCTTTCCTTTTATGTTTACGTCGATAATTGGAAGGATGTCATCCATGTTGCATCCCGAAATTGCTCCGGCTACCTTTGTTTTGGAGCGTCTTGTACTTACCATTTTAGACCATTGTCGCCTTACTTTAGGTACAAGATGTAGCAGTTGTGGCCATGTAATCTTCGGTCCTTGCTCTGCCACATCCAATGTTAGATCATAGGGCTTAGAACTTTCCCCTAGCTGGAAGTCGGTGATGCCCAATTTCCATCGTGGCCTGGATGGCCTCTTGCTAGTTTCTCCTCTCATGCTTCTCTCATCATCTGATTGTGTAGCCTTCTCCCTCCTAGCTCTTTTCACAGTCATGGCCTCAAGTGGTTCTAAAAAGGTTACCTTCTCCTTACCCTTGTCCCTCTCCTTTTCTATGGGTGGATCCACTACTACGACTTTTCCTTTCTCTTCTAGCCTTATGATGTTTACAGGGCGATCAGGTGGTGGGGCTGGTGGAAGAGGTGGAATGGATGCTTGTAGTGGTGTTTGGGGTGGACGTAGAATTTGTGTTGGTGGGGGTGGTGCTCGGGGTGGGGGTGTTCTTTCTCTAGGGGGTGACAATTGGTTCCTCCTACCTCCTCTATTATAGTTTTGTCGTGGTTTGGGACAGTAGTACATACCGTGACCGTCTTCTCCGCATTTGTAGCAATGATACTCCCTGTTTTGTCGTCGTGCTCTTCCAGGGTCTTGATCTCTTTCTTGACTCCTCCCTTGCTGTATTAAGTGGACAGACAAATTCTGCAGTTGGTCAGTATTATGGGCCAACATATCTTGTTGGTCATCTCTTACCCCAAGAGCCGGTGGTGGTGGTATGGTGGTTGTAGTAGTTGCTGGTCTACGCGATGTTCCTGCTTCTGTTGACTCGGTTTCTTTGGCTTTCATTCGCAACTTCTTGTCCTTAAGGCGAGCAATCTCAACGGCTAACTCGTACGTAGCCGGGAATCTACCTTTCACCTTCTCCTTGAGAAGCGGCCATAAGCCATGCGTGAACCGATCTTTTTTTAGGAAATCGGGTGCGGCTTCCCCCCTTGCCAGTGACTCAACCCACCGTTCCCACAAATCCACAAATTTGGACTCATAGGTGGCATATTCTAAAAGACCCTCCTGCTTCAAGTCTCTCAACTTGTCCCACAACTTTTCTGAAGTGGTACCTCCCCCAAAGCGCCTCTTAAAAGCGGTTTTTAAGGGTTCCCAGTCATCCTTGGTTGCTTGTGGAAGTGTATTGTACCATGATCTAGCTTCTAGCTTTATGAGATGCTTAAAGATTCTAACCCGGGATTCATCCGTATCTTTGTTGCTTACTACACATGCTACTTCAAAGTCATCTAGGAAGTCTATTACCAAATCCTCCCCCTTCTTTCCTTTAAATGTTGGAAATGCTATTCTTACCATGATTACTGAGAGAGAGCTAGAAAGACACACTGCTTAACTTGCAAAAGTTTTTTCTTCTTTACAAGGAGGCGTGTATACCCTCTTATACTAGGACATAGATTAAAACTTCAAACGGTACATTGCCTTGTACCAAAGGTAAGACAAATGGTTGATCCGATGCCAGAACCTCAAAAAATCGCTCCCCACCTAGCATGGTGTCAATGACGTGCTGGTAGTGAGCCTTCAAATCCAGTATTACCTTGATTGAGCGTACACGTGTTGGTATGTGTGATCTGTCTTGAGGTAGGTTGTACTGATTCATGTGAAGCTTAGAGGTGCTTAGTCACTGTCCAAGCTTGTGGGAGAGGGTGGTGTTCTTTCCTGAAACAAACTCAGTAGATCCCTAGTTTCTCTAGTGAGAGTGTGAGCCAATGATTCCGTTATCTGTGCTGCAGCATCAGGTGCGACTTGAAAACTGACTGTGATAATTACCTCGGTGACTTGAGTTACCCGATTCTCAAAGTAGAATAGTGTTGATTCTCTATTGTGTAGAGCTCCTTCCATTTTGTTGTTGTGGGTTGGTTGTAGGTTGCGGACATGGTTTCGACCTTCTCCTTCTTCTTCTTGGCACTTGGCCTATGTATATCCACTGGGTTTGGCGTGTTGGTTGACTCTCCCACTGCAAATCGATTACCGTTACGCCTGGCACTCGAGCTTCGATGGAGATGCGGAGTTCGTCTAGTTGTGCTTGGAGCTCTTCTTCTTCTGTCGTCCAATTAGCAAATCCTGCTAGCCATTCATCCATTCACAATAGTTTAGGGGTTTAAGTCTTGTAAACTGAAGGGTTTCATGAAAAGATCTTCAGTGGGGGCACCAAATGACGGGAGCAAAGCGAACCCCAAACCCCCAACGGCCTCTAAAACACCAGGGACCGAATGGAGCGCCTCGAGCCTGTCATGGTAAAGCAAACAGGGGCACCACCTAGCTTCAGCGGCTAGGACGCAAACAACACACCACCATAACAAAGTTTTCATCCAAGAGAGATGGATGCTTGGGAGTAATGATGAAGAGGAAAGGGAATGAGATCAAGTGAGAGAGAGAGAGAGAGAGAGAGAGAGAGAGAGAGGGAGGGGGTATAGCGGCTTAGTACTTATGCACCACAAAAGGATGGAAAATCCGCACATCCTTCACACATACACAAGCTCACTCCAAACACAAGATTAGGTGGCGATTCCACACACCTCACATGGGCAAAACATTGCAAGAAAACATACTCACAAAACCACAAGCTTTATTTAGAGAATAAGGCGATGAAATGGGGAGCATAGGGTAGGGGAATGAGAAGGGTGTTGGGATTAAAGCCCAAGTGGCCTCTTATGCGGATATGGCTGGCCGCCCGCCTAACTCACTTCCCTCTAACTCTTTGTATATACTAACTTATACTTTGTGAATACTAAGGAATTGGGAGATAACCCTTCTAACAGTTCTCTGCGTACTGTACTGTGTAAGCTCACTGTGTGTGTGTGTGAGAGAGAGTCGACCCACGCTCCGCTCCGTGACTTCAATTGGTATCAGAGCCTTGGTTCAGTGCGATTTTGCGCAATCGCGCGCGCGCACTTTTCCAGCAGATTCTGGATCCGGAGTTCGAAAATTCACACTCGGCGTTCCGGGAGCGTTTCCACCAGGCGACCTAGGGTTTTACCCCCCTTTCGAAGCCGTTTATGCCCTCAGAATTCCGTTCTGAGCACTACAGCAGAAGATAGATTTCAGCCGCAAAGAAATCCGTCTTGTGTAGATTGGCAAGCAGGAGGTGGCCGACATCAATATCGGCATCGACATACATCACTCATTAGTCTTCAGAGCATCATCTATAGACCAGGTACACATATATATCATCAGATATATATATTGCAGTTTGCATTGTTACTTCTTGTGCTTGCCAGGTTCCAGGGGAGGTGTGGCCATACGACGGCTTGACACCACTGGCATGTATTGCAGATTGATGTACTGTGATTGTGGGTCTGCTAGTTGTGAGTCACGCTAGCAGACAGACCGTCGCAGCGGTCATAGGACAGTGATTGGTCTATTATAGGATGTATGCTAGTTCTGGGCAGTTTGTTGAGCCATCTGAGAGGGTCGTGTGTGAGGTTTTTTGAAGCCAAGCACTGGGGGCTGGGTTACCCAGTGTGAGGTGGATTAGGTTGCTAGAGTTCCCCTCTACACGCATCCTCTTCGGCGACTTTTATCCCTTAGGATGTATGACTTTGTGTAAACACTGAATTGCATCTTATGCGTCAGGCCGTTGAGGCATTGATCAGGGTTCAGTCTTGAGACAGATACAGGTTCTGTCATCGCCCAGAGAGGAGACAGTGTATGCTTACAGGACAGCATATTACAGAGATTTTTTAGATTTGTCACTGGTCAGCTATTTATGATTGTTTTTTGAGCTATCTTTTGGTTCCCAGAGCTCAGTTTACAGGGGAGACTCTGTCAAAAATTTTCAAAATACTGACAGTTCCTGAGGAGAGGTGTTCAGCTTGTTGATTACAGCTTGTTTACTGTGTACAGAGGCCAGTTTACAGGGGAAACTCTGCCGGATTTTCCTCAGGAGTAAGCAGTTTGGCAGATATGGCATCTTCTCAAAGTGAGACTCTTTACAACATAAAGAAGCTGGATGGCACAAACTTTCCATTCTGGAAGAAGCAGATTTGGCAGGTTTTGGTGCAGAAAAAACAAGTGAAGCCACTGAAGCTCAAAGGGGAGAGACCAGAAGGTATGGCTGAAGATGAGTGGGAAGAGCTTGACGAGTTAGCTTGTTCCACAATCATGCTGACACTGGCAGAAAATGTTTACTTCAACGTAGCAGAAGACACTACAGCGTATGGCGTATGGCAAAAGCTATGTGGTATGGACGAGAAACAAAGTGCTGCTTCTCAGATTTACTGGCTCAAGAAATTGGTGGATTTGAAGATGAAGGAAGGGACAGCCATGTCAAATCATCTGAATGAATTTCACACAATTTTCAGCCAGTTAACAGCACAGGAGATAGTCTTTCCAGATTCAGTGAAGGCTATGTTTCTCTTAATCACTTTGCCAGACAGTTGGGATACTTTTCGTACAGCGTTAAGTAATTCTGTTGGGCCAGAAGGTCTTACAAGTGCCAATGTAGAAGGCAGCTTGCTCACAGAGGAAGTGAATAGGAAGAACATTGACAAAGGCAAAGGCAATAGTGCTTTGGTCGTTCGAGGGAGACAACAGTTTAAAGAGAAGAAGGGTAAGAAGGCACAAAACCAAAGTAAGTCTCGTGATTCGAAGTCAAAGGATGACATAGAATGCTACCATTGTGGCAAGAAGGGTCACATGAAGCGAGACTGTACGAAGTGGAAACAAGAAAAAGGAAAAACAAAGAGTTCTGAGCAAGATGAAAAGAAGAGTTCAGTGAAGATTGAAGAGGTGAATGTCACAGGATCTGGTTCAGACAGTGATTCTCGTATAGCAGCTGGTGACATCTTCCTTACAAGCAATCTTGATTCTGTTTTCTTGACTGCAGAGGATGGACATGCTATGAGTGATTGGATTATCGACTCAGGGGCATCTTTACATGTTTCTCCGCACAAAGAGTGGTTTACATCATATGTGGCTACTAAAGATATGTCAGACTTGGCAATGAGCAGGTTTGTGACATACTTGGAGTGGGAGATGTGCAGTTGAAGTTTCAGAATGGCTCTTCTTTATGGCTCAAGAATGTCAGACATGTTCCAGCAATCCGAAAGAGCTTGATTAGTACAGGGAAGTTGGATGATGCGGGTTATGTGACAGTTTTTGGGAACAGCGCTTGGAAGATCTCCAAAGGTTCGATGACTGTAGCACATGGCAGCAAGTCAGGAACTCTGTACACTTTACATGTTTCAGAGGTTAAAAACCATGTAATTAATGTGATTGAGCAGCCAAGTGTGTCACTGTGGCATCGTAGGTTGGGACATATGTCAAAAAGAGGAATGGAAATACTTTCTCATTATGGTTATTTGCCTGGATTTTCATTTCAAGATTTTGAGTTTTGTGAGCATTGTGTTTATGGTAAGCAAACACAGGAACCGCACAGATCAAAGAGGAATTGTAGGGACGAACGGTTAGCTCTTGTACACAGTGATCTATGCGGACCAATGCCTAGTTTGTCACTAGGGGGAGCAGCGTACTTTTGTACATTCATAGATGACTATTCTCGCAAAGTATGGGTTTACTTCTTGAAGCACAAGGATGAGGTGCTCAAGGTCTTTAAGACATTCTTGCAGCTGGTGGAGAATCAGAGTGGTCAGAAGCTGAAGTGCTTGAGAACTGACAATGGTGGAGAGTACGTTTCCAAAGCTTTTCAAGACTTTTGTGAAACAAAAGGGATTAAGCGGGAACTTACTGCACCATATAATCCTTCACAAAATGGGGTTGCAGAACGTATGAATAGGACCATACAAGAGAAGGTCAGAAGCATGTTGTCAAATGCTGAGTTGCCTGATGGATTTTGGGCGGAAGCAGTGGCTACAGCAGTCCATTTGATCAACAGGTCTCCTAGTAGGGTTCTGGATAAGAGTGCAGTGGCCGAGATGCTATGGACAGGCAAGGCACCATCGTATAAGCATCTCAGAGTCTTTGGTTGTGAAGCTTATAGCCATATTCCTAAGGAGTTCAGAAATAAGTTAGAACCAAAGAGCAAGAAGTGTATATTTCTTGGCTACGGAGAATCGGGCGAGATGGGTTACCGGCTTTGGGATCCTGAGTCCAGAAAGCTTATTCGTAGCAATGATGTGCATTTCAATGAAGCCAAGTTTCACGCTAAGCCAGAGAAGAGAGAGGAGATCAGAAGAGTTGTCTTCAGGGAAGATGGACCTAGTGCTAGCACATCAAGACAGCATGGTCAGGCTCAGGAACAGCCTATAGTGGCTAGAGAGGCAGAATCAGTTGTGGTGAGACGTTTTGAGCGTGTCTCCAAACCACCTGATCATTATGTGCCATCTCTAAATTATGTCATGCTCACAGATTGCGGAGAACCATCTTGTTACAAGGAAGCATTACAAGTGGTTGACTCGAAAAAATGGCAGTTGGCCATGCAGTCAGAGATGACAGCTCTGCATAAAAACCAGACATGGAAGTTGGTTAAATTACCACAAGGCAAAAAGGCTCTACCTTGTAAATGGGTTTACAGGTATAAGATCACCGCTCATGATAGTCAGCCAAAGTACAAAGCAAGGCTTGTTGCCAAGGGCTTTAAGCAAGAACAAGGCATTGACTTTGATGAAGTCTTCTCTCCAGTGGTCAAGATGACTACATTGAGATGCTTTCTTGCATTGGTTGCTATATTGGATGTGGTGTTGCACCAAATGGATGTCAAGACAGCGTTCTTGCATGGTGATTTAGATGTGGAAATTTACATGCAGCAGCCAGAAGGGTTTGTTGAGAAAGGCATGGAACATTTGATATGCCAGTTGTTAAAGAGTCTTTATGGCTTAAAACAATCACCGAGGGCATGGTACCATAAGTTCCACCAGTTTATGCTTTCTCAAGGCTACAAACGTAGTGAGTTCGATCATTGTCTATATACAAAGAAGGCTAAGGATGGCAGTTGGCTGATCCTTATTTTGTATGTGGATGACATGTTGATTGCTGGCAAACACTTGGAAGAAATTTCAGCTTTGAAGTCAAATTTCAGCTTTGAAGTCAAAGATGGCAAAATCGTTTGACATGAAAGACATGGGTGAGGCAAGTCATATACTTGGTATGCGCATTGAGAGAGACAGATCAAAGAAGTTGATTTGGTTATCTCAAACAGAGTATATTGACAAGGTTTTGCAACGTTTCAATATGGAGAAGGGAAAGGCATTGAGTGTTCCATTGCCACCATATATGAAACTTAGCAAACAAGATTGTCCTGTGTCTGAGGAAGAAAAGGCTGAAATGGATAAGATTCCATATGCGTCTGCAGTGGGTAGTTTGATGTATGCAATGATTGCTACACGTCCGGATATTGCATTTGCAGTGGGAGTGGTTAGCAGATATATGTAAAATCCCGGCAAGAAACATTGGGAGGCAGTGAAAGGTATCATGAGATACTTAAAACATACAAAGAGTATGCGCATATGCTATGGTAGTCAGGATTTGAGTGTCAGAGGATACACTGACTCAGATTATGCAGGAGACTTGGATAAGAGGAGATCTACATCAGGCTATGTCTTTACATTGGCTAGAGGTGCCATATCATGGCGATCCCGATTACAAGATTGTGTTACGCAGTCTACTACAGAAGCTGAGTATGTTGCAGCAAATGAGGCATGCAAAGAAGCTATTTGGCTTGGTAGATTGGTTGCAGACTTGGGAATCAAAGTAGATATGCCAGAGTTATATTGTGATAGTCAAAGTGCTATACAATTGGCAAAGAATCCAGTGTTCCATTCGAAGACTAAGCATATTGATGTCAAATATCACTTCATTAGGGAAGTACTTGAAGACAAGCAGATACAACTGCTGAAGATCCACACCAAGGACAATCCTGCTGATCTACTCACAAAGGGACTTCCAGGAGAGGGCTTTGTGCATTGTCGTGAGTTATTGGGCATTGGATAGATGGCAGCCATGTAAATCTTTGTACATTTATGTTCATAGATTTACAGTTACTTAAAGTGCCACATTGGACTTTAAGTGGGAGGTTGTTGGGATTAAAGCCCAAGTGGCCTCTTATGCGGATATGGCTGGCCGCCCGCCTAACTCACTTCCCTCTAACTCTTTGTATATACTAACTTATACTTTGTGAATACTAAGGAATTGGGAGATAACCCTTCTAACAGTTCTCTGCGTACTGTACTGTGTAAGCTCACTGTGTGTGTGTGTGAGAGAGAGTCGACCCACGCTCCGCTCCGTGACTTCAAAGGGAGAGAGTGGTAGAGCACATGGCGGATAGGTGGGAGTTGATGGCGAAGACTCGCACGAGGGTTATGGCCATCATCCTTCATTTAGTTGCCCTTCATCTTCCATAGCCAAGGGTGTAGAGGTCATGCTCAAAACAAGCATGGTGATTGCGGTGATGGTGATGGTGTGGGTGTGTGTGTGTGTGCACTAGGCACACACAGAGCATAGTGTGTTCTTTGGTGATGTTGTGTGTGTATTTAGTGTGATGGTGACCCCTCTTTATATAGGGGAGGAGGGGGGAGAAATTCTAGAATTTAGAAATGAAGAAATCATTATCTACATAGGCCATGTGACTGTGGGCCCCACTTGTCTGGCTGTGTGTATATGTGCCAGAACAGCAGTCTCATGAGAGAGAGACTAAGAGAGAGAGATGGGTGGATGAAAAAAAAGTGAGAGGTGACATGGAGAATAAAGTAATTACAAGAGGGGAGAGAGGGGAGTGTGTTCAGAGGTGAATCTGTGTGCAAATGTGTGTGAACACAAGAAAAATCAGGTAACCACCTGGTGGGGATGGGTCTGTGGGCACGTTTTTTAGTGAAACTGAGTGTGTGTGAGTGTGGGGGAGGTTATTTAGCTACAATACAAGAGACATGGTGCCCTTTAGAGAGAGAGGGGGGTATTTGGGTCATGGGATATGATAGGAGAGAGAAAGAGGGGGTGGGGTATACTATTTTGGAAGATAGGGTAAGTTGCATGTGAGTTAGGGTGCATTATTGGTGAGTTATAATGCATTATTGGTGAGAGGTGGGGTAGCTTGAGGGGAGAGAGAAAGGAGAAAGGACAAGGGGAAGAGAGAGGGGGTTGACCTTTTGAGTGGAGGAGAGGAAAAGGGACACACGGCGGGGCAACAGTGAAGAAAAAAGGAGGCAAGGTGGGGATGGGCTACCCCGCAGGCATGAGGTGGCCTATTTTACCTTTCTTATATATTTACATAATCATACTTTATTTTTTTCTTACTTTTTCCAATGCCTTTTATCACTCCCTCCCTAAGAGGGGGTTTTCATGGGGTGGGGACGAGAGAAGAGGGGTATGGGAGCTTGGCTTGTGAAAAGCCCCCATCAGTGTGTGAGTGTCTATGTGTGAGTGTTGAGTGGGCAAGTGGGAAATGTCTCTCTTCTCACTCCGTCTGTGTGTTTCCTGTCTCGGCCAAGCTGGTTGTGTAAGCCGAGTGGTGCCCCATAATGTGTGTGTGTATCATCCCAAGAGTGTGTGTCGGGTCATTATAGAGGCGTTGTGTGTGTTTCCATCCCGCCCACATTCTTTTGGCGCCCCCACGGAGGATCTTCTTCGAGTACCTTCTGCTTCGAGCTTCAAGCTTCGAGATTCGGGGTTACAGGTTACAGGTTACAGGGATAGGTACAGGTACAGGTGATTCACACAGGTACAGGTAGCTGGAGTACAATGATATACTAGCAGTGATGTCACTTGCAGTTGTTTTGGGTATGCATCACTTGGCGCCTATTTGAGCGCATTGTCTGTTGGATTGTACGTTACTTGTGGAAACTGCCACTGTACGCATTTGTGGAGCCATACTTGGTTGTATTTGGAAGTCCCAGCCATTTCTGAGACTTGGTCTGGAAGATAGTCATTTCTGAGACTTGACTATACGCGATTTGCATTAGCCTTCGTGTGAGGGTCGATAGCGTGAAGTTTTTATTGAGCTGGGGGATTCTCAAATGTGGAGATCCTTTCGGTGATACAGGTAGCTGGAGCACCCTTTTTGTGACCTCGCCATAGGCTATGTACTAGTGAGTCCTACTTGATGCTCGGGTTCTATTATTGGCAGTTTATGCATACATATACAGTCTATGTTTTGGGTTCTCATTGCTCTACTTCTGGGGAAACTCTGTTGAATTTTTTCGAAGTTATGATGGCTGGTTTTTTGGTCTTTTGAGCCATTTATGTTGTGATGCTGCTGAAATTTTGGCAAAAATCAGAGGATAAGTCAGGTGTGCCTTCTTGGGAGCTTCATGGTTGGCTTTAATGGATGATCAAAATGGCCCTCAATTCACTCCATTTCATTTAACTCAAAGAATCCAGATAAATGTTCATGTGTCCAGGAAGATTTTTTTCCAGCAGCGCATAGTCTTTATGTTCCGGCCAAGAAGATTAAGAGAGATCCTGGAATGTCCTTTGCCTGTTGTAATTCCGATGATCAACTATGAAAACTCATTTGATGTGCATGTGTTTGTCCTTATCTAAAGTTGAGCTCCATTGAAGTTTCTGGGAATTGAGTCAGTAAAAGTTTTGGGTTCTTGCACGTGTGTTCAAAGGGGTTCTCAAAGCATTGTAACTTGGGTAGCCATGGCTTTCTCTTATCCGGAGTTTCATGGAAGAAGTGATGAAGATGTGGAAGATTTTTTGGAAAAGATGGAGGTTGCGTGCATTAGCAACCAGATTCATGACCCTGCGCAGATGTTACGCCTTCACCAAATTTGTTTGAAGAGTGATGCACGAGTTTGGTCTAAAGCATTTGAAGAGGAGTTGCGTGTGGTTGATCCACCTGTAAGGTTGAGTTGGGACAATCTACGACATGGGTTGGAAGTGGAGTTTGTGAAGATAGAAGATCCTGACAAAGTGTGGCAAGAAGTACAGGCTTTGGTGCAAAAGGAAGGTGAGCCAGTAGATGCGTACATACGTAAGTTCTCATTGGCATGGGAGCGGATGTGCAAGGCCTTAGCACCACAGGTACCCCCACCTGACATGATGAAGAAGGACAGGTTCTTGGCTGGTCTTTGGGAGAATATACGTTGGAGAGTGGAGCTAAAGAAGCCTAGGACATATGAAGATGCACTAGAGGTAGCAAGGAACAAAGAGTGGAAGTCGAGGAAAATGAGCCAGTTAGGGGTGGAGTCTTTTCCCATGAGGTCTGAATTTCATCCTATAGAGTCTTTACAAGGTCGCATGTCAGGGGTTCATCTTGAACCAGGGGTTCCTGTTACTACTCAAGTTATGCCAGCAGTGGTCACTACATCGGTGCAAGATGATGGGCTAAGGCAAGACATGAGGCAAGTGGTAGATTTGATGAAGAATCTCAGCCTAAACATGCTAGGTCAAGTGGGAAATAATCGAGGTCGAGGGAGGTATGCAAATCAGCCAGGAGGTGAAGAAAGGCCTAGAAATGGTGTTGGCCAAAGCAATGGTAGGTTTTGGAGGCAGACGCCCACATGTTATAATTGTGGAGAGTTGGGTCACATCAGCCCGCAATGTGATAAGCCACCAAGGATGGGGGGAGACATGTATCCATTGCCAAGACAGGTGCTAACTAGGTCAAATGATTATGGCATCGAAATTAAGGGAGACGAAGGAACCAGTGGACTGACCCAGGAGGAAAAGGGAGAGACAAAAGTGCTAAGTGTAGTCACCTTGGAGAAGGCATCAAAGCTAGAGGATACATTAGTGATGCCTATTGGGAACAGGACCACAAAGGATAAGGAAGGAAGAAGTGCCCCAGGTCCTAGTGAGAAGAAAGGAAAGAGCCAAGGCCAAGAGGAAAAGGAGAGCTCGTCGAAAGTTTCATGTTTCAGATTTTCCACTAGGGGATGGGCAATTAAGCTATGACTTGAAGGAGGATCTGACGAGCAGGAAGGCAGATGTTACTTTTGGGCAGCTTATAGAGATGGTGCCTAAGCTAAAGCGACAGTGGAAGAGGATGGTTAACCCAATGGAGAAAGAGCCAGAGAGAGGTTCAGTAAAGGTGTTGGCAATGGATGAGCTACCAGACATTTGTCCAATAGTAGATGTGTGGCATAAAAGGAAAAATTTGGGACAAGGTTATGTGGATGGCGGAGCCCAAATATGTGTCATAACACACTCATGCGTTGAGAAGATGGGTCTCACAGTGGCTGGGGTGTCAGGTTTTCGTATCAGATTGGCAAACCATCAAAAAGTAAAATGCTTGGGTGTTGTAAAGAGCTTAGCAGTGGAGGCATATGATGCAAAGGCAGTGGTTGATTTTCATGTGATGCCAACAGGGTTGGGAGCATATCCTATTATACTGGGCAGACCATGGTTACGTGCAGTGGGAGCTGTTCAAGATTGGCGACATGGTACGATTAGCCTCTATGGAAAGACAGGTACCAAGAAGCTTTATAATATGGACACAAGGAAACGATTAGAGGAGCTTTATGAAGATGAGGATGAGTCTAGTGATGAAGACTCTTCCACGGTGACAAATGAGGATAGTGATAGCACTACCAGCAGTGATGAGGATGCTGATGTTGCATTTCTTTTGATGGACAAAGAAATCCAGGAGTTTGGTTTAGTTGCATTTGCGAATGAGGTTGAAGATGAAAGTGAAGGGCCTTATGAAGTGATTGAAGGGCTGATGCAAGCCAAGGTTGAGTTGTCAAAGAAGCAGGAATTGATGACACAAATGATCAGTGGAGACCTCTCAGCTATGGAGAAGGATATATATTTGCACATGCTGGCTAGTTTTCCTGACTTGTTCATTACTTCATATGAAGAGATCAAAGGGTTCAAGGGCGAAGAGATGCATATAGAGCTGAAAGAAGGTGCTAAGCCAGTGCGGCAAAGGCTAAGAAGGATGGGTCAAGAGCAAATGGAAGCCTTGCGAGAAGAGGTGGACAAGTTGTTGAAGGCAGGGTTCATAGTCCCTGTGGAGACCACAGAATGGGTGAGTCCAGTTGTAGTCAGTCCAAAGAAGGATGGGAAGTGGAGACTTTGTGTAGATTTTAAACCCTTAAATGCAGCCACTAAGAAGAACCCATATCCTCTTCCATTCATCAATCAGATCTTGGATTCAGTGGCAGGTTATGAGAGGTACAGTGTGTGTGATGGTTTTTTAGGCTATTTTCAATTGAAGATTGCTCTTAAAGACCGCACAAAGACCACTTTTATTACGCCATGGGGCTGCTATTGCTACACAGTATTTCCATTTGGGTTGTCAAATGGACCTTCCTTCTATCAAGAGAGAGTAAATTGGGTGTTGGAACCATTCATTGGTAGTTGTGTTAAAGATTTTATGGATGACTTCTGTGTTTATAGCAATAGGGCTGAACACCATGAGAAGCTGCAAATGGTATTGGCTCGATATGATGAATGTGGAGGACAACTAAATCCAAAGAAATGTCATCTAGCACAGCCAAGGGTGAAGTTATTGGGCCATATGGTGTCAGAAAATGGCATTGAGGCAGATCCAGACAAGGTTAAGTCTATTATTCTTCTTCCATCACCTACGAGTACAAAGCAATTGGCAACTTTTATACACAAAGTGAAGTACATGGCACGGTTCATTCCATTGCCATTGCAATGGGATGACAAGTGTGAAGAAGTGTTTCAAGAGGTGAAAGAGGTGTTAGGGGGGTTGTCAGCCATGCAGGCTCCTGATTGGGAGAAAGTGTTTTATGTAAATCCATTAGTAGGGGATGATGCCATTGGAGCCATGCTATTGCAAAAGGGGAAGGGCAGCCATTATATGAGGCCAGTGTATTGTGCAAGCCGAGTGAAGTTGGTAGCGGAGAGAAAGTTATCGGAAGTAGAGCTAGTGATGGCCAGTGTAATATTTGTTTGTCGACGATTTCATCATTACTTGCTACCACGGCCTTTTGTTTTCTTGACGAGTTATGCCTTTTTGCCACAGTTAATTAATGGTACTAACATGTCAAATGTGGTGAAGAAATGGGTAATTGAGCTGCAAGAGTTTGAGTTCTCTTTTCTAGTGGAAGATAGTACAAGGGCTACCCTAGCTGATTTGTTGACCTACAAGGAGAATCCCCTTATTGTTAAGGAAGAGGTGGTGAGAAAGGTAGTTGAAGAAGTGCCACAGATCAGCAATGCACATGTGTTGTTCTTTGATGGTTCATACAGAAAGAGCCATGATGCAGCTTCAGGGGGTATAGCACTTTATGATCCATAGGGGAAGCTAGTATGCAAGAGAGGGTTCAAATTGGATGCTCATAGTAACAATGAGGCTGAATATGCTACTCTGGAAGCCGGATTACACATTTGTTTGAAGCATGGGGTTCGAAGGTTGAGCATAAAAGGTGATGCCTTGTTAGTGGTGAAGCAAGTGCTAGGTGTGTGGAAGAGCAAGAACACCTCATTGAAGGAAATGTGCTTCAGAATTAAAGGCCTGTTAAAAAAGTTCGAAGCATGGAGCATCAGACACATTGAACGTGCTCTAAATGGAGAGGCACATGAAGCAGCTCAAGGCATGATTGGGGAGCTATTTGTGTTGAGGACCACTTTACCTCTTTATCATGGCCGGGAAAGTTTGCTAACAGGAATCATTCCAAAGGAGATTCAAAAGTCTAAGAAGTATGGCTTTGTGAGTAGAGCATATAGGTACAAATTGATTGGTGATGTCTTATACATGAAAGGGGATGATCTCGTGTTGAGACGTGTACCTTGGCGGGAGGAGCTTTACAGAGTGTTGGAAGAGAATCATGAAGGCGCATGTGGTGGCCATTTTGCTCTAAAGATCACCTTGCATAAGATTTTGCAAGAGGGGTATGTATGGCCTAGTTTGCACAAGGATGTTCACCATTGGTGTAGGTCTTGCAATAGGTGTCAAGCATTTGGGAAGAGAGTGTTGAAGCCAGAGCTACGAAAAACCATTATGGCGTTTGATGTGTTTGAAAAGTGGGGGATTGATGCAATAGGCCCGTTACCTATCACAAGTAGGGGCAAAAGGTATATTTTGACTACAGTGGACTATCTCTCTAGATGGGCAGAGGCTATAGCAGTAAAATAGATCACTGCAAAGGATGTGGCAAAATTTGTGTATGATGAAATATGTTGCAAGTTTGGGGTGCCATTAGAGCTACTTTCAGATAAGGGGCCAGGATTTAGAGCTAAACTGCTAGACTTCTTATGCACAAAGATGAAGATTAGGCACCAGCATACCACTCCTTATTACCCGCAGTGTAATGGCTTAAATGAAAGATTCAATGGTGAGTTGGTACAAATTCTTTCTAAAGTGACAGAGCACCAAGGAAAGAATTGGGATTTGGAATTGCCTAGTGCATTATGGGCTTACCGTACTTCGGTGAAGACAGGTACTGGGTTTACTCCATTTCATTTGGTGTATGGAAAGGAAGCACTATTGCCTGTGGAGGTAGAGTTGCCTGCGGTGAAGATGTTAGAAAAGTTGCTTGGGCCGCCTAGTGATGCATTCAAAGAGAGGCTCTTGTAGTTACAAGAGGTCCAGTTGGATAGGATGAGCGCATTGGAGCATTATGGGCAGATGCAGGATAAGGCTTTGGCAAAGATAAATGAAAAGGTCAAAAGTAAGGGTATCAAGAAACATGACTTGGTTTTGCGCTACAATAGTAAGCTGGACAACACCTTCCAAAAGAAGTTTCAAATTAAGTGGGAAGGCCCTTTCAAGGTAGTGGAGTGTTTTCCAAATGGCACATATCAGCTGGCTAACCTAGATGGTGTTCTACATAAGTCAAGGGTAAATGGATTGCGTCTTAAATTGTATCATGCTAGATTGATGATGGTGGAGCAAGATGAGTTGTCTGTGGATCAAGCAGTGTTGGTGAGGGATGAGGAGACGTGTGATGCGGCGAGTCTCATATCTCTCTTTGTTGCTGCTGATCATGAATGATCTAGCAGGCTAGGGGATGCGCAAATTATGTCAGGAGTTTTTTGGAGCAAGGGATTGCGCATATGTACATATACATGCATGGTGCATCAAATAAAGAATTGCCCATTTTTCAGAGTCAGGTGGTTACGTGGGGCCCACATGTGTACAGGTAGGACAAGGTGTACATAGTGCATCGATTTTCAATATTACCAGTACCACTGTGTTTTTTCTACAATAAGGAGGAGTTGGTAGCGCGTAAAACATCTCCAGGAAGCTATCCACGGGCCGACGACATGAGGTAAGCAGGTGCGTCAGATGGCATCGAGTGGCGTCAGGAGGTCGAACGGGGTCAATACTTGCACGCGGAGAAGTATGGACACGACGTGGGTGTTTTCTTGTGATACTTATGCAGAAAGTTCATCATGAGGATCACTTTTTGGGGCCACTTCACGTGGTTGCGAGATGCATTATTTGGAAAAACTGAGTGTCAGGTGTGCGGATGATGCATGTTGGAATTAGGGTTGCAGAGAAACACACACAGCTTGGAGAAGACGAAGGAAGCTCAAGGCACACAATAGAGAGTGTGTTACTTAGTGTGCAATGGAAAGATAGATAGCCCTAGAGTGATGGGCGTATATACAATGCACGGGGGAAAAAACCTCCTAAAGAGGGAAAAAATGCCCCGGCGGTCCTAGTGTGTTCACACACATCACTACCACATGTATATGGTAACAAATCCCCCCTGGAGTGATGCGGTGAACGAGAGCTGGCACATGAGTAAAGGGAAGTGCCATGCCCTGAGGACAGGATCAGTCCACAAAGGGGAGTAAGCCCAAAGCTTTGCGGAAAGCTTCAAGCTTCTCACGAGACAATGCCTTTGTGAAAAGATCTGCAAGGTTGTCCTGTGTTGGCACATAAGCCAAGCTGATCTCTCCTGCTGAGAGCCTCTCCCTGACATAGTGGTAATGCACCTCAATGTGCTTTGTGCGAGCATGAAAAACTGGGTTCCTCGCAATTGCCAATGCGCTCTGACTGTCAGTGTAGATAGTGTTGGCAGTGTCCTGTCCAACACCCAAGTCAGCCATAAGGCGTCTGAGCCATACACACTCAACCGTAGCTGTGAAGACTGCCCTGTACTCAGCCTCACAACTCGAAGTGGCCACAGTAGGTTGCTTCTTGCTCAACCATGATATACATGAACTGCCAAGCATGAAACAAAAACCACTTGTGGACACTCGCGTGTCAAAACAACCAGCCCAATCTGAGTCCGAAAAAGCATGTAAGTCTGGCGGCAATGATCCCCCCTTGGGATAAAACAAGCCAAGATGTAAAGTGCCACTAAGGTAGCGGAAAATCCTCTTGACAGCCTGCCAATGCTTAGACCCTGGGCTATGCATAAATCTGCTGACTTGCGAGACTGCAAACTGAATATCTGGCCTCGTGTTGCATACATAAATGAGGCAGCCAACAGCAGTTTGGTAAAGAGTGACATCAGCAGGATCACCAGCATCATGTAGACTCAACTTCAAACCTGTTTCCATGGGAGTGGCAATAGGTTTGCAATCCTCAAGTCCAAACTTACAAAACAATGTCTCTATGTAACTTTTCTGACACAAGGCAATACCACCATCACACTGCTTAAACTGTATACCCAAGTAATGATGCAACAGCCCCAAATCTTTCATCTTGAAAGTAGCATTCAAATCAGCCTTAAATTCAGCAATATGTCTCTCATTTGGTCCAGTGATCAGCAAATCATCAACATAAAGAACCACAATGAGAAATACATCATCCTCACGCTTTACATACAATGTGCTTTCTGTTGGACTGTTACGAAAGCCTCGTTTAACCAAATGAGTGTCAGCTTTCTCATACCAAGCACGAGGAGATTGCTTCAACCCATACAAAGCCTTCTTACATTTGCACACTTTGTCCTCTTGTCCTTTTATGACAAAACCGCGAGGCTGCGTTACATAAACTTCCTCAAATATGTCACCATTCAAGAAAGCAGTAACAATGTCTGATTGATGTACATCCCAACCAAAATGAGCTGCCAATGCACATAGAAAACGCACAGTAGTCATACGACAAGTGGGAGCAAAAGTCTCTTCATAATCTATGCCTTTTTGTTGTGCATAACCCTTTGCAACAAGTCGAGCCTTATGGCGATCGATCTCACCATCCGGCTTGCGTTTCAACTTGTAAACCCACTTCGTACCAATGGCCTTTTTGCCAGGAGGCAAATCACATAAAGTCCATGTGTCATTCTCTATAAGTGCATCATATTCTGATTTCATGGCAGCAATCCAATTTTTTGAATTCTGTGCTTCATCAAAAGACAGAGGCTCCTCAACATCATGTAAACTAGACACAGCCAAAGCATAACAATCTGATGCATAAGATGCATGGCGAGAGCCTGAACGAGTACGACTAGATAAAGGTGCATCCAATTTACTGTCACGCAAAGTGTGCACCAGCCATTTTGGCATACCTCTAGCCTGCTCATTTTCAGCCCTTTCCTCATCAAGTACATCATGTACATCTGCATCAGTAATAGGCTGTTCTAAAACATTTTCAGAAACCCCCATAGGCTGTACATTTGCCTCATTGGAACTTACATTCGTATTTCCACCACTGAAAAGAGGCAACAAAGTGTCATAAATGTCCTGTGAGCTTACATTACTGTCTCTAGTACATGACAGCAAGGGTTGAACAGAATCTTCCACAAACACTACATCCCGTGAAACCAAAATACGTTTTGTTTGCGGATGATACAACCTGTAACCTTTGCTTTCAGCACTATAACCAACAAAAATACATTTGACAGCCTTATCATCCAATTTTCTGCGCTGCACTTGTGGCACCAAAGCATATGCCAAACAGCCAAAAACACGCATGTGCTCAATAGAAGGTTTTCTATCATGCCATGCTTCATATGGAGTAATAGACTGCAAAGCTTTCGTAGGACACCTGTTAAGTACATAAGTGGCACACATGATGGCCTCAAGCCAAAAAGAATGCGGCAAAGCTTGACTTTTGACCATACATCGTGCCATTTCCGTTAGTGACCTGTTTTTCCTCTCAGCAACACCATTTTGCTGAGGTGTATAAGGCACTGTACATTGGTGTTTTATCCCACGACTAGCCAGAAATGCATTAAATTCATGAGACATATACTCCCCCCCTCGATCGGAACGGAGGGTGCCCATAGTACATTTTGAGACATTTTCAGCCATAGCCAAAAATTGTTTGAAGCACATAAAAACTTCGGACTTTGCTTTAAGCGAAAATACCCATGCATGCCTGGAGTAATCATCAATGAAAGTCACGAAGTACAGGTAATTGCCCAAGGACGGAGTTTGCATGGGCCCACAAACATCACTATGCACAAGCTGCAACCTGCATGTGGCCCTAACTGAACCATCCTTTGGAAACTTAGAACGCTGCATTTTACCCAGAATAAAGTGATCAAGTGATCATTGGCTTTACAATAATGGCAACGCATCTTCTTTTTGCCCTTATCACCAGAATTGCCAGACGAAGTGCTGCCAGCAGAAGCATTAGGAACAGAATTTTTGCCACTCGCAGCAGAACCATAAGAAGTGGCTGCATTATTGTTACCACCCTTTCTTTGAGAAGCAATAAAAGCCTGTTCAACTGCACGCTGCCTAGTCCTGTTTTTTCTAGAAAGTGACTCTTGCAACAGCAATGTGCATAATGCATCAAACTTGACAACTTCAGGATTTCCTTGGGTCATCAGTCTCCAAGTACTAGCAAAAGTCTGGTAGGAATCTGGTAAGGCATCAAGAACAGTCTGCACAAGGGAACTGTCAGAAATGACTTCACCTGCAGAAATGAGTTGCTCATTGATATCCTTGACACTAGCAAGGAAAGTGTCCATATCATCTTCCTCATGCATAATCTTCGACTCTAGCTCTTTACGCAGCAAAGCAATTTTAGCCTCATTGCGGCTTGCATAAAGACCTGCTAGAATATCCCAAGCCTGTTTTGCAGATTTTGCTGAACGGATGTGAGGAATAATGGTGCGCTTCACAGACAACGCAATCAATGCATGAGCCTGCGCATCCTTAACATCCCAACGAGCTTGTTCTGCTGTAGGCAAAACAACTCTAACAGCTGCAATCCTTGCAGCAAGACCTGCAACATCCTCAATATCGCCTACATCTTCAGAACCAGGACGTACATCAATGCCTTGCACAATGTTCCAGACACCTTTTGACACAAGAACGTGTTGCATCATATAAGCCCACATAGGGTAGTTGTCCCCATCCAACCTGTCCTCAGCACCAAACATCTTGAACACATATGTGTTGTTGTTGTCAGCCATGGTAAATGCTGCACCTGATGTGAAAACTGCCCGAAAATAGGAGAAATGGAGCGGGAACAACTTGTGCTATATAGCACAAACCGTAGAAGACTATAAGGCACCTGTTATGCAGAAAACGGCACTGACAGAAAATCTGCACAAAATGACGAAATAACCTGTGCAGTACTGCCCGTAGTGGAAACGGAGGCCGAAATGAGCCCAAATCAAAATTCTGAGCAGACCGAGCTCTTCGAGCAACCCCAAAATATTTGTCGACCTGCGAACGCTTGCCAAAGCTCACTGAAATCGGAGAAAGTGAGCAGGCGTGTGCTGGAGCAGCTGGCGACTAAGCCCGGGAGGACGTGGCCTGCTCTGATACCAATTGTTGGAATTAGGGTTGCAGAGAAACACACACAGCTTGGAGAAGACGAAGGAAGCTCAAGGCACACAATAGAGAGTGTGTTACTTAGTGTGCAATGGAAAGATAGATAGCCCTAGAGTGATGGGCGTATATACAATGCACGGGGGAAAAAACCTCCTAAAGAGGGAAAAAATGCCCCGGCGGTCCTAGTGTGTTCACACACATCACTACCACATGTATATGGTAACAATGCAAAAAGGTGACAACTATGCACTGCGAGGTCAATTTTTGGCATGTTCGGGGTCCGTTTGAGGTCATCTAAAAGGCCACGGGTGCCCAAATAATAAAGCTAAGTGTGGAAACTAAAAAAATAGAGAGAAGACCAGAAAAAATGTAGAAGAGAGAAGGAACAGCCGCAACTGTGTTTTTGCCCATTTTGGAGCCTGTTTTGGCTGTAAACTTCTCATCCAAGGTCGGATTTGAGCACTTTGACATTGTAGACTGGGGTTTTGGGCCATTCCGGACGCGATGGAGCTATCCATTTTTCCAAATTCCTCACTCTTTTTTTGCTGTTTTTCTGTGTAATCTTGTCCGGTGAGTGAAGCCTCTGCTTAACTTTGTGGTTGTATCTGGTGTATTTCCTCAATACTGTGTAAACTATTTGACCCATTGGTGTTGGGCTGAGCTTCATTGAGTCTAAACAACAGGAATTTGCCTCCTTTGAGCTGAATTGAGAGTGTGTGTGTGAGTGTGTATGTGTGAGTGTTGAGTGGGCAAGTGGGAAATCTCTCTCTTCTCACTCCGTCTGTGTGTTTCCTGTCTCGGCCAGGCTGGTTGTGTAAGCCGAGTGGTGCCCCATAATGTGTGTGTGTATCATCCCAAGAGTGTGTGTCGGGTCATTATAGAGGCGTTGTGTGTGTTTCCATCCCGCTCACATCGTAAACTCACATGGTCTTCCACAACATCCACACCATTTGGATCAAGCAACACAAGCCCTTCCCCTAATTTTCATGTGGCCTTCCTGAATGCTCCATCAAAGAACAATGTGAATAGATTAGGTATGCTTTTAGGTGTTGGCAAGGGTAGGCTTTTCACTTCAGGCACCTTAATATCCCTTTTGTGCTCTCTATAGGTGAGAATCCCTGCCAATTGTGCATGTACATTGTCTTCTACCTTGAAAGAGTATTGGAATTCTTGCAATTTCATAAGCCACTTTGAGATCCTGGGACTTAGTGTCATTTGAGAGGACACCCAAGGAAACAAGTTTTCAGTATTGAGTATTACAAAGCGTTTTGGCAACAAGTAGGATCTAAATTTTCTCGCCGCAAACATGAGAGAAAGCATCATGAGTTCTACTTTTGTGTAGCCTCTCTCTAATGCATTCATGACCCTACTAGCAAAGTAGATGGGCCACATCCTGGTAGTGTGGGGATCTTGTTGTAGCAAAATAGTGCCAATTGTTTCTTTCCCAACACTAGAGCTAACAAAGAATGTGTACTCCCAACAAGGAGGCATGAGTGTTGGTAACTCTGACAGAATGACTTTAATGCTACAAAAGTACTCTTCAAGCTCATTAGACCAAACAAACTCTACTTGTTGTGTCAATTTCTGCAAGGGGTGAAGTAACTCCAAGGATAAGTGAATGAAGCATAACATATACTTCACCTTTTGAATGAATGAGATGACCTCCTTAAGACTCTTGGGTGATGGTAACTCAATAAGAGCCTTTGCCTTTGAAGGATTTACCTCGATGCCTTTGTAAGAAATTTTGTGACCAAGCAAGATCACTTCATCCTCACCTATGGCATTTGTCAAGATTGAGTTGACCTCCCAGGTCATAGAGTTTCTTCAAACCTTCTTCTATGGACTTTCCAAAGAATGCTTGAAACACCATGTTCATGAAATGTTGAAATATTGTTGGAGCATTTGTCAAACCAAATGGCATGACTCTAAAAGCATAACAATCCCAAGGAGTGATGAAGGTTGTTTTCAATTGATCCTATAAGGTGACACCTATTTGAAAGTAGCCCAGATAGCCATCACACATAGTGTACTTCTCATGACTAGATACCTCATTTAGTATCCCATTCTGAAATGGGAGGGGAAAGTGATCTCCCTTGGTTGCCTCATTGAGTGGCCTATAGTCCACACACACACCCTCCACTTTCCATTCTTTTTAGGAGTGACCATAAGTGAGGAGATCCACTCTGAATTCTCTACTAGATAAATGAAAACTGTTGTTAAAAGCTTTCTTACCTCCTTGAGTAAAGCATGCTCCTTGATGACTCCTAGCCTTTGTAGCTTCTGAGCCTTAGGTGTGGCCTCTGGCTTTAACTCGATCTTGCGTTTATTTCTATGTACATCATCAAATAATTACTTTAGTAATACTTTTGATGCTGATATAGTAATGCAATAATGCACGTGTTACAAATGCACTTTTTTCACTTTGGTTATCTAGGTGTTTTACCTCAATCTAGATTTCTCATCTCTCTACTTCTCTTGTACATACTTCTAATAAATAATGCGAAAACCTAGACATTATACTTCTTCAATGAACAATGCTTTAACATCAACTCACACTTCAAAGATTTACACAAATTTGGACCTTCAAGATGCTACCAGAAAATTCATCAACCCATGAAGAAAACCAACCAAAAAGCATCCGCCTCCACGGACACTTCTCAACAATGCTTGCGGATGGGCACTAAAATCAGAAGGGGGAAATGCTAGTTGAGGTGGTGCCCATTAATTATAAGCTTCCTAATTCTCAATCATTGTAAGAATTAAGATGATATTTAGGACTCATGAGAGTTCAAAGCTATGAAGGGATGTTAGTTAGTGTAACTAGGTAGCAGATACAGTAAGTATGGAACCCTAAAGGCCTTGGGCGCATGAACATTGTAGATTTTAAACTCTAGGTATAAAAGGTAGTGTGTAAATGAAAGTAGGGTGTTGAGAGCACTTTAGTGAGAGCTCATGTGGTGTATGGCTATGGATTCCTTGAGCTTCTTTATGCTCTTGTGACTTGATTAACACTAACCAATGCTTTTAATTCTCTTTCAATATGCCTCTCTTACTCTCTATTGATAGTTTTTTATTTTAACTAATTAGATCTCAAATAATTAGTGACTAATTACCCTCTAATCTTTTGTGATCTCTCTCTTCTTTGTATGTGCATGTATGATTTGATTGAAGGTTGGTAGCTTGGTAGATCTACATGTGTGCACTTGTGATTAGTGTGTGGCATAATAGGATTATGGTTTTTTTGCAGCATTGGAATCTTCACTGTGTTTGATGAGTTTGTTTAGGTGAGGAGAAGAGGAATTGGAGATTTCTAATCTTATGGCTTAGCTCACCGATTAGCCAATGGCATCTCATAGAATTAACCTCCTTTGATAGGATTATGGATTTTTGCAGCATTGGAATCTTTAGTGTGTTTCAGAGTTTGTTTAGGTGAGGAGAAGTGGAATTGGAGATTTCCAATCTTATGGCTTAGCTCACCCATTAGCCAATGGCATCTCATAGAGTTTGTAATGGAATTTGCCTATTCAATTTGAGAATAGCGGAATTTAATGAGAGTACTTTCAAGAAATGATTTTGTGAGCATAGCGGGTAGACATAATTGAAGATAGCAACATAATCATAGCAATTAGTTAACTTGGCATAGACAATACTTTTGCAAGAGAGAGAGTTTAGAGAACATGACAACAATTGAGGACCGGATTTATGTGGAGCCGGTCCCCCCCTCCAATAGGCATTTGTATTATGATTTCTCCCATAAAGAGAGACTTGTTACAATACAGTCTTTGTGTTCCTTGTGACCTAGGTGATGCCATGAAGATGGAAGGCTTCATGCACCACAAACATAACATAAACTTGAAGAAAGCTTTAACTATCCCAAGCCTCAGTCCCAAGACCTCAAACACCTTCGAAGGTGGAGAGAGCTAGCAGGGAATGAGGGTAGGGAAGAGGAAGAAGAAACATTTCGTAGGAGAAAGAATTAGTTCCTCACTTATCATACTCTTGTTGCTAGCATACATAATAGCATAGTAATGAAGAAGAAGGATATGGCAAGCTTAAGCATTGAAGCATGGCTCTTGGTTGGATTTGCACTCCATAGCCAAGAGTGTTGGTGTAGGCTCTCAACCTCTACTTGCTTGGAGAGGGAGCTCTTGCACTTTGCATATCACACACAATGAGAGTGCTTGTGAGTGTGTGTGGGTGAGTATACCCCCTAGGCACCCCCCTAGCTTGCTTGGGTCGACCCCCCCTTGTAGCTCATGCCTGAAGCTCATTGGACCCTTCCAGGCCTAGCCAATCACAAGCAAGAGCCATTACAAGCAATATGGGTAGCCTTGGGACAAGTGTCCCCCTTTCCCCTTTGAGAGAGAGGACTTGATAAATGCTAAAACAATTAGATAATTCATGTAATTTATCATTGGACCCCTTTGAAGCCTAGCCAATAGGCTTCAAGCAACACATGAAGGTAACATGGGTAGGGCCTGACATGTGTCCTTGCTGCCTCTTCAAGTTGGGCTTCCCTTGTGTGTGTGAGTGGGTGTTCTCTCTCTAGCCCCTAGGAAAAGGGCTCGCCCCCCCTCTTGTAGGAATGCTTTTGACTTTTAGGTGATCAAGCACCTTACTCACCAAGCATGACAAAGCACTTGAACTAGGGGGTGTTCCCACAAGCATCTCAGGCAAGCTTCTCAAGGCACCTCAAGTACTTTAATCATGCAGCAAGTCAAGCACCTCAAGCATGGAGCCAGTCAAGCACCTCAAGCATGAAAAACACCTCAAGCATGACAAGCACCTCAAGCATGACAAGCACCTCGAGCTTGGGCCGGGTTCCCACCTCAATCTCAACCCTAGCTTACTTAAGGTCAAAGGACTTTTACACACATTTATTGGAGGTCTTCAATGAAGCTAACCCTAAGGTCTTATGCTCCATTGGTTAGCCTTGCTCTTTGATAGACCATCTCCCTTTTGGGCCCCTTTACCATTGGCCCCGTTTTGAGATAGATCTATAAGCACATACCTATATCTTAACACTTGTTCCCGTTTATTCTCCCACATTAAGTGATCAATTTAATATGAGAAAATCATTTGGGTTAGTTAGATATTAGATTTTATGACATTACCTCTCTCTTGAAATCATAGTCGTCCTCGACTATGAGGTAGAAAAGATAAAGTCTTAGTCATTAGTCAATCGTACTTAGCAGGTAAAGGATCCCTTTTTACCCTACAACATCTTTCCAAGATGGATGACTAATCCATTTGGTGCTTGGGAGACATAGCTGCCGCAAGCATGTCTGCTCTTTTAGTCCATTTCATTCTCCCATAGTAGAGTGACAAATTCTACTTGGTGTTTGAGAGATGTCGTCATCACAAACATGATTCTAAGCATGCATACTAGTTAAATTTGTGCACCATTAAAAAGAGGACTAGTCATATAAGACAAAAACATGAGTTATTTAAAAGAAATTTGTACATTTGCTTACTCTAATGTAGCATTGTAAGCATTGACAAGGTTCATACTATTCTTAAGTTGTACTCCTTGCATCCATTTAGCATCTTCAAAAGGATAATTTTTGAACTTAATAAGATACCGTCGGATAATCTTACCATGTCGTAGTACTTTGTCTTCATGCCGAAGGATAGCTTCGGGTTGTAGCACCTCTTCTTGGTCTTCAACTTCGGGAGGGTCTTCAATAATTGGTTCAATTGGTGGCTCTCCTTTGTAGGGCTTAAGTAAGCTTACATGAAAGGCATTGTGTATAAGCCAATGGTTGGCCAACTTGAGTTGATAAGCCGTCTCATTGATAGGCTTCAAGATTTGGAAAGGACCATAGTATCTTTTTGCTAGTTTAGCATAATACTTTTGATGGCCCGTAGGATTTTTGCCCGTCGTTTGCCTTAATCGAGCCTTAGGAAACTTGAGTAAGACCCAATCATTTTCTTTGAACATTAAGGCTCTTCTGTGCTTATCAGCAGCAGCTTTTTGCCTTTGTTGAGAGATGGCTATAGCCTCCCTAATCTTTTGAAAAGATTCTTGTAGGTCACGGCTATACTCATCGGCGGCGAAGATTTTCCCATGTACTTTCAGTAGCAAGGGACTTTTAGGTCTTCCTTCTATGATCTCGAAAGGTGCTTTGCCCGTAGAAGTATGTACAGTATTATTGTAGGCATACTCTACTAGCGGTAAATACTTTTCCCATTGTGAGCGTTGATCTACTTCGGTAACATAAGTCTTGAGTAGATCGAGTATCGTAAGATTGGCTATCTCACTTTGGCCATCCGTTTGTGGGTGATAGGCCGAAGAGAAATTCAATCTTGTTCCTAGATTTTCAAAGAGACCTTTCCAGAAATTACTGGTCATTCTAGGATCTCTATCTGACACGATGGATGTGGGTAATCCATGGTGTTTGAAAATCTGAGATATGAAGAGAGTTGCCATTTGATGTGCCTTAATAGTCTTTTTGACAGGAATAAAATGTGCTTGCTTGCTAAACCTGTCGACTATTGTCCATATTCCTGTATTCCCATGGATAGACTTGGGTAATCATGGTGAATTTGGAATAGGCAATGGATGGAGTAATCCAAGTTGCTTCCCTCTATCATACTTGGTCTTTTGGCATACTACACATTTTGAAACATACTCTTGTATGTCCACTTTCATGGTAGGCCAATAGAAATACGTCTCTACTCCTCGGAGAGTAGGTTGAATACCTCTATTCCCTGCATATGGGGGAGCATGGGATTCATACATAACCTTTTCACGAAGGGAATGGGTAACACATAGCCTATTGCCGTGGAGAAGATAACCATCCTGCAAGGTGAATGGTTCCTCTTTCTTCCCCAAATCAAGGGCTGACATTATGTCTCTAAAGTCAGGGTCAGTAGCATACTCATCTATCATAGAGGATAGATCATTGTGAGTAGCTATAGACACCGCATTAACTTTTGGTCGTCGTGAAAGTGCATCGGCAACTTGATTGTGCTTACCAGCTATGTGAGCAATATGGAAATTAAATTGCGAAAGAAAATTTGCCCACCTCATTTGTTTGTCGGAAAGCTTGGTTTGCGTCATGAAATACTTGAGACTTTGGTGGTCGGTTCGTAGGATAAATGGAGTCCCCAATAGGTAGTGCTTCCATGTGTCTAGGGCATGTAGAACAGCTAAAAGCTCTTTCTCATAAATGCCCAAGACTCGTTCATCACCATTGAGCCTTCGGCTCTCATATGCTATGGCATGCCCTTCTTGAAGCAAAACCGCTCCAAGGCAATCACCACAAGCATCACATTGGATCTCAAATGGCTTTGAGAGATCCGGAAGCACGAGGACTGGTTGGGAAGTAAGCTTCTCTTTGAGTTTTTCAAAAGCATTTTGCTCCTTAGCAATCCATACAAACTTAACGTTCTTCTTGGTTAAGTCGTGTAGTGGTCCTGCTACTTGAGAGAATTTTGCTATGAAGCGTCTATAGTATGCACACATACCAATAAAGCTTCTTAGCTCATGTAGATTCCTTGGGTTAGGCCATGATTTTATTACCTCTAACTTTGATGGATCCATACGAATACCATCGTGAGAGATAATATGGCCTAGGTATTGAATCTCTTGAAGGAAGAATTCACTTTTCTTTTGGTTGAGAAAAAGTTGGTTCTCCCTCAAGGCTTGAAAAATCACTTGGAGATGTTGCTTATGTTCCTCCAAAGACTTGGAGTAGATGATGATATCATCAAAGAAAACTCCAGTGAATTTTCGATATGGTCTAAAAATTTTCTCCATCAAACGATTGAACGTAGCTGGTGCATTAGTCAAGCCAAAAGGCATGACTAGATATTCATAAAGACCAAATGTTGTGCGAAACGCGGTCTTTAAGATATCCTCATCCACTATCCTTATTTGATGATAGCCACTCTTAAGGTCAATCCTACTGAAGTAGGTAGAGCCTTGTAGCTTATCAAACAGATCTTCTACCCGAGGTACGGGAAATCTGATTTTGATAGTGATATGGTTTAGTGCTCGATAGTCCACACACATACGGTATGTACCATCTTTCTTTTGCACTAAAAGGACTGGAGAACAAAAGGGAGAGGAACTAGGCCTCACCATCCCTTTGTCTACCAGCTCTTGTACTTGCCTCATGATCTCCTCTTGTTGAGCTTGTGAGACTCGATAAGGAGGTTTGTTAGGCAGTGAGCTTCCTGGAAGGAGCTCAATATGATGGTCATCATCCCCTCGTTTTGGAGGTAGGTCCATAGGGATATCATCGATGAACACATCTTGGAATCCTTTTAGAAAAGTAGACAAGTCTAACTCTTCTTGATTCCTATCATTTTCATTTGATGAAACATTATTAGCTTTTAGAGACTCTTTGACATAAATCATGTACGCAGAAACTGAGCTCTTCATTGATTTATCAAAAGAAAGAGGATTTACAAGTGGAATAGTGCGACCACGCTCACTAGCATCTATATAGATGTTCTTTCCCTTGTAGGTGAAGTAAATTCTCCTTTCAGGGAACTTCATGTTGGCAGCCATGCGATCAAACCATGGTGCCCCTAGGATAACATCCTGATGTTGGAGGGGAGAGATGAAGAAGTCTTCTTTGTCGACATAGCTTTGGACATGAAGCCACAACTTCCCAATCAAGGGAGTAACTGAGGCTTGTTGTCCCTTGAAAGCTGCATCAGCTGTTACTATATCTCCCATCTCAAAAGCTTGAATGCCCAACTTGGTGGCCAACTCTATTGATATGAAGTTGAGAGTAGAGCCAGGGTCAAACAAGATGAAGGCATCATGCTCTCTTACCTTTCCCCAAGCATAGGAGAGTGATGATCCTTTGCAATGAGCATCCTCTTTTGGAGCTTCGATGGTGGAAGCCCTAGGAGTCTCATTGCGAGTATTCTTCTTGGGGCAAGAACGATAGCCATGTCCTTGCTCCCCACATTTGAAACACGTAGGGTCCTTGCGAAAAGCTTCAAGCTCTTCAGGAGAGAGTTTGTTTTTACCTTTGTAAACTCTCTTCTCCTTGGACTGATTGTTGTTGTTGTTGTTGTTGGAAGTGCCTTGGGAATTATTTTGAGCATTGGATTTCCCCTTTGCATCATTTTTATCTTTGTTTTCCATGGACTTGACATTACGTCTAGCCCCTTGATGGAAATTGATGCGTGAAGCAACCATGGGGTGGTGGATTACTTCGGTAATAGTACCGGGCCGTTGAGAATTGATATATTCGGCCATCTCTTCAGGTAATCCCGCACAGAATTGCTGTCTTTGCTCGGCAAAGTCTATCTTTTGAAAGACAGTAGCTTTGAGATGTAAATCCCAAAACTTATCTACATACTTGTTGATAGACTCATGAGAGAGGAGCTTCAAGCCGCGCCATTCGGTAAGAACTTTATCTTTAGTATCGCTTGGAAGAAATTGCTTCATGATGGAAACTCGTAGAGTTTTCCATGTCTTTGGGGCTTCTCCATTGCCACGAAGGCTAGCCCACCATTGACGAGCTGATTTTTGGAAGTGCATAGCTACATGGCGTAGCTTGGAGGACTCTGTGAAGCCCTCGTCCCCAAAGGCCGCATCAAATTGATGGATGAAGGCCAACACTTTGTCGGTAGCACCAAAGGTGCCATCGTAGGTGAGAAAAGAGATACTCTTTCCTCCCTCCTTGAACTTCTTTAGCTTTTGTGACCTTCGCCATGCAGGAAATGATTTGCGATGCCCTCCCCTCTTGTATTCTCTAGGAGAATAGCCATAACTTTCATCGGAAGAGAAGGAAGGTGAAGAAGAAGGAGAAGAGGGTGACCTCTTCCTAGCCCTTTTCTTCCTTTGTTTCCTCTCTTGCCTTTGAGAGTGATGAGGAGAAGGACTATGGGTTGCTCTTTTCCTCTTGGGAGGAGTAGGCGATCGTCTAGACCGCCTTCTTCGTGGAGCCACATCTTCAGAAGAACTTAGACTTTCATTGCTTTCTTTCTCTTTGGATTCCTCCTCTCGAATGGGAGAGAGTCTTCTTTTGGGGGTCTCTTCAAGAGGCCTCCTAAGCTCTCTCTCCTCTTGGAGAGGAAGGGAAATTCCATAGGCACGAAGTTGTTGAGTAACTTCGGCTTGCAAGGTAGGGTTGCCCATAGCTTGTTGCAACCTAGTCACAAGATAATTCACAAACATGGGAGCATCATCATTAGCACCTTCATGTGCAAAATCAAAGCTATCAATGTTCATTCTACTCTCTTGATTATTGTCAGCCATGTTAACAAAATTTTATGTATGTACTTAGTGTATGCTTTGGCAATTCAAAACCTTAGTTGCCACTCCTCTTAGCCTTCGAAAATCGGCTCTTAAGTATCTACACCCACGGCTCAAAGTGGTTAATTATAGAGAGTAGAGGAGTAGGTCTAACATAGCAGAGTTGCCAAGGGCTAGCTCCTTTCGGACTTCTTATGGCTCAATAATGGTAAAGCCGTAGGCAAGTCTAAAAAGACTCCATTATTAAGTCCAAAGCTCCCGAGGTGTGCACCATCCCCCACATAGTGGGCTTAACAAAACCGGTATTAGATCCCAGTTCCACTTACTCTATTATAATTAACAACATCAACCATTTATAGGCTACTTAAGGACCTCTCTTCTTAAGCAAGAAAAGAGAAACCAAATGCTCTGATACCAATGTAATGGAATTTGCCTATTCAATTTGAGAATAGCGGAATTTAATGAGAGTACTTTCAAGAAATGATTTTGTGAGCATAGCGGGTAGACATAATTGAAGATAGCAACATAATCATAGCAATTAGTTAACTTGGCATAGACAATACTTTTGCAAGAGAGAGAGTTTAGAGAACATGACAACAATTGAGGACCGGATTTATGTGGAGCCGGTCCCCCCCTCCAATAGGCGTTTGTATTATGATTTCTCCCATAAAGAGAGACTTGTTACAATACAGTCTTTGTGTTCCTTGTGACCTAGGTGATGCCATGAAGATGGAAGGCTTCATGCACCACAAACATAACATAAACTTGAAGAAAGCTTTAACTATCCCAAGCCTCAGTCCCAAGACCTCAAACACCTTCGAAGGTGGAGAGAGCTAGCAGGGAATGAGGGTAGGGAAGAGGAAGAAGAAACATTTCGTAGGAGAAAGAATTAGTTCCTCACTTATCATACTCTTGTTGCTAGCATACATAATAGCATAGTAATGAAGAAGAAGGATATGGCAAGCTTAAGCATTGAAGCATGGCTCTTGGTTGGATTTGCACTCCATAGCCAAGAGTGTTGGTGTAGGCTCTCAACCTCTACTTGCTTGGAGAGGGAGCTCTTGCACTTTGCATATCACACACAATGAGAGTGCTTGTGAGTGTGTGTGGGTGAGTATACCCCCTAGGCACCCCCCTAGCTTGCTTGGGTCGACCCCCCCTTGTAGCTCATGCCTGAAGCTCATTGGACCCTTCCAGGCCTAGCCAATCACAAGCAAGAGCCATTACAAGCAACATGGGTAGCCTTGGGACAAGTGTCCCCCTTTCCCCTTTGAGAGAGAGGACTTGATAAATGCTAAAACAATTAGATAATTCATGTAATTTATCATTGGACCCCTTTGAAGCCTAGCCAATAGGCTTCAAGCAACACATGAAGGTAACATGGGTAGGGCCTGACATGTGTCCTTGCTGCCTCTTCAAGTTGGGCTTCCCTTGTGTGTGTGAGTGGGTGTTCTCTCTCTAGCCCCTAGGAAAAGGGCTCGCCCCCCCTCTTGTAGGAATGCTTTTGACTTTTAGGTGATCAAGCACCTTACTCACCAAGCATGACAAAGCACTTGAACTAGGGGGTGTTCCCACAAGCATCTCAGGCAAGCTTCTCAAGGCACCTCAAGTACTTTAATCATGCAGCAAGTCAAGCACCTCAAGCATGGAGCCAGTCAAGCACCTCAAGCATGAAAAACACCTCAAGCATGACAAGCACCTCGAGCTTGGGCCGGGTTCCCACCTCAAGCTCAACCCTAGCTTACTTAAGGTCAAAGGACTTTTACACACATTTATTGGAGGTCTTCAATGAAGCTAACCCTAAGGTCTTATGCTCCATTGGTTAGCCTTGCTCTTTGATAGACCATCTCCCTTTTGGGCCCCTTTACCATTGGCCCCGTGTTGAGATAGATCTATAAGCACATACCTATATCTTAACACTTGTTCCCGTTTATTCTCCCACATTAAGTGATCAATTTAATATGAGAAAATCATTTGGGTTAGTTAGATATTAGATTTTATGACAGAGTTAACCAGTCATGTTGCCTTGATTAGCTCAATAATCGTTTGAGTGTTTTTATGCCCTATCCAAGTAGCTCATCTCTTCGGATTGACTTTTTTTTTTGAACCATTGGAGCTATGCTACGATGGTACCCCCAATCAAAATTCCTACAAAATCTTAGACTGCTAAACCTATAGAAAGCAATACATGGCATGTAGAAAACTACGTAACAAAGAATCTGACATGGAAAGAAAACACATGCAGTCTCAATGAAAATCGTGTTAAAAAAAGTCATGGAATAGTACACCTATGTAAATGGGGAAAATCTCTTGAAAAATTGTGGTGAAAGCATGTGATGCTCAAGCTCCATGTATCTCATGCTCAATGAAAGCTTAGGTCCATCTATGCTTCAAAAAATCAATAAGAAAAAACGCTACCAATTGAAAAGATGTGTCAGCATAGAAGTGATATTTTTATAAACTAAAAATATATGAAAATAAATCCTATAATAAGGTCTCAAACTTGGATAGCTAGAGGGAAAAACCTGAAGGAAAAATGTCTCTTGCATGTGCACATGTGTCTAGTGCACCATAGTCAACATGTGATACGAGAGCTTTCACCAAATAGTAAAACCTTCAAACTCTTAGCTCTTTGTCTAATGGTTGATGCCTGGCTAGAACCTAGCTCCATATGGATAGTAAAATTTGTAGGACAAATGATAGATCTAGGGATGACAACAGTATGCGGCTATGTGGTGAATGAAATCTATGGTTGAGGATCCCTCAACAGCTGCATCCTACCTAGCTTTAACTCAATAGGATGGTCAATAGAAGTATACGATGACCTATGGCTCATGTCAACTTGCATTCGAATAGATGGTCGGCTCTTCGGTAGTCAAATGTACAATTAGTGCGGTAATGAAATGGAATGATGGCTCTTTGGTAGCCAAATCTGCAATGCCCTCAATCATAATGGTCTAGCTCAAACTTGGTACTCATCATGGTGTAGCCCTTTCTATAGGTTGTGGACGTGGTCTACATATATAGGTCATGGTGTAGGTCTCTTTATAGGTCATGAACATGGTCTAGATCTCTATAGCATGGATACGGTGAAAGAACCTTCATGAGATCTATGAGGACGTGATAGTTTTTGTGGTCTAGGAATCCAAATCTTTCTATGTCCTCTATAGAATTGAGTGAGTGTCTAGATGTGAGCCAAACATGGGATAAACCATCATGTGTAGTGTGGCCTGAATCCAAACTTGCATATCATCACAAGCTAATGGTCTTGTATGTTTCATCATGCAAGACACATAAAAATGCCTAGTGGCCCTAGACTAAGCTCTATGTGATGAGATATAAGCTTGGTAAGTTTTGGGTCTCTCATGAGTAGTAGCACTCCTATGATCATGTCCTATGGAAGGCTCTACACGATCCCGCCTATGGTGGACTTATGATCATGGAGTCCATCTATCGGATCTATTATCAAGTGTCTTGTATGGCAAAGGGGTATGCTCTCTAGAAGTTTCACTAAGTAATGGAACAACGGGAAGGTCATGGGCAACCTATGTCCTTGCCATCTCTTCATGGTATGGGTCTCTAGAACCATGGCATATCAAGGTGTCCTCAAGGGGAGACATGGTCAAAGTAGTCTCCAAGTAATCTTCTTGTGATGTCATAGATGAGGCACTATCATGTGTCATAGCGCCCTCTTGGGTAGAAGCTCTAGAGTTCAATCTCATCATGCTAAACTCAAAAATGCAAGATGTGACCTTAGCAATTGTGGTGGAACAATCGTGCTATCATGAAGGTCCACTTCCATGATGGAAAATCTCTTGTGATTTCATAGATGAGGCACTATCATATGTCATGGCACCCTTGTGGGTAGAAGCTGTAGAGCTCAATCTTGGTGTGCTAGACTCAAAAATGTAGGATGTGACTTCAGCAATCATGGTGGAACAATCATGTTGTCGTGATGGTCAATTTCCATGGTGGAAAAAAGTGTTACTATATATGTAGATTAACCTTGCTTGAAGTATATATGTTAAGTTTGTAATGATGGGAGCATGATGATAGGCAAGTGTAATGGTGAATGTATGCAAAAGTGGTTTTTGGGGCCAATAAGTATGTTTTTGATGCATGTAATCTAGGATGCTCAAAAAATTTCGAAGTACAATTTTATAGGTTGATTATGTAGTGCTTGAATTGTTCTCCAAGCTTGTCTTTATGGCTTGCTGATCAGACTTTATATGATGGAAAAGCTATGGGCACTTTAATATTTTTAGGGGGCTAGGTTTGCAATTTATTGTCCAACCTCAAATGCATGCTTGAGTGATTAACTTCAAGTTTGCAGGGATCTAATTGATAGCCTCTAACACAAGCTACAAGGTGTACTTTGGAGTGTCCAAATCAAAAAAAAATTGGGCAAGACATGCTGATTTGAGTTACATGGAATATATCTATAGTTTTTAGTGTTCTTTAAATTGAGAAAATGCATTTGGTGGTGTGCAAGTTGAAGGTTGCAACAAAATTGAGTCTTTGGATCCAATTGACAAGATTTGCTACTAGCTAGTCTAATTTTGATATAATCCAAAAAAGATACATTCCAAATTGGGTTATCCACAAGGCTTTTTGTGGGTTTCAAGGCCTTCCTATGAGGAGTCAATGTAGTAATTGGTGGTTTGTGGATCAAAAGGATGTTTAGATTGTAGATAGAAAGATCTGGATCAAGTTGGGTTTCATTGAGTCCAAATTAGATTAAAATGGGCAAATTTTAGCCACCCACTTTGGGAGGAAAAGGGTTTTTGTGGTGTGAATGGAGTTGGAAAATCGATGAACCTTGCCAAGGTGGGAAGGCAATTAAATTGATAGTTTTAAACTCTAAAAATAGGGGTTGAAATTATGAATAGTGATGGCATCCTTGCTGTATATCAAGGAAAGAGAAATGGAAGAAGGAGACGGGGCTACTCTAATCTAGAGTGTTAGACGTGCCCTTCACCTTGTGAGCATGGGTCTCAGGGGAGGGAGGACACAAAGGGAACACTTTGGGCCAACATTGGTGAATTGCATAGCTATGGTGGATGCCTTTGTGTGAGGGATGAGGGATCACTCTGAGTGGGGACACCTTGCGACCCCACCATTTTGACTCTTCCTTCCTCAGCCAATTAGAGCCTATTTTTGTTGATAGTAAAGAGCACTCCTCCATAACATGTTTTCCATGGAAAAATGGCATCTATGTTGATGTTAATGTATGTAGGGGATTTTTGTTCCAACAAGTGGCAATTAGAGATAGCCTTGTGGGACCCTATGATTGCGAGTCTTGGGCCTATGTTGTTTCTCTTTGGTGTGGACCATGGTTTGGGGTATGTGTGTTATGCAAGATGGAGCCCTATTGGTGTCCAAGTTTCTTCTTAGAGTTTTGGTCGACAATGGGGAGTCTCTCTATGGTAGTTGATTGTTACCCATTGGCATCTCCTTCTACATATGCTCAATAGGTGATGAATTTTTCAAAGTCCACCCTTTTTGTAGCTTTATTTCTAGTTATAGATGGTTCAATTATGCAAGGTGGATCCCTTGTTAGTCTTAATGATTTGTATTGGGCGGGGGATCCTTGTAAAGGCTCAAGAATAGGATTTGATGATGGGTTGTTTGTTTGTGGTGCCCATGGTAGATTTTTACATGGGCCATATGTTATTGTTTGTAACATTTAATGCACTCATAACTTGTGTGTAGCGGAAATTGATAACATAGTGAGCATTTCATTAAGGACAAGTTCCTAATGAGCATAGAGGGAGTACTTAATTTGAGAAAGCAACATAGCAATTTACACCTAGCTAATTTGGCATTGACAATGCTTGAAAAGAGAAAGAAATAGAACAATTGACAACACTTGAGGATCGGATTTACATGGAGCCGGTCCCCCCTCCATAAAGGCTTTGTATTATAGCTTCTCCCATCAAAGTAGACTTTTGTACAGTACAATCTTTGTGTTCCTTAACAAAACTAGTTGGTGCAATGAAGATGGAAGCTTCATGCACCAAATTATGCTTGAAAAACACACCTAGTGTCCCTAGCCTCAGTCCCAAGACCTCACACACCTTCAAAACTGGTGAGAGCTAGCAGGGAATGAGGATAGATTGAGAGGAAGAAGATGCATCTTACAAGAAAGAAGTATTCTCCTCACATGCAGATCACTCTAATAGCATAGCTTGGCTTAGTAATTAGCATGGTGGAGGAGATGAGCATGCCATTGAAGCTTGGCTCTTGGTTGGATTTGCATTCCATAGCCAACAGTTGTTGGTGTAGGCCTCTACTTCTCAATGCGTGGAGAAGGAGATGGAGTTCTTTTTGCACACCTGAGTTGTGTGTGTGTGTGTGTGTGTGTGTGTGTGTGGCAATGTGTTGAGGTAAAATGCAGCCGTCTCTCTCTTCTTGTTCGACCCCTCTTGCTAATTGCTCATGTTGGCCTCGCATTGGCTCCTGTAAAGCTTAGCCAATCATAAATTAGAAGCATAATTGATAGCCTTGTGACATCTGTCCCCCTTTTCCCTTTTGTGAGAGCTTTAGGTAATTAAATGTTAAGTATGGAGCCTGATTTACCCTTGTAATTTTCTGTGGTAAAAGCGCACATTTATAAGGCCCCCATTATGAGGAGAAGCCATCGTGCGTGAAGGAAAATCACTCACCAGAAACCAAAATTTTCACGGAAAAGAATCAAGGGCAACTTTATTTTTTTTTGCCAGAATATTCTTTTTCGCCAGAATATTATGGCCGGACGGCGGCCGGAAAGTGGTCGGAAAACAACCGGTCGGTTGGCCTTTGGCCGGTAGTCAATGGCCGATGGCCGGTGGTCGGAAGCCAATGGCCGGTGGCCGGTGGTCGGAAGTCAATGGCCGGTGGCCCGTGGCCGAATTCAATGGCCGGTGGCCGAATTCAAAAGCGGACTTGTCTTCTCAAGGGCGGCCACACATGGGCGGATTGGAGGGTCCGATTTGGACTTATTCGCACAAGGGCGGCTACACATGGCTGTCTCTCATAAGAGAGGGCAACCCTTTTGGCCTATAAAAGGAGGCCATTTCTACACACATTTCATAGTGTGAAGTTGATGCAACAAGGTGAGTGTGAGGTGGTGAGAGTGAAGCAAGGCGGGAGCTCCATTAAGGGTATAATCCCTTTGTAAACTACTTCTTTTTTTGAAGTACTAAAGCCATTGAGTGGCTGCTTTCCCATGGACGTAGCCCACATTGGGTGAACCACGTATATCATGTGTACTCTCTCTCTCTCTCTCTCTCTCTACTCTATAATCTCGTGTATATAAATCTGTCTCTCTCCATTAAGTAATCTACTCAATTATCTATTTAGCTACGTCTTATTTCCTAACAACTGGTATCAGAGCAAGGTTTGCTCGTAGCTAAATTATCTCAAGGAAAGGATTCCTTGAATTGAGTGGGAGTTATGGCGGAGGAAGGGAAGCTCAAGATTGAGAAGTTCAACGGCAAAAACTACCAACATTGGAAGATGCAGATTGAAGACTATCTCTACCAGAAGGACCTCTATTTTCCACTAGGCGGTCTTGCGAAGAAGCCCGCAACAATGGCAGATGAAGCATGGATTGTCCTTGATCGAAAGGCACTGGGAACAATCTGGTTAAGCTTGGCGTCAACGGTGGCCTTCAATGTTTCGGAGATGAAGACCACGGAGGACTTGATGAAGTCACTTGACGACTTCTACGAGAAACCATCGGCATCCAATAAGGTATTTCTTATGAAGCGCTTGTTCAATCTAAAGATGGCAGAGAATGGTTCAGTTGCAGAACACCTAAATGACTTTAACACAAACATATGTCAACTTCGATCAGTGAAAATCAATTTCGATGACGAAGTGCGAGCTCTCCTTATACTATCATCTCTATCGGATAGTTGGGACAGCCTTGTGATGGCTGTAAGTAATTCTATCTCTGGCACAAATACTCTTTAGTTTGATGATGTTGTGGGTGTTCTCCTAAGCGAGGAAATGCGAAGGAGAAGCACAGGAGAATCATCAAGTGTTGCACTATCAGTGGAAACAAGAGGAAGGCTTAAGGAGAGGTTCAAAAACCAAAAGGGTCGTGATCACTCAAGGCGGAGCAAGTCACACACAAAGTCAGTCCTTGAATGTTGGAACTACGGCAAGAAGGGCCACGTCAAGAAGGATTGCTGGTCCAAGAAGAAGAAGGAGACAGAGTCTCAAGACAACAAGCCAACATCGGAGGCCAATGTGGCAGGTAAAGTAGAGCAAGATGCTCTAATTCTCTCATTAGACAATGTGTCTAATTCCTGGATAGTAGTTTCCTTTGCTTTATTCCATGCGACACCACACAAGCAACATTTCCAAGACTACACCAAAGGTAATTTTGGGTATGTATACTTGGGAGATGATGAAGCTTGTGAGATTGTCGGCAAAGGTACAGTTTCTATCAAAACTGCTAACGGAAATGAATGGAAGTTTAAAGATGTTAGGCATGTTCCTTCTCTTCGCAAAAATAGGATCTCTACAGGACAATTGGACGATGAAGGTCACAACATTGCATTCGGAAACAAACGGTGGAAGATCTCAAAGGGATCTTTGGTGGTTGCCAAGGGTGAAAAAGTCGGTACACTTTACTTGTGTACTGTTAGCACGCAACCTTCAGCTTGTGCAGCAACTACAGAAGTTGACAGTGCGGTGTGGCACTACCGACTTGGGCATATGAGTGCCAAAGGAATGCAAATCCTTCAAACAAAGAAGCTTCTACCAGGTTTGAAAGAAGTGGACTTAGAGTTCTGTGAAGATTGTGTTTATGGTAAACAAAAGAGGGTAAAATTTCAAAAATCAGGAAATGAAAGAAAAAATTAAAAACTTGAGTTGGTTCATTCTGATGTTTGGGGTCCTGCAAGTACCATTTCCATAAGTGACCAATTTTTCCTCTCAGCTACACCATTTTGTTGAGGCGTATAAGGCACTATATATTGGTGTTTTATCCCACGACTAGCTAGAAATGCATTGATTTCATGAGACATATACTACCCCCCTCGATCGGAATGGAGGGTGCCCATAGTACATTTTGAGACATTTTCAGTCATAGCTAGAAATTGTTTGAAGCACATAAAAACTTCAGACTTCAATTTAAGCGGAAATACCCATGCATGCCTGGAGTAATCATCAATGAAAGTCACGAAGTACAGGTAATTACCCAAGGACGGAGTTTGCATGGGCCCACAAACATCACTATGCACAAGCGCAACCTGCATGGGGCCCTAACTGAACCATCCTTTGGAAATTTAGAACGCTGTATTTTACCCAAAATACAGCCTTCACAAACATGTTTGACAGGTGCTTCAAGAGGTGGCAAAGACGCAACCATATCAGATTTCTGCAAACGCAACAAACTGGCAAAATTCGGATGCCCAAAATATGCATGCCACAGTTTTGCATCTGAAACACCCCTTGAATATGCAACTGCATTTGCAAAATTTTGTCCACACTTGTCATACAAAGTGAGCTTATACAGCCCATGGCACAAAAGGCCAGATGCAACAATTTCATCACCAAAACTGAGATCATAAATTATACATTTGTCATCCACAGATTTGACTACAAGTCCAAGTCTAGCAAGTGAGGATACAGAAAAAAGATTCTTCTTGATCCCAGGTACATAAAGTGCATCAACAAGTGTGAAGGAACTGCCATATACAGCAGTAAGCACAATCTTTCCAACTCCCTCAACCAAATAAGAGACATTGTTGGCACAAGTGATTGAATTCCCATGAGGGACAGACTCAAGAGAGGTGAACAATTTACGATGTGAGGTAATGTGCTTTGTAGCACCACTGTCAAAATACCACACGTGAATCGACAACAATTGACATGCATGCGTCATGGACAACATGATTATAAGTGCACTCTGCACTAAAAGCCAATTCTGCATCAACATCAGCATCACAGTCTCCTTTCACAGAAGACTCAACAATGGCTGCATTTGTAGTGGAACCAGCATTTGCAGTGGAATCACCCTCTTTCTTCTTAGCCTCTTTCGCCTTCAACTTAGGACACTGCTTGATCAAGTGATCATTAGCTTTATAATAATGGCAACGCATCTTCTTTTTGCCCTTATCACCATAATTTCCAGACAAAGTGCTGCCAACAGAAGCATTGGGAAAATAAGTTTTGCCACTTGCAGCAGAACCATAAGAAGTGGCTGCATCGTTGTTACCACCCTTTATTTGAGAAGCAATAAAAGGATGTTCAATTGCATGATGTCTAGTCCCGTTCTTTCTAGAAAGTGACTCTTGCAACAACAATGTGCATAATGCATCAAACTTGACAACTTCAAGATTTCCTTGGGTCATAAGTCTCCAAGTACTAGCAAAAGTCTGATAAGAATCTGGTAAGGCATCAAGAACAGTCTGCACAAGGGAACTGTCTAAAATGACTTCACCTGCAGAAATAAGTTTCTCATTGATACCCTTGACACCAGCAAGGAAAGTATCCATATCATCTTCCTCATGCATAATCTTTGATTCCAGCTCTTTACGCAGCAAAGCAGTTTTAGCCTCATTATGGCTTATATAAAGACCTGCTAGAATATCCCAAGCCTGTTTTGTAGATTTCGCTGAACCAATGTGAGGAGTAATGGTGCACTTCATAGACAACGCAATCAACACATGAGCCTACACATCCTTTACATCCCAACAAGCTTGTTCTACCGTAGGCAAAACAACTCTAATAGCAGCAATCCTTGCAGCAAGACCTGCAACATCCTCAACATCGCCCACATCCTCAGAACCAGGACGTACATCAATGCCCTGCACAATATTCCAAATGCCCTTTGACAAAAGAACATGTTGCATCATGTAAGCCCACATAGGGTAATTGTTCCCATCCAATTTGTCCTCAATAGCAAATATCTTGAACACATCTGTGTTGTTGTCAGCCATGGAAAATGCCTGCACCTGATGTGAAAATTGCCCAAAATGAAGAGAAACTGAGTGAGACCAGCACGTGCTATATAGCACAACCCACAGTAGATTGTATTGGACCTGTTATGCAGTATTTGACAGTAACAGAAATTCTGCACAAAATGACAAAATTGCATGTGTAGACATGGTTGTAGTGTAAACGGAGACCGAAATGAGTCCAAATCAGAAACTTGAGCTGATTAAGCTCTATGAGCCATCCCAAATTTTTTGTCGACCTGCGAACGCTCGCCAAAGCTCACAAAAATCAAAGAAAGCGAGCAGGCATGTGCTAGAGCTGCTGGTGACTAAGCTCGAGAGGACCCAACCTACTCTGATACCCATTGTTGGAATTAGGGTTGTTGGAAAACGCACACAGCTTGGAGAAGATGAAGGAAGCTCAAGGCACAACACTCAGAGTGTTTTACTTAGTGTGCAATGGAATTATAGATAGCCCTAGGGTGATGGGCGTATATACAATGCATGGGGAAATAACCTTCTAAAGAGGAAAAAATGCCCCGGCGGTCCTAGCGTGTTCACACATATCACTACCACATGTATATGGCAACAAGGGTGAGAAGACCACCAAAATGACACCATCTAGATTGGCAGAGGTTGCACGGGCACGCATTAGCCCACAAGAGTAAGTAAATGTTTGTAAGTCATTTTATATCTTTCTCTTTTGATCATGTCTCAATGAAAAAGAAGACTCCCTTTTCCTATGCTGGGAAGTGTCGCTTAATCGACTTGCTCCAAGGTGGTGCTGCAACCTTGAAAGAGGATAGCATAGGGTTGACGGAGAAGGCATGGATCCAATGGCTTTGCTATCACATGTATTGGTGTCAATTGGAAAGGTGGATCAAGTGATCGAATCACTATGTTGGTGATCTAACTTGTGTCCTTTTATTTGTTGTAGGAGAGTGCTTGAGATGGCCGAGAAAATGGAGGGTGAGAATCAACATGTTGCAGACCTACACGAGAAGGCTGAAGAGAGGCATGGTTGCACACTCGCACACACATTGTAGAAATACAGACAGAACCACTTTGGCAAAGCCTTCAAGAAGTGGAGTGCATGGATCAAGTCCACACAAGATCCTGAAGAGCAACCCCACTTCGCTTGCATGGCACGATGCATGTTCTAAAGGTTGTATATCTTTACTAGACACATCACGTATGTTTTGTAGCACACACTAATCTTGTCATGGTGGCACAAAACATTAATTTTTTGTCTTGTAGATGGTGGAGAGATGCTCTACTCTTCCGCATTTCCGAACACCCCAGTGATGCATGGTGCATGTCGGAGAGAGAGGAGACGGGCTTATATCCGGACGCATAGATAGATGACTTGTGGCCAAAGGGAGTGTGGGGAAAGTGTCCTTGGTGGCTGGATTACCCGGATAAGGAGTACCCACCCGAAGAGGAAGCGCTTTACATAGGTATCGTACTATGTATATTTTTCCTTTGCAATACTACATGGGCACAATAACCTTCATTTTTTAATTAGTTGCGGAGCATAATGCTTCACGGAAGAAATCCATTGTGATAGAGGATGCACTCTCTCCAAACAAAACAAAGAAATCATCCTCAAAGAAAGACCCAAAGATTGGCTCCACATCGGTCCCGCAAGCCCCCTTGACTGACCGACAATGTGGGAAGAGAAGGAAGAGAGCTATGGCCTCTAGTGATAGTGAGAGCGAGCATGTAGTTGAGGAGCATTCTATAGAGGTCAGCGATATTTCTCAGAGCCTTGGTGCTATGAGCCACAGTGTACCAACACTTTCCTTCACTCTGAGACAAGTAGGGGGCACCCAGGAGTCAGCTTCATCTTTACCATCACAGGGCAGGGCTGCAGAGGACCTATCGGACATGGCCAGAGTGGTCAGAGAAAACCCTCCAGGTATGTGAAAATGGTTAATGTTGAGTTGTTCTCTTTAGCATTGCATGCAAGATATATTTAATCTTATGTTGAGCATACAAATATGCTTGTAGAGCCACGCCACCTTGCAGTGCATGCTAGCATAAAGTGTTTGGCAAAAGCTATTCCTGATGTGTTGTGCAATGACAGGTAAGCCACACTATTTTGCCTTCCTAGTTATGGCCACAATTTTAGTGCTAACAAAGTTTTTGTGCAGAGCTATGCAATTGCTACGTAGATTCTTGGGCTCTCTAACAGAAATAGGACAGATAAACCCCAACTTGAGATTACATGGCGTACGTTTGATGTACATGGCCTTTCCCATACACACTAGGCCACATGCAGCTAGCACAGGTGGAGTTCCTTTATGGAACCAGTGGGATAGAGAGCTTGTGGATGCTGCATTCCTTCTCGCGAGTTTCTTTGGGTTGATGGCATGGTTGTGGCGACATGTCGTGCAGAACATCTGTCCATTGTCACTTCAAAGGCAGAGGGAGCTCATTTCCAATTGTTGAGGATATTGTACATACACCTGTCTAGCTGCACGACTGTTCAGGACTATGTAGAGGGGGTATGTTGATTTTTGTTTTAATGTTGATGAGTATATGTGGTGTTCACATTTCAAAATATCTTATTGTTTGTAGGTTGGTACTTTGTTGCTAGTCATTTTTTCACCCCCTAGAGAGGGCGGGTGTCGGCTTTCGAGGTATGATCGAGCGGATGGAGAGATTGCAGCAAATGTACGTGGCTTCTCTGGAGATGACGACATGTTGTGGGAGAAGCTACCAGGTGTACGGATCCCACACAGTGGACGCTTGATCGTATGGGCAGGCCTTATCGTAGAGGTGTTGAGAGGAGTCCAACGTTTGCCAGGTGCTAGAATCTTATTGGATGTTTTGACTTCATGTTCTTAAAGAATTAGAGGTATAAAAAATCTAAGGATTTTTGTTGCTTTGTAGGTGGCTACTAGGTACCTTCAGAAGCATGGGAGCTGCTATGTTTCACTGTTTTGTAGGAGTGGGGATATTGGTAGCACAATGTTTATTGCTACGCAGGCATTTCATCAATTGTGTGAGAAGGATTGGTCAGTTTTCAATGCTTATTTAGGACCAGCTCATCGCCTACCTTCCCGATTTCGACATTGATGTTTTGTAGGGTAGATAGAGCTCATGTAACTGAGCATCCGGAGTAGGTGACATAGCAGATTCGTCCATGAAGCCACCTTTGCCGACACAACTCAGCAGTCAGGCGGGGGCAATAACAACTCCACATACGACTTTCATGGCCCCAATCTTGGCATGGCCTGCAAATGGACCATCCCCCATTGCATTCATTGCCTCCACATCTGAGGCCCTGCCCAGAGTTGATCCATTGCCCCGCACACTACCTACTACAGGCCTCCTCACATATAATTTGTACCCTCTACCATTTGGAGGAGTGCCCCCATCATTTGGTGCACTGCCCCCGTTGGCACAACCTTTGTTTCCTCCAGAAGCATATGGCCCTCCACCACCCTTCTTTCGTTCACCTCACCCATGATGTATTCCCCCCCCCCTCCCCCCGCAAATATGTATTTACTTTTGATGCAATGGAACACATAGTTTTGGGGTTTGCTATATCAAATATACCATAATAGTGTGTAAGACACTTCTCTTTGTCTTATCAATAGTGTATTGAATGCAACCATGGTGGTAAATCATGTTTTTGTTTGAATGTAAGTTGGCCCTGAACGTGCAATCTTCGATGTTACATTTTAGTTGAAAAGGGAGCATTAGGCACGTAGCTAAAGGTTATGGACTCTGAAATAGCAAAGAGAGAGAGAGAGAGAGAGAGAGAGAGAGAGAGAGAGAGAGAGAGAGAGAGAGAGAATCTTATGGGAATCCACTCGCCCGATTCTTAAAAAGCGCTCGCCAGAAATTGCTCGCCCAAAAATTGTGTCTCACTATGATCATGTTATTATGAGTCTCTAGGTCAATATCTACACTCTTAGGCTCTAGTGCTCGATCTAGTGTTCTATCACCAGGCTATACATCATGTGTAGAGCATGCAAGGTCAAGAACAACACCCACAAGTGGCCCAACTGTCATCTTCTCAAGAGAAATCATCCTCTTGTCAATAATGGCATTCATCTCCATCACTCTAGATCTGAATGAATCTACGGTACTTCGTGGAAAAATATGCTTACATGGCATAAACGAGGAGGCAATCTTGTAGGGGATTTTTGCCTAGATTGTGTCCTTGGACTATGTATGGCCGTCTCTACATGATCGTGGCCATGTCATGGAGAATATGAAAATCCAATTGCCACAAAATATGTAACTTCAGTCATGTCCTATAAATTCTATCAAGGGGATCTCCTACAAGGTATACCATAATGTTGATGGGTGGCTCAAAAAATCCAAATGTTCTATCTCATCACAAAAGCTACATACACTATCATCAATATAAGTCAAAGTGTCAACTATTCTATGTAACTCCATAAGCCTACGATATATTTAAGTGTCTAAACAATTTTCAAGATGTGTTCTCACAATGTTAGGCAAAATAGTACTTAGACGAGTGCTATAGTAATCCCCAAACTCATCACAAGAATGCAAGTAGATTGATGGGACTAAACTCCCACTACCTAATGAATGATGGTCATAGGGAGATGTGTGGTAGTGCTAACCTCAAATAATAATGGTCATGCAAATCAGCATAGGAAGCCAAACCTCTAGTATCATGGCCTATGAAATGAAGAACCTGCTTAGGAGGATGTTGTGTCCTAGACGCAATGGTATCTCCAATTTCAAGATGTGTTGATGTAGTCTCTATAAGCAGTGGCCTATGGGTAGCACTCATGTCTGTACCTTGTGGTATAATCCACTTAGTGTCTGGTGCTCTCATGGTGGCTCTTGTGGTCTCTATAGCCTGACTATGACGATCTCTCTATGCAATGTAGCCAAAGGCTCTGATGGGTGTCCGTGCTACTCAATGGGTGCATATGCAAATTCTTTCTAAACATAACCTCTATGGGGCTCTACATATCAAGTTGTAGCTCACGCCTAGGGGTATCCAATTGGTCAATACTCTCTGTAGCTTAGGCCGGAAGGATTTACTATGCGGTATTGGTGATGGCAAAGACTTCATCTAGTGGTGATCACGTCATTTATCAATATCAAGGAAGGAGTATAACCTCGTGGGGTTCACCCTTCAATACCTCCCTATATAACGTGTGTTTGTGGGGTATTAAAAAAAACCCTCTTTCAACATGTTTAAATAAATAAAATGACTCCTTGTTTTAGGACTTTTTCTCCAAAATTGAATATAAAACCCCCTTATTTTAATGTATCTCTGTTAAATTTCCTATAATTTTTGCATTTCAAAACCCCTCCTTTCGAACTCACGTTATACATTAACATGATTACGTAGTGCGCCCCCCGAGAGTATAAATGTATAAATGCTAAAAGCACTATGGTATACTCTTAGCTGTGCATCTCCATATCGTCTAGCAAGCCAAAAAGAAAGGAGTATAATGCAGGCCAAAACCCAATGTATAAATTCTAGAATCACTCAAGTATATCCTCAGATATGCATCTCTGCATCGTCTAGCAAAGTTTGATCTCGAAAATCTTACTATCAAAGTCAATGTCCAATCTCAACCTTTGTTCCAAATTGGGGTCTAATAGTGCACAAGCATGTGATCATCAACAATTAAAGCCAAGCCAAACTGGCATGTAACGTGTGGCACGCTATGCATGCATATAAAAAAAGAGTGATAAGCCTTTGGCTTGCACAATGGTCCAGTAGTTTGAGCCGTGCCATACGTGCCTTGCACAATTTTTAATGGCATGGATACATCAGATTTTGTTGTTGCCAAACGTTGTGAGCTTATATCATGTGATTGCCAATTTGCCAAATCTATGTGCCATTATCTTTAATTCTAAATCAATGGATAATACTATGGCACGGAATAGAAGCCTTGGTTCACTGTCAAGGAACTTTGCTTTGCACAACAGAGAAATCTTTTTCAAATGAAATGTTAAAAGCAGAAAAACAAGTAGAACTTGAAATTGGCTAACCTTGTCGCTCCTTTGAGAGCAGTTGCCTTTGCTTGAATCTGCCTCCTAGCCATGTATACTGAGAAACTTAGTGATATCGGATGTACCTTGCATGCCATCATGGGTTGGCTCATATCGACCTCCAAGAAGAAAAAAAGATCTGGTTGACATGTTGCCAAGAGTCCCCAAATTCGTATGCTAATAGCATATTCCAAACTTTGGAAGCTTACATGCAATATGCCTTAAAGTGAAGCCTTGGTTTGCATAAGTTCATTGAAAAGATGAGATAGAATGCAACATGAGTGCTCATAGCTAACAGGTGCTAGTGTTGACACACAAATGTCAAAGCAAAAGAGAATCAACCTTGTCAAGCTTGCATAGACAATCGGCCTTGCCGAGGTGTACATCTTATTGAGAATCCTTAATTTGCCCAATCTTGAAATAGATAGCTTAGGAAGCTTAGCTATTAAATTTCATCCTACTACCAATCTCTACTTGACCGAAGCACCATTTTCTTGTCAAGTTGGCATGGTAAAAACTTTTGCAAGATTATTTTAAAATTGTAAACTATAGCTTGCTTACTAACTTGCTTGAATTGACATGTTTGGTGCTAGAATTCGTAGCATTTCTTGGTGTCATTTACTTGTCGATTGTCGTCACTTATTGACCTTGTTGAGTAGGATACCAAACTGAAAGCATAAAAATATTGACAGTGATTGCACATACAAATTATACCTGACGTGTACAAAACATTGGCAAAGACTCATTTCATGTGACAATGCTATCCATCCATTGTGTGATGCATGGATATTGGCTTTTAAGGCATATAGAAGAAAGAGATTGTTCACATAACTTACAACCTAATGTATACTAAGTCATTGTATGGCATAAATGATGATGGGTAGCAAGTGTAATGATTAGGAAGTTCTCCAAACTCTCACCCCTGGCATGATCATATGCAAGGACTTTAGAAAGTCCTCCATACAGCCTAAGGTATTAAATCGAAGTCATTGTATGGCATAAACGATGATGGGTGACAAGTATAATGATATCTAGTCATTAGGAAGTTTTCAAACTCTCACCCCTAGCATGATCATATGCAAGGACTTTAGCAAGTCCTCCAAACTCTCCAAACCCTCATCTTGGCATGTAAGGACTTCCATTGAGGTGGAGTACTATGCATGATGCCAAAAAGAGAGTTTGAGCACTACCAATCCCAATGTTATCAGAGCTAGTAAGTTGGTTGCTAGCCTTGCCCAATCCTTCCACCATGTTGCCATGGACATCGCCGCTGTTTATGCAAGCCCACTGCCCATGATCTAAAGGTCTCGAGCTCCTTGGCAGCATTGTTGAGCAGACTCATCGGTTTGAAAGGCGACAATAAGAAAGGCTTTTGTGTGCAACGCTTTTAATAATAACCTCATGCTTCTACGACCTAGATTTTAAGCATCCATGGGTTGAGTTTGGGCCAATTGGCTCACTCCATATCTCTCAAAAGTGAAAAACCTCATTAGGCTTACCAAGTAAATAAGCTAGACAAGTGATAGTAAGATCTACCACTATTTAGCACAAAATTTAGATAGATTGGGTCAGCTATTATTAAAACTATGTTTTTTCTCCTTATGTCCAAATCTCTCTCTCTTTTCCCACCCAGCTTTACTCCTTTTGTTCCTTTTTAAGCTCTCCATGGCATCTTTGTTGTGACCTTCTTTTTCTTCTCTCGCTTGTGCTCTGTGCGTGTGAGTCTGTGTGTGTGTGTGTGTGAGAGAGAGAGAGAGAGAGAGCTTGCCTCTGCGTGTGTGCATGAAGAGACTTTGCTTTTCAAACCCTAACATGCCCAGCTCATGAAACTATATTTGCTTCATCTTCTGCAGCTCTTCAAGAAACCCTAATTTGCAGCTTCTTGTCCCATAGATTGCTTGCGTTCTTTTGTTGTTTGGACTTTTGCTCTTTATTGCCATGAAAATTTGGAAAAAAAGCAAGAATTTTCACAATTAATTTACCATTGTGCTCCTCCCCACCTTTATTTTGTATATATACCGTTTGTTTTTACAGGAAATAAGAAATAAGAGGTACCAGGTTATACTACTTTTCCTTTCATATTTGTTTAAACTTTTCTTCAACCTTTTCATGTTTGCTTTATGGTGATCAAATCTCATTGGGTCCTTTGGTTATGCTTGTCATACAGAGCCTCGGAAGCCTTTGTTTTTGCAGAAAGAAGCTAATGGGAAAGCAGGGTCCATGCTGTCATTGCGGAATTGCGAGTAAGCTTGAAATAAATTAACATGAATTCTTTATGCTTATGATAGTTACACCCAGTTTGTGCCTCGCTGAGATGATCACATGCTATAGAAGCATGCTTTGCTATAAGTCACAGGTGCCTAGTGTTTCCTACTTCATGCTTGTGCCTGTTGACAAGGTTGTGTATGTATGGGGACATTCATTGACATGTGCAGTAATTTGGTATGGATGCATGTGCACATTGTCTGCAATGCCTACAATGTGCACATGTCATAATCATTAGTTGTGGGCTCTACGTTTCTAGATTATGAGCGTGCAAATTTTTGCAATCATGCCCCATGCTTTAAAGATTATCACAGCAATTCCTTAATTGTTATGATAGTGCCAAACAGGAAACCATGTAGCCTAGTTACAGTTCCTTCAAGTCTTAGCATGGGATGTCTTGGCTTTGATTCCAGTGCTACGCTCAGTTTCCTAGCCTTTCCCCAGTTGTGAGATTTGGGGATATCTTGCGATCAGTTGTTAAAATCGTTGTTCAAAGGATGGATCAGATTTGAACTGTTGGGCCAGTTTACAATTCGCTGTTTTTGGTAGGGCATGCCTGCATGGATCCTTGTATAGATGTTAAAGAAAGACGGGGTTTTTTTATCCTCAAGCTGAAATTGCTGTGCTATGCAATTGTTCATGAACTGATAGCATGGTAAACCATAACGGTTTTCTGCTTATTATATGCCTGTATGCCTAATGTTTTTCTAAACAGAGTGAAGCATGCCTTGCCCAACATTATTTTTGACTTTGTAAAAGATAAATTTTGATGTCGACTATCATGAGGACCATCAACTTAACATTTGAAAGCAACAAAACTCTCCATGGATTAACACATTCACAATTCAATCATTCCTTCAAAAAGATCAATGATTTTGCTTCATCGAGCATTGTTTTTAAGTGAGAGGGTTGGAATGCTTTGTCCCTTTGTTTTAGTAGCAGTCTTGAAGTAAGTTTTCTTGGAGGTTGTCGTATCATATTGAAGTATCTAATTTGCAAAGGAGGTTTTTAGAAGAGCCTATTTACATGGGAAATATCTTTGATATTTCTGAGTGCTACCTATTGTCTACAATTTCTTCCTTAGATGAGCTTTGAGTCATATATGTTTGTGTGACTATTCAATATAAAAAGAGGCTTTGTTGGTGAGTATTAAAAGGACCTAACTTTATTTGCATGACTATAGCGAAATACAAGTGGCTAGTGGGGAAGAAGAGAAGTAGCATGATTAAGACATTACTAGAGGAGATTGCCTCCTGTGACAACTTTGTCCTTGAATTGTAAGCGACTAGTATTCTAGTTGACATCTTAGGAAGAAGAAAAAGGAGAACGGTTTATGGAATGGTTAATGCCATAGAGATGGCTGTTGAAAAATTGGTCTCTTTTGCAAGTTTGCTTTTGTGTTGCGATGACGAGCAAACGTATTACCCGCTTAAATAGAAAGCACGCATTGGATTTAGAGGGTTTTATTGGGAACGGCATTTTATGCCGCTTTCACATGGGAAGGGTTCAATGAAAAGGACAAGCCTCTTTGATTGTTCCTTCCCTTTGTGTATTATTCCCGTATGATGCTAGAACTAGCTGTTGTGGAATGACAAGCCTTCTTTGATTGGTTCTTCCCCTCTAATATAATTTTCTTATGCAAAAAACTTACGATTATAGAAAGGTACCTAGTGTATGATGGTTTGTATTCATGATATGTCTAACTGTAACCTCTATTTTGGTTTATGGGTAAGGAACTTGAAACTACACGCTTGTCCAAAGTACAAAGACAAAATAAACCTAGGGATGAAGAGAAACTGTGTAAACAAGCCCTTTCAAGGTGTACCTGTAGATAACTTACCATCGTAAAGTAGGAATTGAGTTTATTGTCAAATATTAGATATGATGAGAGTGTCACAACGTAAGGAAATCAATTTGTGCAAATGTGAGAGATTGACTTTATCTTCAAAATCATGTTGTTAAAATGCTTTGATTTTGCTAATCTCCTTTGGCAACTCTAAAATAAGTAAGCACAATACCTGGAGTTATATTGTCAAATGTCTTTTTCTGTGTCTTTTTACTGCCCTCATCAGCGAAGGTAATGCAATGAAGGTTGTAGCTATAATAAAGTTATATTCGTTGCTTGGTAGAAACAGGTCATCCACTATCGTTGAACTTGTTGATTTGAGCATTTTTTTGAGAAAAAGCTCTTAACGTTTTGGCCTCCTCTATCATTGCACTTATTGAGATTAAATGAATAAGTTTTTGCGAAGAAAAGCTAGACCTTGTTTTTGTTAATCCTAGCCTTTATCTCTAGCGCTTCTAGTATTCCTGCTCTAGCTTGAAAAATGCTAGCCTTTATCATGGCTGAGTATGCCCATCACCTCCGGAGGGTGATAGAAACTCAGCTCGTTGGTGTATAATTACAGAGTACGTTCAAAGCATGAATGACCTCTATACAAACCTGCACCTACTCTTGGGTAATGACGACATGAGTAGGGATGTCATAGTTGATCATTGGGAAATGCCTAGACCTCAAGGTTGGTCTGTCTTAACCACGTAAAAGACTTTCATCATCTAAACTCGATATTGTCACGTGCACATCTAACCCTATGTGCATGTGGACAAGCTAACTCCTACTTCTAGGGTTTCTGACAACCTAGGAAGTGTTCTGGCACCCTTGTGAGCTTGTATGTAGGACGTGCATGTGGAGGCACTTTAGAGTAGTTGCATATCCTTTGATTGCACATGAGCACAGCCAGTGTCTACCAGGTGTAGTCATTGGGAAGTGTTCCCATATAGTTGCATCAATACCTAGCTAGGTATTTATCTACATCAGCAACACCTCTTATAAGTAAGTTTATTAACTCATTAATAAGTGAGATTTTAAGAAATTGTAGGTTTTTAGTGGCATTGACTGACCTAGCTTTAATTCCATATATAAGAGACCCTAGGGGTAACTTCTCGTGGTGATGAGGTCACGCATGGTTGCCTTTCTTGCCTACGCGCCTTGACTTCAGCCTCATGCTCCCGTCCACGGGCCTTGGCGTCTGCCTCGCGCTCTCGTCCACGAGTCTCGGCTTCGGTCGCGAATCGACGTTCCTCTCGCTTCGCCGCTTCCGCACGCTATAATTGACTTGCCTCCTCGGCTTCCAAACGCTCTTGTCGTCGAGCTTTGTCTTGTTGCATCATCATCTCCATCATCATGCGCATCATAGCATCCATGGGGCTTGGTGGCAAAGAGGGAGGGGTAGGGGGAGGGCTCACGGGAGGATCCATAGATGGGACTTGCTCGCCTTCTTCATTGTTGGAGGTCTCCATACAGCTACGAGTCTTGACCATGCAAGGATTCGTAGACTAATCTTCGAGAGACTATCTACCCCCTCGTCGCACCTCGCATGCAACACCGGGTATACTATTGGTTGCTATTTTCCGACGCGGAAGGCGCACGATCCTACACGCAATGGTAGGCTAGCCTAGCCGTTCCAAGAGAGGGAGGAGTATACAACCAAAGGGTTGCCAATTGCCACTTGGGAATCCGATTGACATGCGGAATGGCTCGTTGGATTCCTCTAACCTAGAACTCCATGCTCGTCATGCCAGATGTCCACCGTAGTGTAATAGCATTTGTCAAAACGGGTATACAAACCATTTATGCAAGAGGGTTCCAAAGCTGGAAAACCTAATCTAATGGATTCGTTGGGACATGCAGGTCCTATGAACAGACTCACAAAATTGCCTGTACTAAGCCTCCTAGGATTCTAGGCACTTCCTATCTAGGAAGAAGTGGAAAACTAGCTCTGGAAGTCCGTGGAGCATGTCCACGTGGCACACAAAGCAATGTGCACGTGACAAAGGTACAACTCAAACTGAAGAAAATTTGCAATGTTCTCCTCCCCCATCCACTTTGCATCGAGAGCCAAGAGCAGTGGCCGAGGGCCTAAAACCCTAAAAATCAAAAGCTTGATCTCTGGCTCGGTTGCTTGTAAATCATGCTGACATGACACATGGCAGGTGTCACGAGGACGTGGCAATTGCTAACCTTAGTTGTTGGTTTCTTTCCCTTGATTTTTGTTTAATTTTTGGGACCCTCTTTATGAAGTTGCAAATGGTTGGACACTGTATGGCCAGTGTGAAACGGCCGACGGCCGAGAGTTTCACCCGCAGACAGGCAGGCCTTGTTACCACGACTTGGTCGGGTCTATCGACACTGGAATCCGAGCTGTAAAAGTATGTCTAGGCTCTACTCAAAATTTGAAGAGATCACCCGATAACTGGGATACATTGCATTTTTGGATGTGATCTAGTGGTGATAGATGGTCAGATGACTAGTGGAAGTGCCATGGAAGCATCTCCTAAAATTGAGGGAACTGCTATATTGGGCCATGAAATCTGTTCGCGTCGTTAGCTTCGGAATGACAAGAGGAACATTTTATTACTCTGCCGCTATTTTTAGATATTTTTAGACCGGAAGGTGCAAAATGGGAAAACTCAACATATTGATCTGCCTCAAAGATCTTGTTCTTTGTATGCAAAATGGGAGGAACCTTTTTGCCACTTTCAACAATCTCAAAAGGTGCCTTGCTTGTGGATGAATGCACCGTATTGTTGTACGCATACTCTAGCATAGGCAAATACTGTTCCCACTTGCCCTTATTATCTAACACATAGCATTTCAGCAGATCCAAGACAGTAGAATTAGCCCCTTCTGATTGTCCATCAGTTTGTGGATGAAACGAAGACGAGAACTTGAGCGTAGTGTCCACGTTCTCAAAAAATCTTCTCCAGAACAAACTTGTCATGCGAGGATCACGATCACTTACAATTGATTGTGGCATACCATGGTACTTAAACACATTGTACATGAACAAGCGTACCATCTGGTCAAATTTTATCTTCTTCTTGACAGGAAGAAAATGGGCCTGCTTGCTGAACTTGCAAATAATGGTCCATATACCATCATTCCTTGTTGGCGTTCTTGGAAGATTAAAGATAAAATCCATAGCAATTTTTTCCCGTGGCTTATTCGGAATCGATAGTGGTTGTAATAACCCTGGTGCCTTTGCGTGTCAAACTTGACCTTTTGGCAAATCACGCATGCTCGCACAAAGGCATCCATATCTCTCCTCAAAGTAGGCCAATAAAAGAATGTCTCTATCGCTTTAACTGTCGCATCAATTCCATGATGCCCTGCATACTGTGGGACATGACTTTCTACCATGACCTTATGTCGCAATGGCCTAGTGACACAAAGACTGCCATGCATCATCATAAAACCGTCTTTGAGGAGGTAGTGCTCATGACGTTGCCCATCCTGCAACTGTTCAAAGATCCTTGCAAAATCTTCTAAACCTTGGCTTCTGCACCAGTCGAGAAAACACATTCAAAGCGGCAACCAACTGAATCATGAACGCACCATCTTCAAGTTGCCGAGTCATAAAGTCCTGCATTGGTAGAACATTCACATCAACAAGAGGTACAAATAGACGTGGCCGTGAACGCTCGCCAACCTCAAAACACTATAGGAATTGCCTGTCTGTCCTGTGAAGAGGAACCCTCTTCCATGATGCCTTTCCCTTTGTCTGCCATAGTGTAACCCCCCGTTCTTGTACTCTGTGTCTTCGCCACAATCCCGGCGACGAAACTATGAAACTGGCCCGTAGGGTGGTAGGCATACGCTTTTACTTGAAACTTTACGTTAGACTTTAGGACACAGAGAAACTTTGCAAATAAAAACCTGTAACCATACTTTTTCTATATGTCAATCACACGTCGGACGCACACGGGTACGGAAGTACAGAATAAATACGGATCAGACTACCTGAAATTCCACACACCATGTCACAAATCAATGATGTGGCATGGCTTGGCTATGGACAGCATTACACACAGTCTTGGAAATTCCGCGCAGAGGCTGATGTGGCATTGCCGATGTGGAAGCCCATGAATCGCGGCGCATATTGCGGAGTTGACGTGGCAGCGTTGGTAGATTTTTTGGCAATGCTTTTTGGCAGTGCTTTTGCGTGAAGCTTTTACGGTAGCCTTTGGCTACGCAAGAGATAAAAAGAGGTCTTTGCTTTATTTTACACAAAGGATGGGAGAGAGAGAAAAAGCCTCTTTGCTTTATTTTATTAAGCAAGAGAGAGAGAGAGAGGAAAATCTTCTGCTTTATTTTTAGAAAGCTTTAGCTCTGCTTTTGGCGTCCCATGTAACCTTTAAATAAACGGGCTGGCCTCTCACAACTCAAAGCATCTGGACGCAGAGTTTGAGTGTGAGCACGTGTCCGCACTCTTGTACTTTGAACTCAGATTAATACAAAAAGAAATACTGAAAGGGGGGTCAGTCTTTGGGGCCAATATCTCTAGGCACGAAACTTCGCCGGGCCAGTGTCGAATAAATTGTGAACTGTGGATTGTTTTGAAGTGGTTATTTGGTATTGTCGCGGTAGATTCTTGACTTGGAGTGTCCAAGTCTGTTACAGTGGTATCAGAGCACGGCCGATTTCTCTTCTACGGGAAATCCGATCCCCAAATTTTTTCCGCGGCACCTATGGCTTCAGGCAAAGATTAGTCGACTCCCTTTGCATCCGGAGATGCGGGAAGGGATCACAACGAAGATTCCGGCAAGGAGTATGGCCCGCCTCGGCCTACTTAGGTGAGTGTCGAGAGATGGAGCGTCAACGATTGATCAGCGACGCAACAAAGATGATGCTTAATTTTGCCAAGGACCCGAAAATGGCAAAATATATGAGCAAGACCTTGTTGGAGGAAGTGCATGCGTAGTGGCAGAAAACCACACCACCACCCCCAAAACCCGCTCTCAAGAAATCTCCTGCTCCCAAGAAGTATACAGGGAAGGAATTAGAAGAGGTGGTTGATGCACGAATTGCTCAGCTTTTTGACCCGCAAAACAAAGCTGAAAAGCACGACAAAAAGTCGAAGAAAGGCACTCACTTCCCGGGCTATTTGGGTCGTCAGTCGACATTTGAAAAGGAAAGAAAGTAGAAGAAGCGTGTTCGATTTGAAGGAGTACCCAGTTCTTCTTTTGACAGTTCTTCTAGCTCATCTGATTTGAGCGAAGAAGACCGAAAAGGCAAAAAGCGAAGCAAAAAGCAACGCTTCGGAAAGGGCAAGAAAAAGACAAAGAAGTCTAAATCTTGCCCAGTGAGTGACAGTTCTGCAAAGGACTCGTATACAAACAGTTCAGACTCTGACGACAACAACTTTTATGCAAAGAAGAAGAATTTTTATAAAGCCAACCAGTATGACTTTCTGGAAGACAAAAGCAAGAAAGTCCGAGAGTTTAAGGAAGGTGGTCAGTTAATTAAATTTGACACTTTTTCTGGTTATAGAGATGCTTCGAAGGCTTTGTCTTTTGTACAGCAGTTTGGTTCGCTTTCGCGGGAGGACGTTACTCAAAGCACTCTTAAGATTCAGAGAGCTGCCTCTTACTTTAAGGGGAATGCTCGAACTTGGTGGTCCACGCTTCTTTTAAGCAAGATTGCGCCAGTTAAATGGTTGAAATTCAAGAGGATTTTTATTTCTTCTTGGTTGACTCGAGAGTATGAAGGTGATATACGAACTGCTTGGAACCATCTTCGGATGACCAAGAAAGATACAGTGGACGCTTATTGCGAAAGATTTTGGAGCTCTCTTTTACCCGCCTCTTCATTTAAGAAGATCTCGTTCAAGGAACAGATTGAGCGGTTTACCTTGGGTCTACCTATAGAGATCCGAGACCACTGCTTGGAATAGAAGTCTGCTTCCATTTAGGAGTTGATGAGTCATGCGAAACGTGGTTTTGCCATTCACTCTGGCGGTTTGACCTACCCCACTGATGAGATCATGACACAAAGAGCTGAACAGACTTCGACAAATGAAAGTAGAAAGAGAAAGAGCAACCCAGAAAAGAAGGATGACGACTGAAGCTTACTCCTCGGGAGCGGGCTCGCTACATGAGGGAAGGGAAGTGCTTTGGATGCGGGGAAACTGGACATATCTCCGCGAAGTGTCCCTAAAAGGCACAGAAAGAACGGAACGACAAGGACGATGAAAGGCGTGAGAGTTCGAGAGCAACCGAAGAACGTGGACGAAAAGGCAAGATGAAAACAGGACTGGTTCCAGATTGCGTGGACGAGAGTACAAAACTTTGCCGATCTTGGGGCAAAGTGAAAGATCAAGAAGCCCTGATCTTCTTTGATGGAGGAGCCAAGGCCAACTTCATTTCATCGGAATTGGCGGTAGGGCTCGAGATCACTCTCGATCGGATGGGACCACTTGCGAGGCAGTTCTAGCGGCACCCGACAGGGACGTAGCCATTACACCTGTCATTGGCAAACTTCGGTTGCATTGTCAGGGCTATTTGGGTCATGAGGACATTTACATAATGCCTTTGGAAGGTTGTGATGTTCTCTTGGAAATTCCCTGGTACCACAAGAACAACGCCATGGTCGACTATCGGGCGAGGAAAGCGACATTGACTACAGAGAAGGGCTGAACCATTGTACTCGATATAAAACTGAAGGGCGAGTTTGTGCTTATTGTATTGGCTTCGGCCATTTCTAAATTAATGAAATCAAGTATGTTTGTTTACTCGATCCTTTTGAAAGAGTTGAGTGATGAGGATAAGACAAATATGTATGAACTTCGCCAAGATTTTCTCCACTCTCATGCCAACTGCTTCTCAGAGGGCCTGCGTGGCGAGTTACCACCTGCCCGTCTTGAAGATCATACCATTGATCTGACACCTAGAAGCACACCACCGAACCGGCCACCTTCCGCTTGGAAAAGGGTCTTCTCCAGCCTAGTAGTTCACCCTATTGCTCTCCAATGTTGTCGGTTTTGAAGAAAGACGGATCTTGGAGAATGTGCATCGATTATAGAGCTCTCAACAAAATCACCATCAAGAACATATTTCCAATTCCTAGGATCGATGATATACTCGACAAATTACAGGGATCCTCGTGTTTTAGCAGGATTGATTTGAAGAGTGGATATCATCAGATCCGAATCGCGCCGGGAGACGTCTACAAGACAGCCTTTCGGACGATTTTTGGGTTATTTGAGTTTTTGGTGATGGCCTAACCAATGCTCCTGCGACATTTAACTGGATGATGGACATGACCTTTCGAGAGTACGGGCTTGTTGGCACTTTCTTTGATGATATCATTGTTTTCTCCAAGAATGAGGCAGAACATAGAGATCATCTGCTTCAGGTCTTTCAGGCATTACGAGATCACAAGTTAGTGATTTATGCAAAGAAAAGAGAATTTTTCCTACCAGAGATACACTTTTTGGGACACATTGTGTTAGCAGTAGGAGTGCATATGGATCCGGCCAAGATAGAGACTATCCGTGATTGGCCCGATTTGAAGAATGTCCATGAAGTTAGAAGCTTCTTGGGACTGTGTTCATACTACAGCCGGTTCATTCGAAAGTTTGCAGAGGTTTCTTTCCCTCTGCATATCTTGACACAGAAAGGAGTCGTGGGGACCCACAGAGGTGACTGCCTTTCAGACTTTGAAAGAGAAATTGACTACGGGACGAGTTTTGACTTTGCCGGACTTGCAGAAGTCATTTGAAGTATATTGTGATGCTTGTGGTCGTAGTCTGGGCGCGGTCTTAATGCAAGAATGTTGAGATGTTGAGCTCTACACCTTGAGCTGGCATCCACTACGGGTCTTGGCCGCTTACGGCATTTACTCACTGGCGCGTTAGGTGACCGACACGGAGGATCTCTGCCAGTGATTCTACAGCTGGACTACACTTATAGTGCCAGCCTAGTATGCTTCTAGCGAGTTCACACTTAGTGACCGCATGTACATATGTGCTACTTTTCAGCTTTAGCACTTAGTCATTTTGTACTCTCTTTTCTGTGAAGAAGAAGAAGAAGCTTTCCATCTCTGTGTACTTCGTGCTTGTCTTGTGTAGCTCTCTTGCATCCTCATTCTTTACATGGTATCAGAGCCTGGTGCAGGCAAGAGAGCAAGAGCATCACGATCCCTTCGTTCGCAATCCACGACCAGATGCCGAAGGCGCCTCGTGCAGCGAAAAAAATTTTATGGGTTTTTCGCACAAGTTTCTGAACAGGTCTCCAAAGTGCAGTATACAGAGATTTACTGTACAAGTACAGTGGTTGTGAAACGCTTGATTGTGGACACTCGTTGAGTGTAGAAAGCGTTACAGGAACCACGATAGCAGGTTCAGCAGATTTGCAGGTTTTTGCAGATTGCAGCTATTTTGTCTTAGTGCTTCAAGATGTCTGACGGTTTCAATCAGATTGTTACTGAGAAGCTTGAGAAAAATAACTACCCTACATGGAAGTTCAGAATAACAAATTTCCTAAAAGGAAAAGGTTATTGGGACTATGTAGAAGGAGACAATGAAAAGGAACCAGAGATTCCCGAGGCAAATGCTACAGCAGAACAAAGGAAAGCTTTGAGGGACTGGCAACAAGGCCAGAGCAAAGTGATGTATTGGCTGTCTATGAGCATCACAGATGGCATGATGGGCTATCTACAGGATGCTGAAACCCCCGCCATTGCATGGAGAAACTTAGGCAGAGTGTTCGAGGTGAACACCAAGGCCAGGAAGCTTCAACTAAAGTCGGAGCTAAATCAGGTTAAGAGGAACAACCTCTCAATCAATGATTATGCCTTGAAGATCAAGAGTATCATTGAGGCTCTTGGATCTATTAAAGTGTCAGTGGAAGACGATGACATTGTCCGTGCATGCTTGGATGGTCTAGGAGATGAGTATGTACATTTTAGGTCTTCCATGAATACAAGAGACGACATCCCCGTGTTCCAAGATTTGATTTCTATGCTTATTCTTGAGGAGAAGAACCTTGACACATCTTCTTCTCATGGCAGAAATAATTCTGAACAGGCCTTCTATTCTAACTCCAATAGAGGTAGAGGTAGAGGTCGTGGTCGAGGCCCAAGGGGTTGCAGGGGCCAATTTCTGGAAGGTCAATCAAATCAAAACAATACAGGTGGCAGGGGAAACCAGTCTCAAGGCAGGGGGAGTCAAAGAGGTCGTGGTGCAGGATCAAGCAGGCAGCAACATACTCCAGATAGTAGAGAATGTTGGACTTGTGGTGAAAGAGGTCACATGTCACGTGACTGTCCAAAGGGAAAAGCAAGTAGAAAGAGAGAACAGGGCAACTATGCATCTACTAGCAGAGATGCAGATGACAGCAAAAACGAGCGCATGTTTGTTATGTAGCATGTAATGAATACAATGACTGCAGAGAATTCCACCCAAGATGATGTTTGGTATGTGGATTCAGGTGCCTCTAATCACATGACGTCTCGTGGAGAGTGGTTTAGAGATATGCGCAAACCAGATGTGTCAGGCTATGTGCAGACAGGAGATGACACAGCTCACCCCATTGCTCATGTAGGGGACATACCTCTAAATACGAAGAATGGGAAATCAAAGTACTTAGCAGATGTACTTCATGTCCCAAACATTACAAAGAATCTTGTTTCTGTTGGACAAATGGTTGAGCAGGGTTTGCAGGTTCGCTTCAATCCAAATGGCTGTTATGTAGAAGATTTCCAGAATGGCTGTAAGCTGATCACAGAGGGCAAATGTGTGGGCAGAATGTTTACGCTGAATGTAGACATGCCTGAGGTAAAAGCTGCATTATTTGCACAGGGCACAGGTGTTGTGGCTGATGTTGACATTTGGCACAAACGCATTGGCCATGTCAATGAGCAGAGATTGCGCAGCATGCAATCAAAACAGATTGTAAAAGGTTTGCCCAAATTCAAGGTGGATGGTATGCATAAAGTGTGTGCAGCATGCCAATTTGGAAAACAGTCAAAGGGCTCATTTCCACATGAGCGCAATGTATGTAAAAAGCCACTTGAGGTGGTGCACACAGATGTTTGGGGTCCAACCGATACTGCAAGTATACATGGTTGCAGGTATTATGTCTCTTTCATTGATGACCATACAAGGAAAGTATGGGTCTACTTCATGCGTAACAAAAGTGAAGTGTTTGGTCACTTTCAAGACTTCAAAGTCATGATTGAGAAGGAGAAAGATATGCAAATCAAGACATTGAGGTCAGATGGAGGGGGAGAGTACTTCTCCAATGATTTTTCAGATTTTCTACGAATGCATGGTATACACAGGCAGTTTACATGCAGATATACTCCACAGCAGAATGGGGTCGCAGAAAGGAAAAACAGGCACATTGCAGAGGTTGCACGTGCATTGATGAATGAGAAGAATATGCCTCATCATTTCTGGGCTGAAGCTGTAAATACAGCTGTGTACATTATGAACAGGACACCTACAGCTGCGGTGCATGATGTAACACCTGAGGAAAAGTTTACAGGTACAAAGCCTGATTTGGCACACTTGAAAGTGTTTGGCTGCATAGCTTACGTGCATGTACCAGATGAGTTGCGTAGGAAATTGGATCCTAAAGCAGAGAAATGTATTCTTGTGGGATATTCCCTTGAACAAAAGGGGTACAGGTGCTACAATCCTACTACACGAGAATTACGAGTGAGCAGAGATGTAGTCTTTGATGAGATGAGCAGCTGGTACAGTAATGCACATGGCACTATTGGAGCTGATGTAAAAGATGATGTGGTTGTACAAAATGTGAGGCCACAGTCACAGGTTTTGAGTGGACCACAAGAGTCCTCTTCTCGTGGCTCTGTTGAGAAACCATGGAATGGTAGACTACGTACGCAGGTTACTCCACCAACAGGTACAGGGAATGTATCACGAAAAGGAAAGGAAAAGGTTGATGAACCTCCCTTTATGGCTGATGCATCATCAGGTTTTTCACATGTAGACATGGATTCAGATGGTTCTGAACAAAGTCTTGATGAGGAATTTGGAATTCCGGCTGTCAGGACACCTGGTGTAAGGAAAGTACAAGAAGATGCTAGAGGGCAAAGGAGTGACCAAGGACGCAGATCTAATAGAGTCAGAAATCCAGTTCAGAAATTGACTTATGATGGGTATCTAGCGCATCACCAAGCCTACATGGCTAAGGTGATACAGGATGTGGAGCCCACATGTTTTGAGGATGCAGTTGGAAATGTGCATTGGGATGATGCAATGAATGAAGAGATGGCTGCATTGGAAGCAAATGACACATGGGAGTTGGTGCCATTGCCAAGTGGCAAGAAAGCTATTGGCTGTAAATGGGTGTATAAAACCAAGCATAAGGTTGATGGTAACATTGAGCGTCACAAGGCAAGGCTAGTCGCAAAGGGTTATGCACAGACGTATGGCATAGACTATGAGGAGACCTTTGCTCCAGTGGCAAAGATGACAACTGTGAGAGCTGTCATAGCAGTGGCTGCATCTAGAGGATGGATTATGCATCAAATGGATGTAAAGAATGCCTTCTTGAATGGTGAGTTGCAAGAGGAAGTGTATATGGATCAGCCACGTGGTTATGTCGATCCAGGTTACCCAGATTATGTATGCAGACTTCTCAAAGCTTTGTATGGTTTGAAGCAGGGCTCTAGAGCATGGTATGACAGGATTGCCAAGTATCTTGTCAGTATTGGTTTTAGGAGAGCTCATGCTGATCATTCACTCTATGTACGTGAGAGTGATGTGGGGATTGTGGTCATTACCATATATGTAGATGACCTTATTATTGTTGGTGACAATGCTATGGAGATTGACCATGTGAAGGGTCTTCTCAAACAAGAGTTTGAAATGAAAGATTTGGGCGAGTTGCGCTACTTTCTTGGCATTGAGGTGATCAGGACTCCAGAGGGTGTATGGCTGTCACAGAGACAATATGCTTTGGACATGTTGTCAAAGTATGGTATGGCTGATTGTAAGCCGATTTCCATTCCCTTGGATGTGAATGCAAAGCTGAGTGCAGAGAAGGGTGATGTTGTTGAGGATGTCAATATGTACAGGAAGATGGTGGGTAGTCTAATCTACTTGACTATCACAAGGCCAGACTTGAGCTACACAGTAGGCTTGGAGAGTCAGTTCATGCAGCTTCCGAGGAAGCCACATTTGGATGGAGTACGACGCACACTTAGGTATGTGCAAGGGACTCTTGACTACGCATTGTTCTATGCAGCAGATGCACCATTAGCATTGTATGGGTATACAGATGCAGATTGGGCAGGTAGCATTGTTGATAGGAGATCTACGAGTGGCTTCATGTTCTCTTTTGGGAGTGCTGCTGTTACTTGGAGCAGCAAAAAGCAGCCTACGGTTGCTTTATCGAGCACAGAGGCCGAGTACAGAGGTGCAGCAGTTGCGGCGTGCGAGGTAGCTTGGCTACACACATTACTTGAGGACTTGGGAGTGCAGGTGGACCAGCAGATTGTCATTCATTGTGACAACCTCAGCAGCATGCAGTTGGCTAGGAACCGAGTGTTCCATGCTAGGACCAAACACATAGAGGTCCATTACCACTACGTTCGAGAGCGAGTGTTGGCGGGCGACATCGACTTGGTCTACGTCAGCACAGAGGAGCAGATAGCGGATATCTTTACCAAGGCCCTCGGAGCTGAGAAGCTTCGACGTTTCCGGACTATGCTTGGACTCTGCGACATGCAGAGCTCGAGGGGGAGTGTTGAGATGTCGAGCTCTACACCTTGAGCTGGCATCCACTACGGGTCTTGGCCGCTTACGGCATTTACTCACTGGCGCGTTAGGTGACCGACACGGAAGATCTCTGCCAGTGATTCTACAGCTGGACTACACTTATAGTGCCAGCCTAGTATGCTTCTAGCGAGTTCACACTTAGTGACCGCATGTACATATGTGCTACTTTTCAGCTTTAGCACTTAGTCATTTTGTACTCTCTTTTCTGTGAAGAAGAAGAAGAAGCTTTCCATCTCTGTGTACTTCGTGCTTGTCTTGTGTAGCTCTCTTGCATCCTCATTCTTTACAAAGAAGGCCATGTCATTGCTTACGAGAGCCGATTGTTCTTAAGGCCCGAATTGAAAGCACAGATTTATGAGAACAAGCTTTTGGCAGTTATCCATGCTCTTACTCAGTGGCGGCATTACCTACTCGGAGCGGATTTTTCTATCTTTACAGACCATCAGAGTTTACGCTACTTCTTGTCACAAAAGCAGCTATCGGAAAAGCAGATGCGGTGGGCGAACATCTTGTCATAGTTTTCACTTCCAGATTGTCCATGTTCAGGGACAGAAGAATTTGGTGGCAGATGCTTTGTCTCGGAAGCCGTTGGTTCTGGCTATTTCCGTGATACATCATAGGAGCTTCGAGGATATGGTCGACCAGTATGCCACAGATCCGGATTTTGCAGACGTTTTCACACGGATACGGGATGGGGAGAGAGTAGTGGGATATTCCATTCGGGATGGCTACTTGATGAGGAAAACCATGTTGTGCGTTACACAGCCGTTGAGGGAAAAGGTTATGATTGTGTAAGGTGTAGCGGAATGAATGTTGAACTTTGCTCAAGATGAGTGCTCCGAACTGTGCTCAAGGTTCCTTTTACTTATGGAAGGGAGAGCCTTCCGTTCTTAATGAGAAAGTGTAATAGACACAAATAAAGTGAATGGACACTGTGCGTGAAGGTGCATGAGACTGAGAGAGAGAGAAGAGAATACGACACTAGAGACATTGTAAAACCCTCCTTCGAAGGCCCCACTCTCGATGGCGAGAGTGGTCTACTATTGATTGCACAAACTCTTACAAACTCGGATGCAACTTGGAAACTATAATGCAATGTGTGGAGACGACGGCGACGACTCGACTTGCTACCTGCGGTTGTGGACTTGACGGCTAAAGTTCTTCACGACGGCTAGGTCCCCAAAACGCTAATGGCTGTGTATGAAAACGCTGATCTTTGCTGTCTGCTTTGGACTCACAAAAGCTATCGTCTGATCCTCTAGAGGCTGCTGGAAAACCTTGTGGTAGTGCTGTCCAAAAACGCCATAGAGGGCTGCAATCTGCTGCTTCAAAAACGCTGCATAAGCTGCTGTAAAATACTGTTTATGGTGCTGAAAATCGCCCTAAAACACTGGCAAATGTTTGAGGTACTGCTGCTGAAAACCGCTACATGCTGGTGCAGAAAACGCTAGCTATGCTGGCTGAAAAACGCTATACAGCAAGGTGGGAAGATGCGGTCCTGCTGGGTCCTTCAAGCGATGGAGAATGAGGCTATGGGCGATGAGGGATTGCTGAAAACGCCAGGGCTTGAGTGGAAAAACGCTGGAGTAATCTTGGAAAATCGCCAACCAAGGGAAGGGAGTCTTACTTGAGAGAGAGAGGGGGGAACCTGTTGCACTTGTGCCTGTGTTCTCCTTGCTCTTCTGCCAAATAGTGCTAGCCTAGGTTTGCTTATATATTATCTTAGCAAAATTGCCCTACCTAGTTCCCAAAAAAAGTCACTTAATAAATAAGTGAAAAATGTCAAAAATAGGGAAAATGGGTTTAATGCACTGGAAAATTCCCCCGATGGATTCTGATGGGAATGCTTATGATCATGCTGTGTGCAACCGGAGGATATGCATCCAATCTAAGTGATTGGTCATGCACGGTCCGCGAATAGACACACAAAAGTGCCAGATCACTTCCTATTCTAGATTGACTCGACGGAACTGAACCTTGGTCATGCTGTAGCTTGTCCACGGACACATAGGGTTGGATGTGTCACGTGACATCCCCTCCTTTTTCAAAGTGAGGTACTGGTATCGAACTGTATGGCGTCGAGGGAGATCGCCAACAGGGTCTGGAATCTTGGGAAGGACTCTTTGTCGGCCCACTCTGATGTGTGGGTCGTGCGGTACTTGAACTTCATAAAGGTTTGCAATGCTTGCTTCTTTGGGCCGCGCCGAAAGCGACACAAAGTCTTCTGTGGCTCCTTCGATGCTTCAACTTCGTCTACAGTCATGCTTCTTTCTTCTTCAAGAATCTCTATGGTTGAAAATTCTTGAAACCACTTTCAACACAAAAACATGAACATACCTATTCCATGTGAAGTGACTGAAAAAAATCTTGTCTTCCTTAAAGACTGCATGCAATGTAGATGAACAAATAGATTGAGTGCCAAACGGTGCACCACACACACGCAAACAATGAGATCGTATCTTTCTCTTCTGATCTAAATCAATCAATTCACAACGGAAATGCCCATGCTTGGTGCTCAATCTTTTTGGTGCTCTTGCTATGACTGTGTCGTGCCAAGGAAGAGACATGAAATGTGACTTTCTTGAATGCATACTTTTCAGCTTTTCATGAGAAATCTGCATACATCCGTGTTCATTCATGAGTGAACGTGCTCAACGTACAATATGTCATGCCTAGGAAAAGGGATCACATAAAGACGGTGACTAAAATACAAGAAACAATCACGAAGGAAACACTCAAACAGTGCGTGCTGACGAATCATTCGAACACAGAGTACTTCCTGTAAGGGTCCTTTGGACCTAGGCTCGAGAGCCAAGATCAGTTCTCCCTGAGGGGGTTCTTTGGACCTAGGCTCGAGAGCCAAGATCGGTTTTTCGTGATCGATCGAATTTGCAACGAGGTTAGCTTCGCTAGAAAAAGCATTAACTAAACCATCATCCTTGTGAACAATCACGTCTTGATCATACAAATCATCATGCTTGTGAGAAATCACCTCTTTGATCATGCAAATCATCATGCTTGTCATTGTCATGCAATTCTTCATGCTTGTCATTATCATTCAAATCATCATACTTATCATCATGGAAATCCAGTGTGACATGCTTTGGAGAAGAAGAGACAGAGAGAGTTTTCCTTTCTTGTCTTTTTCGCTCGAGTCAGAAGAGCAAGAGCAAGAAGAAGAAGAAGAAGAAGAACTGGATACTCCTTTAAATCCCACATGCTTCTTCTGCTTTCTTGCCGAGGCAGAAGTAGATTGACGACCCAAATAACCCGGGAAGTCAGTTTTTTTCTTCTGCTTTTTGTTGTGCTTTTTGGCTTTGTTGTTCGCGTCAAAAAGCTGATTAATCCGTGTATCAACCACCTCTTCCAATTCTTGCTCTGTAAACATCCTTAGAGTAGGAGGTTTCTTGAGTGCCGGTTTGAGGGGTGGTTCTATGGCCTTCCGCCACTTGGATTGCACTTTGTCGAAGGATGTTTAAGTCAAAAATTTTGCAAATTTCGGTGTTAGGTGCAGCGGAATGATTGTTTGCGCTTTGCTCAAGATGAGTGCTCCGAACTGTGCTCAAGGTTCCTTTTGTTCTTATGGAAGGGAGAGCCTTCCGTTCTTAATGAGAGAGAATGCTATGATCACAAACAAAGTGAATGGACACTGTGCGTGCAAGTGTATGAGACTGGGAGATAGAGAGAGAAGAGAGATACGACACCAGAGACGTTGTAAAACCCTCCTCGAAGGCCCCACTCTCGTCGGCGAGAGTGGTCTACTTATGATTGCACAAAGTGGTACAATGATGATGCAATGGACTGATGCAACCTTGGACTATGCCGATGACGACGACGGTGATGACGACGACGACTTGATGGCTGAAATCTGAGATCTTCTATCTGCTGAATTTTGGGACTGTTTCGGTGGCTGAAAATGACTCTTTTGGCTGCGTTTTCATGGGCTGAAAATGAGGGAACTGCTGCAACCAATGGGGATGAATCTGCTGCTTTGCTATAGGCTGAAAATGCTGTGGTTCTGATGTCGCTGAGGCTAAAAGACCAAAAACGCTGATGCTTGCTGATGCTAGCAAAAACGCTAGTGCTGTTCTGGGGTTGCTGATGGAACTCCAAAAACGCTAATGGCTGAAGTTGGAAAACGCTAGGGCTGTCTGATGATGGGGGCGATCATGCAATGGGTGAAATCTCCAGGACCTTGTGATGCTGACGATGGTTTGCAAAAACGCTACACAAGCTGAGGTGATGGCGATGATGCACTGAGAAAAACGCTGGGGCTGATGTCTGCGGCGAGGATGGATGAACCAAAACGCCAAGTGCTGGGGTTCTGCTGAGAAGGTGCCTGTTGAGCATGTGCTCCTGCTGCCTCTTTTCCATTTAGTGCTAACTTGGGTTTGCTTATATATTAACTTAGCAAAATTGCCCTACCTACTTTTGTTGGAAAGTCACTTAAAAATAATAAGTGAAACTAACCAAAAATAGGGAAAATAGGTAAATGCACTGAAAAATTTCCCTGACTGAATCTGATGGATTTTGAAGGGAATACTGATGATCATGCTGTGTGCAACCAGAGGATATGCATCTACACTCAATGATTGGGCATGCACGGTCTACGAATAGACTCATAAAAGTGCCAGATCACTGCTAATCTAGACTTGACTGGATTGACTGAACCCTGCTGTGGTGTAGCTTGCCCACGGACACATAGGGTTGGGATGTGTCACGTGACATCTCCTCCTTTTCAAAGTGAGGTACTGGTACCGAACTGTATGGCGTCGAGGGAGATCGCCAATAGCATCCGGAATCTTGGAAGGGACTCTTCGTCGGCCCACCCTGATGTGTGGGTCGTGCGGTACTTGAACTTCATAAAGGTCTGCAACGCTTGCTTCTTTGGGCCGCGCCGAAAGCGACACAAAGTCTTTTGTGGCTCCTTCGATGCTTCAACTTCGTCTAGAGTCCTGCTTCTTCCGTCTTCAAGAATCTCCATGGCTGAAAATTCCTGAAACCATCTCCAACACAAAACCATGAACATACCCATTCCATGTAAAGTGAAGGAAAAAAATCTTGTCTTCGTTAAAGACTGTGTATGCAATGTAGATATACATAGAGACGGAGTGACAACCCGTTCATCAAACACATGCAAACAATGAGATCGAATCTTTTCTGTTTGATCGAAATCAATCAACTGTGGCAAATCACAATGGAAATGCGCATGCTGGGTGCTCAATACTTTCATGTGCTCTTTCGGAAACTGTGTCATGCCAAGGAAGAGACATGGAATGTGACTTCCTGACATACAAACTTTTCAGCGTTTCATGAACAATCCGCCTACATTCGTGCTCATCTATGAGAGAAACGTGCTCAACATACAATATGTCATGCCTAGGAAAAGGGGTCACATAACGATGTTGACTAAAATACAGGAAACGATCACGAATGAAACACTCGTACAATGCGTGCGTATCAATCATGCGAACACGTAATACTTCCTGTGAGAGTTCTTTGGACGTAGGCTTGAGAGCCAAGATCGATTCTTCCTGAATGATCGAATCGTCCTGTGGGTGTTCTTTGGACCTCGACTCGAAAGCCAAGACCGGTTCTTTGTGATTGATCGAATCTACAACGAGGTTAGCTTCGCTAGAAAAAGCATCCACTAACACATCATCCTTGTGAACCATCACATCATCTTCATGCAACTCATCATGCTTGTGAGAAATCACATCTTGATCATGCAAATCATCATGCTTGTCATTGGCATCCAAATCATCATGCTTAGCAATATCATTCAAATCATCATGCTTATCTTTGTCATCCAAATCATCATGCTTGTCATTCAAATCATTGTCATTCAATTCATCATGCAAATCATTGTCATTCAATTCATCATGCTTCTCATAATCATGCAAATCCTGTGAGTCAGGCTTTGGAGAAGAAGAGACTGAGAGAGTCTCCTTTCCCCAAATCTCTTGCATCTGTGCCTGAACTTGAGAATAGAGTCGCCAAAACTCTTTGTTGTGGTGGTCGCTCTTTTCTTTGAGGGCTTTGTTCTCACGATCAAATTCTGCTTGTCTTGCTTTGTTCTCTCGATCAAATTTTGCTTCTCTTGCTTTGTCTTCTAACTTCTTGTCCATCATCCTCTTGTCGAAAGCCTCCATAGGAGTTAGTGCAATCGGTGTCGTAGATGAAAAAGAGGGAGGGTCGGAAAAATCTCCCGGTGGGAAAAATTCTTCTTCGCCTCTCTCATGCTCATGACTTCCAAGCGAAGTATCCATTCCGCTTCGAGTGATGACCATTCTGCAATCGTGGGTTCTTGTGGGTTCTTGAGTTCACGAGGAACTTGGGTTCTTAAGTTCACGAGGAACTTGGGTTCTTGCGGGGCTTGGGTTCTTGAGGTTTTCTTTTGCTTGCAAATCGTGTTGGAGAAGGATCTTCTCTTCACCTGAGTTCTACTCTTTTCCGCGGGCGCACCGCACCCCTTGGCGGCCTTGCGCTCACACCAAGGTTGTTTTTTCCCACCTCACGTCGATTGGCCGGCCGCTAAGTGCACGGTCCGCTCTCAATGAGTGAAAAGAGACACAAGGGGAGGTTGGACAAGCCCTTCTTTCTTGGGATTCCTGTCACTCTTCAACAAAACACGATTAGGAATCGACACGCCCAAGCAAACTTGGGTTCGTGCGACCTCAACAAGCAAAAAAGTTCTTGTGGTTCTTTCCTTGAGTGATACAGAATACTGCCAAAGCTCTGATACCAATGTTAGGTGCAGCGGAATGATTGTTTGCGCTTTGCTCAAGATGAGTGCTCCGAACTGTGCTCAAGGTTCCTTTTGTTCTTATGGAAGGGAGAGCCTTCCGTTCTTAATGAGAGAGAATGCTATGATCACAAACAAAGTGAATGGACACTGTGCGTGCAAGTGTATGAGACTGGGAGATAGAGAGAGAAGAGAGATACGACACCAGAGACGTTGTAAAACCCTCCTCCGAAGGCCCCACTCTCGTCGGCGAGAGTGGTCTACTTATGATTGCACAAAGTGGTACAATGATGATGCAATGGACTGATGCAACCTTGGACTATGCCGATGACGACGACGGTGATGACGACGACGACTTGATGGCTGAAATCTGAGATCTTCTATCTGCTGAATTTTGGGACTGTTTCGGTGGCTGAAAATGACTCTTTTGGCTGCGTTTTCATGGGCTGAAAATGGGGGAACTGTTGCAACCAATGGGGATGAATCTGCTGCTCTGCTATAGGCTGAAAATGCTGTGGTTCTGATGTCGCTGAGGCTAAAAGACCAAAAACGCTGATGCTTGCTGATGCTAGCAAAAACGCTAGTGCTGCTCTGGGGTTGCTGATGGAACTCCAAAACGCTAATGGCTGAAGTTGGAAAACGCTAGGGCTGCCTGATGATGGGGGCGATCATGCAATGGGTGAAATCTCCAGGACCTTGTGATGCTGACGATGGTCTGCAAAAACGCTACACAAGCTGAGGTGATGGCGATGATGCACTGAGAAAAACGCTGGGGCTGATGTCTGCGGCGAGGATGGATGAACCAAAACGCCAAGTGCTGGGGTTCTGCTGAGAAGGTGCCTGTTGAGCATGTGCTCCTGCTGCCTCTTTTCCATTTAGTGCTAACTTGGGTTTGCTTATATATTAACTTAGCAAAATTGCCCTACCTACTTTTGTTGGAAAGTCGCTTAACAATAATAAGTGAAAATAACCAAAAATAGGGAAAATAGGTAAATGCACTGAAAAATTTCCCTGACTGAATCTGATGGATTTTGAAGGGAATACTGATGATCATGCTGTGTGCAACCAGAGGATATGCATCTACACTCAATGACTGGGCATGCACGGTCTACGAATAGACTCATAAAAGTGCCAGATCACTGCTAATCTAGACTTGGTTGGACTGACTGAACCCTGCTGTGGTGTAGCTTGTCCACGAAAACATAGGGTTGGGATGTGTCACGTGACATCTCCTCCTTTTCAAAGTGAGGTACTGGTACCGAACTGTATGGCGTCGAGGGAGATCGCCAATAGCATCCGGAATCTTGGAAGGGACTCTTCGTCGGCCCACCCTGATGTGTGGGTCGTGCGGTACTTGAACTTCATAAAGGTCTGCAACGCTTGCTTCTTTGGGCCGCGCCGAAAGCGACACAAAGTCTTTTGTGGCTCCTTCGATGCTTCAACTTCGTCTAGAATCCTGCTTCTTCCGTCTTCAAGAATCTCCATGGCTGAAAATTCCTGAAACCATCTCCAACACAAAACCATGAACATACCCATTCCATGTAAAGTGAAGGAAAAAAATCTTGTCTTCGTTAAAGACTGTGTATGCAATGTAGATATACATAGAGACGGAGTGACAACCCGTTCATCAAACACATGCAAACAATGAGATCGAATCTTTTCTGTTTGATCGAAATCAATCAACTGTGGCAAATCACAATGGAAATGCGCATGCTGGGTGCTCAATACTTTCATGTGCTCTTTCGGAAACTGTGTCATGCCAAGGAAGAGACATGGAATGTGACTTCCTGACATACAAACTTTTCAGCGTTTCATGAACAATCCGCCTACATTCGTGCTCATCTATGAGAGAAACGTGCTCAACATACAATATGTCATGCCTAGGAAAAGGGGTCACATAACGATGTTGACTAAAATACAGGAAACGATCACGAATGAAACACTCGTACAATGCGTGCGTATCAATCATGCGAACACGTAATACTTCCTGTGAGAGTTCTTTGGACGTAGGCTTGAGAGCCAAGATCGATTCTTCCTGAATGATCGAATCGTCCTGTGGGTGTTCTTTGGACCTCGACTCGAAAGCCAAGACCGGTTCTTTGTGATTGATCGAATCTACAACGAGGTTAGCTTCGCTAGAAAAAGCATCCACTAACACATCATCCTTGTGAACCATCACATCATCTTCATGCAACTCATCATGCTTGTGAGAAATCACATCTTGATCATGCAAATCATCATGCTTGTCATTGGCATCCAAATCATCATGCTTAGCAATATCATTCAAATCATCATGCTTATCTTTGTCATCCAAATCATCATGCTTGTCATTCAAATCATTGTCATTCAATTCATCATGCAAATCATTGTCATTCAATTCATCATGCTTCTCATAATCATGCAAATCCTGTGAGTCAGGCTTTGGAGAAGAAGAGACTGAGAGAGTCTCCTTTCCCCAAATCTCTTGCATCTGTGCCTGAACTTGAGAATAGAGTCGCCAAAACTCTTTGTTGTGGTGGTCGCTCTTTTCTTTGAGGGCTTTGTTCTCACGATCAAATTCTGCTTGTCTTGCTTTGTTCTCTCGATCAAATTTTGCTTCTCTTGCTTTGTCTTCTAACTTCTTGTCCATCATCCTCTTGTCGAAAGCCTCCATAGGAGTTAGTGCAATCGGTGTCGTAGATGAAAAAGAGGGAGGGTCGGAAAAATCTCCCGGTGGGAAAAATTCTTCTTCGCCTCTCTCATGCTCATGACTTCCAAGCGAAGTATCCATTCCGCTTCGAGTGATGACCATTCTGCAATCGTGGGTTCTTGTGGGTTCTTGAGTTCACGAGGAACTTGGGTTCTTAAGTTCACGAGGAACTTGGGTTCTTGCGGGGCTTGGGTTCTTGAGGTTTTCTTTTGCTTGCAAATCGTGTTGGAGAAGGATCTTCTCTTCACCTGAGTTCTACTCTTTTCCGCGGGCGCACCGCACCCCTTGGCGGCCTTGCGCTCACACCAAGGTTGTTTTTTCCCACCTCACGTCGATTGGCCGGCCGCTAAGTGCACGGTCCGCTCTCAATGAGTGAAAAGAGACACAAGGGGAGGTTGGACAAGCCCTTCTTTCTTGGGATTCCTGTCACTCTTCAACAAAACACGATTAGGAATCGACACGCCCAAGCAAACTTGGGTTCGTGCGACCTCAACAAGCAAAAAAGTTCTTGTGGTTCTTTCCTTGAGTGATACAGAATACTGCCAAAGCTCTGATACCAATGTTAGGTGCAGCGGAATGATTGTTTGCGCTTTGCTCAAGATGAGTGCTCCGAACTGTGCTCAAGGTTCCTTTTGTTCTTATGGAAGGGAGAGCCTTCCGTTCTTAATGAGAGAGAATGCTATGATCACAAACAAAGTGAATGGACACTGTGCGTGCAAGTGTATGAGACTGGGAGATAGAGAGAGAAGAGAGATACGACACCAGAGACGTTGTAAAACCCTCCTCCGAAGGCCCCACTCTCGTCGGCGAGAGTGGTCTACTTATGATTGCACAAAGTGGTACAATGATGATGCAATGGACTGATGCAACCTTGGACTATGCCGATGACGACGACGGTGATGACGACGACGACTTGATGGCTGAAATCTGAGATCTTCTATCTGCTGAATTTTGGGACTGTTTCGGTGGCTGAAAATGACTCTTTTGGCTGCGTTTTCATGGGCTGAAAATGGGGGAACTGCTGCAACCAATGGGGATGAATCTGCTGCTCTGCTATAGGCTGAAAATGCTGTGGTTCTGATGTCGCTGAGGCTAAAAGACCAAAAACGCTGATGCTTGCTGATGCTAGCAAAAACGCTAGTGCTGTTCTGGGGTTGCTGATGGAACTCCAAAAACGCTAATGGCTGAAGTTGGAAAACGCTAGGGCTGCCTGATGATGGGGGCGATCATGCAATGGGTGAAATCTCCAGGACCTTGTGATGCTGACGATGGTCTGCAAAAACGCTACACAAGCTGAGGTGATGGCGATGATGCACTGAGAAAAACGCTGAGGTTGATGTCTGTGGCGAGGATGGATGAACCAAAACGCCAAGTGCTGGGGTTCTGCTGAGAAGGTGCCTGTTGAGCATGTGCTCCTGCTGCCTCTTTTGCCATTTAGTGCTAACTTGGGTTTGCTTATATATTAACTTAGCAAAATTGCCCTACCTACCTTTGTTGGAAAGTCGCTTAAAAATAATAAGTGAAAATAACCAAAAATAGGGAAAATAGGTAAATGCACTGGAAAATTCCCCTGATTGAATCTGATGGATTTTGAAGGGAATACTGATGATCATGCTGTGTGCAACCAGAGGATATGCATCTACACTCAGTGACTGGGCATGCACGGTCTACGAATAGACTCACAAAAGTGTCAGATCACTGCTAATCTAGACTTGGTTGGACTGACTGAACCGTGCTGTGGTGTAGCTTGTCCACGGACACATAGGGTTGGGATGTGTCACGTGACATTTGGATCCTTCACAAGATTGATCATCATCTTTGTCGCATTGTTAACCAATTGTCGACGTTCCATCTCTTCAATCTCCGCCTGAGTAGGCCGAGGCGGGTTGTACTCGAATCCTCTTTGTAATCTCTTCCCGCATTCCTAGATGCAGAGGAAGTTGACTGTTCGTTGTTGAAATCCGTAAGTGCCACAAGAAAAAATCGGATTTCCCGGTAGAAGAGAAATCGGCCGCGCTCTGATACCACTGTAACAAACTTGGACACTCCAAAAGTCAAGATTCTACCGCGACACAACAGAGATTTACTGCAGAACAGTCCACAATTCACAATTGATTCGACACAGCCCGACAGAGTTCTGTGCCTAGAGATATTGGCCCCAAAGACTGGCGCCCCTTTCAGTATTTCTTTTTGCATTAATCTGGGCTCAAAGTACAAGGGAGTGGGAGGGTTCTCACTCTCTGACTCTGCGTCCAGATGCTCTGAGTTGTGAGACCCTACCCACCTATTTATATGTTTACAAGGGATGCCCAAAAGCAGAGCCCCAAAAGCTTCCACTTTTTAAAGCATCTAAAATAAAGCAACTTATCAAAAAGCTTCTCCAAAACTTGGCGTACAATTCTGTTGCGCCAAAAAGCAAATCTCCGTACAGCTGCCACGTCAGCCTGCTACCGCATTCTGTGCCGCAAATTACGGAAGTCTGTACGATGCTGCCATGTCAGCATGTTAGTGGGGATTTTCGGGTGCCACGTCAGCAGGGTGTGTGTGTATCTAGTGCCCCACCATAATTGTGTCCAGCCATGCCATGCCACGTCACCCATTTGTGACAATGATTCCTATGTAGAACTGTTAGAAACTGGGCGAAATCTAGGTTTCTTTGTCTTTTTCTTTCCCTTTCCGGAGCTTTGCTTTTTGCTTTGCTTTTTGCCTTTTCTGTCCTCCTCGCTCGAGTCAGAAGAAGTAGAACTGGGTAGTCCTTCAAATGGTACACACTTCTTCTGCTTTCTAGCCAATGAAAAAGAAGATTGACGACCCAACCCCGGGAAGTCAGTCCCCTTCTTGTGCTTTTACTCTTGCTTTTTGGATTGGTTGTTTGTGTCCAAAAGCCGACTGATCTGTGTCTGAACCACCTCTTGTAATTCTTGCTTTGTAAACATCCTCGAAGGAGGAGGTTTCTTGATTGCCGGTTTGATGGGTGGTTCTGTGGCTTTCTGCCATTGGGTGTGCACTTCTGCGATGGATTGTTGAGACAAAAATTTTGCAAACTGTGGATCCTTCGTAAATTTAATCATCTGCTTTGTGCACTCGTCAACCTGCCTTCAACGTTCCATCTCTTCAAGTTCGAACTTCGTACAGAGCAGGCCGAGGTGGCCCATACTCTTCCTCTGTTAAATCATCAAAATCTTCTTCGTGATCTTCTCCCGCATTAGCGGATGCAGAAGAAGTCGACTGATTCTTGTTGGAATCCATAAGTGTTGCGAGAAAAGGATCCGATTTCTCGGTAGAAGAGAAATTGGCCACGTTCTGATACCTCTGTAACAAACTTGGACACCCCAAGTCTAGATTCTATCGCGACACAGCAGAGATTCACTTCAAAACAGTTCACAAAAGACGACATGGTTCGGCGTAGTTCAGTGCCAAGAGGTATAGGCCCCAAAGACTGGCGCCCCTTTCGGTATTTCTTTTTATATTAATCTGTGTGCAAAGTACAAGGGAGTCTTTGGGATCTTACACTCAGACTCTGCGTCCAGATGCCTTGAGTAATGAGGCCCAAAAGACCTTTTTATTGTTACAAGGGATGCCCAAAAGTAGAGCCCCAAAATCTCAAACTCAAAAGCTTTTGAAACTCCAAAAGCTTCTCAAAAATTAAAGCATAGTGCCCAAAAGCTGGCCAACTTAATTTCCGGAATTTCGTACGACATGTCAACGCAAAAAGTGGAGCTTCCGTACTGTTGTCTGTACGACCTGCCACGTCAGTATGTTAGCATGAATCCCGTCGCATTTTCCACAGTTGCCATGTTAGCAAGGCTGTGTGTGTATCTGGGAGCACTGCCACGGCACTAGTTTGTGACAATGACCCTAGTAAAGAGCAGTTCAAGCATGGCAAGTACTAGGTGACCCTAGTAAAGGGCAGTTGAAGCATGGCAGATGCATGACAACACAAAGGCCTGCCATTTTCAGCCAAGACGCCTACACACACAGATGAGGAACAAGCAACTTGTCCAACCCAGCCCATTAGAGGCTCAGAAGAAAGTGCACATACTTGGCACTTGGACTTTGCTTACACACACACACACACACACACACACATTTCTATCAAGGGTTGATTTAGCCAATTGTGGAGACGAATGCTCTCTCTCTCTCTCTCTCTACAAAGGAGATCTATAGCCGTCTATGCACATCTAGTTCTGGTCTCTGAGTGGAGGAGTGTACCACTTCACTGACTGAGACACTGCATGGTGCAGCATCAGAGGCATACCCACACACTGAGCGGGTTGGAGGCGACATTCTGGGAGCATGCCCCAGAATAGTTGGTATGATGAAGAGTGCAGAGAGATGAGAGCCCAACTCCAGAGAGATCTTCTAGTCATCACTTACGGACAGTCTTGAATTGCTTCCAGGCGCCTTGTGTGACGGAAGAAACGAGCTTATTTGGCCCAGATGGAGCGAGACTTGTATCAGCTGTTCTCGAGAATATTTAGGAGAGGCATGGCGATTCTTTCATGAGCACTCCCCTCTCCCAATGATTACTTCTCCTGATGTGTGGGGCCAGTATGCGACATCCTTATATACAGTTTTCGGACAAGACCCCCTTCTAGATCCTACAGAGCCGTGCCCACCTACCAGCACCTTCTTTACCACTGAGATGGTAAAGAGAGCCATTGACAGGATGAGAACCAACAGGGCATATGATCATGATGGTCTAGTAGCAGAGCACTTTATCCATGCTAGAGATATGTTGGTAGAGGTTCTTGCAGTGTTGTTCAATCGTGCCATGTGTGAGGGGTTACCTGAGACTTGGAGGCTGTCAACTATTGTGCCTATCTTCAAGGCAAGTGATCGTACAGAGCCTGGGAATTACCGTACTATTATGGTTGGGCACACATTGGCACGGTTGTATGCATCCATTCTTGAGCAACAATTGAGTAATTGGGCAGAGGGTGAGGGTGTACGAGCAAAGGGCGAGGCCGGTTTTAGGAGGGGTTTCTCCACTCTTGATCATATTCTGACACTCAAAGCCATCATTGAGGAGGGCAGGTCACATGGGAGACGGATTTATTGTAGCTTTGTGGATTTCCGCAAAGCATTTGACATGGTACCGAGAGCTCGATTGATGCGCAGACTGCAGGAGATGGAGGTGCCCATAGTGTTGATTTGGGGGATTATGGCTCTATACAGATCAGTGATGTGACATGTACGCACCCGGGAGGGGATATCTGATTTAGTTCACTCCACCATTGGGGTGAAACAGAGTTGTCCATTGTCTCCTACTCTATTTGGTATGTATGTTGATGAGGTGTCTGATTACATTGAGAGAGAGGGTGATAGAGGTGCCCAGCTGGCAGGGACATGGATCCCATTGTTGTTATATGCTGATGATATTGTGTTGATCTCTGACTCACCAGAGGGTATGCAGCGACAGTTGGATGCATTACACAGTTTGCAGAGGATAGTGGATTGTCTGTAAACCTTGGTAAAACCAAGGTTATGGTGTTTAACACCACACCATAGTGGATCAGGAGATCAGCACCGACTTTCACATATGGTCAGGAGATTGTAGAGTATACAGATGCATACACTTACCTTGGGGTTGTTTTCATTGGGTTGAGGTTTTCTTTGGGGAGAGCTAGACTGACTAGAGCTTATGCGGCTTTGGGAGGCTTGGAAAGAATGTGTTCGCGGGTTCAGTTCCAGGAACCTCGGACAAAGTTATGGCTCTTTGATACTATAGTAGCCTCAGCTATGTTGTATGCGGTGCAGATATGGAGGTAGGCCAAGATGGCTGGAGACATATGGAGAGGCCCTTGGTATCTATGATCTCTCGACTAATCAAAGCCAAGGCCTCCGTGTAAGGATTCTAGGTGCTAATCCTTAATTAAGTACTTAAACTCATGATTAAGACTTAAGAAACTGAAACTGAACTTAGAACAAGACTTAGAAGACTCTGTGTTTAATTGATTGAAAGTGTGATACAAGGGTTCCTTTTATAGGAATTGGATAGTCATAAGTGAAGAGGCATGTCTCTTTGTGAAGAGACATGACTTTAGGCGAAAAGACACATCCTTTCGGCGAAGAGCTACAACCATTGGGTGAAGAGTCGCATCCGTAAGGTGAAGGGGTGTGACCAGTCGTCGAAGGAGTGTGGCTTTTGACGAAGAGGTATGTCTTTTGGGCGAAGGGGTGTGATCATTCGAGAACATGAGTCCTCCTGGGTTAGTCACACTTCGCATTTGCATCTGAATGAATCAAGAAGAGTGTAACAAGTCACAATCGTGAGATTCCCTCCCATTTAAATTAAAACCCCGTGTTCAGATGAAAGTCTTCCGCTTGCAAAGAATTCGTGAAGAAGGTTTGGGTATTGCTGCATATCTTCATCCGTCTGTCAAGTTGAGTCTGACTCATCAAGATCCATCCACTTGACAAGAAATTCTGTTGTGATCTTTCGTCTGGTTTCTTTTTGTCTAACATCAAGAATCTTTTCTGGAACAAGAATTATGTGTTCATCCTCAATTTCTGGCACATAAGAAGATAAGTCTGGAATTGGCGAATCTCCTTGTATGTACTGTTTGAGCCAAGAAATGTGGAAAGTTGGATGAAGTTTTCCCCATGAGAGTGGAAGTTCCAACTTGTAACTGACAACTGAGTACTTCTTGATTATTTTGAAAGGTCCATAGAAGCGAGGGTGCAACTTTGGAAAGACCGATTTCACAGTTTTGTAGCGATGAGGTGCTACATATAATAAAACCAAATCTCCCTCTTGGAAATCTGCATGTCGTCGATGCTTATTGGCTTGTTTTTGGTACTTTTGTTGGACATGAACCAACTTGTCACGTACTTGAATAAGTACATCTTGCATTTCTTGAACCAACTGATCTGCTAGAGCTACTTTGTGTTGAAGAACAAAGTTTGTTGGTGTAAGAGGAGTATGCCCATAAGCTGCTTGGAATGGAGTCATGCTAGTTACTGAATGGATAGAGTTATTGTATGCGAACTCTACAAGTGGCAAATATTCTTCCCATGATCCCAATCGAATTTGTATGTAATGTCGAAGCATTTCTTCCAAAATTTGATTCACTCTTTCTGTCTGCCCATCAGTTTGAGGATGGTATGCTGAGCTGAATAACAAATTTGTACCAAGGGATTTGAAAAGGGATGTTCAAAAATGCCGTGTGAATTTTGGATCTCTGTCTGAAACAATAGACTTTGGTAATCCATGTAATCTGAAAATGTGTTGCACAAATAATTGCGCAACGTCTGGTGCCGAGGCAGCTTTCTTGCAAGGAATAAAGTGTGCCATCTTTGAAAACCGATCCACCACTACGAGAATCTGTGCATTGCCTTTTTGAGAACGAGGCAATGTAGTGATAAAATCCATGCTGACACTTTCCCATCTTCTTGAGGTACGGGAAAAGGATGAAGTAACCCTAGAGGAAGTTGTCGAGAGGCCTTCATTGTTTGATAGGAATGACAAGCTTTGACAAACTTGATAACATCTTGCTGCATTTGTGGCCAAAAATATGTTGCAGATAACAATCTGTATGTCTTGTTGATGCCTAGATGAGCAGCAAAAGGGACTTCACGATGTTCTTGGATCAAAATTTTCCGCAATGGTGTATTGTGTGGAACACAAATGCGATCAATGTAATACAGCAAGTCATTGACAATGGTGTAAGCTGCGAACATATTCATCTCTGCAAGAGTCGGAGTAGAGGATTTAAGGGCTTGAAATGCATCCCCAAAATCTCGATCTGTCAAATACTCATGCTTGAAACAAGTAGGTATTTCCATCTGCACACCGGAAATGGCAAAGTTGATGGCTCGAGGAAGACGGCTTAAGGCATGTGCAACTGCATTTGCAAGGCGTGGCACGTATTGAATAATCATATGAAAATTTGCCAAGAACTCCACCCATCGTCCTTGACGAGGATTCATCACCGGTTGAGTAAAAATGTATGTCAATGATTGATGATCTGTCTGCACCACAGAATCTGTGCCAAGAAGATAATGTTTCCAAGTACGGTAAGCATGAACAATGGCTAAAAATTCCTTGTCATAAATTGGGTATCTCATTTGTATGGCTGAAAATTTGCGGCTGTCAAAAGCAATGACATGCTCATTCTGCATAAGAACACCTCCAGAAGCACAATCTGATGCATCGGTCATGACCTGAAAAGGTTGAGTAGGATCTGCAATAGCCAAAATTGGAGTTGTCGTCAAGGCATGTTTAAGGGCTTTGAATGACTGTTCTGCTTCTTCAGTCCATTGAAGTTTATCCTGCTTGGTAAGCTCAGTCAAAGGAGCTGCAATGTCGGAGAATTTGTGGACCTTGGTATGATAAAAGTTTGTAAGTCCCAAAAAGGAGCGCACATTTGAGATGGTGAGCGGTAAAGGCCAATCCACTATGACTTGTATTTTCTTGGGATCGACTGCAACGTCACTGGCAGAAATAATGTGACCAAGGTATTCCACCTGATTCTTGAAGAAATCACTTTTCTTCTTATTGATGTATAGCACATTGGTTCGCAAAACTTGGAAGACAAGCTTCAAATGTTCCTTGTGATCAGCCATCGTTCGACTGAAAACTAAAATGTCATCCAAATACACGATCATGAACTTGTCCAAGTATGGTCCGAATATTTCGTTCATCAGCGTCATGAAAGAGGCCGGGGCATTGGTTAACTCGAATGGTAATACCACAAATTCATAGTGACCATACTTTGTGCGAAAAGCTGTCTTGTACTCATCACCAATGCGAATGCAAATTTGGTGATACCTTGATTTTAAATCAATTTTGGAGTAGATCTTTGCTCCCAGTAACTGATCAAATAACTCGTCAATGCGAGGCAGGGGAAACTTGTTTTTGATCGTCAACTTATTCAAAGCACGAAAGTTGATGCAAAGACGCATAGATCCATCTTTCTTTTTGACCAACAGAACAGGAGCTCCAAAGGGACTTTTGCTTGGGCGAATATGACCCTTATCCAACAAATCTTCTAGCTGCCGTTGTATCTCTTGAGACTTTGAGTATGAAACTCGATAAGGGGCTCGAATTGGTGGAGGTTGGCCGGGGATCAAATCAATGGGATGATCCACGGGACGCCGAGGAGGCAAAGTTGTTGGTAGCTCGTTGGGAAACAAGTCCAAATGTGGCTGAAAGAAGGGTTGCTGCAAATAGGCAATATTTGAGGAGGATTTAACTTCTGCTTCTTTGGCACCGGGTTTAACATCTCTTAACATGATTAAAGCAGTAGCACAATCACGTTTTCGAACCAGTCGTTTGACTTGTAAAGCAGAAACCAATATAATGGGTTTGGCACTGAAAAGACCCTGGAGCTCTATTTCCTGTTGCTTGTGAAAGAGCCGAATTGAGTGATCTCTGAAACTGATTATTGGATCATACTGAAATAACCAAGATTGGCCAAGGATCAAGTCATAATGTGACAAGGACATAACTGAAAAACCAAGCTGATCTTGGTAATCCTGTATCTGAAAATCCAGCTTTTCAATCCTTTTGTTGCACTCGAGGAAGGAACCATCAGCAAGTTCTACTTGGTAAGCTGTCTCACTAGGTTGAGTTTGAAGGCGCAGCTTAGTAATCAAAGATGTGCTGACGAAATTAGTAGAACACCCACTGTCCACAAGAACGTTGATTGGCTGCTTGCCAACAAAGCCAAGGAGGCTGAGAACCTGATTCGAAAGATCCACTGGAGCAGTAACGTGATTCCGAGCATTCATCATTAAGGCACTTACAACCTTGGAAACTCGAACACAACGTGCTGCTTGTTTGCCTTTGTTTGGGACAGGAGGTTGACTGTGGATAGGTTCTGCAATTGTGGTCTCCATGTGAGAATTTTGGCGAGGATTTGAAGGATTTGGCTTCTTGGGGCATTCATACCATCTGTGATCTCCATGACAAATTGTACATAATCCTGTACGGTTGGAGTTGGAGGTTGAAGGAGCTGATGAAGAGGATTGTTGTCCAGAGGACATATTCGGCCGAAAATCACGACGACCATTCCTTCTATGATTGGGACGATTGTTTCATAGATTCTGATTATTTGCAGAAGAGGAGGCTCTGGAAGTGGCTGCTTGTCCAGAAGATTGGGGTCGAAAAGAAGTTTGTCCAGCAGAGTATTGTCTCGAAGAGTAAGCTCCTGAGAAAGAATGCTGATTCTGACCACCTTGTCCTTGGTAATTACGTTTTGAAGAGCTTACAGAATTGGAAACTCGATCACCAGGAAGGAAACTTCTCAGTGGGCGCCGATTATCACCAAGACGCTCGACATAAGCGATTGCAGCATCCAGTGTGGCAGGGTTAAATTTATGGACATCATCTCGCAGGGAAGGCTCAAGTCCATCAACAAAACTGTGGAGTTTGTCGGAAGGACTGAGAGTCTCTATCTCAAGAGTTAATTTTTGAAACTTTGAGATGTACGTGGCCAAGGAACCAGTTTGGCTCAGGCGATGGAGAGAAGACCGGGCGTGAAAATCGGCATTTGCAGGCTCAAAAGCCTTGCAAAGAACGTGCCGGAATTTGTCCCAAGTAGCGGTGATTTTTCCATCTTTAACGCGGCGACGCCACCAAAGATCAGTATTTGAAAAGTAAACCTCCATTTTGAAAAGCCAACGGTCCAGCACGTGCTTATCGCGGCGACTGTTGTATGGCTCGGGCAACTCTGCATCAATTTTCTTTTTTTGTGTTGTGTTTATTATCTTAAAAAGATATTTTAATTCAGGATTGTCTACCTCTGGTTCCGGAGCTTCGACTTGCTCAAGAATTGACTCTGCTACCGAAGAAACTGAATGTGTAGCTGGCTACGTCCTCGAAGAAGAAAAGGCCTGTAAGACATCCAAACGTGCGGTCATCGATGCAAGACCGGTGGAAAGGGCCTCCTGGAGGATGGACATCTGTTCTCGGAGGGTGGCTATCGGATCGTTGGGTGCAGCACTGCCTGTCTCTGACATTTTGACAGCTCAGAGGGAATATCTCGGAGAGGCTGGAGAGGTGTGGTTGCCGTAAAAGGGTGAAGCTGCTGCTGATGCTGCGTCCCACTCCTCTAAGAAATCTGGTCCAAGATCCGAATCCTCGATATCTTCCACCTCGTTGATAGGAGGTGTGTCGTCTGGCGTCAAAGGCGTATAGTCCGGAAGCTATAACTCACTGTGAACCCGAACTAAAGGCTGCTGGGAGATGATGTCGTTTACTGTATCCACGTGACACTCCGTCAGAGAATAGGCCAAGTGGGGGTGTTGGGGTATAGGCGCCTGTGCCTTGCCCGGTCGCCCAGAGTCTGGGCGCCCACTGACTTGTATACCTTATACATAGCATAAGTGTATAGGGGGCTGCTCACTCTTGGAGTCTCCCCACCCATATCTGTGTCGTGTGTCTCCTTCTCTCTCGCTCACTCTCCGTCTATGGTGCTCCCCGATCCCCTTCAATTGGTATCAGAGCTATGGTGACCGCGGAGAGCACGACGGCTTTGAGAGCTTCGAGACGATAGCTCGCGCGATAGCTCGCTCGCTCTCGACGGTGGAGTTGAGCTTGGTGTGGTCAAGCTTGGTCGAGGAGGTGGTTGCGGCTTCCTTGGTGAGAGGAGCTTTTGAGCTCAGTGGAGCTCGTTAGAGAAGTGCTCGGCGGAGGAGAGCTTGACATTCGAGTGCTTGGATGTTGTTGTGGCAGAGCTCTTGCGTTGGAGCTTGCATTGAGAGGACATTGCATCATGCAGAGTGGAGCAGGAGCAGGTTCAAGACTGTGTGCAGCTCGTTCTTGCCATTTTCGGGCTCTAAAACGCAGTTTTTTGCGTAGCTCCGTCATACAGAGTCAGATCTACATGATCCAGGAGTCTAGGTCAGGGTTTTGGCACGCTCTGGACGCGATGGTGATGTCTATTTGCTGAAATTTTGCTTTGAATTACAGCAGGTACAGCAACAGGTTTATTTGTGCACTTTCGGGTCCCAAAAACACTGTTTTTGGTATATCTCACACACACGGAGTATTTTCTGTAGCAACCAGCAAATTCATAGGTGTACACAGGTTTTTGTGGATATGCATTTGTCCAGAGAGCCACTCATGCGAGAGTGAGCTATGTTGCCATGGTCTTGGCGGTTTATGTATGCCATATATGGATTTGTGTATTTGTTTATGGCTGAGATTATTTGAGATTTGGCTCAATTTATAGAAGAAACTCTGTTGGATTTTATCCAGGTTCTCGCCATAGCTTCTACGTATCCGTAGGTTGCTCTTTGACAGTTTAGTGGTTGAGTTTACTCCCACTTTGACAGGTGATTTTCAGTCATCATTTGGTTGGAGTTTGGAGTCACTTGTGTATGCCCTTGTGTGCCGTATTTCGTATTGCGCATAGCGACAGATCTTGCAAGGTTTTGCGAAATGTTGCTATAGTTATCTGGCAGACATTTGGTCATCGATTGAAAGGTATTTTGGCAGCAATCATCACTCACATGTATGTTATTTGGGAGCCGTTGAGTGGTACTCCGGCAAGAGCGGGTATGTTCATATGTATGACTTTGTGAGGTGATTCCGGTCGAGTTTATTCCTGGATTGGCCATTGTGGCATATATTATTGTCTCTTTGAGGTTTACTGTTGAGATTTTGCTCCAGTTACAAAGGAGACTTTGCCAAAATTTTGTCAGATATTTATGCGGATTCGAGTCATATTGGCTTGTGATTTTGTGCAAGGTTTTGCACGGTTATTGGTGCAACTTTGCATCAGATTTTATAGCCATATTTTGCAGACTTTTGTTGATGCGATTCGAGCCAGTTTAGGGCTGATTTGGTTGACATTTGCTACTCATTGTTGGTTGCTCTTTTGCGAGCATTATGACTGATTTTTCATTTGACTTCCAGCGTTATGGTCTGACACAATTTGATGGTGCAGATTTTGTTGCTTGGAAGGAGCATATGCTTGTTGCATTGGCGGATTTGGGGCAGGATAAACCCTTGTGTGGTTTATCGGCAAAGCCCAAGTCTATGCGTGATGATGATTGGCAGGATCTTGATGAGTTAGCCATGTCTACGATTCGTTTGCATCTGGTTGAGTCTATTGACTGGCAGGTCTCGAGGGAGACTACAACTCATGCTTTATGGCAGAGTTTACATGCTATGTACGCGACATCCATGTCTACAGGGGAGTCTAGTCCCACTTCTATGTCCATGGGAGAGATTGATCCCACACGCAAGTCTCGACGGCATAGAGACTTGACATGTTGGCATTGTGGACATAGAGGGCACATTAGGCGTCGATGTTTCAGGCGTTTGAGACAACGGAGGCGACAGATGCGTGATGCAGACTTGAGCATGACACATGCTAGTGAGATCAGTACGGTGGTTACTGAGTATGCTTGTGACGGTGATGTCACATTTACATCTAGCTTGTCTTCAGACGATTTTATGTCTACGGATTACATATCGGATTGCACATTGTCTTCACATTGGTTACTAGATTCAGATGCTACTTTCCATGTCACGTCGCATCGTGAGTGGTTTAGCACGTTTTCTAGTGGGAGACTTGGTTGTGTGCACATGGCTGATGGTGTTGTGTATGACATTGAGGGTACAGGAGACGTATGTTTGTCCTTGCCCAGTGGTATGAGATTTACCCTGCGTCATGTGCGTTATGTGCCAGATCTGAGACGGGATTTGATCTCAGTCAGACAGTTACGGGATAGTGGATGTCAGATTTCGCTACGAGAGCGAGATTTTGTGATGCATTTGGGTTCGCTAGTGATTGCGAGAGGTGCCAGGAGTGGTACAGGTTACCCATTGCATGTGGATCACGGGAGAGACGGTGTTGTCTCTGTGATCATGCAGCCATGTAGAGAGCGAGAGAGCAGGCGAGTCGCTTTTGCTCATGGGTTGTAGGGTACTTTGCATGGAGTGCAGAGTAGTGAGCTCGTTGTGCGCACAGTTGGGGCACGACTTGAGCAGTCACACAGAGAGGTGACAGAGTCAGACATGCATGCTTTGCTAGTGACTGAGCAAAGCAGAGAGTCAGTTGTGCGAGATACTTCTATGCAGGATAGACAGGTAGAGCGGTCTTGCTCTAGTGAGTCACGACAGGAGGACGTTGTGCAAGAGTCTATGCATACGGAGTTAGAGCATGAGAGCTCTAGTGAGTCACAGCAGATTGAGTGGTCATGTTTGCAGTGGATGATTGCAGAGGAGACTGAGATGTCAGCGATTATGCAGTCATTCCTTTCTATGCTCGACAGTGAGCATGGGGATATAGTTGTGCAGGATATGTCTTCCAGCAGACACCTAGAGCAGCTGGTTTGCTCTGAGGTTGCACGACAGGTTGATGCGTCTTTTGCGGACAGTCAGGAGATGCATGTGGTTGACACGCCTTGTTAGTCAGAGATGCCTATTGCCAGGGATATATATGTTGATGCATGCTCCGTAGAGCTAGCAGGGCCCGCTAGCATTGCATCGGCATTCGGTGGTCTCATGTATGAGATGCTGATCTTGAGACCAGATATCGTAGCTGCAGTGGGAGCATTTGCAGTTGGGGTTGTCATTCGTTTGTTGACTGATGATGGCATAGTGCACGAGGGAGATATGCAGGTATTGCGTACATACTTGCAGTACGTGTGTAGTACGTCTGGTGGTGTATGGACTTACACGGGAGTAGGACAGTCGGATGCACACGATCACAGCCAGCCAGTGGGCATCGGTTGAGAGCGGTTTTCTCTCACCTTTTGTAGTCTTTAGACTAGGTTCCCTTGCTTAAAGGCACAGTCGCCTTTAAGTGGGAGGTTGTTGGGGTATAGGCGTCTGTGCCTTGCCCGCCCGCCCAGAGTCTGGGCGCCCACTGACTTGTATACCTTATACATAGCATAAGTGTATAGGGGGCTGCTCACTCTTGGAGTCTCCCCACCCATATTTGTGTCGTGTGTCTCCTCTCTCGCTCACTCTCCGTCTATGGTGCTCCCTGATCCCCTTCAGGGGGTACCGGCCCAGTATGTGCTCGTAGTGTGGCAAATGAAGAGGCTCGCACATAACAATGATATGCCACACCACCCAGCCCTGTGAGCGCGAGGCATGCCGATGAGTGACATAAACCAGGTAATTTTGTGGCAACACTGTTGGCTGTAGTGCAGGAACAGGAGCAGGCTCAGGTGCCGGAATGAAGTCAGGAACCTGTATTTCCTCTGGAACTGGAACGGGTTCTGGAGATGGGGAATCCGAAATGAGAATTACTTCCGATCCGAATGCGGGTTCCGGTTCGGGTACGGGTTCCGGTTCAGGGGTATCTGGTATAATAATGACTTCGAGAGCCTGAGGAGGATTTTCCGGCAAGATATCTTCGGGCACCTCGTCTATGTACGAGAGAAAGTTGATTGGAACGTTGAGGGCATCGTCTGCCATGACTGTGAACAAGCCCGCGTGCGCACCTGGCGATGGCCAGAATTGGCAGCGTGAAGGATTGGCAGAAGAGGAGACGGAAGATGATCTTCACGCTGGCGTCAACTGTTCATTGCGCTGGCTGATTAGTTGTCCTTTTTCTTTTTAATGTTGGATACCCAAAGGGTTTCCACTTTTAAAATGATGTTGGGCGGCCGGCCAATAACCCTTTTAAAATGAAAAGGTGGCCCCAATTTAATCCAGCGCTGGCTCAAATAAATCGAAACGTTGCGCTGTTTTAATAAAATCCGAACGTTGCTCCCTATTCGAAAACAGCGTGCACTGCCAGCGTGTACTGCCTGTCGCGAGTAGCTTGGTGAAGGGATGGCCTGGAAGCACCGGCTTGCATCACTTGCGCATGGGAAGGGTACAACTCTTCCTGTCCACGCGAAGAGTCTCGAAGTGCAACCGGTATGCCGCAACACCTACTCTGTCTGCCGTCTTCTGCTTGTCTTTATGTAAGTGTAGAAGAAAAGATTACCTCATGTTGACGAGGGTCTTGTCCATCTTTCTTCTGCTTCCATACAACTCCGGGAAGGGGGGGGGGGGGGAGAGTAGCGGTGAGGGTGAGAGGCTCACAACCTTCGGGTCCCGGGAAAAAAATTGCTTTGATATCACTGTAAGGATTCTAGGTGCTAATCCTTAATTAAGTACTTAAACTCATGATTAAGACTTAAGAAACTGAAACTGAACTTAGAAGTTAGAAAGACTTAGAAGACTCTGTGTTTGATTGATTGAAAGTGTGATACAAGGGTTCCTTTTATAGGAATTGAATAGTCATAAGTGAAGAGGCATGTCTCTTTGTAAAGAGACATGACTTTAGGCGAAAAGACACATCCTTTCGGCGAAGAGCTGCAACCATTGGGTGAAGAGTTGCATCCGTAAGGTGAAGGGGTGTGACCAATCGTCGAACGAGTGTGGCTTTTTGTTGACCGCTAGGTCAACAACACAACATAACTCAAGTTTCGTACCAAAGTCTTATCTTTTGCGAGTTATGAAATGCTGCGGATTATGGCTATAAATGTCATTTGTAATGAGTAGTTATTCTAGTTTCAGAAGCCGGGGTGCAATGGCACTTCCAGATTGTAAATACAAAGCCATTTGACCCTTTCAACCCCATTTTTGGTTAAACCTAAGGTAGCCTTAGTATATAAGGTACCTAGGTCATTTTGTAAGAAGACTTTTATCATAATCAAAATTTTAGCGCTGCCGTCTACTGTGTGTGAGAGAGAAAGAGAGTGAGTGTCACCAGCGTGTGACTACTATCTATCCTTTTTGTTGATTTCTTTCTTATTATCTATTTACTTTCACTTTTTGGAAACACCCCTCGGGAAATCTAACTGCCCTGCATTGCATAGCTAGTGTGGAACTGTCCAGAGGGAGTCCAAGCCTGAGGGCAAGAGAGCACTAAGGTTGGACAAGGACTATGGTTAGCCAAAGTGGGGTCATTGACTAGCCAAAGTGGAATCCTTTGCTACAGAGGCTACTTTTTAGTTCTGGATGTGGCCGTAGTGTACAAAGAGGGTCGGATGACCTAGAAAAATACAATGGCAGCATCTCCTAAAATTTAGGGAACTGCTATTTTGGGACCTGAAAATGTGTTTGCGTCATTACCTCCGGAATGACAAGAAGAACATTTTCTTACTCTGCCGTGAAGTCAACTGGGCAACCGGTTGGGAGATTTTTAGGCGGCAACCCCGAAACGGGAAAATGCTTGTAAATGTGCCAAGTGGCACCTTCTGGTGCACTTTCCTCATGCAACAAGAAGTGGCGCTGAATTTGAAGGAGGGAGAGCCTCATTTTCAGAATTTGTCACAGGTTAAGAGCTATGGAGTGCTTGCTTTCCCTCTTATGCACAGTGCGGTGCCAGGAGTGATGCCCTGCACGCTACGCATTGCCCTCTCTCCCCCCTATGGCAGTATGTTATGCCCCACTAGTGGGCTTTTCAATTGACCAATGTACAGTTGTGTGGGTTCATGCGCGATTGCCGAGGCAAGAGCCTCTTGCACAAGTACTGGATTAGCTAGCGGCTAATCCCCCCGCAGGTACAAGTGAATTCGGAGAGGTTTCACGCCAGAAATCTCGTCCGATTCAAAGGGCAAGTAGCCCTACAGGTGCGGGAGCTCGAGGACTTGCTACGGATGCGACCAACACGCGAAACGGAGCCCGAAACAGTAAATTACAGCCTGCTGTGTATTTTTGCAGGTTTAGGGTTTTGGCCCTAAACGGTCCCTAATACCCCCAGGAGGGTCGGGGATCCGAGGGGACCGTTGTACAGGTGATCTGGCGCAATTTCGGGGCTGAAAACAGAGAATTCAGCGTGCTGCAGATTCTCGCCAGGTTTTGCAAAGTGCCCGTATGCGTCGGGAAATTCAGTCAATGCGTGGGAATACTGACTGTGAAGTGTTCTAGTACAGTTATGTTGCCGAAATCAAGCCAGAACAGTCAAAATTCAGCCAAGGTTGTGCGGGACAGCTTGGAAAGAACCACAGCGTTTATTCCCTCTTTTAAACAATAAAGAAATACCGAAAGGGGCGCCTAAGTTAGGGGCCAATCTGGTGTCGGTCTACGCATACAGGTGCAATCTAGCAGCCTGTATCCCTTTCCCCTTTGTTGTGTCTTGAAAGTACAGGTATAATAGACGACTAATAATGGGTGAAAGCTTAATCAAGGTTTAAAGTAAAGTCTACCGCCCTTTTTGGATTGAACAGGCCGGTTTTAGTGAGCGTGAGCTTTATCCTCTCGCTACGCCCGGCTCGCTCAACACATTGGAGATCCGACTGCACCATTGCTGTAGGCTCGAGGAGAGCTACGCGACAACGCCAAGCATTCCAAAAGCATTCCACGCGAGACGAAGCGCACACGCCGACGGATCTATGAGCTATTTGTGGTCGTAAGTGTATCAAACGATGTCTGTTTTCTGTGTGCTAGTAGTCTATAGAATCGCGGCGACATAAGCTACGCATAGGTACTCATAAATTTCAGTTTCGGGCACTTTCAAAATTCGGCTCTGTCATCCTACGCGTTTTCCGCAGACGGGTTTAGAGTGAGGGTTTTGAGTGTAGAAGCGTAGGGACAGGTGTATCCTAGTGAGGGGATGGTGTTCCTTAAGTTTCGTATGAATCTGGCATGATTAGGTGAGTTACCTTCCGTATGTGTGTATGTGGCTACGTGGTGTAGTTGAGAGCAGTGAGGTTCTTGATTGTGGTTTAGTTGGCCTTCCCGAGTGTTGTATGTGTAGGATGGTCTCAGGTTGACAAGCTAAAGAGATTTCCTCCGTGTGCCTATCGTGTCATCTGTGTCCTCGATTGACATTATGTTGATCTAGGTAGTGTTTGCATGCACTTCATGGGTGTGTGAGTCGCTCCTCGTCCAACATAGGTGCCGCTGCCGGGGACACAAGGACCTAAGTAGGTTTCCTACTAACACTCGTGTGATGGTTGCTCGATTTAGTTTCGGCTAAAGAAAGCGTTTTTCTTAAGTGGATCCGGAAGAGGATATTCCGCGATCAAGTGGATAGCCAGGAAGCGTGTGTCTTGCCGAGGGTCTGCGACTAGATAGGTTTAGTTAGGATGTGTGGATTAGAGTAGTTGTTGGTGGTCGAGTGATTTGTGAGGTGATAAAAGCGTTTACTAGTTCGTGTGTGGCAGTGAAGCGTTTTTCTACTCATAGATGCAAAACCCCATATGATTTGTAGGAGTAGCTTTAGGTAAGCTATCTGATTCTGATCTAGAGCTACTCCTGAAGATCCAGGGCCTGCTTTTTACAGATGATTTAGTTTTATTTGCGGAGTCTAAGGAGGAGTTGCAGGCTAGTTTAGATAGATTGCATAGTTGGGTGGAGAAGTGGGGGATGAAGTTCGGCATAAAGAAATGCCAGGCGACCGTGTTCAACGGGGACCTTGAGGAACTTATTGCCTTCAAGCCTCACATCGGACCTGAGGAGATTCAGGTAGCTTCGGAGTATAGGTACTTGGGCATATTAATAGACAACGAATTTCGATCGATACTATCCTTAAAGATAGGATTGAAAGTGCACGTAAGTCTCTGTATGCCCATAAACATCTTCTGTGCTCTAAGAAAATTCCGATGTGGTCAAGGTTGGCCTTTCTCAAGGCGTGCGTCTTCCCAGTGGCGACTTATGGAGCGGAGATTATGGGTTCACATGACATGAGGAAGCTGAACCCATTAGAGACGCTTATAGCAACTGGAATGAGGTGGGTAGTCGGTAAGGCCGCGAAGTCGAGTTCTGTGGCAGCAGCAACTCTTCACCGGGAGTTAGGGCTCCCCCCCGTACCAGCTTACTGTGCAGGACAGAGGGTACGAGCTTTTACCAAATACGCAAGTCTAAAGACTTGGATTGCAGATTTGGTTAACAATATACCAGACTGGAACCAATTCAAGAAGTGGACTTGGTGTAAAAGGACAAAGTTTTGGGGGGAGAAGTAAATCAACGGCGCTTCTGTTGAAACCGCAAGACAGGAGAGCTGGAAGCTTTGGGAACACTCACATCAATGTGTCTCCCTTGGTCCTTATATCGAGAGGAAGTACGAGGACACGCTTGGATACCTCTTTAGGCAGAGCATTGGGAAGAACCCCGGTGGGATGGAGGAGAAAGTCTTGTTACTAGCAAGAGTGGATGGCTTAATGCTTAAGGATAAGATTGAACGGGCACAGTCGAGGACTTGCCCGTTGTGCGGAATGGAAGAAGGTTCAAGGTCACTTACGCACCTGTTGGTACAGTGCCCTGAACTGGACAATCTCAGAAGCACAATACGACCCTGTTTGGAACATGCTAGACGGCTGTTAAACAATCCTAGCGGTGAAGATACCGAAGTGTTACTCCTGGGAGGGGAGATTAGCGGAAAGCGATTGCCAGGTTGGGTTGTCCCTCGTGGGGCCCATAATGGTCGTCGTGGACCGCAACTGAGGAGTGCCTATGCGGATAACGTTGCAGCATTCCTCTGCGGGGCCGTACCGCGGTACTATAATGCTCTGGCCCATGAGGGTGTTTGAAGCTCGTAGGGCTTGTAGTTATTGCGTACGGTGCGGTCTCGCCTAACATGGTCCTGGGGCTTTCCGAGCGGGCCTTGGTGACCATGGTTGGCCGGATCGGGATGCCTCCTTTGAGCCGACGCCCACTTTGGGTATGGCAGTCCTACCGGACATCCGCTGGACGGGGGCCTTTTTCTACCAGGCGAAAATCTTGGAGTACCTGGGCAGGATTCAGCACGGTCTGTGAGTTACAAGGGTATGTCCCTCTCTCTCAGCCTTGGTCCTTAAATGCATCACTGAATTCGTTTGGTGATTTCCCGACGTTACCCTCGGGTGGCGTGACTAACAAGGGAACATGGACTGATTAACATGGCATGAAAAGACTTTTTACTCCCCCGAGGGGGAAACCTGCTTCCATTCCCCGTTGACATGCCACGATACGGCATGGAGGCGCTTTTCCCCTTGTCGGCAAGTCCGCAGGATAACTTGTCTTTGACTCGTTTGCGTGCACGCGAAGCAAAGGCAGTTCCTTGTTGGCTTGCCGGCTCTAGCCCAAAAAAGTAAAAAGTAAAAACTATTCAACACTGAATTATTTGCTAAAGTGCTTGATTGCATTTGAAATCACGGAAAAGTGTGCTTTTGAGGGTAAAAATGCATTAAACAAGCTTTTGTGGACATTTTTGTATGACTGACTGATGCTGTGCATATAAAAGAGCATTTGCAAGGGTTCTGTGAAGAAAACCTGCAATTCTGTACACATAGACATCCTACGCGTAGGATGTCTCAAGGGGGTTCTGGAGACCAAATTTGAAAATTCTGACTGCACCAGTGGGTTCAGAGGGTAGGTTTTACCCTATTTTTATATTGACTTGGGTGTTTTTCCCTATTTTTGTTGACCAAAAGCCAAAAGGCGGAGTCAAAAAACGTAAAATTTCAGAAAAGGCTTAATTGAGTGATTTTTGCATGTTTTTGCAATTGTGAAGCATACTTGCACTTGCTGAGAGCATAAGGAAGCATCAGGGACACTTCAGTCTCAAAAAATCAGCAGGAGACATCCTACGCGTAGGATGTCTACAGGTGATCTGGTGGAAATTTTGAAAATCTGAGGTTACCAGTGTGTTTAGTAGGTAGGTTTTACCCTATTTTCACCTGGAAAGTGGAAATTTGACCAAATTTTGACAGATTAAAGCCAAAAGACGAGAACTGCCAGACATCCTACCCAAATTGTGCCCAAGGCATAATTTTTGAGACCAAACCATAGGGTGACTTCATGTGCATGTTATACATGATGTTTTGAGTGCATGTGATAAATTTCATCTCATTTGGGTCAGTGAAAGGAAGATTGAACAGACTTTAGCATTTTTGACTGAAAAAGGCAAGAATAGCTAGTTTTGGGGTCTTTTGACATCCAAATTAAAATCTAAGCATACCATTGGGTTACTGACATCAAGGGGAAGCTGTGGGACAAGTCGGGGGTCAAATAGACCAAAAAGATATCCTACGCGTAGGATGTCTTCTGTGTGATTTGGGACTCTAAACACATTTCTGAGCATACCACAACGATCAGCACTTTAAGGAGAGTCTGTGGTTCAAATTTGGGTTCATTCTGAGCAAAAAGACATTCTACGCGTAGGATGTCTATTGCATGATTTTGAGACCAAAATTCTAGTGTGACCATACCATGCTGTTGTATAGCCTTAGGCAAGCCTCCTAGTCAAATTTGGTCCAATTTGGAGTTGATTTGACTTAGGAATTCATCAGAACAGACATCAGGCTTTTGGAACAGTTTCTTGAGCATTTGACCAACCTATAGGTGTCAGAATCAAAAAGTAAAAATAGCTCTGAGTTAAGTACATCAAGGGGAAGCTACAGTGCAAATTTGAGTTGAAACAGAGCAAAAAGACATCCTACGCGTAGGATGTCTCAAGCTTGATTTAGAACTCCAAACCATTTTATGAGCACACCACTGTGATCAGCACATCAAGGAGAAGCTGGGGTGAAAATTTCAAGTCATTCTAAGCAAAAAGACATCCTACGCGTAGGATGTCTCAAGGCCATTTTTAGGTCCAAATGAAATTCTGAGCATACCATTGTGTATCTGGACTTAAGGGGAATCTCTGGACCAAATTTTGTTAAATTCTGAGCATATAGACATACTACGCGTAGGATGTCTCTAAGCTAGTTTTAGGGTCCAACTGTAATTTTGACCATACAGGAGTGTTCACAGTCTCACAGAGATCCCAAATCTTGTTTTAAAATTGAATTTGGACTCATTTTGACGAGTCGAAACTGCTGTTTTGACCATAACTTTCACAAATGGTATCGGATCGGAAAAGTTTTTATATCAAAACGTAGCTTGAGAGTGGCTCTACAGATCTTAGAGCAAAACTTGAACTAAATGTATGCCAACGGCAACCATTTAGTTCAACTTTGAAAAAAACGTCGTTTGAGGCCTCAAAATTCATCCGCAAGTTAGGGGTGTCTAAAAGCGACAATTTGCGAGAATTGTGACGAAACGGTTGCGGTTTTGGACATAGTTTCGACTTTTCCCTAACCAAAGCACTTGAACACAGTGGACCAAGTCTACTTGAACCAAGCAAAAGCTCTTAAGCCCAGAAATCATGTCTTCCCTAGATTCAAACGCGGCTTACACAAGCTTGGAGATCCCGACGATAGAGGAATATCCTCCCACAGTGGATCTTCCAAACTTGCAATTGATAAAGACCCATCTTGTTGAGAGAGTTTGGACGATTGGTCATGAGAGTGAAGGACTATATAGATACATTGACGACAATGAGGTCAATCTTTATAGGTGCTCAGATCCATACCTAGAAGAGATAACGGATTACAAGCTCTTATATGTCTACACATACGGAGTCGACTGTCAATGGAGATCTATAGTTGTCGACAAGTATGGACGAGAATACAAAGTTGTAGAAAGCACAAATCCACAGACTGTACTAGAAAGAGGTGGATATTTGGTCAATGAAGGACCACAACTACCTCCACCAAACACGAGAATTCCAATAGGAATTCCAAGAAGAGAGCCACCAGGATTCCCTTCAAGAGAGATAATGATAGAAGGATTGGGAGAGTCTCTGGTTAGACTTGTAGACAATCGACGAGTTAGACCATCACAAGTCCAGAAATGGGTAAACAGAAAATATTCCGGAGATAAAGATCCGAGAGATCACGTAGCGGCTTTTAGAAGAGTGATTAGAGCAGAGGAAGTTTCAGATTTTGCGACACAGTTTGCGGGATTTGGATTGACTCTAGAAGATGATGCAGCTACATGGTTCGACTCGGTGGAAAAAGGGGATTTTGAGACCCTAGATGAGCTGTTTGAGGAGTTTATTGAAGAATTCTCGCCAAAAGGCATTGCTCACAACACGGTTTCGCAAATCCATAGATTCAAACAGAAAGAGGATGAATCAGTACGCAAAGCATCATTACGGCTCAAGAGATATGTTAAGCTCTGTTCGAGAGCGGAATTACCTACGCAAGCACGATTGATGCTGATCTTTATCCAAGGAATGAGACATGTGGGCCTTCAGAAGGATCTGCATATGATAAGGAGGATGACGCTAAACGAGTTGATCAAAGAAGCTCTTTATCTAGTGGATAACTGTGAGGCATACAAGGAAAAGGACTTGAAGAGTCAAGGAGATTTTTGTGTCAATTCAGTGGAAGAGCAGGGGCAGTTACGTGCAAAGACAGTGAAATTCAAAGGACAACCAATACTTTGATACATGGAAGTTATCGTTTCAGGAGAGTCTAGTAGGCCAGGCCCCTTTTTCAACATGCTATGGGGTGGGGAGCCAGAGCGTAGTGATAAGACACATCCTCTCAGCACAGTGTTTCACAGATAAGTGAGTCCATTGCCAAGCCAACGGCACCTATTGATCAAGAAAAGCTTATCGACGACTTGGTCAAGAGGTTGATTCCTCTTGTAAGGTCTGATTCGGGAGAGCCGAAGTGGTGTGAAATTGAGAGAAAATGGACGAACCATACGGGGGAAGAGCATGGAAAATGCTAGGGAGAGGTATGTACAACCTGTTCCAGAAGCACCTACTCCACCTAGATACATTACGGGGAATGCGCCAGGACCAGTAGGAGTTTTAAGGCCTCAACTTGTCTTAGGACAACAACCTCCGTTGCCAGGTGCTAGAATGCAAGTAGACATGGGATACATGCCAATGATGGAAGCTTCAAATAAACCAACGCCAGTACCAACTACAATGTGGTATAGAAACCAAAGTGAGTACTACCCTTCGGAGCAACAAAATGTGAGAGAAACACATGGAGTGGTGAGGCCGGTACAACCTCCATCTCCTGGGTTTCAGTCAAAAGAAAGAAGGTATGAAATGGACGAAAGGACATTGCGATTCATTGCAAATAACGGCCTATTTAGGTCAAAGCTTGCTTATAGCCAAGACGAAATGCTAAAAGAATCTCCTCAACCAAAGACAGATTGTCACAAAAGTCGTGACAACCACTTGGTCAAACAATGTCCTCATACGGAGATCACTGAAGTAAATGCCTATTGTCTTGAGTGTGGCATCACTCACTTGATCCTCGATTGCCCGAAAAAACCAAACCAAATCAGGAAAATCACGACAAATGTATCAGGGATTGTTCAGCTCCCTAGTAGCTCAGAAAATGAAAATGTTGTACCAGTCCAAGTAGTTATGAGAGCACATGCTCAAAAGAAAGCTGATGAGAATCCAGAGACAAAGAACACGGAAAGTGACATGAGTCCAAAGACAGATGATGGACCAAAGACAGACGCACCTAGTCAGAAAACCAAGAGCAAACGAAATAGTTGGAAAGCTAGAAAGACTAGGATGAAAGCACGCAGGGAACGAGAGCAAAAATCCCTAGTTGAGAAGCTTACCGAAGCTGAGGAGAAGATAAAACAACATGAGAAAAAGGAGGCACCTTCTCTTACACAGAGGGTTAAACCTCTAGAAGAACCATCCACGGATGAGAAACCGAGAAGTGCTAGTTCAGGAGGATCTGTGTTGGTAGAGAAGGTTAATGAGACATTAGATGCCCTCTTGAAAGCCTATGATGCGAGGCTCAAAAACAACCAAACCCAAGAACACAGATGGATGACATATCCCTATGTGGAACTAGAAAAGCAAAGGTTTGAAATGTGCAAGAAAATGATTCAAACAGTCCTAGAACCACCAGTTGCAAAACCTGAGGATGTGATCTGTGTCATGCCTACACAAGTAATCCCACCAAACCAGGAACTAAAAGAGCCAGATTCTAGTCATAAGCACAGACCAAACCTCAAAGACCCAACATTAGAACCAAGGATAGTATTGAATACCACGGATAACTCTTCCGAGGGATTTCACCAAGCTATACCTGAGGATTGTAAAGAGATAGATGGTTTTGACGAATTGTGGAAACAAGTCAGAGAGGCCAATGAAGCCGATAACCTAAGAAGACGAGTAGACAAGACTGGTGATGAACGAGGAGTGTTTCTACCACCAATAGAGGAATTTGAGACTGGATCTCAAATGAATCTAGACGTGCAATCGTGTTGGGGCGACAAAGGATCTGTACAATCTATGGATAGTCAACCCCATTCGCTAAGAACACTACTGTCCTACATGGGAGAGTACGAGACCAAGTCAGATGTGGTTGCAGTCCCATCACAGAGACTGTCTCCGAACAAGGCCATCGATTCAAAGGGGCTAGTAGATATTCTATCTACCCCAGTCACCTGTACAATAATGTTAGCCGAGTTGCTCAGAATAAGACCAAACATGTGGTCTAATGTGGGTAAATGTCTAGAGAAATTTGGTGTAAAAACCTCAATGACTCAAATCAAGGCAGGCATCAAAGAGCTTGAAATGCCTCAACTAAATACTAGGCCAGTGTCATTAAACAAGGTAGGCGAGTATTACGAGGGAGAAGATGGAAACACCACCCTTCCTTTGGAATTCAATGGTGTAAAAACCATGGCAATCCTTGACAGTGGAGCTGGTGTGGCCATTGCAACCAAAGAGGTTTGGAAAAAGTGGGGAAAACCTGCCTTGAGATCCACACGAATGACCCTGCAGCTTGCAGACGGACACAAGGAAAAGCCCCTAGGACTGCTAGAAAAAATACTTGTTACTTCTTGTGGCATTGAATATGAATACACTTTTGCTGTTGTTGACTTTGGCAAGAAGAACAACTATGACATCATTCTGGAAAGACCATTCATGCGACAATTGAAAATGGTCCAAGATTGGGGTTATGACCATATATACCTGAGACATATGGAAACCATAACAAAGATAAACTTGAGGGACCATAGCTATAGGGATGTGACGAGAACACCGGTTGAGGAGTTTGAATCCGCCACAGTAGCAACAGGATCAGAACTTCCAGCTTGGTTAGGTAAGCCTAAAGAACTGTGGATGTGTGGAGCTTCACAATGTGGTAGCTTGAAACGTGAGGAATGTATCTTAGAGCGTGTTATAGAGGATAAGGACTATATCCCAGAACCATTTCCTGAAGAAGAGTTAGAGCCTTTTGGATGGGAACACATCTTGGCTACTCTGGACGTGTGCGCCGTGGAGGATGCTCCCACAACAAAGTTTTGTGATGAAAATGGCTATGATGTCGTTCCTTATTCTGCAGTGAGTGTAATCCAGGAAAACGAAGAGAACCAGACATCAGCAAGCTCTCGAAATAAGGAGCAAACAAAGAAATGTGGAGAATCAAAAGATGAAGAAGACGACGAGTTCTATGACTCTATAGAACACTTTGAGCTTCAAGAAGATCGACGACCCAGGAATCAATGTCATCGCTACACGAATAAAGTGCATCTAAAGTGGATTCCAAAGTCCTCGGTGAAGACACAGTCACCACAAGTATCCTCATACATGGCTCTTAATAAGGATGCAAAGACTCAGCTAGGAGAAATACGACCAGAGCAACGAGCTAACAATGCTCTAATCAATGGGCTAGAAAAGTCCTCCAAGAAACTACCACCCATGAGCAAACAGACAGTAACTTTCCACTACCAGCCAAAAAATCAAGGGAAAGTACAAGAAGTCAACCTTGCTGAGGATAGTAGCGATAGTGATGAATCTTACGACATCCCCTATCATCAACTCAGGCCATCACTATCACCAACCCCTTCAGCAACAACCATGACAGGTCAAAAGAACAGGACAACAAGTCAAAGCCAAAAAGCTCGACAACTCTGGATACCAAAAAACCAGATCGGCGAGAAACAGATATGGATCAAGAAGACAAAGATCTCTAATGACGAATCCCAAGATCCAACATCAAAACAAAAACAAGGAAAGCGTGCACGAACGGGTAAGAATATCACAAAGTCGCAAGCTTTCACAACTCAGGTTTGGGCTCCAAAGAAGTTGATTCAAGCACAAAAAAGTAAGGAATTCATTTGGATTTCAAAACAACCACAGTATCAACTTTCAAAGCCTGAATCCCGTCACCAACCAAGCGTACTAGGGCTGAAGCAAAGACCACAGGTGACTCATACAACAAAAAGGTGGATCCCAAAGAAGTCTCTTCAAACACAAACGAAGCACGGGCAAGTATGGGTTCCCAAACGAGAGTCAGCAACAAAACAGCCAATAATCACAAAGAAATGGGTCCCAAAGAAGAACAACAAAACTGCTGTAAGTGCATCGCCGCTTGAATTCTTACAATTCTTCCTACGATTATAGTACAGTTAGAAGAGAGCAAGTCGCTTCAATCAAGCAACGATACAGGAGCTTCAAAGACCATTACATTGCTTAGAATAGGAAGCCTCGCCAACAAATGCCAATAAGCAAATTGCTTATACCCACATCTTGCACAACATAAATCTTTTCCATGCATTGACTGTGTTTGCATAATAGGGCTACATTACAAGGCCTGCATAGGCACAACTTTTAATTGCCCAAGCACAACACATACCCTTTGCGATACCCTGTCGTAAAGGATGACTCCAAATAGGAAGGGGGGAGGCATTCTGAATGCGGACCTAACATTATGACTATTAGAGGGCAATGTTTTGTGAGATGCATTGAATTTTTGCGTTTTATTGTGATAATTTTTTTTTTGGACGAAATTTAGAGTATATGCCCTCATAGTAGTGTTACAGAGGATGGGGACAAAATTCATATATGAGCCCCTAGGGACATGTGTATAGTCTACATAGCATTTAGATTTCTATTTGAATGATTTTTCTTTTGTTGAGTTGTTTTAAGATTTTCTTTGTCCATTATTAAGAAAAAATAAAAAATCCATAATCCAGATGAAGAAAAGATTGACGAGAGGCCTGAGCACTACAAAGAGAAGAAGGTATAGGGAAACGATGAAACTTCACGAAGTATGTCTCAACAGCCACTACAACAGCCGAAGAACTTGTCACAAAGCAGTGTCAACATGCAACCGACAATTCATAAAAGTCAGAGTCAAGTAGCTAAGCCACAAAATGAGTTAGGTGTTAGTCCCAAAGCTTCAAGTAATATTCTCTGTGGTCTAAGCGTCTTAGCTATTCTAGGTACTGCTCAAGCTGGAAGAGTTGAGCATATTTACGTTGTGTCGCTCATGCTGGTATAGGTGAGCAAAAGAGTCGAAGTCTAAGTACTTAAGTCTGGTGAAGTGAAGGAGAAGGTCCAAAAGACACTCACGTACTGAGCACAGTGAGATACGAGTGGAGAAACTTCTACATCGAAAACCCTTCTTGGAAAGGTGGAAGCTATTGAGACATCTTTTGATGTCACATGTGCTACATTTATTCCTCGAAATACCCATCATCTCCTTCTTTCACATTGCATGCTTTTGTTGACAAATTTCTCATATGCATATAGAGTGTCCCATAATTGGCACTTGCATCAGACACTCTTTCCGTGTTTCACCCAAGCACTCACCTTTCATGAACATGTACTTCACGTTCAACAGCTCAACTCCAATAAGAGCGTATACCAAAGGTATTTTTTTCCCACCGGGTTTTTTCCCTTGGGTCATCCAGGTTTTAGACCCTAATCTAAAGACACCTATCACCATCCTCTTGTACATATTCCTTCTACATCAACAATAAGGAAATGCTACTCAAATCAATTGACAAATGAATTGGAGCACCAATTTCAGATCAGAACATACTTCTCCTTAATGGCGAGTCGAAGAATGGCCTACAATGACAAAGCTGCAGACAACACTAACAACATGATAGCACAGGAACAAAGAAGTCCCCAATGGAAAAGAGCAGACATAAAAGTAATCAGAGGATCTCAAAAGATGAATGGTTATGCTGATAGATGTCCGCTCTAATGGATCATAGTTCTTGTTGTGGTTCGACAAAGTTACAAGCAGTGCAACAGATGAAGCCAAAACGACAGCAACGACCACATCGCCATCGACAATCAGGTCATGTCGGGGACGACATGAACGCGGAAGGGGGGAATGTTGACCGTTGGGTCAACAACACAACATAACTCAAGTTTCGTACCAAAGTCTTATCTTTTGCGAGTTATGAAATGCTGCGGATTATGGCTATAAATGTCATTTGTAATGAGTAGTTATTCTAGTTTCAGAAGCCGGGGTGCAATGGCACTTCCAGATTGTAAATACAAAGCCATTTGACCCTTTCAACCCCATTTTTGGTTAAACCTAAGGTAGCCTTAGTATATAAGGTACCTAGGTCATTTTGTAAGAAGACTTTTATCATAATCAAAATTTTAGCGCTGCCGTCTACTGTGTGAGAGAGAAAGAGAGTGAGCGTGAGCTTTATCCTCTCGCTACGCCCGGCTCGCTCAACACATTGGAGATCCGACTGCACCATTGCTGTAGGCTCGAGGAGAGCTACGCGACAACGCCAAGCATTCCACGCGAGATGAAGCGCACACGTCGATGGATCTATGAGCTATTTGTGGCCGTAAGTGTATCAAACGATGTCTGTTTTCTGTGTGCTAGTAGTCTATAGAATCGTGGCGACATAAGCTACGCATAAGTACTCATAAATTTCAGTTTCGGGCACTTTCAAAATTCGGCTCTGTCATCCTACGCGTTTTCCGCAGACGGGTTTAGAGTGAGGGTTTTGAGTGTAGAAGCGTAGGGACAGGTGTATCCTAGTGAGGGGATGGTGTTCCTTAAGTTTCGTATGAATCTGGCATGATTAGGTGAGTTACCTTCCGTATGTGTGTATGTGGCTACGTGGTGTAGTTGAGAGCAGTGAGGTTCTTGATTGTGGTTTAGTTGGCCTTCCCGAGTGTTGTATGTGTAGGATGGTCTCAGGTTGACAAGCTAAAGAGATTTCCTCCGTGTGCCTATCGTGTCATCTGTGTCCTCGATTGACATTATGTTGATCTAGGTAGTGTTTGCATGCACTTCATGGGTGTGTGAGTCGCTCCCCGTCCAACACTTTTGACGAAGAGGTATGTCTTTTGGGCGAAGGGGTGTGACCATTCGAGAACAGGAGTCCTCCTGGGTTAGTCACACTTCGCATCAGCATCTGTAATGAATCAAGAAGAGTGTAACAAGTCACAATCGTGACACTCCGTACCGTACCCCACGCTATCATTCAAGCAGAGCTAGCTGCCCCTCCTATGGAGATTGAGGCGCTTACCAGATCAGTCTCCTCTGTGCACAGCTTGTGGGATATTACTAGGGATAGATATGCTAGACTGGCCCTTGAGTCTTCCAGACAGTTAGCTCTTCAGGGGGACACTTCATGCTGGTATGCATAGCTTATGGGATACTACTAGAGACACATATGCTAGACTGGCCCTTGAGTCTTCCAGACAATTAGCTCTTCAGGGGGACACTTCATGTTGGTATACATAGATGACATCATGGTTTCAGATGCATGGCTTCACCATGGACAGGCTGCCCCCTTTCTAGTTGTTGCTAAATTGGCTTTATCTTATAGAAAAATAATTCTAAATGAATTATCGGATTTATAAGTGAGAGGGTTTTCTCGCTTGGAACACCAAGGACAAATAATTCTAAATGAATTATCGGATTTATAAGTGAGAGGGTTTTCTCGCTTGGAACACCAAGGACAAATAATTCTAAATGAATTATTGGAATTTTAAGTGAGAGGGCTTTTCTCACTGGAGACATCCGAGTACAGAGTATTCCTAGTGCGTCTGATGACGGGAACACTGAGAATGGGAATATCTGTAAGGCCACCAGGAACGGGTACTTCTGATGCGTCACATCGAATGGGTGACAGGGAGCATCGGAAAGAAGTATCCGACCATTCGGGAACGGACATCTCTGATGCGTCATAGGATGGGTGACATAGAGCATCGTGAAGGAGATTGTACTGTAAGTTTGGTAGGAAAGGACTAGGTGATGGGTATTCCTGATGCGTCACAAGGTGGGTGACGGGTGCATCGGAAAGGGAATATCCATAGTCGGGAGGAAATTCCGAAGTGTGTTAGAATTGTGCACAAGGAAAAAGCAAGCACTTGAATGAAGATGGGTTCAGAGGAAACTTTGAGGAAAAACAGATGCTTTTTGAGAAAGCGGGATTGCCTTTCGGGAAAGCAGATGCTTTCTCGCGAGGAAGTTTATGTCTGCATTGCAATTGTGCATGTGATTGCATCCAGGGATGCCTGGGAAGTGCTGTGAAAGCATTGTTTTTAACTTATAAGGTTTTATTGAGTTTTTGGACAGATTCAGACCATTTTTAAAGGTGACCGACCGCCCACTTAATAAGTGGGCAGCCATCTGATAAATAAGGCAACAGATCAGCCAGCGTTTTCTCTCTCTCTTTTTCTGGAAGAGCAGCGAAAAAAAAAATTGAAAAAAAAAAAAAAACCGGCCGCGATCTCTACGCGAGCAACTATTCGTGCGCGTGGCTAGGAGCTATAAAAGCATCGCATGCCCTTACTCAGAGAGAAAGACCAATCTTTACAAGGAGGAGATGCTGCTGCAGATTTCAGCCGTAAAGAAGACGTTGCCGATGATGCCCATGGCTGCCCCAAGTGTACCAGATGTCGCCAAGACTCAATGCGCGAGTTCCGTCGCGAAGAAGGGCCTACGGAGCGTGTTTCCATCGCGAGAAGTTGCTGTTTTTCTCTGTTTTCAGCCCATAAACGTCGTAGACGGGGCTGATTTACGAGAAGGAACCCGAGAAAACACCTCTTCTGTGTGTAAGATTGGAAGAGAGGATTTTCTATGTAGAGATCTCTTCCGGGGAATTGTTTTTCGAGAACCGAGTTGCGTTTCGAGCATCGAGACTTTGAAGGGAACGTTTTTCATGTTATAATCTCTGAGTATTTGATTGCAGGTGTACTTCCTCTTCGTGAGGGAGTAGGAGCAGAGGAAGGCATGAGCCTCTGCACGAGAAAAGCGCTCTGAGGAATTCGAGCTAGATCAGCCCAAGGGTTTCGTACCCAAGTTTGGGAAGCAGATCCACGGATCGAAGAGAGGTAGACTCTCGAGATGTGATCCAGAAGTCGAAATTCCCAAGGGAAGGACTTCGTGTTCAGGAAAGTGGAGTTAATCTGCAGGAAGAGGACTCTGGAAACAGAGTTAGAAAAGAGTTGCAGGGATGTCATGCCCTGAGTCTGGAAGGTGAGATCCAGAGGCGAGAACCTTGGTTCTCAAGGATTTGGAATAAGGAACGGAAGTTCCTTGGAATAGGGTTTTGCCCTAGGAATCGGAAGCTAAGGCTTCCAGGAATCATGAAGTCTTATTCTAGAACGAACGTGGTAATACGTTCGGTTCAAGTGCTTGTATAGACTTCTCCTTAGTAATAAAGATACTATTACGGGGGGGGGGGGGGGGGGGGGGGACCAACCCATCTACTAGTCCCCAGTACTGTGTCGATCTTCTCACTTTATCTCTCTCTCTCTCTCTCTATCTATTTCTCTCTATATCCTCTGGCTTCAATATTAAGTGATAAATTTTATTTATCCGAGTATATTTTATATTGCTATGCGCTCCCGTTTGTGACAGTGGTGTTAGTGCATGGTCTCCTCTCTTTCTCTGTAAAGGAGGACGACTCTGGGAAGATACGGGAAGAAGCCATGACAAGCCAAGAGAGAAGTAAGTAGGCGGAACCCTAAGTCTTGCAAGGAAAAGCTCGTAGAGTTGGGAATATTTTTTTCTCTCTCTATGCAAGAAGTCGACACAAGACTTGGGATTCTCTGAGAAGGTGACAAGAGCATGATGCTCATGAACCTAGAGAATCCAAGGAGCGGAATGCTCAAGATCCTTCAGAATCCAGAAAATATCCATGAACGTCAATCCAGAACTATAGCCATGAAATCCCGTCATTTCGGGAAGGATATGAAGAAGGTCTTAAGACCTCAGAACACTCCGGTCAAGTTTGACAAAAGTAACGGAAGATGCCCCGAAAGCTACCGCTTTCATTCGACAGTTTGAAGTTGCCTTTGCAAGCGGCAATTTTTGAGAAGCGTCGAAGATGAGGCATGTGATTAAACACCTTAAGGGGATTGCAAGTACTTGGTGGTATACCAAAGCTCTGCAAGGAACTTACAACAAGACTTGGATTCAATTCAAGGCTGAATTTTTCGACAATTTTTTTTTCCTCTACACTTTGAGGAAGGCATCCAAGAAGATTGGGATGGGTTTGCCCAATAGGAACACGAGTGAGTCAAAGCAAGTAGTGGTTCACTCTTGCCAAGGTAGCTCCACTCTCGATCCTCTCTGAGGAAGGAAAGATGAAGAAATTCAACAAAGGACTTTTGCCCGAATTTTGTAGACGCATCTGCAAAATACTTTGCAGCAGATGGTAGTCACCAATAAAAGCTGAAAGTGTACACCTTAGTGTACATAGAATCCAATCCTTGTAGTGGGACGGGAATCATTGAACACAGAAAGTTTGGAGTAAGGGAATTCAATCTAACTCCTGAGTTCTTGAATGGAAGACCCTCGAACTTTAAGTGAGAGGGCAGGTTTTCAATCAAAGTTACATCTTTGAGTAAATCATAAAGTGCATTGTGCTTGTTTGCTCTTTTGCACAAGATATGGTTATGTCTAACCGGGATTACCACTCTCGAGTGTTTATGAGAGCAGGATCAAACTGAAACATTGTTTTCTGAGATGAATTGTTTTGCTTAACTAGCCGGAAGGTCAACTATTGATCTGGTATCCGGTAATTCTCGAACAGATTACCTGCTATTGCGGATAGGAAATTATGAAGGAACCGTTCTTTCAAGCAAAGAAAAGCTTTCATGAAGCTTGAGTACTCTTTAAGCTCACACCCCCTACACGGTAAGGGAAGATATGGTAGTGCTTTTTGCACAAGTGAATGAACACTCTCTTTAGGAGGGAAGGAACAAGCGACGACTACGGCCTGTGCTTGAGGAATCCAAGGATTAAAATCCTAGATTATTTGATGAGCGGGTCTTGCTCTAAGATCGAGCCAAGTGATCATCAAGTTGAGCGTCTTCGCTCTAAGGATCTTACGAAGGGAAGGTAATTTCCCAGGTTCACCGAAACTTTAACACAGCTTAAGAATTATGTACACTTTTGAGTACATGGATAACACACGAAGATGCAGACCTATCCCAAGGAACTGGACGAGAGTTTGTTATACTCTCTTGAACGCCTTTTTGCGTGCAAGAATATTCCGACACGAGAATCTCTATTTGAGATGTGTTTGGTAGAAGGAATTTGAGTTTCTCTACGGAGAAGAGGTTTTCCGATGGTCGTTGATCATTGAGTACGCTATGTGCTTTTACCATTATCGTAGCAACTTTTGGTTGCAGTATATGTTTCTCCATGAGCAGGTCAAGTAGCATTTACACGCTGCTGGAATAAATTTGAACTATTTTGTTCATAAGAATATAATTCGCCAACCGTTTCAAAATGGTAAGAATTACAAATGGGAGAATATCCCTGAGAATCAAAGAGGGTTCGCTCTATTGTGAACCGGGTTTGAACGTACGTTCAGAAAATGCTATGGCTAGAATCCCAGCTGCCTGAGGTTTTGCAAATCGTCATTGATGCTCGCAAGGTGAATCATTTTTTATGATTTTGTAAGGAAGAGACGCTAATGGGCGTCGGGAAATCACTACTGGTGGTAATAACTCGCAGGAGGAAACGATTGGAAGGAAGTGCTGTCATGCACAAGGAATCTTCGGACTGGAACCGTCCGCCTACGTTGAGCGACGGCTTGGAACAAGAACCTTCTTTAAGGTGATCGCAAATTGTGGAAGAAAGACATCGAACTTAATGCTCTATGACTTGGGCATTCCCTATGTGGGAGGACACAAGAGGTTTAATACCCTCTGGACTAACACTAATGGGCGTCGAGAAATCACTACTGGTGGTAATAACTCGCAGGAGGAAACGATTGGAAGGAAGTGCTGTCATGCACAAGGAATCTTCGGACTGGAACCGTCCGCCTACGTTGAGCGACGGCTTGGAACAAGAACCTTCTTTAAGGTGATCGCAAATTGTGGAAGAAAGACATCGAACTTAATGCTCTATGACTTGGGCATTCCCTATGTGGGAGGACACAAGAGGTTTAATACCCTCTGGACTAACGGCGTAGGATTATCCGCAAGGACAAATACCTAGATTGATATCTAGGAAGATTATTCTTCTCGAATTTGAGAAGACAGAATCAAATTAACAGAGTCTTAGATAAGGAAACTTTGGATCAAAACAATTGGCCTACCCAAAGCAAAGGCCCGGAATAAGAACTTACTTTGGTAAGATGACACACTTGTTATGCCATAGGAAGATTCACATGAGCTTAATGCTCTCGACATGCCCTATGCGGGAGGACACAAGAGGTTTAATATCCTCAGGACTAATAGCGCAAGGTTATGCGCAAGGACATAGACCTAGAATGATTTCTAGGAGGTTTATTCTTCTCGGAATTGAGAAGGTGGAATTGACTTAACAGATTCTCGGATGAGGAAACTTCCAATTTGTTGGAAAGACGCGAATGACAAGTTCTTACATGGCTCGTAACTTTAATGAAAGGTGAAGGATATCCTCGAGGTCCTAGAGGAAAGACATGAACCGGTAAGGTAAGTATTGAATTATTGAATTTTTGTTTAATTAAAGTTTTAAGTTTTCTTTTGAGAAAGGACTAGCTCAACTCACCATTAAGCAAGATTTGGAATCTTTCCGGTTTCTCCCCGGCAGTTCAGTTGGACCTCTACAGTTGAGAACAACTGTTTATAAGTGAGAGGGATGTTGCTAAATTGGCTTTATCTTACAGAAAAATAATTCTAAATGAATTATCGGATTTATAAGTGAGAGGGTTTTCTCGCTTGGAACACCAAGGACAAATAATTCTAAATGAATTATTGGAATTTTAAGTGAGAGGGCTTTTCTCACTGGAGACATCCGAGTACAGAGTATTCCTAGTGCGTCATTTAAAGTGATGACGGGAACACTGAGAACGGGAATATCTGTAAGGCCACCAGGAACGGGTACTTCTGATGCGTCACATCGAATGGGTGACAGGGAGCATCGGAAAGAAGTATCCGACCATCCGGGAACGGACATCTCTGATGCGTCATAGGATGGGTGACATAGAGAATCGTGAAGGAGATTGTACTGTAAGTTTGGTAGGAAAGGACTAGGTGATGGGTATTCCTGATGCGTCACAAGGTGGGTGACGGGTGCATCGGAAAGGGAATATCCATAGTCGGGAGGAAATTCCGAAGTGTGTTAGAATTGTGCACAAGGAAAAAGCAAGCACTTGAATGAAGATGGGTTCAAAGGAAACTTTGAGGAAAAATAGATGCTTTTTGAGAAAGCGGGATTGCCTTTCGGGAAAGCAGATGCTTTCTCACGAGGAAGTTTATGTCTGCATTGCAACTGTGCATGTGATTGCATCCAGGGACGCCTGGGAAGTGCTGTGAAAGCATTGTTTTTAACTTATAAGGTTTTATTGAGTTTTTGGACAGATTCAGACCATTTTTAAAGGTGACCGACCGCCCACTTAATAAGTGGGCAGCCTATTAAGTGGGCAGCCATCTGATAAATAAGGCAACAGATCAGCCAGCGTTTTCTGTCTCTCTTTTTCTGGCAGAGCAGCGAAAAAAAAAATTGAAAAAAAAAAACCGGCCACGATCTCTACGCGAGCAGCTATTCGTGCCCGTGGCTAGGAGCTATAAAAGCATCACATGCCCTTACTCAGAGAGAAAGACCAATCTTTACAAGGAGGAGATGCTGCTGCAGATTTCAGCCGTAAAGAAGATGTTGCCGGTGATGCCCATGGCTGCCCCAAGTGTACCAGATGTCACCAAGACTCAATGCGCGAGTTCCCTCGCGAAGAAGCGCCTACGGAGCGTTATTCCATCGCGAGAAGTTGCTGTTTTTCTCTGTTTTCAGCCCATAAACGTCGTAGACGGGGCTGATTTACGAGAAGGAACCCGAGAACACACCTCTTCTGTGTGTAAGATTGGAAGAGAGGATTTTCTATGTAGAGATCTCTTCCGGGGAATTGTTTTTCGAGAACCGAGTTGCATTTCGAGCATCGAGACTTTGAAGGGAACGATTTTCATGTTATAATCTCTGAGTATTTGATTGCAGGTGTACTTCCTCTTCATGAGGGAGTAGGAGCAGAGGAAGGCATGAGCCTCTGCACGAGAAAAGCGCTCTGAGGAATTAGAGCTAGATCAGCCCAAGGGTTTCGTACCCAAGTTTGGGAAGCAGATCCACGGATCGAAGAGAGGTAGACTCTCGAGATGTGATCCAGAAGTCGAAATTCCCAAGGGAAGGACTTCGTGTTCAGGAAAGCGGAGTTAATCTGCAGGAAGAGGACTCTGGAAACAGAGTTAGAAAAGAGTTGCAGGGATGTCATGCCCTGAGTCTGGAAGGTGAGATCCAGAGGCGAGAACCTTGGTTCTCAAGGATTTGGAATAAGGAACGGAAGTTCCTTGGAATAGGGTTTTGCCCTAGGAATCGGAAGCTAAGGCTTCCAGGAACCATCAAGTCTTATTCTAGAACGAACGTGGTAATACGTTCGGTTCAAGTGCTTGTATAGACTTCTCCTTAGTAATAAAGATACTATTACGGGGGGGGGGACCAACCCATCTACTAGTCCCCAGTACTGTGTCGATCTTCTCACTTTATCTCTCTCTCTCTCTCTCTCTCTCTCTCTCTCTCTATCTATTTCTCTCTATATCCTCTGGCTTCAATATTAAGTGATAAATTTTATTTATCCGAGTATATTTTATATTGCTATGCGCTCCCGTTTGTGACACCAGTACTCTCTTTAGACACCCTCGATGTCTCTTACTCGGGTGGAGATTACTAGACTCATTCGTCAGGACCTGATCCAGCTGGATACCAAGAGGAGCGGATACAAGGAGGACATGGATAGAGCCGCCACAAGAGTTGGGCACGAAGATGGCTTTCTATAGAGAGCATCTTCTCCACCTCGCAGGAGATGGGTTTGTAATTCGACCCAGCTACATGGATACACATATGTCTCATGGTTTATGGTGTGCCATTGGTCAGATACGCACATCCTCACATCAGCTGGAGATTGAGATTGGTAGATTCAGAGGGATACCAGCAGACAGCAGGATATGCCGCTTATGCCAGCTAGAGCCAGAGACAGAGCTACGTTACATATGTCATTGCACAGTGTACTATGAGATTCGGGGCCGTTTCCACCGCTTATTCAGAGAGGGTTTCGGTTCTTTCTCTAGGGTCATGAGTTATGAGGATCAGAGATGTCTTGGGCTATATCTACTTGAGTTACACAGATATAGAGACACTTTATTGGGGAGAGCTAGAGAGAGACAGTCCAGAGACGGATTACAGATTTCTTTCCACTAGATATGGGACAGTTAGAGGAGTAGCCATCACTGCAGAGCTCGGCCCACACTCATTTGACCACTACCGGCACTCTCATCGACTGAGCACTGGAGCTACGGAAATCTAGACGGCCACGATTGAGGAGAGGGGCTACACAGCATTGACGGAGACTACAGCAGAGGATTCGAGCCATACTCTCTCGACATTCAGAGTGCAGATGGGGATGGATTCTAGTAGTAGTAGTATTTTGTTCTAGTCTTTTTGTACCCAGACATGGTATCAGATTCACAATTTTGTAACAGTTTGGTCTCATAGGTCATTTTGGCCTTTTGAAGACGTTAATATAATATTTCATTTCGTTTCGTTTCTCTCGCTCTCTCTCTGCTCAGGGCCATCTCTCATGGGCATTGTATTGTAACTCTCTACATAAATAAAAGAATTACCGAAAGGGGCACCTATTCAGGGGCCAGTACTGCATAGGGGAGGAACTCCACCTCTCCATCTTGCCCGAGCCCATCTCTACCTCTCAGTCTCTGTATCTCCTAATTACTGTGTCTATATGTCCAGTATCTAAGTGCTGAATTCTGGTTTACAGAGCTGGAAATTACTGTTTATGCAGTTCTGCACCGACTGGGCAGTAGGCCAGCCGATTACAAACTCAAACTGCTTTTCTGTTTCCTCCAAAAGTGTGAGCCAATTCTTGAACATCTGAAATGCCTCATCTTTGTGCTGATGAAAATACACTAAAGTGAGACAAAATGCAAAGCTCTGCCTATGCAGCAATTTCCTGTCTTTTTCTTTGATTTATGCTTGTCTCGTTAATTCTTACTATAAGCTATCTGTAATGGTAACCACCTCCTTGTGTTTTATTAGCTGCAATGGGGTTGAAGTTTGAGTCACCATTGAAGCATGTTTTATGAAAGAATATTCTCTTATGGGCGAGTTCAAATTGTTTCGTTCGCTTCTGAGAGGGGAGGTTGTTTGTCCATCACGAGATGAGTTGGGTTCTCACATTTGTCTCTGCTGTAGTGTGATGTCTTTTTAGAGCAAGCAGCTGTTTTACATTAGATTGTGGGTATTTTGCAGCCACCCCTTTATGGCGTAATGGTCCAGCTGACAAACCAGTACTTTGCAATGCTTGTGGTTCAAGATGGAGAACGAAGGGCACTCTTGTGAATTACATGCCTATGCACTCAGGAGGTCTTGGACTCAAGACCAGCTCATCAAAAAAAAACATTCAGAAGATAACTGAACATCATTCTCTGAAAAGAAAGGAACCTTCAGATGGCCTTTTAGATTTCTACTGTTCTTATCAAGGGGCAGACCACAGTAGGGGTATGCTGCATGAGGATGATGCTTGCACCCGATCAAGTACAGGATCAGGGATGTCAGTTTCAGAAAGTTGTGTACAGCGGACGGGAACAACAGGCAGAGCTCCAGGTTTTTCATATTTATGACGTGTTGTAAACAGTTGTAGGGGCACTATCAAATATTTTTGTTTCCTGATCTCTAATATGGAATCTGCTTAATGTAGATTGCTGGCCTCCTTGGGGCTGCCATGTTCCTTCAAAGAGACGGTCTATACTGCATCGCCATCGCCCATCTGTAAACAGAATATCTTACAACTTTCCAAGATCAGATTTCCATGTAATCAAATCCCCCTCTGAAGAAGATTTGTTGGTTGATTATACACCTTCATCCATGTTAGTTGAAATAGGGCTAGGGGGGGTTCTTATAAGAGCCCCTCCTCCTGGAATCCCTGCTCAAGAATCTCAAGCAAGCTCACTTATGTATGAGAAACAGGAGATAAAGCAATCAGTTACATTAGAGAGCGACGTCACAAAAGTTGGCATCATGGGTACTCCTTTCTCAGAGGGAAGTAGTAAGCACAAAGGAAAGGAAAAAGCGAAACAATTTGCAAGAGGTAGCAGGGCTTGTGGAAATGGTTCTACAAAAAATTGGGTTCCAAACAAAAATCTTTTGTAAGATTATTGACCTTCTCGTATATTTTTTGCTGCATTAGAATGATTTGAAGGAGATATCAAGGTTGTGCTAACTTGTTAGCTTCCTTAGAGATGCGACAGGGATTGGGGATTGCACACACATATACGTGACACACAACTTTTCATTGTTGGCTTGTACAGAGAGAATTTTCCTTACAATAAACGCGATGTGCTGCAAAGTTGCCATTCACCGTTGGTTTTTGTGGAATTAAAGGTGAATTTCACTTATGCAAACGCTGCATAGTAAGAAATAGGTTATGGACACTGTCATATCTAACCTCTTTTTCTGGGTTTGCTGCAGGACATTATCAACTCTGAGACATTTATGGGACTTACAGAACAAGAGAAACAGCAATTGATGAAGCATGTGTCTCCAGTAGACAAGCCTGATAGGTTAGTCATTTTTTGAATCACGAATCAGTCAAATCATTGATAGGTGTGTGAGTCTGTGATGCTTTGCAAGTTGTCATCAACTTTTTCTAGAGTAAATCAAATGAAACACCTTCTTCCACCTTCGCTTTGAAGGTCTAGCGAGCCCCTTGTGAATTTTTGGCTAGCTTTCGGGCATGCACTTCTACTTAGTTTCCAATAGTCCTTTTGTCTTTGTAGATTGGGCAAATTTTTCCACAATGAGATTGAGAAAATGGCCTTTGAATTCTGATTTGAGAGGATTTCCTTCAAAATACTTCTCTTGTGTTTTAGAAACTGTCAGGTTGGTCCTTTTTGTGCCTGTCCTGGGGAGCCTTACCAGCCTGTACGTTCTAGGTGGAGATATCAAATAATTGTATGTATTGGGTGGAGATTTCTAACAATACAGTAGTTGTGGTAGACACGTCTTCAACATATTCCTGTCTAGATCTTTCCCCTGGAAAATTTTATCTTTTGTCCCCTTGTGCCTACTGGGGAGCTTAGAGCGCAACCCTTGTGTCCATATTAGGTGGTGACTTTATCAATGTCTGTTAATTAGTGGTACACAATGTTACTTACCATTGCTGAAGAATTGAAATGCACATGATTATGCGTTTTTCTTGTAACAAATGCAATTTTTGAACAACTCATAGACATGTAAGTCTTTGTACTAAGAGAATCTCTCATACTATTGACACTAGTTGGTTGCTTGGCAGTCTGAAGTATATGTTCAGCAGCGCCCAATTTGAGAGTGCCTTAAGAGGCTTTCAAGATCTTTTGTCAGGGGGCATGTTTGACTCACAAGAGTCTGGAGTGAGTCCAAGAGTGCTACAACACTATCAGCAGCTTTTGACAATTTCAGACTTGACGAGTTCAGGCTGGATAGAAAGGTGCTCTCAAATGGGAAGGAGGAAGAGTTCAGTGGAGTATGCTAAGGTAGACAAACACAGGCCAATTGCTACACGCTTGAATTCTTACGCCTTTTTTGCATGCTATGCTACAAGACTAGCACACACTTGTGCACACTGATGCCAATGCACTTGCATTCCCATTTGCAGGGTCTTTTAAAACTTTTACTAGTAGGAAAGTGGTGTCGGCATTCATGGAGTGTTTGTCAGGTTTCCTGGGTTGCCGTAGATTGCCACTGGTTCAGGGTCTGGAATTGGATATATATAGTCACTTAGTGTGTGAGCTTCGTCTGATGCCCATAAATGTTTCAGGTGAATTTCCTAACTCTTGTTGTTTGAGGGGGAAATTCAGATCATGCAAGGGAAGGAGTACTTGAAAGAGAAGCTGAAAGGCTTGAGCAATCATGGGGCGGATGGCCTGTCGTCTTCCACTGACCTTGTGACAGGAAAACATTTGCCAGCTGGTAATCTGGGCTCCGTCATCACTGGTAAGATTCTGAAATGCATGTAAGCTATCCGTGTCAAATCTGCTGCATCTGAGGATGGACACTCACATATACACAAACACACCCCTTATGCTTCATACTCTCCTGAGTCACTTCTTTGGCCTCAGAGGTAACATAGAATTTTAAAACGTTTGGAACTCCTGACATTTCTGAAATGCAGAAGTAGATGAAACACCCGACTCATCAGCTCCAAGTACTACTAGGTGTCAAACTTCTACTCCAACCTCACACATGATGTTTGATAGAGAACGTCATCCACCTGAGTTGTCCAGCAGACACAGGAAAAACTCCTTCAAACCATTTGGATTTGATGAAGAAAGCAATTTGAAAGCCATCCTCAGTTCTCGAACTCATTATCTTTCACATCACGGAAGAAAATTTGCCATGGAGGCACCTACATATGGACTGCTAGAGCAGGATGTGCTGCTCGATCTCCCCTCGAATTTAACTTTTCAGCAAGCGGAGCTACTGCATCAACCAGTTCGCTGCAAATCTCCACCCAAAGACACAGAGAACCTTGCAAGTCAAAACAGTAAAACCGGAAACGCACCCATACAGGATAACATTTGGCCTAGTGAACCTAATTTGGACTGGAGCGAATTTTTGTGGAATTCACCATCTGCAGGGTCAGTGAATGATACCTTTTAGAAGTGCATGTTCACTGCTTACAGAGCTTGCTGTTACAATTTATAGGTTTGGGATGATCCAAGCCTCCTGGTTACCGTTTTCTACGTTGTTCAAAGGTAACTTGTATGATAGTGTACCGGTGTTTCTTTTGTACCATTGGCAATCGGCAGAGTTACGCGCCGTTTTTGAGAGTTATGGAGACTCACGTTCTCACCACTTCCACAAAAAACCAATAATAGAGAGATTCTCCAAGTGCCTTTTCAGGGCATTTTCATGAGTGTACAAGCAGTTTTGCCATAGTGGGTGGATGTCATCATTAAGGGCCTTGGGCAAGTGTATTACATTTTTCCCACTCTCGTATCTCAGATGGGAGCTCCTCAACTTCAAGAAGCAAGAGAGTTCACCAAAGCAGAGTTTGTAATTTTTTCTTTCAACTGATAAAATTTTTAATGTAATCAATACAAGGTTAGGACACAGATGAGTGGACTTGTGAACTTTTTCTTGGATTATTTGGTGGTTCTTTGTCCTGCAGAGAAACCTTTTATAACAAATGATTCTCTCGGTGGATGATTTGTTTGACATGGTGACAGATCAAGATGGTAATGCATATGGGAGGATGATAGTTTGAAGTTTTGACAGAGGACTGGTGGAATTGCCTGATTTTGACCCTTTGCTTTCTGTGCATGCGCACTAAGTACGCAGGCAGACTGTTCGCATTAACAGATGCTGTGAAGTGGTTCCGTGTTCTTGAGCGCAAAAGATTGTTCACCTGTGAGTGTGGTTGTTTCTGAAAAAGACCGTCTTAATGGATGTGCAAGCCGTTATTGCTTTGGCTCACAAGGACGTGGTTTGAGTTTAGGATGAATCAGGAAATCACCTACAACGTGTGAGGTGATCCAAGGTACGAAAAAGTATGACACTCTGGATTTGAAAGGTCTGTTGGCCAAGGCTACTGCGGCTTTTGTTTGGAAGAAAAAAAGTAGATCTAAGTGAAAGTTGCAAGTTTATGCAAGACATACAATCTCCCCTTCAAAGAGTATCAGCCCCTGGGGTAGTAGTATGTAGTGAAGTGTCCCAACGGTTGCTCTGTTATTGCAAACACGGATGCTATCTGCATAGTCTCCTGTAGGGAAGACTCAATTACATTGATAGTAATATCAACCTCGCTCACAGTAAAGTTTTAACAAATATCAATCTCACTTGAGTGTGTGAGAAAGAGAGAATTATGTGTAAGATTCGTATGACTAGTGCTACTTTCAGAGCAAGAATTTCATTGCTGTGATGCGCAGCAAATAATGTATCCTCTTCTCTTACTGCCAATAAGGCCCTATGTCTTGAAGACCAAGCAGCCAATAAGCCTCTGTCATGGCATAGGTAATTTTTAGTAGATAGTCTGCGGCAGCTGACATTGGAGGGGCGGAGATGATATTGCATCATCTCGATAGGAGTATGGACAGTAGAGAAATTTAACAAAAAGTAGTGAAACTAAACTTTGGTGGAGGATTATTGTGCGGTGAGTGCCACTTTGCTGCATGCTTTGACCCCATTTTCTCGTTTGTAGTAAAGAAAGAACAAAGTACCTCAGCAGATTAGGAAACTGAAACATTTGCAAGGGTGCAGAACTTGGTTGATTTGCCCAGTTTAATCAACTGTTGATTAAAGCATATTTGAACATTGCCGTTTGATGGAAGTAAATTCTTTGGCTGTGAACTTAGCTGCAACCTCTCATTTACTAATCGAAATCATTGCCAGTCTCATTACATGACTTGCATGCATCTTAGAGGAAGTTAAGGGAAGTGCCATGCCCTGAGGATAGAATCAGTCCACAAAGCGGAACAGGCCCAAACCAAACCCTTTGAATCCTAAATGGTGCCCTAAGAGTTGCTTCGTTTTGGGAGTGACTCAAGTGATGTATTCTAATGAAGGGAAATTGTAGTGACAAGAGCTACTGTGTTAGTGAAAGCCTACCTTGTGTACTCGCGATGTGAGAGGAATCAAGGGCTGAAAGTTGGTTGCAAAACCGCAGATTTGGCACGCAAAATGTAGTAGATTTGTCGCGCAAAGCAAGGTTGAAAACACACATGATGATGGAGTGTTACAAACTCCTAACGTGTCAAGTCAGTAAAGTCTAGAGCCAACCTTCAGATCACGGCCGAGGGGCCTAAACCCTAAGAAGAACAAGCAATAGAAGAGGAAGTCCCACCAACTTATGGGACCCCGTTCGATGGGGCCCAAGTGACAAAGGATTAAAATAAAGCAAGACCCACACACACACTGAAAGACTTGCGTAGCAGTTGATGATGTGGCAACTATACGAAAAAACCCGGAAATTGCGTTTACATGATGACATGGCAGACCACAGATTTCCACGTTTTGCATTGACTGTTGACGTGGTAGTTGTACCGAATTCCGTGATTTACGCTAAGATTTAAAAGATGCAGACATTGTCTTTGTATGATGAGAATCAAGCAAGGCACATAAGGGCACCCCTTAAATTGATGGGTCTGCTCTAGTCTTGATAATAATTTTGGTTGAATGATCAAGAGAGAGTCATTGTGACCTATTTGTCCTCTACAATTCATCACAATACTACTTGTAAAGTCGAGAATGTAAGCTATGATTATTACATTTGGGTGTTTCCTTACTTGTGTTATATCTTATTGGTTTCCTTGCCCTTAACTAACTTTAAGACGCAGACATGATTTCTTTGTTACATTTGAAAACGATGACTATTCTCTATCTTGTCTAAATTTTTTAACTGTAAACAACCTTGGTAGTGAACAAAGATGTGAAACAATTTGTACGACACCTACTCTAGAAGTAATGGAGTAGTAAAAAACACCCTAGGAGCAGGAAAATGCTTTGGACGTTTTTATGCACAATGGGCGTATATAAGAGTTATTTGTAAGTGGTTTTGCTATAAACAGGGTTTGGTTTCCATAAAGGTTGTTCATATTGTTTTCTTGTGTGTTTGGTCCTTTGCTCTCACCTTGACCATCTTAATTTAAAAATTCTCTATTATCTTCTTTGTTTTCAATATATAAATCTTTGTAAGTCTCGAAAACACCATCTCTATCATAAGATCTAAGTTCCATTACCATCCAAGCATATCAAAACTTCTCTTTCTATCAACCACATTTCTTCATCTCCACACCAAGAACTCTCACAATCAAAGACTGAAGGATGGAAGCATGCATAACAAAGCTTCAACTACGTCTTCACTCGATTTCTTGGCGATCCCCATGTTGACTTAGAGGTGGCTTGCTTTTAGGTTCATGTCTCATTTCTTGTGGCACGCAGTACAAATTTTCTAAACTCTATAGTGGGAAACTCTTTTCCACTTTGTGGTAAGGACAAGTAGAATTGGACCCTGGATTCAACACTTGTGCTTTGATTGGTGGTGAACATGGTGGATCAAGTTGACAATTCAGATGTGTCCAACAAGTATCTCAAAATTTATGTAAGGGTTTTTGGGGTTAAATAGAGTTCCACAACAATAAATGATTGAAAGCTTTGATAGGATGTAGTCTTATAAATTTGTGCACAAGTTGTAGTCTCAAAAATCAAAGAGCGAATTAGAGAGTTACAAGACAAGCCTGCTAATAATTGGGATGATTTTAAGAAATCCAAGCCTAAGAAGGCTAATGTACTTTTGCACTAGGAAGTGAACACATCAAAGACAATGAAGATTTCTAGAGATGATCTGTATCAAGCTAAAAATTGCATCAACAAGCAATAGGATGGAATATTCTAATGGATTCTTTGCCAGTGTATGCATACATTGCTAGAAGTCAAGATAGTGAATCTATTGTTGATAAAATCCCAAATGAGAAGAAGGCAATGACGTTACCTTAGGGAACTGGAAGAAAGGAGGTACAACTACCTCGTGATGTAGCTTTCACGTAACGTTATTCCACCTGAAACCTGCACCAAGGGAGAAAAAAAACAACCAATGTAATGGTAAACTTAAGAGTCTAGCTTATAAATTGCAAGTTGACACTGAGATGGCTACAAAATTGAAGAAAGTACTTGAAGAAAAATCCTCAATAGCAAAGTGGTCTTTACCTTGGAAGAAGTTCTTGGTATTTCCAAGCGTGAGTTCCATGAGGAAATCATTGATATCATCACTAAAAAATTGAAGAAAGTGCTTGAAGAAAGATTCCTTAAGAGCAAAATGGTCTTTACCTTGGAAGAAGTTCTTGGTATTTCCAAGCATGAGCTCCATGAGGAAATCATTGATATCATTACTAGGAAGTAGCAAATTTAGGAAGAGCATATCAATTTTGACTCATAGGGAGATGGTGAGACTTTAAGTCACAAGGGATACATGGCATTTAAGATATGTAGAGGGCACAAGCACATGAAGAATAGGATGTAGGAGTGTGGTAGATTGTAACTAGCTTTCTCAAAAGGTACCATTGGAGAGCTTGCAACTATAACTGATTAAAATATGGTAATAAATTTTCTTTTTATCTGTCGCATGAAACTGAATGTAGAAATCATAGTGCTTTCCTCCCTATGGTCATTTTTGTTTTGCCTATGTGCCATGGAACTTGCGACCCATTCTAGAAAAGAAGAGATATAGTATGAGACAGTGGATTAGAGTGGGTTACAAAAGTTTGTTACATAGATTATTGTTGATTGTGAGAAGATCCTATTTTGGTTAGAAGAGACAAATCTTCCTCTTTTTTTGTCAGAAGTCAATTTTGGGCCTTACAATTAGAGACATTGAAAAATCAAATCTTTTCCAAAAAGATAAAGGAGACTTATAACTTCTACTATAGAGGAACTCTCCTTTGACTTCAAGTGGGGAACCTTCTACCATTGTGGATTCACAATTAGAAAGAATGCCCAAAGACTCAAGACTATAATGATGCCTAAACCACTTGAGCAAGGGGATAAGGTGCTAGTTCATGACAATAGTCTTGAACTAGCAATCAAAACAGTACAATCAAGAAGGTTTCAATGAGGTGCTTTGGTCAATATACCACGGGAAATTCATTATATAATACTACTATAACATCACTACATAATACTACTATATCACATACGTTCAAGTGGTATTATTAGAATCCCTTACTTACGAACTTTACAAGATTATAACACAACCTTTTCCTATGCAATCTGTATTTGTTTTGGAAGTTTTTCAAAAAATACCCCTCTATAAATAAAATGCAAGTTCTTCTGAAGTTAGAAATATTTTTCTATTGAACCCATGTGATAGGTTCATATATTGTAGGTGACCTCCCCGAGCCACATATTATGCAACATGTGCATGATAATGCTTCATATTCTAATTTGATGGCACATAGTTGAAGATTAAAGGGTAAGGATCAATTTATTAAGAAAAAAATTGCAAATGAACCATTTGAAGTCTATGTGCAGAATGAAGCTAGGCTATGAAAACTTTGATAATGGACATGATAGGGAAGATGGAAGGGCTTGAAGTTGAAGGAATTCGGTATGAGAGAAGGGCTTGAAGATGGTCATGATAGGGAGGACAAAGGGCTTGAAGGAATTCAACATGAGGAAGATGAAGATGAGCAGATGGATGCCATGCGGGTACACAACCATGGTGTGAAATATCATAGAAGTATTCTATTTGTTTTTGTTGTCTATCCCTTGTCTACCATGCGAGGATTGGTGACTATAAGATATGGTCGCAAGAAGAATGTTTGAAGAAATTATGGGCCATTTTAGGCTACTTCTTAAAAATTTGAACATATATATTATAAACAATTCTTCTATATTAGTGGGAAAGCATTACAACCTTCTAGGATAGGGGCTTCATCCAAAAAGAAACTAATTTTCATTTATTTTAGGAGGTGACACGCAAGGATCAAGGGCTCAAAAGTTTTTTGTCTTTTATAATTGATCATGATTGGATTCATGGTATGCATACACCTAGAACTTATGAACATTTAAAAGAAATCTTACAGTCAAAATAAGACAAAATTCTTTATAAAATATACTTTCTTCATATCTGATTCTTACATTTGCCAGGAGTCATTGTAAGTATTCACAAGGTTTACATAATCCTTTAGCTAGATTTCTTGCATCCATCTTGCATCTTTAAAAGGATAATTCTTAAATTTTGACGAGATATTGTTGGATAGTCTTACCACTTCTTAAAACCTTGTCTTCATGTTGTAGGATGCTCCTTGTTGGCCAATAGAAATACATCTTTACTCCCTTGAGAGTAGCTTGAATTCCTCTATCGCATAAGGTGGAACATGAATTCATACATAGCCTATTACCATAGAGAAGATAACCATCTTGCACATTGTATGGATCCTCTTTCTTCCCTAGTGCAATAGATGAGATTACATCTTTGAAGTCCGGATCTGTAGCATACTCATCTATCATAGAGGATAGATCATTATGAGTAGCTATTCATACAACATTCACCTTTGGCCTTGTGAAAGCGCACTAGTCTTCCTAACCATACCCGACATGCCACACTACTCCTTCAACGACTCATTCACGACATCCACAACTCAAGTAAGTGTTCTTCAATCGATACCTCTTCGTCTGAATCGTGCATGGGTGGAAAGAAAGCATCACAGTATATGAGGGAATCTATGGACACGATGCAAGCTCAAATAGAGAGCTTTAAGGAGTCACTAGGTACCATACCCCATAGCAAGATAGCGAAGTATGTGTTCCAAGAAAGTGAGCAGAAATTGCTCAAGTCATGGGGCCTAGAGGTGATTAGGGAAGTTGCAACACTTCCTTTCAATGGGCTAATCAGGCAACATGTGCTCAATACGTACAAGGCAATAAAAAAGCAATGTAGTAATTAACTCAAATTTTCAAACTTCCCAATGATTAGAAGGCCATTTCAGCGACTGCTGCTGAAGAGATTAGTTAGTATTTGAAAGAAGACAATAAGGCCAGGTAGAAAAGGAAAGATGGGGCTCAAGGTATTCCAATGGCGGCGCTGGAACACACAACAGTATACAGGTTTATTGCTGAGACCATCAGCTTGACGAACAACCCTACATATCTGTCTGAGAAATTGTTTGCAATGCTATTAGCCAAAATCTTAGACCCAAAAGCATATATCAATATTGCATAGTTTTTGTTCAGCAGTGTCATGCAGCAGATTGCCAATACACGACAATACAGGACTACACTGACCAATGAAGCTATCATGGAATTCATTGGTAGCCAAAAATTTGAGGAGGATGATGAGGATGATACAGAGGAGGATCAAGATCAACAACATCAAAAAAAGCCCGACGATGATGATGATGAAGATGGAGCTGGTGGGCATAACAATGGAGCATCCGCTGGGTGCACATCAACGGGGAATCCACCTCCCAATCAAACAGCAGGAAACCCAACATAACATCATGAACCACCAGCAAGAGACTATCCATCATCACAACAAAAAACTAGGGGACAACAGGATCAAGTGGAATCAACTTCGAATAAAGAGAAAGCTGTGCTATTAATTACTGATTCTAATTTTGACCCTATCAGATCCATTGAGCTGCTAGCACTTAATAAAAACCTATGAAGATAAAAAAGTCTTCAAATTGACCAATTTTTGGAAGATGATTTAGTATACTCGGATCTAGAGCGATTTCAGATGCTCTATGTGGGAGCTAGACGTATGGTGGCATACTAAAAGTTAGCCAGTTATCATGACCAAACTATCTGTCAACTACCAGCTCACCTTGCATGTGTTGAAGTGTTGGAAAAGATTCCAGAATGGGACCTCACTAGCAATGATAGAGCGGTGCATCCCAAAGTTACAGAATTAACCACAACAGATCTCAGGTCACCGAGACTTCAGATGGAAATACTCCTGGGCAACAAGCCCACATACCAGTGTATGAACGAGATCCAACACCAATTGAAGGATGTGCTCATTCAAATGCAAAGTGCTAGAGGAGTACTAGATCTCAGAGTCAAGGATTTAATAGAACGCAATGAGGCTAGTGGTAGAGGACTCTAGACTAGGATGTCACTCAAAGAGCACGAGACACACCTCAAGCGTCTGTTTCACCTAGTTCAGCTTACAAGGAAGATGATGCAACAAGAAAATTAGATAGTGTTAAACTTCTTAGAATTTGTCCCTGACTCTCTAGCTTTGCTTTATGCCATTACAGTTAAGGAAGTTGAGTTGCCTCGGTTCTTTCCAGCTCTTTTTCCACCACACACGGAGCCATCAGATCAAAACAAGTAACTAGAACCAAAATGGAATGAGATGGATGTATTCAGACAGCTATTCCAGGTTGGTACTTAGAACTAGAGATGTCAAAATTAGAGATTTGATGATTATTGGAAACAAGACTGGAGCTAGACTGGAAAACAATGGAACTAAAAGTTGAAACACTGGAACTAAAAGACAAGACACTGTAAAGAGAACTGAAACTGAAATTGGAATTGTATTTCAGATATACAGAGTACACTGGGGCATTTGATATTTCAAAAGTTGGATTTATCATAAAAGAAGAAAGAGAGCGTACCAAAATGAATACAAGAGCAGGAGTCGAAAGGCTAGAGTAGAGTCTAGAGAGTCAAAAGTTGTATAAAATGAGTAATGGGCCCTATTTATAGGCTGTCGACTGACTGACTGCACACTGTCAATTACTGGGGTAACTCTCTGGTTACTACTTCTAGGAACTTTCTTTGTCTGCCAATCCAACTTGGGATTGGTTCTCACCTTCTACATTCCTACTCTCCTTTCTTGAATTTTGTTATATACTACTGTGTGTTTCAGCTCTGCCATTGGAATACCTTGAGCCCTATCTTTCCTTTTCTTCCTAGCTTGATCATCTTCTTTCAGATACTGACTAACCTCTTAAGCACTCACTAGTATGGCCTTCTGGTCATTGGGAAGTTTGAAAAGTCAAGCTAATTCACCAACAGCCAGTTCTAATGTGCGGCCCTCAATTACTACAATGCTTTTTTCTCCCTTGTACGTGTTGAACACCTGTTGCGTGATTTGCCCATTGAAAGGAAGTGTTGCGGCTTCCCTAATCACCTCTAGGCCCATGACTTGAGCAATTTCTGCTCACTTTCTTGGAACACATACTTCGCTATATTGATGTGGGGTATGATACCTAGTGACTCCTTAAAGCTCTCTGTTTGAGCTTGCATCGTGTCCATAGATTCCCTCATATACTGTGATGTTTTCTTTCTACCCATGCACGATTCAAACAAAGAGGTATCGATTGAAGAACACTTACTTGTTGTGGATGTTGTGAATGAGTCATTGAAGGAGTAGTGTGGTGTGTCGGGTATGGTTATGGTTGAAGGAGTTAGGCTCTCCACATGCAAAGCAAGTTGTGGTGGGTTGGATACACTATGTGCAGGTGGAGGAGAAAGTGGCACCAAAGTTTGTAAGTAAACTGTAGATGGGTGAATCTGTCCCATAGTTATACGTATTCTTGCCATGAATGCTCCACTAGCTGGCCGCCCTTGATCTCTACGCTTTTCTTATGATGTGTCAAATATGCATTGGCTTGTCCGGTTAATCATTAGTAGAGAGATTTGATTCGGGATTTGGTTCACTCTCCACTTGGAGTTGGCTGGGTTTTTAAATGGTTTTGTTGTTTGAGATTGGATTGGTTGGTTAACTGGTGTTGGTTTAGGATTGGACTGGTGACTCACTGCTACTGGTACTGGTACTATGTAGAACAAATCCAATAGTTCTCCTTTTGGGTTTGGTTTTGGTTTTGGAACACCTTCTGCTCTTGAATAGTAGAGATTGATCTTGGCCCTGTTATACACTCATGGAAACAATAGACCAGATAAATCCTTGAGTCTCAGTGTTTCATTTGAAAATACCCAATCCACCTCATAGGGTCCTGACCATGCAATTTTTAGATTCAGTTTCTTTGGTCCCAATCTGGATTGGTAGAGTAGAACTAGACCCCCTCTCTGAAATTCTCTCACCTTGATTCTATTGTCATGCCAATTCTTTCTTTGTTGTTGTACTACTTCTTGTTCCAGCATAGCCCTCTGTGGGTTCTCATCCAGGCGTAACAGATCATCTAGTCATTGCTTTAGGTTCTTATTGAAATCCATCCCATATTCAACTGTCAGTCTTAAACTTGGAACTACAAATTTCATAGGTACAACTTCTTCTGTGCCATTAACCAGTTTCAAAGGAGTCATGCCCGTGGTGACTATGTAAGTAGTTCGATAGGCCCATAAGCTGTCTGAAGTCTGGTATCCCAGTGGTGTGGCTCCTTCTGAACAATCTTTGTAAGAATAGTCTTGATAGTTTTGTTACTTCTTTCAGCCTGACCATTGCATCTGGGATAATATGGTGTTGACTTCTTGTGTTTGATTGAAAACATTCCCGTAAGAATCTCCATCGTATCGTTAATGAAATGAGTGCTTTGCTTTGATAGTATCTCAATGGGACAACCATTTGTGCATATGATACATCCTTTTAAAGGTACACAACGCTGAAGCACTCCATCAATTCCCATTTTGTAAAGAACTCCTGCAATAATGGTGAATTTCAGACTTTGAATGACCAATGTTTTCCTCTTATTCTGAGGCCAATCTTCTGGGAATTTCCCTAGCTGAAATAAATCATACACTTCTTGCCATTCTGGGTCTGGTTCTTCCTCAACTGTGCTTTGAAATAGTTCAGCGTCTACTGGTTCGTCCCTCAAGGATGTTTCAGAGTATCCTTCAGTGCTTCTTGAAATAAAGTCTGCTCCACAATGTGACTTTCATGGTTTGCGAAAAATCTTAAATTTGAATTCCATTAAAAACATCATCCATCCTATCAATCTTCCTTGTATGATCACTTTATTGATGAGAAACAATAAAGCCAGATGATCCACATAAAATTGAAATAGCTTCCCCAATAGGTAATGCTTGAGCTCAGTTGCACTAAACACCATTCCCAATGCCTCTCTTTTTGTTGTTGAATACCCTTGTTCTGATGAATTGAACCTGCGAGACTGGCAAAGTAGACTGGGTAGTCAGTCTTCCCCTCAGGCTAAGCCAATATAGACCCCATCACCATCCCTAAAGCATCAGCATGTACATGAAAGATAACATCCCAGTTGGGTTGGCAAAGAACTGGCTTCCTACTAATCGCGTCTTTCAAGCATTGAAATCTTTTCTCACATTCTTTAGTCCAGATGTATTTACTTCCTTTCTTTGTGAGCTCATAAAGGGGTAAGGCTTTAGCTGCAAACTTATGAACAAATCTTTGGTAAAAATTTATATACCCCAAGAATGAACTCAATTATGAAACCGTAGTTGGCGCTCTGACTTGCTGAATACTCTTGATCTTGTCCTCAGTCATTTACCAGATAAGGTGGAACATGGATAGCGATCCATGACCCCTTGAAGCATCTGAGGTTGAGATTTGGGCAGTGAGTAGCTAACATTTCTCAAAACAATGTGTCCCAGTAATTTTCCCTTCTAGACCATGAAAACTGACTTAAATGGGTTTAAGCAGATTCTTTTTTCCCTGCATCTTTCAAAAACCATCTCCAAAAATAATATGTGCATCTCTTCAATGGAAAACACAGTGAAATCATCCACAAAGATGGCAAAAATTTATGCAAAAACTCACTAAAGATTTCCATCATGCACCTCTAAAATGTAGCTCGAGCATTACAAAGTCCGAATGGCATTACTAGATACATAAATGCTCCCCACTCAGTTATGAATGTTGTTTTTTCTTTGTCTTCTGATGTAATCTTTAGTTGGTTATAACCACTATAGCCATCCATAAAGCTATACATTTTGTGGCCTACAATTTCACCCACCATCATATCTATAAATGGTAGTTGAAAAGGGTTTTTAATGGTATGGGCATTGAGTTTCCTATAGTGGCTAGCTGTCAGTGCGGAATAGGGGATTCGAGGGCCAAGGGATATATATGGGCGTTTGGGTTGTGAATCCGGACCAGGTAGTCCTCTGGGCATTATACTGGTATCAAAGCATGTTCTATTTTGGGAAGAAGGCGTGGAGCCACTCTTTCATTGCATGTTCATGCAAAAGAGGGCATGCATGGCCGCTTGCTAAGCGAGGAATGTGAAGCCACAATGTGTGCAGCAAACCTAAGGGGGGGAAGATGAGGGCATCCGACCTGCACAAACTGCCTCGCGGGAGGTCTTGAAGGGTGTGCATCACCGAGCTGGGGATTTTTTGTCACAGGCTACGAGCAACATAACAGGCGGGATCTCATTCTCTCTCTCTCTAACTCTCTCTCTCTCTCTCTCTCTCTCTCTCTCTCTCTCTCTCTCTCTCTCTCTCTCTCTCTCTCTCTCTCTCTCTCTCTCTCTCTCTCTCTCTCTCAGGTGAAGCCTGCTCGCGGTGCCGCCATAGACAACCTCAAGCTTACACACCAAGGGCCTCCCACGGTGGATTTTTTTTGACCCTTTGAAGCAAGCAAGGGTGCATGCCCACCCCGGCACACACACCGTTTACATAAATTCACCGTCGGAGCTCGGCAAGGTGCCGATTGTTGGCCAGGGTCTGACCTAATTTCAGGCAAACAATAATTTTTGCGTAACCTGCAAAGTCTTACTTCTCAATTTGAGATCAAATTTCCAAGACCTTCATTCAAAGTTTCCTTCACATCTACAAAAGGCGTCGGCTGTAACAAATTCGACATCGAAATTGGCATCGGACTAGTTAGCGACTGATCAAGAAGTGCATCTTTGGAAATTTATTCGGATCACATACATTGCGGTCTTTTTCGACAAACATATCCCAATTGGAAAGGTTCATATCATTGACGACCAAAAGCGGCTGGGAGATTTCAAAGATTCAACAATACCAGCACGGCTTGGCTTCTCGACAATCATACATCTTTGAATTGCGGTTGTGGGCCTCATTAGCACGGTTAATTATCGATGTTGCGGTGCACACTCCGGTTACAAACTTTTTTAGAATCAAGGTATTGTTTTTTTTTCCTAGCACTGCACAGTGTCGCCCTGGATTTGGATATCAACATGACTTTTGATTTTGAGCACCATATGCCCGATCCTCCCAATGATGGCTCATGGTCGGATACTCTCACAGAGGGTACCCGCGCAAAGCTACGGGAAGAGATGACGGTTATGAATTGATTGATATTCAAGAATTTTGAGCACTTCAAGCACGTATGTCGGTGATAGAAACAAATTTTGCATCACTAATTGAAAATGTCAGTAAATTATCCACTTTAGTGGTACAATTTATGCAACAACAGGCCAAGGGTCCCATTGACACACATGCATGAGCACGTAGCCAATCACGGGCAGGGTCCTCCTGGTCGGGGACAAGGTCCCCCTCTGGATTCTCTACACTCTCTCACTGTGAAGGAGGTGGATGAGTTGTTGAAAAATAAAAAGCCACCAACTTTTAAGGGAGAGGACCAAGAGCACAATAAGGATGCAGTTAATATCTTTTTCAGCAAGTGGGACGAAGTTCACGCCTTACAGTGTACTCCGGATGCAGTCAGGATATTGCAGACAAGTATGACTCTAGAAGGAAAGGCCTATAAATGGTGGATGTCTCTCAAAGAGAAGAACATCATACCATAGAGTTGGGAAGATTTTGAGGCTATATTTAGAAAAGTGTTCCTGCCCACAAATGAGGCATATAGAAATTGGACGGCTTGGGACACGTGTTCCATGCACTGACACCCATCATTGCTTGAATATATCTCGCACTATCAGGATGTTATCCTCAAGTTGGAAGGGTTAGACACCTTTCAACAAGTACTTGGGTTTATTTGTGGTTTGACACCATAGCTTAAGAAGCACGTCAAGACTTAGGACCCTACAGCTTTGGGGGTGGCCACATAGGAGGAGGCCTTCTTCATCATCACCCTCATTATAACCATGCCATGGACTCATGTCCCTCATTAGGATTTACATCTATAATACCACCTAAATAAAGACAATAATGCATCATATACATTCTATGATCGCATATCTGGCTTATTGGTGCATGCAAACAAAGGATGAATAGCATCTTTAAAAAAAGTAACATCTCAATAAATCTAGAGATTTCTAGATTGTAACCAAGAGAAGCATATCTCACAAACTTATCAACAAAATTTCCGCATTGTTGCCTAGGAACCAAGGCATAAGCCATTATACCAAAGAAACACAAGCGCCCACTAGATGCATTCTACCCATGCCAAGCCTCATATAGATCTAGTGGGACACCTCTTTAGTGATTACATTGCCCACATGCTAAACTCAAGACAAAAAGCATATGTCAAAGGTCATCTTTTGACCAAACATTGTTCCAATCTCCACAAGTGCCTCATGTGTGCTTACATTGCACACATGCTAAACTCAAGCCAAAAAGCATATGTCAAAGGTCATCTTTTGACCAAACATTGTTCCAATCTCCACAAGTGCCTTGTTTTTCCTCTTAGAAATACCATTTAATTAAGGCTTATACAACCATTTATATTGTTGTATTATCCCAAGAGTCGCTAGAAAATGAAACAAAAGACCCTCATCTATCACCCGCTCTCATCCTAACTTGGAGCTCTCTCTAGACTAACAGAGCATTCTTACTATAACTTTAGAGCATCCATGCTATTGTGTGACTTTGCACAAGATCCAATCCCATTGAAAGCCTCACCAAGAGCCTTTGATTTGGGGTAGACTCTGATGGTCAGCAAAATGATATCTTTTAACTTCATCATGTGCTTCAAAAATCCCAGTTATCTCCATAAGAAACCATTATAGTGCCAAATAGAAATCTTTAGCTTCAATGCCTCTTCATCCTTCGTCGCATAGGATGTGAGTCCCTATGCAATTGGCTATCCATCAATGAATGCTCTCCCATCTCTATAAAATGTCCATTTTCCATCTTTCTATGCTTGTATGATTTTGGGTATACAACCCTTTCTATGCACTATCCTTTGGTTTTGTGAGCTCGTCATCCATGCATGAACACGCACGCGCATCTGTGTGTGTGTGTGTCTGAGAGAGAGAGAGAGAGAGAGAGAGAGAGAGAGAGAGAGAGAGAGAGAGAGAGAGAGAGAGAGAGAGAGAGAGAGAGAGAGAGAGAGAGAGAGAGGAGAGAGAGAGAGATTTGTGATTGTTATTTTAATTTTTGTAGCTTCCTTTTAGAGTGCAAATGTTGTGGTTCACTGTAGTCTAGTCTGAGGAATATTATGACTTTTGATCACCTTATCTTATATCTCCTATAGGTCCTTTGCACCTTAGCCTTGAGCAAAAACTAGGATGCCTGAGGATTGTTGTACGGTGCAAGATAATATTCTTGGTAATTGTTTCCTATAAAGGATGACAATTTTGTAACTTAATCCCAAAAATATTCCTACGTGTAATGGGGGCTGGAAGCCAGTCAAAGCTCCTATTCAACGACAGAATTGTGGGCTCTTTTGAGGTCAAAAGGTCTATTAAACAGGGATGCCCTCTGGCCCCCCTACTTTTCGCCATAGGATCACATCCTCTAATCATGACGCTTGAGGCTAGTGCTGAATGAGGGGAGGTGCAAGGCCTTGTCTTACTTGGAAATAGCCAACTCCTGGCAAAACTTTTTGCAGACGATTCTCTCCTCTTCTTGAAGGCGTGCCCCCATGTCATTAGAAAAGCTATGGAGATTGTACAAATATTCTCAGTAGCTTCGGGGTCCCAGTGTAATATAGAGAAGTCAAGGATGATTTGCCTATCAGAAAATGACTCATTTGACCCTACTGCCTGGTCGGGGGAGATTGTCACAAAAGGGAATATCTTTAGACATCTGGGAGCCCCCTTGGGGGTGGACGTAACTCACAAGCAAAGATTCGAGTGGGTGCTTGAAAAAATCAAAACAAAAATGAGTAGGTGGGAGTATGCTCTTCTCCCATTCCCAAGTCGGATAAAAATGATGAATGCCTTTATGATTCCTTATATTGCCTTCACTAGCCCGCTTCTCAAGATGGCTAAGTGTCACTAGAAAGAGTTCTTAAAACCAGTAAAAAGATTTTTATGGAGAAATAACACGAAATCTTCCAGGCCATGGCAATGGGCCCGTTGGGAATCAGTTGCTCGGCCGGGGAATCAAGGAGGCTTTGGAATTCTCAACCCTATGGCCCATGCAGAAGCTTGTTGAGCCAAATTTGTGGTTTCCTTGGCTAAACAGGATCAAGTTTGGGCTTTCATGATCAGAGATATGATAGAAGTAGCTAAACTTGGCTCGAAGGGTGGAAAGTGGAGAGGGGTGGAGGTTCATGACAAACTGTTAGCCCCGGTGTGGTCTACTTTAAGACTGGGGGGCAGCTCAAGAGAATTGGTAAGAAAATGCAATAGAGTAGCAAGAGTCTTAAGGTGGGGGGAAGAAGCCCGATACTTCAAGAAATCCATCCTACATTGGTCCCCCTGGCTCTCCCATGTTGTAGATCCGCCACAAACTCCCTATTGGATTGAGACAACAAGGAAGCTGAATAATAAGGTTCTGAACCGACTTGAGCACTTCTGGGACAATGGCAACAAGAGCTGGAAAACCATTGAACTTATGGTTACCCAGTACCAACTTAATAGCTTGGAGGTCTTGCTTGTCCACAAAGTGATGAAAGAGCTTGACAATCTAGTGATGAAAGAGCTTGACAATCTAGTGATGCCAATCTGTGATTCGGATTTGGATTGGAATGCCTGGAAATGGCCCGGAAGAAGTCTCTTGTGGAAACCCCATACTAAAAGCATCTATTAGACAATGATGCAAAAGAAGAATTGGTCTAGCCCCCTTAACAAGATATTGAAAAAGCAATGGTCGGGGGAAAGGTGGGAGCATGTAATGGAGAACATATGGAAGCCAAAGGTTCCGCAGTACATGAAGGTTTTCTTATGGAAGGTTATTTAGGGTGCTCTACCGACGGGGGTGAAGATTCAGGAGAGAGGGATTGGGTCAGATTGATGCTTGGGGTGTAGGGTAGCTAGTGAAAATTTGGTCCATCTATTCATGGACTGCCCAACTATCAAAGGCCTCGCAGGGAAAGTATGCAAGTGGGTCCAGAGAACATGGTGATAGCCGATTTTCGGAAATCAAAGAAAAAAAAAGAAAAAGGTTTATTTTTCCTCTGCCAGAGCCTTGGCTACACCGTCGAAAGGCTCGGCAATGCCTAGTCAACCTCACAACGCTGGTTTTTACTGGCATGGCCTCGTCACATGGCCCCCCCCGTCGATTGACCGATCTTATCACTCGTCCATACCCCAGCATAACAAGCTGCCCTCAGTTTCACAGGCCGCCATCTCTCTCTCTCCCTCTTGTTTTATTTCCCTGGTGGTCCGTCATAATTCTCTGTCTCTCTCTCTCTCTCCATCTCTCCCCCCATCTATCCAGCTCTCTTCCCCTCTCTCGGAGAAAAGGCCCCGTGGGCATCGAATGAAATATCCCTCTCTCTCTCTCTCTCTCTCTCTCTCTCTCTCTCTCTCTCTCTCTCTCTCTCTCTCTCTCTCTCATTTTTCCTACACACCTCCCTCTTCCCCTCTCTCCCTTCTCGGAACCCACTTTCTCTCCCTCATCCACTCCTTCTCTCCCGTTGACAACTCGCTCTCTCTAGCTCTTGTCGCGACCACATGGCCGCAGGTGGCCAGACAATCCTCTCTCTCTATCTCCCTCATGGCTTACAAGAGACCGAACACACACTCTCTCTCTAATATCCTCTCTCTCTTACCCACACCCCCGTTGACCCTCAATGACCCCCCCCCTCATTTGCCACCCTCAGCCAGTCGTGTCCCCCCCCCCCCTCTCTCTCGCTTTCTCTCTTGCACTCCCTCTGTGTCGAGCCCATAGTTGCATACGAACTCTCTCTCTCCCGTATTCTTATCCACATGCTCACCACCTCTCTCTCGCTTTCTCCCTCCCTCGCTCTCTGTGCAAGCCAATAACCAGATATTATCTCTCTCTCACCCACACACCCCTCACCCTTCCCTTGGCCTCACTTTCTCCCTCCCTTGGCCCGCTACTCCCTCTCCCTCTCCCCCACCCCATTGACTCTCTCCCCTCCTCTCGTCCTTGAGCTCCCATGCAAAACAAGGGATAATATTCCCTCTCTCTCTCACCCCCCCCCCCCCCCCCCCCCCCCCCCCCCCCCCCCCCCCCCCCCCCCCCCCCCCCTTCCCTCACTCTCTTGTCGGCGGCCCACAAGGCACAGATCCCCACCATCTCATTTCTTTCTCACACACACACTCTCTCTCTCGCTCTCCACCTCTTGACTCCAGCCCCAAAGGTGCGTAGCAAGATAAGATGCTCTCTCTCTCTCTCTCTCTCTCTCTCTCTCTCTCTCTCTCTCTCTCTCTCTCTCTTTCTCTCTCTCTCTCTCTTATCCACACACACACACACACACACACCCACCACATCACCCCGCCCTCTCTCCCTCTGGAGCTCACCACAGCCCGCTTTCTCAATCTCTCTCTCTCTCTCTCTCTCTCTCTCTCTCTCTCCCTCCCTCTCTCCCTCCCTCTCTCTCTCTCTCTCTCTCTCTCTCTCTCTCTCTCTCTCTCTCAGGCTTGTACAGGCGCATCCAAGCTCTCTCTCTCTCTCTCACACGGCATGTGCAGTGCCATCACACACACACACACACACACACTCATACACACACCCCCTTGCTATAAACACACACACACACACACACACACACACACCATTCCCCCCCCCCCCCCCTCACTCATCCTTGCATTCCCTGCAGCAGGCCGCCAACCAACAGAAAACGAAAAAATAAAAAAAAAAAATTATATTATATATACATAATAGGCTTTTCCCCCGTTCCCACACACACTCACCCACACGGCACACTCTCCCGCCTACACACACACGCTCACATATACAAACACAAACATTCACCTACACACATACACACACACCCCCTCATCTCACGCTCTCTCACCATCTCTCTTTCGGCTCGGTAATTAAAATCCCGCGCACACCATGCACAAGCACATACATATATATACATATAATCACGCACTATTATACATATACAAATACAATCACACCCCTATACATACACACACACACACGTTTGCCCACATATACCCACACACATACACACGACACCCGTATACGCACCACACATAAAATACAAAGAAAACGGAGGACTTTACGACAATGAAGACCTCGACAAAAGAAGGAAGGCACCAAGAAGCACGCGACACCGAAAACAAAAAGAACAAAGGCTTCGAAGGCATGCCCCGACCGACCCCGAAAAGACATACACACTACACCGACACACAGACAAGCGACCAATCATTAGCATCATGCAACCATGCCACCATTTTCAGTAAACCGTAGGTTATCATTATCATTTTTCAGTTTTCACCCAAGCATTGTAAAATTCCCAATTTGTAAATTCCTCTAGGTGATGGTCACAAAGGCCCACCTAGAGGTTTTCATTTTAATAACCCCCAAGACAAAGCAAGGGTCAACCACACCGGGCCCACCACCTTGCTTTGTCTCCCCGATTAGCTTACCCTAATCAAACCGGGATTACCCTAATCCAAGCAGCCAACACCTATAAAAGGGAACTGAGAGGTCACTATCGGGGGGGGGGGGGGGGGGGGGGGGGCAGTTCATGAGAGTTCAGCACTTGGTAGAGTTTTAGTGGGAAGAATTGACACTATTGGAATCACGGGGAGTACTGCATTTTGTGTTTTGAAACTCTATGATGTTGCGGGACCTCATTTCTCCGGTCGCTGCCTGCTCGTGAGCGCGTGCCCTCTACTACTACTTGTGTTTTAAAATTCCCTTTTTGCAGCACTGACAACAACATCTATGTGGATGCCATTGAAGGGCTACAAAGCAATGAATTCCTCCCTCACCAACCCCCCGCATTTTGATACGTCCTTAGTGACTCATCCTCTTGTGCGCGACCACCAAAAGCAACCCCACCCTCTCTTAGCAGTTTAAAATGTTATAGGCTAAAGGCTTTTGAACCTCCCCTTGGGCATTGGAGGTGACCCTCGGTCGATTGTGTTGGAGTTGTGGAGTACAAATTTGCAGAGCTCCTCCCCCTTGCAGAATTTGGAGCGGCTTGGACATTGCGGCCACTTTCTGGAGTGCAAGAAGGAATCATTTCCAAATCTAGCAACTTCAACATGACCCCCCTTGCTCGAGTGCCAACAACAAATTGAATGGCGATAACTACACCCATTGGAACTTCATTGTGCGATAGGAATTTGATTGTGTGACTCTTGTTGATGCGAAAGGCTTATGGGAAATAGTCAACGGCTCAAAGCCCCATCCTATGAGGGATCTCAACAACAAGTACACCCACCTCCAAGATGATAAGTATAAAAAACCATGTGTCAATTGGGATGCAAGTACTGTGAAGGCAATGTCAACCATTACGGAATCTCTTACAAAGCAAATTTTTCCAACCATACAAACTTTGAAAATTGTCATTCATACTCGTTGAATTGTTTGATCGTGGGATTTTGTGATGCAAGCAGTCATCATTCTTGGACAATCATTTGCCATCAAGTTTCCAACTGAAAGTTCCATGCAGTCTTTTCTTATAAAGACTAAGGCTATTCATGATCAACTATCGACTGTAACGAAATATGGCTAATACATTGATTGTAACGGAATTAAAGTAACAATAGTGAGCATTTCCTTAAGATAATTCTTTTATAGCAAAAGGAGAGCACTTGGTTAAAGGTAGAAAAATGAACATTATACCTAATTAGCTTGGCATGAATAATACTTGTAAAAGAGAGAGAAAGTTAGAGAAATTGACAATAGTTGAGGACCGGATTTACTTGGAGCCGCCCCCCCTCCAAAAGACTTTTGTATTATAGATTCTCCCATGAAGAGAGACTTGGTACAATACAAGCTTTGTGTTCCTTGAGACCTTGTTGATGCAATGAAGATGGTAAACTTCATGCACCAAAGTTATGCCCGTAACTACCTTGCAAAAATATTAACTTGTCTCCGGCCTCAATCCCAAGACTTCAAACACCTTCAAAGGTGGAGAGAGCCAACAGGGAGTAAGGGAAGGGAAGAGGAAGAAGAAGTAACATACAAGAAAGAAGTAGTTTCCTCTCATATCATTACTCATAGAGCATAGCATATCATAGTAATGAAGATGAAGAAGATGACAAGCACTGCTTTGAAGCATGACTCTTGGTTGGATTTGCATTCCATAGCCAAGAGGTGTTGGTGTAGGCTCTCTACTTCTCAAGCTTGGAGAAGGAGACGACTTGTTTGCACAACGCATAATGGGGGAGTGTGTGTGTGACTTGTGGAGTGTATGAGAGAGAGAGAATTCGATATTGCTACTTTACTCTTGCTACAAGCCTATTGGCTCAAGATTTTTGGGCTAGCCAATGAATGGCTCTAGTCATAACAAGCAAGGGGTGTAGCATTTGGATAAGTGTCCTCCTTTCCCCTTTTGAGAGAAAGATCTTCATTTTGTAATTGTAGCTTTTGAACAAGCGCCCTCCTTTCCCCCTTTAAGAGAAAGACCTTAATTACATAATTGTAGCAGTTGGACAAATGAGATATTGATTATTATGACATTACCTCTCTCTTGAAATCATAGTCGTCCTCGACTATGAGGTAGAGAAGATAAAGCATATTCATTAGTCCTTTTACTAGCGAGTAGAGGATCCCTATGTTACCCTACGACGTCGTTCCAGAATGGATGACTAGTCCATTGGAGCTTGAGAGCCTAAGCTGCCGCAAGCATGTCTGCACATTAGTCCTATTAGTCTTCCATAGTAGAGTGACAAGTTCTACTTGGTGTTTGGGAGACGTCATCTCCGCAAACTTGATCTAAGCATGCATACTACTTCATTTTTGTGCACAATAAAGAAAAAGAGAGTCTTATAAGACAAAAAATTTGTTCATTTTTAACATTTGTACATTTGCTTACTCTAGGGAAGCATTGTATGCATTGACAAGGTTTAGGTTATCCTTTAATTGTATGCCTTGCATCCATCTAGCATCTTCAAAAGGATAAATTTTAAACTTAATAAAATATAGTCGGATAGTCTTACTGCCTCTTAGTACCTTGTCTTCATGTCGGAGAATGGACTCGGGCTGCAGCACCTCTTCTTGGTCCTCGATCTCCGGTGGGTCTTCAATAGTTGGTTCTTGAGGTGGCTCTCCTTTGTAAGGCTTTAGTAGGCTCACATGGAAAGCATTGTGTATGAGCCAATGGTTGGGCAACTTGAGTTGATAGGCCATCTCATTGATTGGCCTAAGAATCTGGAAGGGATCATAGTACCTTTTTGCTAACTTAGCATAGTACTCTTGGTGTCTCGTAGGATTCTTGCCCGTCGTGTGCCTTAATCGAGCATGGGGAAATTTGAGTAAGACCCAATCATTTTCTTTAAAAGCTTGGGCTCTTCTATGCTTGTCAGCATCAACCTTTTGCCTTTGTTGTGAGATAGAATAACATCCTTAATCTTTTGGAAAGATTCTTGTAGGTCTCGGCTATACTCATCTGCAACAAAGATCTTCCCGTGTACTTTAAGTAGCAAGGGACTTTTTGATCTTCCCTCAATTACCTCAAAAGGTGCTTTTCCCGTGGAAGTATGTACAGTGTTATTGTATGCATACTCCATTAAGGGTAAGTACTTCTCCCATTGGGATCTTTGATCTACTTCCGTTACATAGGCTTTTAGTAGACGAGAATTTTTAGGTTAGGTATTTCACTTTGGCCATCCGTTTGCGAGTGATAGGCCGAAGAGAAGTTTAGCCTTGTTCCTAAATTCTCAAAGAGACCCTTCCAGAAGTTACTGGTCATTCTAGGATATCTATCCGACACTATGGACATTGGCAAGCCATGGTACTTGAAAATTTGTGAAATGAAGAGGGTTGCCATTTGATCGCCTTTGATAGTCTTTTTGACAGGTATAAAATGAGCTTGTTTACTGAACCTGTCTACTATCGTCCATATTCCCATGGATAGACTTAGGCAATCCAAAGATAAAATCCATGGATATGCTCTCCCATGGTGAATTAGGTATTGGAAAAGGTTGAAGCAATCCAGGTTGCTTCCCTCTATCAAACTTCATCTTTTGGCATACCACACATTTAGAAACATACTCTTGTATGTTTGCTTTCATGGTAGGCCAATGGAAATATGTTTCAATCCCCTTTAGGGTAGACCGAATCCCTCTATGCCCTGCATAAGGAGGAGCATGATATTCATACATTACTTTCTCACGTAGTCAGCTAGTAACACATAGTCTATTGCCGTAAAGAAGATAACCATCTTGTAAAGTAAATGGTTCCTCTTTCTTCCCTAGTGCAAGGGTTGAAATCACATCTCTAAAATTGGGATCAATACCATAATCATCTATCATAGAAGATAGATCATTGTGAGTTGCTATGGAAACCGCATTCACTCTCGACCATCTTGAGAGTGGATCGACTACTTGATTATGCTTGCCAGAAATATATGTGAGAAATATGAAAATGAAATTGCGAAAGAATGTTTGCCCACCTCATTTGTTTGTTGGAGAGCTTCGTCTGTGTCATGAAGTACTTAAGACTTTGGTGATCCATTCGCAGAATGAAAGGAGTCCCCAATAAATAGTGCTTCCATGAGTCTAAGGCATGTAGAATTGCAAGGAGTTCCTTTTCATATATGCCTAGAGCTTGCTCAACAGGGTCGAGCCTTTGACTTTCATAGCCTATGGCGTTTCCTTCTTGAAGCAAAAAAGCTCCAAGGCAATCACCACAAGCATCACATTGGACCTCAAATGGCTTTGAGAGATCCGGTAGTGTAAGCCCAGGTTGAGAGATAATATTTCCTTTAAGCTTTTCAAAAGCATTGTTCTCCTTGGTAGACCATGTGTACCTAACGTTTTTCTTTGTTAGGTCATGTAATGGTCCTGCTATTAGTGAGAACTTTTCTATGAAGCATCTATAGTATGGAACATACCTATAAAGCTTCTTAACTCATGAAGATTCCTTGGTTTAGGCCATCCTTTTATTACCTCTAACTTTGATGAATCCATTTGGATGCCATCTTGAGAGATAATATGACCTAAATACTAAATCTCTTGTAAGAAAAATTCACTTTTCTTTTGATTAACATAAAGTTTATTCTCTCTTAGAACTTGAAACATTACCTGGAGATGTCGCTTGTGTTCGTCTAATGAATTAGAGTAGATGATGATATCATCAAAGAACACTCCAGTAAAGGTTTGGTGAGGCCTGAATAGCTTCTCCATCAAGCACTTGAATGTGGCTGGTGCATTGTATTAAGTATGGAGCCTGATTTACCCTTGTAATTTTTTGTGGTAAAAGCGCACATTTGTAAGGCCCCCATTATGAGGAGAAGCCATCGTGCGTGAAGGAAAATCACTCACCGGAAACCAAAATTTTCACGGACAAGAATCAGGGGCAACTTTAGAGGCCTCGGGGACGGAGGCCCCCGAGACTTTTTGTTCGCCGGAATATTCCTTTTTGCTGGAATATTATGGCCGGACAACGGCTGGAAAGTGGTCGAAAAACAACCGGTCGGTTTGCAGGTGGCCGGTAGTCAATGGCCGATGGCAGGTGGTCGGAAGTCAATGGCCGGTGGCTGGTGGCCGAATTCAATGGCCGGTGGCCGAATCCAAAAGCGGACTTGTCTTCTCAAGGGCTGCCACACATGGGCGGATTGGAGGGTCCGATTTGGACTTATTCGCACAAGGGCGTCTACACATGGCTGCCTCTCATAAGAGAGGGCAGCCCTTTTGGCCTATAAAAGGAGGCCATTTCTACACACATTTCATAGTGTGAAGTTGATGCAACAAGGTGAGTGTGAGGTGGTGAGAGTGAAGCAAGGCGGGAGCTCTATCAAGGGTTTAATCCCTTTGTAAACTACTTCTTCTTTTGAAGTGCTAAAGCCATTGAGTGGCTGCTTTCCCGTGGATGTAGCCCACATTGGGTGAACCACGTATATCGTGTGTACTCTCTCTCTCTCTCTCTCTCTACTCTATAATCTCTTGTGTGTGAAATCTATCTCTCTCCATTAAGTAATCTACTCAAAAATCTATTTAGCTACGTCTTATTTTCTAACACATTGGTCAAGCCAAAAGACATGACAATGTATTCGTAAAGACCAAACGTAATGCGAAATGCGGTCTTTACAATGTCTTGATCAACTATCCTTATTTGATGATAGCCACTTTTTAGGTCAATCCTACTGAAGTAGATGGACCCTTGTAGCTTATCAAATAGGTCTTCTACCCGTGGAACGGGAAACCTATTTTTGATAGTTATCCTATTTAGTGCTCTATAGTCGACACACATACAATACGTGCTGTCTTTCTTTTGATCTAGTAGTACAGGAGAAAAAAATGGAGATGAGCTAGGCCTAACCATGCCCTTCTCAACTTACTCATGCACTTGCCACATAATCTCTTCTTGTTGAGCTTGAGAAACTCTATAAGGAGGTTTGTTAGGCGGTGAACTTCCTGGAAGAAGTTCAATTGCATGGTCATCATTACCTCGTTTAGGAGGTAGCTCACAAGGGATGTCATCAATAAAGACATCCTGAAACCCCTTGAGAAAATTGGATAACTCTAATTCCTTTTGATTGTGTATATTTTCTTTTGCTAAAAAATTAGGTTCATTTTGAGAATCTTTAACAAAAATCATGTACACGGAAATAGAGATCTTTATTGAGTTTTTGAAAGCTTGTGTATGTACAATGGGTATAGTGTTACCCATTTCCTTAGCATCTATATACATATCTTTTTCCCTGAACTTAAAGGAGATTCTCCTTTCAGAGAAATTAACATTAGCAGCCATGCGATCAAACCATGGTGCCCCTAGGATTACATCCTCATGCTTGAGAGGAGAGATAAACAAGTCCTCTTTGTCCACATAGCTTTGGACATGGAGCTTCAATTTCCCGATTAAGGGAGTGACTAAAGCTTCTTGCCCGTTAAAAGCACCGTCTCCGGGTAGGACATCTCCCATCTCGTAGGCTTGTATGCCTAGCTTGGTGGCCAACTCTATAGATATAAAAATATGAGTAGAACCAGGTCAAAGAGAATAAAAGCATCATGTTCTTTTACCTTTCCCCAAGCATGGCATAGAGGAGATCCTTTGTGGTGAATTTCCTCCTCTTGGATTTTGACCAAGGTAGCTCTAGGAGGTTCATGGCGGGTGTTCTTTTGGGGACAAGCGCGGTACACATGCCCTTGCTCGCCGCACTTGAAACATCGGTTATCCTTGCAATAACACTCAAGCTCTTCAGGAGAGAGTTTATTTTTGTCTTTATAAACTCCCTTCTCTTTAGGCTTTGTTGGAGTTGCCCTTAGGAGACTTTTGGACATTGTCCTTCCCCTTAGGCTCATTGGAACCCTTGTTTTCCGTGGGCTTAGAATTTCTTCTAGCCCCCGTTTGGAAATTGATTTGTGAGGCCACCATAGTACGGTGTATAACCGCCGATATGGTGCGTGGCCTTTGGGAGTTGACATACTCCGCCATTTCTTTAGTTAAGCCCGCACAAAATTGTTGCTTTTGCTCTCCAAAATCCAACTTTTGGAAGAGAGTGGCTTTGAGTTGTAGGTCCCAAAACTTGTCTGCATATTTGTGAATGGATTCATAGGGAGAGAGCTTCAAGATTTGCCATTCGGTGAGTACTTTGTCTTTGGCATTGGTGGCCAAAAATTGCTTCATAATGGAAGCTCTTAAAGTTTTCCATGTTCGTGGAGCTTCACCGTTGGCCCGTAGGCTAGACCACCGTTGCCTGGTGGACTTTTGAATGTGCATAGCTACATGGCATAGCTTAGAGGACTCCGTGAAGCCCTCATCTCCAAACGCTGCATCGAATTGTTGGATAGAGGCCAAGACTTTGTTCGTAGCACCAAAGGTGCCATCATAGGTAAGGAAAGAGATGCTCTTCCCTCCCTCTTTGAACTTCTTGAGCTTGGACGACCTGTTCCATGCGGCATAGGATTTCCTATGGCCTCTTCTTTTTTATGGTTCAAAGGTTGCACCATCACTTTCTTTAGAAGATGAAGAATTTGAGGAAGATGGAGCAGAGGGTGACCTATTTCTCGCTTTTTTCTTGCCTTTATCTTCGTTGTCTTGACCATCACTTTCATAAGACAAAGAGGATGAAGAAGATGGAGAAGAGGGTGTCCTCTTTCTCGCCTTTTTCTTCTTTTGCTTTTTGTCATCCCTCTTTGAAGTATGGTGTGGAGAAGTATGCGATGGTCATCTCCGTTTTGGAGGCAATGGAGAGCATTTAGCCCGCCGTCTTCGTGGAGCCATCTCCACCGAGGTGGAAGGAGACTCACTTATTTCTCGTTCCTTTGGTGGAGGCTCTTGAATTCTCCTTTGAGAAGGAGATGCATCATCAAGGAGCAAATTTTTGAGCCCTTCATAGGGATCCTCTTCTTCTTCCCGAATTGGAGAGAGAACTCTTTTGGAAGTCTCATAAGGAGGCTTCCTAGGTGTTCTCTCGTCATGGTGGGGAGCTTGAAGAATCCCATGAGCAGGATGATGCCGTTGCACTTCACTTTGGAGGGATGGATTGCCCATAGCTTGTTGAAGCCTAGAAACGAGAAAGTTAACAAGCATCGAGGCATCATTAGTAGCTTGTTCATTAGCAAAATCAAAGTTATCAACATTAATTTTACTCTCTTACTATTGTCAGCCATTCTAAAAGTCATATCCCCGGCGGGCCGGACTTTTAATTTTTCCTTGTGGATCCCACCGGGCTTTTTCATATCCCCGGCGGGCCAACCGGGGAAATAAAAAAGCCTGGCGAGAGTAATTATATATAGTAAACAGTGTGCTTACCGCGGTCCTTTAGCTAGGAAAATCCTTGGGGAGTGTATCCGAGTGCCGAGTATAGTCATCTCCTTGTGAATTGACCTAAGGTTATAGAGTCACATGTCCTTTTTTTTTGGGTCGAACGTGATTCTTAATTCGGTAACCACTTCTGAAAATTTTTAATTCCTTTACCAAACATAAAGGTACGAAACCAAAAGAGTTGAAAATTTGGAGAGTCATGCTCATTGCGACAAAGCCATTGGTCCAAATGAGAGATGGAATTGGTTTTAGAAGATGAGCATATGTAAATGACGAGTCGATAGTCAAGGGCTGGATGTTCCGTACTAGTGTATTTGGCATATAAAGATCCTTGAAGTCTTGAATTTTTCACCATCATAGATTTGAGTTGATATACATTGTCACTGCACAATATAAGAGCTATAATCCATATAATTGCATTGAGAAACTTATAGCATTATTGTAGTTATTATGCCGTGCATAGAGTGTAATGTGTATGTTTGCTCACAACATAGGTGATCGATATGTGGATTGACTAGCCTGCATTGAAAATCTCATATTGTGCATTTTGGTTACTTTCATAGTGAATGGTTTTTTAATATATCTTGAAAATAAAAAAAATGTTTTAAAAAGTGAACATCTGGTTCTTTTGTCTTCAGTTGTAATTTAAAAGCAATGGAGCAAAATGTGGGCACAAGTGGTACGAAGAAGCCAAAGAATAAAAAAGCTCCTGGCACAGAGTGGGATTATGCTCACAACATATGCGGCCGATATATGGAGTGGTAATGTAAATTTTATCTCACAACAAAATCAGGCGACGCACCATGTATTAAGGACCATTTTCTGGGTAGCATTAAAAATATTTGTAAGAAATGTGAATATCCTCAGGCACCTGCAATTGCAAAGCGTTTGAGAGAAGAGCTCACCAAAAAGGGTGGCAAGAGACAACAAATATATAACTCTAGGGTTGCAAGTCAAGAGTTGTCAGAGCCAAATATTAACTTTGCAGATCCTGTGGTGACGCCAACTAACCTTGGAGGACAGCCTACACAGGGGGAGAAAATTTCAAGCAGCATTTCTTTTAAGCGTCACAATGAAGGTGGAGTTGGTCAAATGCGTCAAAAATCATTACATCAAAGCTTTCAAGTGCAGTCTCTAGAAGAAGCACAAATTGCACTCGCCAAAGCAATATTTTTCACTGGAAGTGCTTTGGTCATGGTAGAGAGCAATCATTGGAAGGCTGCTTGGAAGAAAATTGGCGAGTTTGACCCAGGATTTTTAGCTCCCTCTTATCACACGATACTAAATTTTTTCTTGGACAAATGTTACATCGAAGTCAAAGAGCGCGTTGGCAAAATAATACTTGGACATATTTCACTTTCAAGATGCACAACTGTGAGTGATGGCTAGTCAAATGTTCAAAGAAGACCGCTGATCAATGTAATGCTGGTTTGTCCAAGGGGGGAAACATTTATTAAGGAGATTGATAGTTTTGGTGCAATTAAAAGTGAAAAATACATTTCTAAAGTCTTGATTAATGTAATTGAAGAAATTGGTGCTGAACATGTCGTTCAAGTAATCATAAACAACGCAAAGAATTATAAAAATGCCAATAAATTAATAAAGAAGTGCTTTCCACACATTTTGCCAATGGTTGTACTACGCACAGCTTAAACTTGGTAGTGAAGGATTGGTACACTAGAGAAGAAACCACATGGTTCGCCAAAATAATTGACACAACGCATTAGGTTGTGAAATTTATCTTGAAACGACAAAGAGTGCTCGATTTGTATAGAATGCGCATGTTAGTGATGTTGAAACTTCCTGTTAAAACTTGGTTCTGCACGCACTTTTATACATTGGAATCACTTCTCCACAATAAGTGCGCTGTGATTGACACATTCAATTGCACGGCCTTTGATGAATGGCAGCTTGAGTAGAAAGAAAAGTGAAAGATAAAATTACTTGTCTACGTGGCGACGTAAACAAGGCTGCTTGGTGGAGGAGTGTAATGGATGCATACCATGTAATGATGCCCGTTATGTTCGTGAATCACAACCTTGATCAAAGGGCCAAATTTGAGCAAAGTGTGGATGACATGGTGATCAGTCCAATAGAGTCTTGAAATCCCAAAGAGTTGAAAGAGTCTATAGTAGAGAAGGAGTGGCGACTACCATTCTCAAACAAACAGCGAAGAATTTTGGCCAAGTATTTTCATGCAAGGTGGAGAGCGCTCATAGTCCGCTCCATAGCGTTGCTTACATGCTTAATCCGGAGTATTGGAATTTAGATCTGATGTTCAATACAGAGGTTGTTAGTGATTTTTATCACGTGGTCAACACGTTCTTCTCCAACGTTCATGACTGAGTTAATAACATCAAATAAATGAGTGCTATTTAGATTAAAAGAAGGTCCTTTTGCGAATGATTTTTTACAGGTAATGGCAAAAGAACAACCTGCATGGAAGTGGTGGAGAGCATAACACTACCTTACGTCCCCTTGTAATGAAAGTACTGGCACAATGTGCAGCGAACTCAAGTTCAAAGAGAAACTAGTGTATATACAAGTATGTTCACAACACTATTCGCAACAGACTATTAGCAGACAAAGCGAAAAAATTAATGGATATGTTTTGCAATGAAAAGATATTGAATCACATCGAGAGTGCTGGCTATGAGGAGGAAATGCCAACCTGGTTGTATGATTGTCAAAACGAAGACGAAGAAGAGTTCAATGTTGGTGTATCTCAATGCACTATAGATGAAATAGAAGAGAATCTGATAATAGGTGTGGAGGTTGAATTACAAGGAGATCCATGACACTCGGACTTAGAACTAGATAACAGCTTTACAGATTCAATATAGCTTGAGAGTAGAATGAAGATCGTGTCAAAAACCATTGTAAAAGACCTTGTATTCAATGTGTTTTGATCATATACAATGCTTCATATTTGCGATTATACTCCGTCTCTGTGTGTCTTTTCTTTTCTTGTGTTTTGTGCTTGCAAGAGCGTAAGTGCTCTTCTCTCAAAGCCTATTGGTTCGTGAGAGAGTAGGGGCAAGAAAAGGAAGCGATACTCGGGCAAGAAGTAACCATCTTCTTCTCCATGTGGTACAACCATCACCATTGGGATATTTGGGAGGCATCATTGTCAATCTCTAAGTTCAAAACTTGTTTTCATGGGAGATCATGTAGCTTAAGGCTTTTTTTTGGGGGCCAAAAGTCTGATTTGGACAAGTTTTGACCTTGTTTTCTATTTAAAATTTCTTTCGCATACTGGTTTGTAAAGAATTTTAAATTTTTGTAAGAATGGCAAATTCAAGTTTTGTGCAAAATATTGGTTTTTTACATAAATGGAAAAATAAAAAGGAAACATGCAAATTGTTTTTTACATAAATATTGGTTTTTTACATAAATGGCAAAATAAAAAGGAAACATGCAAATTGTTAGTGAGAAGTGGATTGAGGACAACTTAAGTGGATTGAGAATAACTTCCATGCTTGGAAGTTTGGAATTACAAATTTTATGAAATGTAAAGGTTTTTGGGACTACATAAACATCTCTATTGAGAAGTCTGAAAAGAGCAATTTTAGAAAGAAGTGCTATACCTTGGAAATTCATGGAGAGCTGCTAAAAGGATCCTCATCATTTTAGAAAAGGAGAAACTAAGGTTAGGGGCATATAGGTGAGCTAGTTTGTAAGTGTGTCTATGCTACAGATACCTTGGAATGCGGGCATACCACAACATTCTTCTAGAGTTCCATCACTCACTAATCCCCATGGATCTCCAAATGGGAACTAATTAAACTTGTTGACCCATCTGAAGAGAGATTGCTATGAGGATTACAACAAAGAACGTAGACATCTTGCTGGTTTATAATGTGAGAACACCAAAAGGTGGAAAAAAGCAAACTCAATGAAGGGTCAATTTCAACTAAAATGGAAGTGAGATTGCTTTGAGTTCAAAGAGCTCTGGAAAACCTAGACCTTGTGTTGATGCCCATCTATGAGTCAAATTTGAAGTGAAAAGCTAATCCAAAAACAAAGGATATTTACTTTGGAGTGATAACAAAAAAGAATGATTCTTTTCTCTAAACATTCAATGGCATAAGCAATGGTCGGAATTGAGGTGGGGAACAAATGTTAGGAACATATGGGATCACCCAAGGCCTCAAGCGATGAAGGTTTTTTTATGGAAGAAGTTGTGTGATGCTATTCCAATTAGGGACAAGATTTTAGTTAGAGAAATAGGTTCAAATAGATGTCGGGTTGCAAAATAGCTAGTGAAGATTTTCCATACCAGTTGAAGGATTGCCTTAGCGGTCTGACAGGCAAGGTCTGTAAATGGATAGAAGTCATGGAGAACTACTTTTGGCAAAAACAACTTAATCCTAGGAGGAAAGATTATTAATACTTTTTCTCTGCCTATATGCACACAAGTTGTCCGTTTTTGTTACTTTAAACAAGTTTGGAGCTATAGGAATAAATACATTTTTGAAGATAGCTTGGCAACAAGATTGCTCAAGAAAGCATAGAAAGGATCGTATCTATAGGGAAAAAGAGAAGCCCTAGTGAGTGGGTTCAGGCACTGCAAGTACTCCCAAAGTAACTTAGATAACACTTAGAAACTAGTTAGTGCTTCATGCATGTTTAAGTGCGATATCCTACTTTGGTAATGTACATGTGTCTTTGGTGATATTGATATCAAGAACCACCTTGGTTGTACTTATGGTTCCTCAAGGCATGTCTTGTGCTTGAGAAAAACAATGATTCCTTTGTTTGATTGATATAATATCCCCTCCCTTTCACAATTGTGACTATGGCAAAAATAAGAAAGGAATGCTATACCCAAGCAAACAAAGTCATTGAAGGACTGACATCAAGGATCAATCAAAGTAATGTAATGGTTATCTGTGACTCTTTCAATAGCAATTTTGGCCACATACAAGATGTAGATTCCCCACTACTAGGTATAAAGACAACTTTTATGCTAGGGGAGTGACACTAAAATCCCCAACGTCGCTACTAGGCATTCATGCACTATTTTTTATTGTTACCTAAAGGTGAGTTGGATATGTAAAACTAAAGCATAGGCATTAATGTAAAGGAGAATTCACACTAAGACAAACAAAAGATGAAAAAAAGGTAAACTTAACATTGGATTTTTCACATGTGTTAATGTATTTATTGTATTTACATCATAATCTAGATTTGTGTTCTATAACATGGGTAGCAAAAGCAACATTCTAGGTATGTGCACATTACTGCCAACTTCTAAAGTGTCAAAAGATTTTCATATATAACACAAAATGACAAAGGCCTAGCCCATCTTTCATGTGTGAGGATGCAACCTTTACACAATACAAGTGAAATTTTACACTCTCTATAGACCACTATGGAGTGTCACGATTCATCTTTGGAAGGATACAAACACCAAATTTATACCAGGTGTAGAAGAGTGTGTATCTAGGCTAAATCCAAAATCTTTTTGAACTTGGACAACAAAAAGTCAAATTATCATGGATACTTGGTCTGCCAAGATTTTTTTTTAATCTTGGTCTAATTTTTCCTTTTGAGCAACAACTTTTATGGTATTTGTACTCAAAAGATATTTCCTATATACAACCAGCTGATTACAAGAAAGAATTGTACTAATTTTCTCACTTTTACACTTGTGGACATGGATCTTGATCCATGTTTCTTTGTGGACAAACTAAATGAACACTAAATCACAATTACCGCTTGGTATCTTGAGAATAGGTTCCTGCTTTCTATTATATTTGGAGGGGTTTTAGTTAGTTAAAAGTCAAACCCAAAGTCTTCTTTGCAATTTTTGCACTAATTTAGTTTTAACACTTTTATTCTCTTTCTTTAGATATTTTTGCTATGGTTCCTTTGAAAACTATGCTTGCTTTAACTTCTGCTGCAACTTCAAAAAAATTTCAACCCAAAAGCTGATAGGGGAACATGGATTGTGATCTATGTTCCACCTCCATTTGCAATGAAGCTTATGAAACTTGTAGATACTAATGAGTTCTTCCTATTCTCAAAATCTTTTGCAAATTCTATAGCAAAAAGTTGACTATTTTCAACATTTGGTCTAACAGCCTAGCTTTGTGTGCAATTTCTTGCAATTTGATCTAATAAATTAGCTTTGTGTTTGACCAGGGATTTCAAAATGACATGATCACGCTCCAAAAACTTGTTAAAAACACAAAAAATGTCTGAGCATGTTATTATGTCATCTCCAAAATGCCATTTTTTGACCTAAAGGGCAACCCGGTGACTTATTGAAGCTCGACAGGCTTTTCATGACACCCGCCGGGCCTGGCGGGTATCTTAATTTTCCCAAGTGGACAATGGGTTTCTTGGAATAGCCTGACAACATGATAGACTATTTGTTGATCCCACCAAACCTGATTCACGTCCACGAAGCCTATAAATAGGCCCCGTCCGACTGCCTTACTATATCAAATCTATCACATCAAAGAGTTTTTGACACACAAAGCCTGTGATCAAAGGGTACTTTATGTATTATAATTTTGAGATTATAAATGATTTTTAATTGTAAATGTCGTTTGTAAATTTTATGGAAGTAGATTTGCATACTTTTTGTTTTTTATTTTTATGTAATCTTGCGGGGACAAACGGCCTCTAGTCAAATTTTGGCTCGGTGTGTCGTCATGAAATTGTAAGATTACAAGAACTAGAGATTCAAAGTGCTTTGTTCTGTAAGCATGTTCTCTACTCGATTCACGGCTTAGTGTGTCGTTGTTGAAGCAACAAAGTTCTTTTTTATTTTAACAATTCTTGTAGCACTACGAAAGAAAACATATAGCCGCTGGTAGATTGGCGATCAGAAACACTACCAGCCCAATCAAAATCTCTGTAGCCATGTACCCGTACCTGTGTACCTACATCATAAAAGAGAGCGTAATCCAATGTAGCTCTCACATACCTCAATTTATGTCTCATGGCATCCGAATGTGGATTCTTTGGCATCTGCATATATTGACTCACCAATCTAACTGCATAGCTCAAATATGGCCATGAGATCATCATGTATATAAGGATGCCCACAATCCTGCGATACATTGTAGCATCATCCAACACTTCTCCTTCATCAATCCTCAACTTCAAATTCTGATCCAAGGGTGTGGAAATAGGTTTACAATCCGCCATGCCATACTTCATAAGCATATCCAACCCATACTTCTTTTACGACAACCATATACCACCTTCATTACGTATCATCTCAATCCCCCAAAAATAGCACAGCTCACAAATCCTTAATGTCAAACTGATTGCGTAGAAGAGCTTTGACATGCCCTACCTCTTTCAAAGCATCATCTCAATCCCCCAAAAATAGCACAGCTCACAAATCCTTAATGTCAAACTGATTGCGTAGAAGAGCTTTGACATGCTCTACCTCTTTCAAAGCATCATCCCCAATGATAAGATCATCTACATAAATGGTAATGATCACAATCCCGACATTTATTTTTTGCACATACAATGAATGATTTGCATCTCCCATATGAAAGTTAATAGTGATAAACTGTGCTATCTTATCATGCCATGCTTAGGGAGATTGCTTCAGCCCATACAAAGCTTTTTGAAGCTTACATATCTAATTTGAATGACCTGTATCATGAAAACCTGGTGGCTGCTCCATATATACTTCCTCTTGAAAATCACCATGCAAGAAGGCATTCTTGACATCCATTTGATGCAAAATCCAACCCTTTGTTGCAACCACTGCAATAATAGCTCTAACGGTTTGCCATCTTGGCAATAGGAGCAAATGTCTCCTCATAATCAATGCCATATGTATGTGCATATCCTTGGGCTAGAAGTCTAGCCTCGTACCTGCTTATACTGCCATCACTATTATGTTTTATTGCCATACAATGCATCCATTTCCTCATTCATAGATACTTAACATTTTCAACCACCTCTTCAAAACATGTAGGCTCTACATCTTGTGCAACTTCTGCCATAAATGCAAGAAGTTTTGCCACATATCCATCGTACGTCAATCTGTCAACTGAAACCTGTTTCTTGCATACCTACATGGCTCTACATTGCTGCCAAGAGCCCTATTTTTAGCATATGCATGTAACCTTCTCACACTTTGGGTTCTAGCAGAAGGTAAACCAAGCTCCTGATCTAGACTATGTTAGGACCCACTTGAGTGTTCGTCTACATCATCATGCCCTGCATTAACATTAGGAAATCTCATGCCTTCATCAACTTTCTCTTTCCCTTTCTTAGATACATTTATTGAGCTTGAAGGACTCACTTATTTATGCAATCTTCCACTCCACGGGTTTGCAACATGGCTGCTTGCCGGTGACCCTTGCGGTCCACTCAACACTTGTGACTGCACATTTGAATTTTCAGCCACACTCTTGTTTACATCAACCCCTATATCAACCTTCACATGAGCATACAAAGTTTCCATCTCATCAAATACCATATCTCTGCTCACCCTCACTTGAGGCGTGATAGGATTGTAGCATTTGTAACCTTTCTGCTCAATGGAATAACCAATGAAAACACATTTTTCAGCTTTTGGGTCAAGCTTCGTTCTCCACTCATTTGGCACATGCACATAAGCAATACATTCAAATACTTTGAAGTGTGAAACATATGGTTTCTTCCCTATAAACTTCTCCTCAAGAGTCATATCATGTATTGCTATGGTAGGTGTCCTGTTCATAGTATAAACAATAGTAGAGGCAGCCTCAGCTCAATAACATGGGGGCATATTCTTCTCTTATCAATGCACGTGCAACCTCTGCAACGTCCTTGTTCTTGCAAAGTTGCAACACCATTTTGCTGTGGTATATACCTGCAAGAAAACTACCTCTAAATACCATGCTTTTTCAGAAAATTGCTGAATTCGTGGGAGAAGTATTCTCCCCCTCCATTCTGATTTCAAACAGTACACAAAATTTCCTGTTTTCTTTTCAACCATAGCATTGAAATTCTGAAAATGAGTGCACTTCACTCTTCTCCTTCATGAAGTAAACCTATACTTGGCGTGACCAGTCATCAATGAATGCAATATAAAACTTGCATCCTCCCATATTCTTTGCAGGACCCCATTTGATATGACTATACACAAGTGGTCATAGTCAGTAGCCGCTAGTAGGTGAGTGGCATAAAGTGTGCCATCACTCTCGAAAGGTAGATCGTGTCGATGAAGTCTAGCTATCGTATCATCGGCAAAGATCCATGTAGCTGCTCATACGTGCCAGTGGTAGGTGAGATGTATCGATCGTCTAGGTAGGCATGGAGCTTGATGTCTCAACATTCAATGGGGGGAGTTTAAAAGATCTAATGGAAATAGTCCCCCACCCTCATGGATGGAGAGAGAAACACTAACATAGTACTACATTAACATTGCATGAACAATACTTATTAAAGAGAGTGAGAGTTTAGAGAAATTGACACCAATAGAGGACCGGATTAGTTGGAGCCGGACCTCCCTCCAATAGGCATTTGTTGAAGTATTTAAGACTTTGGTGATCCATTAACAGAATGAAAGGAGTCCCCAATAAATAGTGCTTCCATGAGTCTAAGGCATGTAGAATTGCAAGGAGTTCCTTTTCATATATGCCTAGAGCTTGCTCAACAGGGTCGAGCCTTTGACTTTCATAGCCTATGGCGTTTCCTTCTTGAAGCAAAAAAGCTCCAAGGCAATCACCACAAGCATCACATTGGACCTCAAATGGCTTTGAGAGATCCGGTAGTGTAAGCCCAGGTTGAGAGATAATATTTTCTTTAAGCTTTTCAAAAGCATTGTTCTCCTTGGTAGACCATGTGTACCTAACGTTTTTCTTTGTTAGGTCATGTAATGGTCCTGCTATTAGTGAGAACTTTTCTATGAAGCATCTATAGTATGGAACATACCTATAAAGCTTCTTAACTCATGAAGATTCCTTGGTTTAGGCCATCCTTTTATTACCTCTAACTTTGATGAATCCATTTGGATGCCATCTTGAGAGATAATATGACCTAAATACTAAATCTCTTGTAAGAAAAATTCACTTTTCTTTTGATTAACATAAAGTTTATTCTCTCTTAGAACTTGAAACATTACCTGGAGATGTCGCTTGTGTTCGTCTAATGAATTAGAGTAGATGATGATATCATCAAAGAACACTCCAGTAAAGGGTTGGTGAGGCCTGAATAGCTTCTCCATCAAGCACTTGAATGTGGCTAGTGCATTGTGTTAAGTATGGAGCCTGATTTACCCTTGTAATTTTTTGTGGTAAAAGCGCACATTTGTAAGGCCCCCATTATGAGGAGAAGCCATCGTGCGTGAAGGAAAATCACTCACCGGAAACCAAAATTTTCACGGACAAGAATCAGGGACAACTTTAGAGGCCTCGGGGGCGGAGGCCCCCGAGGCTTTTTTTTCCGCCGGAATATTCCTTTTCGCCGAAATATTATGGCCAGACAGCGGCCGGAAAGTGGTCGGAAAACAACCGGTCGGTTGCCCGTGGCCGGTAGTCAATGGCCGATGGCAGGTGGTTGGAAGTCAATGGCCGGTGGCTGGTGGTCGGAAGTCAATGGCCGGTGGCTGGTGGCCGAATTCAATAGCCGGTGGCCGAATTCAAAAGCGGACTTGTCTTCTCAAGGGCGGCCACCCATGGGCGGATTGGAGGGTCCGATTTGGACCTATTCGCACAAGGGCGGCTACACATGGCTGCCTCTCATAAGAGAGGGCAGCCCTTTTGGCCTATAAAAGGAGGCCATTTTTACACACATTTCATAGTGTGAAGTTGATGCAACAAGGTGAGTGTGAGGTGGTGAGGGTGAAGCAAGGCAGGAGCTCTATCAAGGGTTTAATCCCTTTGTAAACTACTTCTTCTTTTGAAGTGCTAAAGCCATTGAGTGGCTGCTTTCCCATGGACGTAGACCACATTGGGTGAACCACGTATATCGTGTGTACTCTCTCTCTCTCTCTACTCTATAATCTCTTGTGTGTGAAATCTATCTCTCTCCATTAAGTAATCTACTCAAAAATCTATTTAGCTACGTCTTATTTTCTAACAACTGGTATCAGAGCAAGGTTTGCTCGTAGCTAAATTATCTCAAGGAAAGGATTCCTTGATTTGAGTGGGAGTTATGGCAGAGGAAGGGAAGCTCAAGATTGAGAAGTTCAATGGAAAAATTGGAAGATGCAGATTGAAGACTATCTCTACCAGAAGGACCTCTATTTGCCACTAGGCGGTCTTGCGAAGAAGCCCGCAACAATGGCAGATGAAGCATGGATTGTCCTTAATCGAAAGGCACTGGGAACAATCCGGTTAAGCTTGGCGTCAACGGTGGCCTTCAATGTTTCGGAGATGAAGACCACGGAGGACTTGATGAAGTCACTTGACGACTTCTACGAGAAACCATCGGCATCCAATAAGGTATTTCTTATGAAGCGCTTGTTCAATCTAAAGATGGCAGACAATGGTTCAGTTGCAGAACACCTAAATGACTTTAACACAAACATAAGTCAACTTCGATCAGTGAAAATCAATTTTGATGATGAAGTGCGATCTCTCCTTATACTATCATCTCTACCGGATAGTTGGGACAGCCTTGTGATGGCTGTAAGTAATTCTATCTCTGGTACAAATACTCTTAAGTTTGATGATGTTGTGGGTGTTCTCCTAAGCGAGGAAATATGAAGGAGAAGCACAGGAGAATCATCAAGTGCTGCATTGTTAGTGGAAACAAGAGGAAGGCCTAAGGAGAGGTTCAAAAACCAAAAGGGTCGTGATCGCTCAAGGCGAAGCAAGTCACACACAAAGTCAGTTCTTGAATGTTGGAACTACGGCAAGAAGGGCCACGTCAAGAAGGATTGCTGGTCCAAGAAGAAGAAGGAGACTGAGTCTCAAGACAACAAGCCAACATCGGAGGCCAATGTGGCAGGTAAAGTAGAGCAAGATGCTCTAATTCTCTCATTAGACAATGTGTCTAATTCCTGGATAGTAGATTCCGGGGCTTCATTCCATGCGACACCATACAAGCAACATTTCCAAGATTACACCAAAGGTAATTTTGGGTATGTATACTTGGGAGATGATGAAGCTTGTGAGATTGTCGGAAAAGGTACAGTTTCTGTCAAAACTGCTAATGGAAATGAATGGAAGCTTAAAGATGTTAGGCATGTTCCTTCTCTTTGGAAAAATTTGATCTCTACAGGACAATTGGACGATGAAGGTCACAACATTGCATTCGGAAACAAACGGTGGAAGATCTCAAAGGGATATTTGGTGGTTTCCAAGGGAGAAAAAGTCGGTACACTTTACTTGTGTACTGTTAGCACGCAACCTTCAGCTTGTGCAGCAACTACAGAAGTTGACAGTGCGGTGTGGCACTACCGACTTGGGCATATGAGTGCCAAAGGAATGCAAATCCTTCAAACAAAGAAGCTTCTACCCAGTTTGAAAGAAGTGGACTTAGAGTTCTGTGAAGATTGTGTTTATGGTAAACAAAAGAGGGTAAAATTTCAAAAATCAGGAAATGAAAGAAAAAATAAAAAACTTGAGTTGGTTCATTCTGATGTTTGGGGTCCTGCAAGTACACCATCACTTGGTGGCTCATTGTACTATGTAACATTCGTAGACGATGCGACTAGAAAAATATGGGTTTATGTCATGAAGAATAAATCCGATGTATTTTCCATATTTCAAAGGTGGAAAGCCTTTGTGGAGAATGAAACAAGTACCAAGGTTAAATGCCTCAGATCCGACAATGGAGGCGAATATTGCAGCCAAGCTTTTGAAAGATTTTGTGCTAGCAATGGCATTCGGAGGCAAAGGACAACCCCAAGGACACCTCAACAAATGGGATTTCAGAAAGGATGAACAGGACAATCATGGAACGAGCACGAAGCATGGGGCTACATGCAGGCCTACCGCTTGAGCTTTGGGCGGAAGCTGTAAGTACGTCTGTGTACTTAATCAATCGGTCACCCTCAACGGCATTGGATGGGGAAGTTCCAGAAGAGGCATGGACAGGTAAACCAATGAATTATGCATTTCTCAAAGTGTTTGGGTGTGAGGCTTTCATGCACATGGATAGAAGCCTAAGATCAAAGCTAGATGCAAAGTCCAAAAAGTGTTTCTTCATTGGCTATGGAGAAGGTGACTTTGGGTATCGCCTATGGAATCCTGAAGATGGTAAAATCTTAAGGAGTAGGGATGTAATTTTTAACGAACAAAATATGTACAAAGATTACTTGGAAAGAAAACAAACAAAAGAAACAGGTGATGAGTACATGGAGCTTGAGGACGGTGAAGACTCAAGGACTGCAAACAGTGACAATGTGCAACAACATCAACCAAATGAGGAGCCTTAACCTATTCCCCGAAGATCTACAAGAGCAAGTAGACCTCTAGAAAGGTTTGTTCCTTCCTTCAACCATCTCTTGATCTCAGATTCTGGAGAGCCGGAATCATACGAAGAAGCTATGCAACATGAATCCAAAGAAGAATGGACGAAGAGCATGCAAGTGGAGATGGACTCACTACATCGCAACCAAACATGGGAGTTGGTTGAGTTGCCTAAAGGTAAGCGGGCACTTCAAAACAAATGGGTGTACAAGGTGAAGGAAGAAGAAGGTGGGAAGAAAAGGTACAAGTCTAGGCTTGTGGTAAAAGGTTTTTCTCAAAAGAAAGGTATTGACTTCAATGAAATATTTTCTCCTGTTGTAAAAATGAACTCAATTAGGCTTGTCTTAAGCCTTGTGGCTGCTCATGATCTAAATCTCAAGCAAATGGATGTAAATACGGCATTCCCTCACGGTGACTTAGAGGAGGAAATCTACATGCTTTAACCAAAGGGGTATGAAGTAAAAGGTAAGGAGAAAATGGTTTGCAGATTAAAGAAGAGCTTGTATGGTTTAAAGCAAGCATCAAGAAAATGGTACTTGAAGTTTGATCGATGGATGTTGGATCATGGATTCACAAGATGCAACTCGGATCACTGTGTCTACACGAAGAATTTGGGAGATGGGAAATTCATCATCCTAAGGTTGTATGTTGATGACATGTTGATTGCAAGTGCTAACATGCAGGACATCAAAGACCTAAAAGAGGAGCTGTCCAAATCTTTTTCAATGAAAGATTTAGGTGCTGCAAAGAGGATACTTGGTATGAAAATATCAAGGGACAGGACGAAGAAGACAATAAAGCTATTTCAAGAAGATTACATCAAGAAGGTACTAGAAAGGTTTGCAATGCAAAATGCAAAACTAGTTTCTACACCTTTGGCTGGTCATTTTAAACTAACGAAGGATATGTGTCCAAAGACACAAGAGGAGATACCCTATATGTCTAAAGTTCCATATGTTGCAGCGGTAGGTTCTCTAATGTATGCTATGGTCTGGACAAGGCCAGACATTGCACATGCAGTGGGAGTTGTGAGTAGGTTCATGGATAACCCAGGTAAAGAGCATTGGCAAGCTGTGAAATGGATACTTAGGTATCTAAAAGGGACAACAACAAATGCTTTTTATTTTGGAGGAACTGATATTTTTCTAGAAGGGTATGCTGATGCAGATATGGCAGGTGAGAAAGATACTCGAAGGAGCACTACTGGCTATGTGTTCACGGTTGGAGGCACAGCAGTAAGCCGGGCTTCAAAGCTGCAGAAAGTGGTTTCACTTTCTACCACGGAAGCAGAGTATGTAGCAATGACGGAGGCAAGCAAAGAAATTCTGTGGCTTCACAGATTCTTAGAAGAGCTTGGATTCAAACAAGACAATTGTGTCTTGTACAGTGATAGCGAAAGCGCTATCCATCTTGCGAAGAACTCAGCCGTTCATTCAAGGACAAAGCACATTGAGGTGAAATATCACTTCATACGCACTCTTTTGGAAGAGGGACAGCTAAAGCTAGGAAAGGTGCATACAAGTGAAAATCCTGCAGACATGTTTACAAAGGTGGTCAACAAGGAGAAGTTGAGCTTTTGCTCATCTTCAATCGGCATTCAAGGATCAGAAGCCAGAATGGAAAGAAGTCACAGGTTTGGTTTGGAGATCAGTCTCCAAGTGGGAGATTGTTAAGTATGGAGCCTGATTTACCCTTGTAATTTTTTGTGGTAAAAGCGCACATTTGTAAGGCCCCCATTATGAGGAGAAGCCATCGTGCGTGAAGGAAAATCACTCACCGGAAACCAAAATTTTCACGGACAAGAATCAGGGGCAACTTTAGAGGCCTCGGGGACGGAGGCCCCCGAGACTTTTTGTTCGCCGGAATATTCCTTTTTGCTGGAATATTATGGCCGGACAACGGCTGGAAAGTGGTCGAAAAACAACCGGTCGGTTTGCAGGTGGCCGGTAGTCAATGGCCGATGGCAGGTGGTCGGAAGTCAATGGCCGGTGGCTGGTGGCCGAATTCAATGGCCGGTGGCCGAATCCAAAAGCGGACTTGTCTTCTCAAGGGCTGCCACACATGGGCGGATTGGAGGGTCCGATTTGGACTTATTCGCACAAGGGCGTCTACACATGGCTGCCTCTCATAAGAGAGGGCAGCCCTTTTGGCCTATAAAAGGAGGCCATTTCTACACACATTTCATAGTGTGAAGTTGATGCAACAAGGTGAGTGTGAGGTGGTGAGAGTGAAGCAAGGCGGGAGCTCTATCAAGGGTTTAATCCCTTTGTAAACTACTTCTTCTTTTGAAGTGCTAAAGCCATTGAGTGGCTGCTTTCCCGTGGATGTAGCCCACATTGGGTGAACCACGTATATCGTGTGTACTCTCTCTCTCTCTCTCTCTCTCTCTACTCTATAATCTCTTGTGTGTGAAATCTATCTCTCTCCATTAAGTAATCTACTCAAAAATCTATTTAGCTACGTCTTATTTTCTAACACATTGGTCAAGCCAAAAGACATGACAATGTATTCGTAAAGACCAAACGTAATGCGAAATGCGGTCTTTACAATGTCTTGATCAACTATCCTTAATTGATGATAGCCACTTTTTAGGTCAATCCTACTGAAGTAGATGGACCCTTGTAGCTTATCAAATAGGTCTTCTACTTATCAAATAGGTCTTCTACCCGTGGAACGGGAAACCTATTTTTGATAGTGATCCTATTTAGTGCTCTATAGTCGACACACATACGATATGTGCTGTCTTTCTTTTGATCTAGTAGTACAGGAGAAAAAAATGGAGATGATCTAGGCCTAACCATGCCCTTCTCAACTTACTCATGCACTTGCCACATAATCTCTTCTTGTTGAGCTTGAGAAACTCTATAAGGAGGTTTGTTAGGCGGTGAACTTCCTGGAAGAAGTTCAATTGCATGGTCATCATTACCTTGTTTAGGAGGTAGCTCACAAGGGATGTCATCAATAAAGACATCCTGAAACCCCTTGAGAAAATTGGATAACTCTAATTCCTTTTGATTGTGTATATTTTCTTTTGCTAAAAAATTAGCTTCATCTTGAGAATCTTTAACAAAAATCATGTACACGGAAATAGAGATCTTTATTGAGTTTTTGAAAGCTTGTGTATGTACAATGGGTATAGTGTTACCCATTTCCTTAGCATCTATATACATATCTTTTTCCCTGAACTTAAAGGAGATTCTCCTTTCAGAGAATTTAACATTAGCAGCCATTCGATCAAACCATGGTGCCCCTAGGATTACATCCTCATGCTTGAGAGGAGAGATAAACAAGTCCTCTTTGTCCACATAGCTTTGGACATGGAGCTTCAATTTCCCGATTAAGGGAGTGACTAAAGCTTCTTGCCCGTTAAAAGCACCGTCTCCGGGTAGGACATCTCCCATCTCGTAGGCTTGTATGCCTAGCTTGGTGGCCAACTCTATAGATATAAAAATATGAGTAGAACCAGGTCAAAGAGAATAAAAGCATCATGTTCTTTTACCTTTCCCCAAGCATGGCATAGAGGAGATCCTTTGTGGTGAATTTCCTCCTCTTGGATTTTGACCAAGGTAGCTCTAGGAGGTTCATGGCGGGTGTTCTTTTGGGGACAAGCGCGGTACACATGCCCTTGCTCGCCGCACTTGAAACATCGGTTATCCTTGCAATAACGCTCAAGCTCTTCAGGAGAGAGTTTATTTTTGTCTTTATAAACTCCCTTCTCTTTAGGCTTTGTTGGAGTTGCCCTTAGGAGACTTTTGGACATTGTCCTTCCCCTTAGGCTCATTGGAACCCTTGTTTTCCGTGGGCTTAGAATTTCTTCTAGCCCCCGTTTGGAAATTGATTTGTGAGGCCACCATAGTACGGTGTATAACCGCCGATATGGTGCGTGGCCTTTGGGAGTTGACATACTCCGCCATTTCTTTAGTTAAGCCCGCACAAAATTGTTGCTTTTGCTCTCCAAAATCCAACTTTTGGAAGACAGTGGCTTTGAGTTGTAGGTCCCAAAACTTGTCTGCATATTTGTGAATGGATTCATAGGGAGAGAGCTTCAAGATTTGCCATTCGGTGAGTACTTTGTCTTTGGCATTGGTGGCCAAAAACTGCTTCATAATGGAAGCTCTTAAAGTTTTCCATGTTCGTGGAGCTTCACCGTTGGCCCGTAGGCTAGACCACCGTTGCCTCGTGGAATTTTGAAAGTGCATAGCTACATGGCATAGCTTAGAGGACTCCGTGAAGCCCTCATCTTCAAACGCTGCATCGAATTGTTGGATAGAGGCCAAGACTTTGTTCGTAGCACCAAAGGTGCCATCATAGGTAAGGAAAGAGATGCTCTTCCCTCCCTCTTTGAACTTCTTGAGCTTGGACGACCTGTTCCATGCGGCATAGGATTTCCTATGGCCTCTTCTTTTTGATGGTTCAAAGGTTGCACCATCACTTTCTTTAGAAGATGAAGAATTTGAGGAAGATGGAGAAGAGGGTGACCTATTTCTCGCTTTTTTCTTGCCTTTATCTTCGTTGTCTTGACCATCACTTTCATAAGACAAAGAGGATGAAGAAGATGGAGAAGAGGGTGTCCTCTTTCTCGCCTTTTTCTTCTTTTGCTTTTTGTCATCCCTCTTTGAAGTATGGTGTGGAGAAGTATGCAATGGTCATCTCCGTTTTGGAGGCGATGGAGAGCATTTAGCCCGCCGTCTTCGTGGAGCCATCTCCACCGAGGTGGAAGGAGACTCACTTATTTCTCGTTCCTTTGGTGGAGGCTCTTGAATTCTCCTTTGAGAAGGAGATGCATCATCAAGGAGCAAATTTTTGAGCCCTTCATAGGGATCCTCTTCTTCTTCCCGAATTGGAGAGAGAACTCTTTTGGAAGTCTCATAAGGAGGCTTCCTAGGTGTTCTCTCGTCATGGTGGGGAGCTTGAAGAATCCCATGAGCAGGATGATGCCGTTGCACTTCACTTTGGAGGGATGGATTGCCCATAGCTTGTTGAAGCCTAGAAACAAGAAAGTTAACAAGCATCGAGGCATCATTAGTAGCTTGTTCATTAGCAAAATCAAAGTTATCAACATTAATTTTACTCTCTTACTATTGTCAGCCATTCTAACAACTTTTAGGTGTAAACTTTTTAGGTGTACTTTGGCACTTCAAGTCCTAGTTGCTACTCCTCTTTACCCCTTTAGAAAAAGCACTCAAGCTACTGTACTCGTGGCTCAAATACCATTAATTGCAAGGAATAGAAGAGAGGGTTGTTCAACACCAAAACAACACCGGCTCCTGTCAAGCTTCTCATAGCTCAATAGTGGTTAAGCCATAGGCAAGCCCCGTAGGACTTCACTATTAAGACCATAGCTCTTGACGGTGATGCTGCGTCAACTGCACAAAGGTAGGCGCACTGCAAGGCTGAAAAATCCCTATTCTACTTACTCACATGCAATTAATAGTACCAACCATTTATAGCTAGCTTGAGGACCTCCCTTCTTGACCAAGAAAAGAGAAACCTTGTGCTCTGATACCAATGTAACATTTAATGGCCTAGTAACTTGTATGTAGCGGAAAATAGCATGAACATAGTGAGCATTTGATCATTAGAATAGATTCCTAATGATATTAACAAGAGTGCTTGGGTGGAGAAAGCAACAAAAAGCATAACGCCTAGTTAGATAGCATGAACAATACTTAAAAAGAGAGAGAAATTAAGCAATTGACAACAGTTGCGGACCAGATTTTCATGGAGCCGGTCCCCCCTCCAAAAGGCTTTGTATTATGGTTTCTCCCATCAAGAGAGACATTTTACAATACAATGCTTTGTGTTCCTTCAATACTAGCTAGTGCAATGAAGATGGAAAATTCATGCACTAAGCAAAACACTTATCAAACACAACATCAATTCCCTCATGGTCTCAGACCCAAGACCTCACACACCTTCGAAGATGGTGCGAGCTAGCGGGGTATGAGAGTAGATTGAGATGAAGAAGGAGTATTCTTACGAGAAATATGTACATTTCCTCACATAATCACTCATATTAGCATAGATTAGCTTAGTAATTAGCATGGTAGAGGAGATGAGCATGCATTGAAGCTTGGCTCTTGGTTGGATTTGCATCACAAAGCCAAGAGTTGTTGGTGTAGGCCTCCCTTCTCACAAGCTTGGAGTAGGTGGTAAGCTTTCCATTAAAGCTTGAGAAGGAGAGAGAGTCTTCTTTACTTCACACATGAGATTGTGTGAGTGTGTGTGTGATAATGCCTTGCAAAAATCAGCCCCCTCTCTCTCTTGGTCGACCCCCCTTCCAATTTGCTCTTGCTACAGTCCTATTGAACCTCCCTAGGCTTAGCCAATGGGAATCAAGCAGTATAAGTGATAGCCTTCTGACATGTGTCCCCCTTTCCCCTTTTGTGAGAGATTTAGGTAATTATTTAATTCAACTAAACTCTCATTGGACCCCTTTGCCTCCTGGCCAACAGGAATCAGGCAAGCCATTGGGCTGCTGAATGCTCATTGGTCCCCTTGGGAGACTGTCCAATAGTCTTCTAGAGAGCTTAATTCTTATTGGTTCTTTTATTAAGTGTTTTTAAATTAATTAAACTAGATTTACTCTAGCCTAATTCTCATTGGTCCACCTCCAAGTCCATCCAATAGGAATTGGGTACACCTTGTGGGCATGTGGGCTAGGGAGCTGACATGTGTCCCTCATTTCCTTTGTGTAAAGGGAGCTTGTGTGTGTGTGTGTGTGTGTGTGTGTGATTTTATCTCTCATACTCTACTTGCAAGGCTCGCCCCCTCCTATGTAGGGATTGATAAAGACTTTTTGTGACACACAAGCATCCAATTTCCCTAGCGTTTGGCCATTGGACACAACCTTTGAATTTTGGAACCTTAGCATTTTGGAAGTCTTAATGGGATGTACCTTAGGGTCTTTTAAGCCCATTGTTGCACATTGCTCTTTTGCAGATGGCCCCCCCTTTGGATTCCTATTTTCCCTCCTTTGGATCCCTACTGTGGCTGGTCTGCTAGCTTAACCAATATTCTAGCTTTTTCTCCCCTGGCACTTCCCCATATTAAATGATCAGTTTAACCTGAGGAAATCATTTAGGAGAATTAGATATTGATTATTATGACAAGGGGTATTTTGCTTATGAGATTCAACCTTTGAAGTTTGAAGTATGGGCGCTAGGTTTGTCCAAACTCCATGATCGTGTGAGGTAACAGATTGTTTGAACTAGGGATTTCATTGACATAATCAGGCTTGTGTGATTACGTTAATAACTCTAGTATCTATATAAGAAAATCCTTGTTCTTGCAAAGTTGCAACACCATTTTGCTGTGGTATATACCTGCAAGAAAACTACCTCTAAATACCATGCTTTTTCAGAAAATTGCTGAATTCGTGGGAGAAGTATTCTCCCCCTCCATTCTGATTTCAAACAGTACACAAAATTTCCTGTTTTCTTTTCAACCATAGCATTGAAATTCTGAAAATGAGTGCACTTCACTCTTCTCCTTCATGAAGTAAACCTATACTTGGCGTGACCAGTCATCAATGAATGCAATATAAAACTTGCATCCTCCCATATTCTTTGCAGGACCCCATTTGATATGACTATACACAAGTGGTCATAGTCAGTAGCCGCTAGTAGGTGAGTGGCATAAAGTGTGCCGTCACTCTCGAAAGGTAGATCGTGTCGATGAAGTCTAGCTGTCGTATCATCGGCAAAGATCCATGTAGCTGCTCATACGTGCCAGTGGTAGGTGAGATGTATCGATCGTCTAGGTAGGCATGGAGCTTGATGTCTCAACATTCAATGGGGGGAGTTTAAAAGATCTAATGGAAACAGTCCCCCACCCTCATGGATGGAGAGAGAAACACTAACATAGTACTACATTAACATGGCATGAACAATACTTATTAAAGAGAGTGAGAGTTTAGAGAAATTGACACCAATAGAGGACCGGATTAGTTGGAGCCGGTCCTCCCTCCAATAGGCATTTGTATTATAGCTTCTCCCATGGCGGGAGACTTGATTACAATACAACTTATTGTGTTCCTTGAGACCTTCTTGATGAAGTGAAGATGGAAAGCTTCACTCACCAAGCAATAGCATAACAACAACACAAAACATGATTGGCATGAACTTGAAATGGGGCCAAGCCTCAATCCCAAGACCTCAAACACCATGAAAGGTGAAGAGAGCTGGCAGGGAGTGAGGAAGAAGAGAGAAGTATGTAGAAGTATCTCTACAAGAAAGAAATACCCCCTTGCACATAATCACTCATAGCTTTGTAGCATATCTTAGCAGAGTGTAATGGAGATTGAGAGATTGACCAGCAAGCATGAGCATTCTCTTGTGTGGATTTGCATCCATAGCCAAGAGCTTGTTGTAGTAGGCACTCAACTTTTCAAGCTTGGAGAAGGAGATGGAGTTCTTGCTTCACAAGAGTGTGTGAAGAGAATGAGAGAGAAGAATGGGCTCGTGGGAATCTCATGAGAGAGTGAGAGAGAGGCTTAATCTACCCACTTTCTTGGGGCCTCCTGGAAGCTCATTGGGCCATGTAGGCTCTTGGCCATTGAGGGCCAAGATTAATCTTGGGCAAGGGGTGTAGCCTTTGGACAAGTGTCCTTCTTTCCTCTTGTGAGGCTAAGCAAGCACTGTCATAATAATCAATATCTAATTCTCCTAAATGATTTTCTCATATTAAACTGATCATTTAATGTGGGGAAGTGCCAAGGGAGAAAAAGCTAGAATATTGGTTAAGTTAGCAGACCGGCCACAGTAGGGATCCAAAGGAGGGAAAATAGGGATCCAAAGGGGGGGCCATCTGCAAAAGAGCCATGTGAAACAACGGGCTAAAAAGACCCTAAGGTTCAGCCCATTAAGACTTCCAAAATGCTAAGGTTCCAAAATTCAAAGGTTGTGTCCAAAGGTCAACCTTAGGGAAAATTGGATGCTTAGTGTGTGTGCCCAAAAAGTCTTTCTGCATCCCTACATGGGAGGGGGCGAGCCCCAAAGCTAGGGGATGAGAGAGAAAACCACACACACACACACACAGGCTCCCTTTACACAAAGGGAATGAGGGACACATGTCAGCTCCCTAGGCCAGATGCCCACAAGGTGTGCCCAATTCCTATTGGAAGACCCTTGAAGTGGACCAATGAGAATTAAGCTAGAGTAAATCTAGTTTAATTAATTTAAAAACATTTAATAAAAGAAACCAATAAGAATTAAGTGTCCTAGAAGACTATTGGGCAGTCTCCCAAGGGGTCCAATGAGCATTCAGAAGCCCCATGGCTTGCCTGATTCCTATTGGCCAGGAGGCAAAGGGGTCCAATGAGGGTTTAGTTTAATTATTTAATTATCTAAAGCTCTCACAAAAGGGGAAAGGGGGACACATGTCAGAAGGCTATCACTTATGCTGCTTAATTCCTATTGGCTTGACCTGGGGAGGTCCAATGAGGAAAAAGCCAGCCTAACTTAGCAGCTAGGGCTCGCCCAAGAGAGAGGGGGGGCTGATTTTTGCTTGGCATTCACTCTCACACTCTCACACTTGACCATGTGTGAAGGGAAAAATACTCTATCTCCTCCCAAGCTTTAATGGAGAGCTCATCACCTACTCCAAGCTTGTGAGATAGAAGCCTACATCAACACTCTCTTGGCATGTGGATGCAAATCCAACCAAGAGCCAAGCTTCAATGCATGCTCATCCTCTCTACCAAGCTAATTACTAAGCTAAGCTATGCTAATATGAGTGATTATGTGAGGAGATGTACTTCTTTCTCGTAAGATACTTCTTTTTCCTCTCAATCTACTCTCATACCCTGCTAGCTCTCACCATCTTCGAAGGTGTGTGAGGTCTTGGGTCTGAGAACGGGGATAATTCAAGTTGTGTTTGATTAAGTGTTTTGCTTGGTGTATGAAGCTTCCATCTTCATTGCACTAGCTAGTCTTGAAGGAACACAAAGAATTGTATTGTACAATGTCTCTCTTGATGGGAGAAACCATAATACAAAGCCTTTTGGAGGGGGGACCGGCTCCATGCAAATCCGGTCCTCAACTGTTGTCAATAGTTTAATTGCTCTCTCTTTTGAAAGTATTGTCGATGCTATCTAACTAGGTGTTATGCTTTTTGTTGCTCTCTCCACCCAAGCACTCTTGTAATTCTCATTAGGAATCTATTCTAATGAAATGCCCACTATGTTCATGCTAATTTCCGCTACAAATAAGATTTTAGGCCATTAAATGTTACATTGGTATCAGAGCTCAAGGTTTCTCTTTTCTTGCTCAAGAAGGGAGGTCCTCAAGCTAGCTACAAATGGTTGGTATTATTAATTGCCTGTGAGTAAGTAGAATAGGGATTTTTCAGCCTTGCAGTGCGCCTGCCTTTGTGCAGTTAACGGGGCATCACCGTCGAGAGCTATGGTCTTAATAGTGGAGTCCTACGGGGCTTGCCTACGGCTTAACCACTATTGAGCTATTAGAAGCTTGACAGGAGCCGGTGCTGTTTTGGTGTCGAAAGACCCTCTCTTCTATTCCTTGCAATTAATGGTATTCGAGCCGCGGGTACAGTAGCTTGAGTGCTTTTTCTAAAGGGGTAAAGAGGAGTAGCAACTAGGGCTTGAAGTGCCAAAGTACACCTAAAAAGTTTACACCTAAAATTGTTAGAATGGCTGACAATATTAAAGAGAGTGAAATTAATGTTGATAACTTTGATTTTGCTCATGAGCAAGCTACTAATGATGCTTCAATGCTTGTTAATTATCTTGTTTCTAGGCTTCAACAAGCCATGGGCAATCCATCTCTCCAAAGTGAAGTGCAACGGCAGCTCCGTGCTCACGGGATTCTCCAAGCTCATCACCATGACGAGAGAACACCTAGGAAGCCTCCTTGTGAGACTACCAAAAGAGGTCTCTCTCCGATTCGGGAAGAAGAAGAGAATCCATATGAAGGGCTCAAGAACTTACTTCTTGATGATGCATCTCCTTCCCAAAGGAGAACTCAAGAGCCTCCACCTGAAGGAACGAGAAAGAAGCGAGTCTCCCGCCACCTCGGCGGAGATGGCTCCACGAAGACGGCGGGCTAAACGCTCTCCATCACCACCAAAGCGGAGAAGACCATCACACTCTTCTCCACGCCATAATTCAAAGAGGGATGATAAAAAGCAAGAGAAGAAAAAGGCGAGAAAGAGGACACCCTCTTCTCCATCTTCTTTATCCTCTTCCTCTTATGAAAGCTATGGTGAAGACGACAAAGATCAAGACAAGAAAAAGGCGAGAAAGAGGTCACCCTCTTCTCCACCTTCTTCAAATTCTTCATCTTCTGAAGAAAGTGATGGTGCAACTTTTGAACCATCAAAAAGAAGAGGCCATAGGAAATCCTATGCCGCATGGAAGAGGTCGTCCAAGCTGAAGAAATTCAAAGAGGGAGGGAAGAGCATCTCTTTCCTTACCTATGATGGCACCTTCGGTGCTACAGACAAAGTTTTGGCCTTTATCCAGCAATTCGATGCGGCGTTTGGAGATGAGGGCTTCACGGAGTCCTCTAAGCTACGCCATGTAGCTATGCACTTTCAAAAGTCCGCCAGACAATGGTGGTCTAGCCTACGAGCCAACGGTGAAGCTCCACGAACATGGAAGGCTTTAAGAGCTTCCATTATGAAGCAGTTTTTGGCCACCGATGCCAAAGACAAAGTACTCACCGAATGGCGAAGCTTAAAGCTCTCTCCCAATGAATCCATCCACAAATATGTAGACAAGTTTTGGGACCTACAACTCAAAGCCACTGTCTTCAAAAAGTTGGATTTTGGAGAGCAAAAGCAACAATTTTGTGCGGGCTTAACCGAAGAAATGGCGGAGTATGTCAACTCCCAAAGGCCACGTACCATATCGGCGGTAATACACCATACTATGGTGGCCTCGCGAATCAATTTCCAAACGGGGGGTAAAAGAAATAATAAGCCCCCGGAAAACAAAGGTACCAATGAGCCTAAGGGGAAGGACAATGTCCAAAAGTCTCCTAAGGGCAATTCCAACAAAGCTAAAGAGAAGGGAGTTTACAAAGGAAAGAATAAACTCTCTCCTGAAGAGCTTGAGCGTTATCGTAAAGATAACCGGTGTTTCAAGTGCGGCGAACAAGGGCATGCGTACCGCGCTTGTCCCCAAAAGAACAACCGCCAAGATCCTCCTAGAGCTTCTTTGGTTGAAATCCAAGAGGAGGAGATTCACCAAACTCACCACAAAGGATCTCCTCTATGCCATGCTTGGGGAAAGGTAAGAGAACATGATGCTTTTATTCTCTTTGACCCTGGTTCTACTCACAATTTCATATCTATGGAGTTAGCCACCAAGCTAGGCATACAATCCTACGAGATGGGAGATATCCTACCCGCAGACAGTGCCTTCAAGGGGCAAGAAGCTTCAGTCACTCCCTTAATCGGGAAATTGAGGCTTCATGTCCAAGGCTATGTGGACAAAGAGGATTTCTTTATCTCTCCTCTCAAGCATGAGGATGTAATCCTAGGGGCACCATGGTTTGACCGTCTGGCTGCCCATGTTAAATTTCCTGAAAGGAGAATCTCCTTTAAGTTCAGGGAAAAGGACATGTATATAGATGCTAGGGAGATGGGTAACACCATCCCCATTGTACATACACCAGCTTTCAACAAGTCAATAAAGAGCTCTATTTCCGTGTACATGATTTTTGTTAAAGATTCTCAAAATGAACCTAATGCTTTAGCAAAAGAAAATAAAAGCAACCAAAAGGAATTAGAGTTATCCAATTTTCTCAAGGGGTTTCAAGATGTCTTTATTGACGACATCCCTTGTGAGCTACCTCCTAAACGAGGTAATGACGACCATGCAATTGAACTTCTTCCAGGAAGTTCACCGCCTAACAAACCTCCTTATAGAGTTTCTCAAGCTCAACAAGAGGAGATTATGCGGCAAGTGCATGAGTTAATTGAGAAGGGCATGGTTAGGCCTAGCTCATCTCCATTTTGCTCACCTGTGCTATTAGTGCAAAAGAAAGACGGCACATATCGTATGTGTGTCGACTATAGAGCACTAAATAGGATCACTATCAAGAATAGGTTTCCCGTTCCACGGGTAGAAGACCTATTTGATAAGCTACAAGGATCGACCTACTTCAGTAGGATTGACCTAAAAAGTGGCTATCATCAAATAAGGATAGTTGATCAAGACATTGTAAAGACCGCATTTCGTACTACATTTGGTCTTTACGAATACATTGTCATGCCTTTTGGCTTGACTAATGCACCAGCCACATTTAACCGCTTGATGGAGAAGCTGTTCAGACCTCATCGAACCTTCACTGGAGTGTTCTTTGATGATATTATCATCTACTCTAATTCATTAGAGGAACATAAGCAACACCTCCAGGTAATATTTCAAGTTTTAAGAGAGAATAAACTTTATGTTAATCGAAAGAAAAGTGAATTTTTCTTGCAAGAGATTCAATATTTAGGTCACATTATCTCTCAAGATGGAATCCAAATGGATCCATCCAAGTTAGAGGTAATAAAAGGATGGCCTAAACCAAGGAATCTTCATGAACTAAGAAGCTTTATAGGTATGTGTGCATACTATAGACGCTTCATAGAAAAGTTCTCACAAATTGCGGGACCATTACATGACCTAACAAAGAAAAATGTTAGGTATACGTGGTCTGCTAAGGAGAACAATGCTTTCGAAAAGCTTAAAGAAAAGCTTATCTCTCAACCTGTGCTTACACTACCGGATCTCTCAAAACCATTTGAGGTCCAATGTGATGCTTGTGGTGATTGCCTTGGGGCTGTTTTGCTCCAAGAAGGGCACGCCATAGGCTATGAGAGTCGAAGGCTCGACCCTGTTGAGCAAGCTCTAGGCATATACGAAAAAGAACTCCTTGCAGTTCTACATGCCTTAGACTCATGGAAGCACTATTTATTGGGGACTCCTTTTATTCTGCGAACGGATCACCAAAGTCTTAAGTACTTCATGACGCAGACCAAGCTCTCCGACAAACAAATGAGGTGGGCAAATTTCCTTTCGCAATTTCATTTTCATATTGCTCACATTGCTGGCAAGCATAATCAAGTAGCCGATGCACTCTCAAGACGACCGAGAGTGAATGCGGTTTCCATAGCAACTCACAATGATCTATCTTCAATGATAGATGAGTATGCTATTGATCCCGATTTTAGAGATGTGATTTCAGCCCTTGCATTAGGGAAGAAAGAAGAACCATTTACTTTACAAGATGGTTATCTTCTCTATGGCAATAGACTATGCGTTACTAACTCACTACGTGAGAAAGTAATGTATGAATCTCATGCTCCCCCATATGCGGGGCATAGAGGGATTCAGTCTACCCTAAAGGGAATTGAAACATATTTCTATTGGCCTACCATGAAAGTGAACATACATGAGTATGTTTCCAAATGTGTGGTATGTCAAAAGACAAAATTTGATAGAGGGAAGCAACTTGGATTGCTTCAACCCTTGCCAATCCCTAATTCACCTTGGGAGAGCATATCCATGGATTTTATCTTTGGATTGCCTAAGTCTATCCATGGGAATACGGGAATATGGACGATAGTAGACAGGTTCAGTAAACAAGCTCATTTTATACCTGTCAAAAAGACTATCAAAGCCCATCAAATGGCAACCCTCTTCATTTCACAAATTTTCAAGTACCATGGCTTGCCAATGTCCATAGTGTCGGATAGAGATCCTAGAATGACCAGTAATTTCTGGAAGGGTCTCTTTGAGAATTTAGGAACAAGGCTAAACTTCTCTTCGGCCTATCATCCACAAACTGATGGCCAAAGTGAAATAGCTAACCTAACTATTCTCGATCTACTAAAAGCCTATGTAACGGAAGTAGATCAAAGATCCCAATGGGAGAAGTACTTACCCTTAGTAGAGTATGCTTACAATAACACTGTACATACTTCTACAGGAAAAGCACCTTTCGAGGTAATTGAGGGAAGATCAAAAAGTCCCTTGCTACTTAAGGTACATGGGAAGATCTTCGCTGCAGATGAGTATAGCCGAGACCTACAAGAATCTTTCCAAAAGATTAAGGATGCTATCTCTATCTCACAGCAAAGGCAAAAGGCTGCTGCTGACAAGCACAGAAGAGCCCAAGCCTTTAAAGAAAACGATTGGGTCTTGTTAAAGTTTCCCAAGGCTCGATTAAGGCACACGACGGGCAAGAATCCTACGGGCCACCAAAAGTACTATGCTAAACTAGCAAAAAGGTACTATGGTCCCTTCCAGATTCTTAGGCCAATCAATGAGATGGCCTATCAACTTAAGTTGCCCAATCATTGGCTCATACACAATGCTTTTCATGTGAGCCTCTTGAAGCCTTACAAAGGAGAGCCACCTCAAGAACCAACTATTGAAGACCCACCGGAGATCGAGGACCACGAGGAGGTGCTGCAGCCCGAGTCCATTCTCCGACATGAAGACAAGGTATTAAGAGGCGGTAAGACTATCCGACGATATCTTATTAAGTTTAAGAATTATCCTTTTGAAGATGCTAGATGGATGCAAGGCATACAATTAAAGGATAACCTAAACCTTGTCAATGCTTACAATGCTTCCCAAGAGTAAGCAAATGTACAAAATGTTAAAAAAATGAACAAAAATTTTTGTCTTATAAGACTCTCTTTTTCTTTATTTGTGCACAAAAATAAAGTAGTATGCATGCTTAGATCAAGTTTGTGGAGACGACGTCTCCCAAACACCAAGTAGAGCTTGTCACTCTACTATGGAAGACTGATAGGACTAATGTGCAGACATGCTTGCGGCAGCCTCAGGCTCTCAAGCGCCAAATGGACTAGTCATCCATTATGGAATGATGTCGTAGGGTAACATAGGGATCCTCTACCCGCTAAGAAAAGGACTCATGCATATGCTTTATCTTCTCTACACCATAGTCGAGGACGACTATGATTTCAAGAGAGAGGTAATGTCATAATAATCAATATCTAATTCTCCTAAATGATTTTCTCATATTAAACTGATCATTTAATGTGGGGAAGTGCCAAGGGAGAAAAAGCTAGAATATTGGTTAAGTTAGCAGACCGGCCACAGTAGGGATCCAAAGGAGGGAAAATAGGGATCCAAAGGGGGGGCCATCTGCAAAAGAGCCATGTGAAACAACGGGCTAAAAAGACCCTAAGGTTCAGCCCATTAAGACTTCCAAAATGCTAAGGTTCCAAAATTCAAAGGTTGTGTCCAAAGGTCAACCTTAGGGAAAATTGGATGCTTAGTGTGTGTGCCCAAAAAGTCTTTCTGCATCCCTACATGGGAGGGGGCGAGCCCCAAAGCTAGGGGATGAGAGAGAAAACCACACACACACACACACACAGGCTCCCTTTACACAAAGGGAATGAGGGACACATGTCAGCTCCCTAGGCCAGATGCCCACAAGGTGTGCCCAATTCCTATTGGAAGACCCTTGAAGTGGACCAATGAGAATTAAGCTAGAGTAAATCTAGTTTAATTAATTTAAAAACATTTAATAAAAGAAACCAATAAGAATTAAGTGTCCTAGAAGACTATTGGGCAGTCTCCCAAGGGGTCCAATGAGCATTCAGAAGCCCCATGGCTTGCCTGATTCCTATTGGCCAGGAGGCAAAGGGGTCCAATGAGGTTTAGTTTAATTATTTAATTATCTAAAGCTCTCACAAAAGGGGAAAGGGGGACACATGTCAGAAGGCTATCACTTATGCTGCTTAATTCCTATTGGCTTGACCTGGGGAGGTCCAATGAGGAAAAAGCCAGCCTAACTTAGCAGCTAGGGCTCGCCCAAGAGAGAGGGGGGGCTGATTTTTGCTTGGCATTCACTCTCACACTCTCACACTTGACCATGTGTGAAGGGAAAAATACTCTATCTCCTCCCAAGCTTTAATGGAGAGCTCATCACCTACTCCAAGCTTGTGAGATAGAAGCCTACATCAACACTCTCTTGGCATGTGGATGCAAATCCAACCAAGAGCCAAGCTTCAATGCATGCTCATCCTCTCTACCAAGCTAATTACTAAGCTAAGCTATGCTAATATGAGTGATTATGTGAGGAGATGTACTTCTTTCTCGTAAGATACTTCTTTTTCCTCTCAATCTACTCTCATACCCTGCTAGCTCTCACCATCTTCGAAGGTGTGTGAGGTCTTGGGTCTGAGAACGGGGATAATTCAAGTTGTGTTTGATTAAGTGTTTTGCTTGGTGTATGAAGCTTCCATCTTCATTGCACTAGCTAGTCTTGAAGGAACACAAAGAATTGTATTGTACAATGTCTCTCTTGATGGGAGAAACCATAATACAAAGCCTTTTGGAGGGGGGACCGGCTCCATGCAAATCCGGTCCTCAACTGTTGTCAATAGTTTAATTGCTCTCTCTTTTGAAAGTATTGTCGATGCTATCTAACTAGGTGTTATGCTTTTTGTTGCTCTCTCCACCCAAGCACTCTTGTAATTCTCATTAGGAATCTATTCTAATGAAATGCCCACTATGTTCATGCTAATTTCCGCTACAAATAAGATTTTAGGCCATTAAATGTTACATTGGTATCAGAGCTCAAGGTTTCTCTTTTCTTGCTCAAGAAGGGAGGTCCTCAAGCTAGCTACAAATGGTTGGTATTATTAATTGCCTGTGAGTAAGTAGAATAGGGATTTTTCAGCCTTGCAGTGCGCCTGCCTTTGTGCAGTTAACGGGGCATCACCGTCGAGAGCTATGGTCTTAATAGTGGAGTCCTACGGGGCTTGCCTACGGCTTAACCACTATTGAGCTATTAGAAGCTTGACAGGAGCCGGTGCTGTTTTGGTGTCGAAAGACCCTCTCTTCTATTCCTTGCAATTAATGGTATTCGAGCCGCGGGTACAGTAGCTTGAGTGCTTTTTCTAAAGGGGTAAAGAGGAGTAGCAACTAGGGCTTGAAGTGCCAAAGTACACCTAAAAAGTTTACACCTAAAATTGTTAGAATGGCTGACAATATTAAAGAGAGTGAAATTAATGTTGATAACTTTGATTTTGCTCATGAGCAAGCTACTAATGATGCTTCAATGCTTGTTAATTATCTTGTTTCTAGGCTTCAACAAGCCATGGGCAATCCATCTCTCCAAAGTGAAGTGCAACGGCAGCTCCGTGCTCACGGGATTCTCCAAGCTCATCACCATGACGAGAGAACACCTAGGAAGCCTCCTTGTGAGACTACCAAAAGAGGTCTCTCTCTCCGATTCGGGAAGAAGAAGAGAATCCATATGAAGGGCTCAAGAACTTACTTCTTGATGATGCATCTCCTTCCCAAAGGAGAACTCAAGAGCCTCCACCGAAGGAACGAGAAAGAAGCGAGTCTCCCGCCACCTCGGCGGAGATGGCTCCACGAAGACGGCGGGCTAAACGCTCTCCATCACCACCAAAGCGGAGAAGACCATCACACTCTTCTCCACGCCATAATTCAAAGAGGGATGATAAAAAGCAAGAGAAGAAAAAGGCGAGAAAGAGGACACCCTCTTCTCCATCTTCTTTATCCTCTTCCTCTTATGAAAGCTATGGTGAAGACGACAAAGATCAAGACAAGAAAAAGGCGAGAAAGAGGTCACCCTCTTCTCCACCTTCTTCAAATTCTTCATCTTCTGAAGAAAGTGATGGTGCAACTTTTGAACCATCAAAAAGAAGAGGCCATAGGAAATCCTATGCCGCATGGAAGAGGTCGTCCAAGCTGAAGAAATTCAAAGAGGGAGGGAAGAGCATCTCTTTCCTTACCTATGATGGTACCTTCGGTGCTACAGACAAAGTTTTGGCCTTTATCCAGCAATTCGATGCGGCGTTTGGAGATGAGGGCTTCACGGAGTCCTCTAAGCTACGCCATGTAGCTATGCACTTTCAAAAGTCCGCCAGACAATGGTGGTCTAGCCTACGAGCCAACGGTGAAGCTCCACGAACATGGAAGGCTTTAAGAGCTTCCATTATGAAGCAGTTTTTGGCCACCGATGCCAAAGACAAAGTACTCACCGAATGGCGAAGCTTAAAGCTCTCTCCCAATGAATCCATCCACAAATATGTAGACAAGTTTTGGGACCTACAACTCAAAGCCACTGTCTTCAAAAAGTTGGATTTTGGAGAGCAAAAGCAACAATTTTGTGCGGGCTTAACCGAAGAAATGGCGGAGTATGTCAACTCCCAAAGGCCACGTACCATATCGGCGGTAATACACCATACTATGGTGGCCTCGCGAATCAATTTCCAAACGGGGGGTAAAGAAATAATAAGCCCCCGGAAAACAAAGGTACCAATGAGCCTAAGGGGAAGGACAATGTCCAAAAGTCTCCTAAGGGCAATCCAACAAAGCTAAAGAGAAGGGAGTTTACAAAGGAAAGAATAAACTCTCTCCTGAAGAGCTTGAGCGTTATCGTAAAGATAACCGGTGTTTCAAGTGCGGCGAACAAGGGCATGCGTACCGCGCTTGTCCCCAAAAGAACAACCGCCAAGATCCTCCTAGAGCTTCTTTGGTTGAAATCCAAGAGGAGGAGATTCACCAAACTCACCACAAAGGATCTCCTCTATGCCATGCTTGGGGAAAGGTAAGAGAACATGATGCTTTTATTCTCTTTGACCCTGGTTCTACTCACAATTTCATATCTATGGAGTTAGCCACCAAGCTAGGCATACAATCCTACGAGATGGGAGATATCCTACCCGCAGACAGTGCCTTCAAGGGGCAAGAAGCTTCAGTCACTCCCTTAATCGGGAAATTGAGGCTTCATGTCCAAGGCTATGTGGACAAAGAGGATTTCTTTATCTCTCCTCTCAAGCATGAGGATGTAATCCTAGGGGCACCATGGTTTGACCGTTTGGCTGCCCATGTTAAATTTCCTGAAAGGAGAATCTCCTTTAAGTTCAGGGAAAAGGACATGTATATAGATGCTAGGGAGATGGGTAACACCATCCCCATTGTACATACACCAGCTTTCAACAAGTCAATAAAGAGCTCTATTTCCGTGTACATGATTTTTGTTAAAGATTCTCAAAATGAACCTAATGCTTTAGCAAAAGAAAATAAAAGCAACCAAAAGGAATTAGAGTTATCCAATTTTCTCAAGGGGTTTCAAGATGTCTTTATTGACGACATCCCTTGTGAGCTACCTCCTAAACGAGGTAATGACGACCATGCAATTGAACTTCTTCCAGGAAGTTCACCGCCTAACAAACCTCCTTATAGAGTTTCTCAAGCTCAACAAGAGGAGATTATGCGGCAAGTGCATGAGTTAATTGAGAAGGGCATGGTTAGGCCTAGCTCATCTCCATTTTGCTCACCTGTGCTATTAGTGCAAAAGAAAGACGGCACATATCGTATGTGTGTCGACTATAGAGCACTAAATAGGATCACTATCAAGAATAGGTTTCCCGTTCCACGGGTAGAAGACCTATTTGATAAGCTACAAGGATCGACCTACTTCAGTAGGATTGACCTAAAAAGTGGCTATCATCAAATAAGGATAGTTGATCAAGACATTGTAAAGACCGCATTTCGTACTACATTTGGTCTTTACGAATACATTGTCATGCCTTTTGGCTTGACTAATGCACCAGCCACATTTAACCGCTTGATGGAGAAGCTGTTCAGACCTCATCGAACCTTCACTGGAGTGTTCTTTGATGATATTATCATCTACTCTAATTCATTAGAGGAACATAAGCAACACCTCCAGGTAATATTTCAAGTTTTAAGAGAGAATAAACTTTATGTTAATCGAAAGAAAAGTGAATTTTTCTTGCAAGAGATTCAATATTTAGGTCACATTATCTCTCAAGATGGAATCCAAATGGATCCATCCAAGTTAGAGGTAATAAAAGGATGGCCTAAACCAAGGAATCTTCATGAACTAAGAAGCTTTATAGGTATGTGTGCATACTATAGACGCTTCATAGAAAAGTTCTCACAAATTGCGGGACCATTACATGACCTAACAAAGAAAAATGTTAGGTATACGTGGTCTGCTAAGGAGAACAATGCTTTCGAAAAGCTTAAAGAAAAGCTTATCTCTCAACCTGTGCTTACACTACCGGATCTCTCAAAACCATTTGAGGTCCAATGTGATGCTTGTGGTGATTGCCTTGGGGCTGTTTTGCTCCAAGAAGGGCACGCCATAGGCTATGAGAGTCGAAGGCTCGACCCTGTTGAGCAAGCTCTAGGCATATACGAAAAAGAACTCCTTGCAGTTCTACATGCCTTAGACTCATGGAAGCACTATTTATTGGGGACTCCTTTCATTCTGCGAACGGATCACCAAAGTCTTAAGTACTTCATGACGCAGCCCAAGCTCTCCGACAAACAAATGAGGTGGGCAAATTTCCTTTCGCATTTTCATTTTCATATTGCTCACATTGCTGGCAAGCATAATCAAGTAGCCGATGCACTCTCAAGACGACCGAGAGTGAATGCGGTTTCCATAGCAACTCTCACAATGATCTATCTTCAATGATAGATGAGTATGCTATTGATCCCGATTTTAGAGATGTGATTTCAGCCCTTGCATTAGGGAAGAAAGAAGAACCATTTACTTACAAGATGGTTATCTTCTCTATGGCAATAGACTATGCGTTACTAACTCACTACGTGAGAAAGTAATGTATGAATCTCATGATCCCCCATATGCGGGCATAGAGGGATTCAGTCTACCCTAAAGGGAATTGAAACATATTTCTATTGGCCTACCATGAAAGTGAACATACATGAGTATGTTCTCCAAATGTGTGGTATGTCAAAAGACAAAATTTGATAGAGGGAAGCAACTTGGATTGCTTCAACCCTTGCCAATCCCTAATTCACCGTGGGAGAGCATATCCATGGATTTTATCTTTGATTGCCTAAGTCTATCCATGGGAATACGGGAATATGGACGATAGTAGACAGGTTCAGTAAACAAGCTCATTTTATACCTGTCAAAAAGACTATCAAAGCCCATCAAATGGCAACCCTCTTCATTTCACACAATTTTTCAAGTACCATGCTTGCCAATGTCCATAGTGTCGGATAGAGATCCTAGAATGACCAGTAATTTTCTGGAAGGGTCTCTTTGAGAATTTAGGAACAAGGCTAAACTTCTCTTCGGCCTATCATCCACAAACTGATGGCCAAAGTGAAATAGCTAACCTAACTATTCTGATCTACTAAAAGCCTATGTAACGGAAGTAGATCAAAGATCCCAATGGGAGAAGTACTTACCCTTAGTAGAGTATGCTTACAATAACACTGTACATACTTCTACAGGAAAAGCACCTTTCGAGGTAATTGAGGGAAGATCAAAAAGTCCCTTGCTACTTAAGTACATGGGAAGATCTTCGCTGCAGATGAGTATAGCCGAGACCTACAAGAATCTTTCCAAAAGATTAAGGATGCTATCTCTATCTCACAGCAAAGGCAAAAGGCTGCTGCTGACAAGCACAGAAGAGCCCAAGCCTTTAAAGAAAACGATGGGTCTTGTTAAAATTCCCAAGGCTCGATTAAGGCACACGACGGGCAAGAATCCTACGGGCCACCAAAAGTACTATGCTAAACTAGCAAAAAGGTACTATGGTCCCTTCCAGATTCTTAGGCCAATCAATGAATGGCCTATCAACTTAAGTTGCCCAATCATTGGCTCATACACAATGCTTTTCATGTGAGCCTCTTGAAGCCTTACAAATGAGAGCCACCTCAAGAACCAACTATTGAAGACCCACCAGAATCGTGGACCACGAGGATGTGCTGCAGCCGAGTCCATTCTCCGACATGAAGACAAGGTATTAAGAGGCGGTAAGACTATCTGACGATATCTTATTAAGTTTAAGAATTATCCTTTTGAAGATGCTAGATGGATGCAAGGCATACAATTAAAGGATAACCTAAACCTTGTCAATGCTTACAATGCTTCCCAAGAGTAAGCAAATGTACAAAATGTTAAAAATGAACAAAATTTTTGTCTTATAAGACTCTCTTTTTTTTTATTTGTGCACAAAAATGAAGTAGTATGCATGCTTAGATCAAGTTTTGCGGAGACGACGTCTCCCGAACACCAAGTAGAGCTTGTCACTCTACTATGGAAGACTGATAGGACTAATGTGCAGACATGCTTGCGGCAGCCTCAGGCTCTCAAGCGCCAAATGGACTAGTCATCCATTATGAATGATGTCGTAGGTAACATAGGGATCCTCTACCCGCTAAGAAAAGGACTCATGCATATGCTTTATCTTCTCTACACCATAGTCTAGGACGACTATGATTTCAAGAGAGAGGTAATGTCATAATAATCAATATCTAATTCTCCTAAATGATTTTCTCATATTAAACTGATCATTTAATGTGGGGAAGTGCCCAAGGGAGAAAAAGCTAGAATATTGGTTAAGTTAGCAGACCGGCCACAGTAGGGATCCAAAGGAGGGAAAATAGGGATCCAAAAGGGGGGCCATCTGCAAAAGAGCCATGTGACAAACGGGCTAAAAAGACCCTAAGGTTCAGCCCATTAAGACTTCCAAAATGCTAAGGTTCCAAAATTCAAAGGTTGTGTCCAAAGGTCAACCTTAGGGAAAATTGGATGCTTAGTGTGTGTGCCCAAAAAGTCTTTCTACACATCCCTACATGGGGAGGGGGCGAGCCCAAAGCTAGGGGATGAGAGAGAAAGCCACACACACACACACACAGGCTCCCTTTACACAAAGGGAATGAGGGACACATGTCAGCTCCCTAGGCCAGATGCCCACAAGGTATGCCCAATTCCTATTGGAAGACCCTTGAAGTGACCAATGAGAATTAGGCTAGAGTAAATCTAGTTTAATTAATTTAAAAACATTTAATAAAAGAAACCAATAAGAATTAAGTGTCCTAGAAGACTATTGGGCAGTCTCCCAAGGGGTCCAATGAGCATTCAGGAGCCCCATGGCTTTCCTGATTCCTATTGGCCAGGAGGCAAAGGGGTCCAATGAGAGTTTAGTTTAATTATTTAATTATCTAAAGCTCTCACAAAAGGGGAAAGGGGGCACATGTCAGAAGGCTATCAATTATGCTGTTTAATTTCCTATTGGCTTGACCTGGGGAGTCCAATGAGGGCAAAAGCCAACTAAACTTAGCAGCTAGGGCTCGCCCAAGAGAGAGAGGGGGCTGATTTTTTGCTTGGCATTGACACTCACACTCTCACACTTGACCATGTTGAAGGGAAAATACTCTATCTCCTCCCAAGCTTTAATGGAGAGCTCATCACCTACTCCAAGCTTGTGAGATAGAAGCCTACAACAACACTCTCTTGGCATGTGGATGCAAATCCAACCAAGAGCCAAGCTTCAATGCATGCTCATCTTCTCTACCAAGCTAATTACTAAGCTAAGCTATGCTAATATGAGTGATTATGTGAGGAGATGTACTTCTTTCTCGTAAGATACTTTCTTTTTCCTCTCAATCTACTCTCATACCCTGCTAGCTCTCACCATCTTCGAAGGTGTGTGAGGTCTTGGGTCTGAGAACGGGGATAATTCAAGTTGTGTTTGATTAAGTGTTTTGCTTGGTGTATGAAGCTTCCATCTTCATTGCACTAGCTAGTCTTGAAGGAACACAAAGAATTGTATTGTACAATGTCTCTCTTTGATGGGAGAAACCATAATACAAAGCCTTTTGGAGGGGGGACCGGCTCCATGCAAATCCGGTCCTCAACTGTTGTCAATAGCTTAATTGCTCTCTCTTTTTGAAAGTATTGTCGATGCTATCTAACTAGGTGTTATGCTTTTTTTTGCTCTCTCCACCCAAGCACTCTTGTAATTCTCATTAGGAATCTATTCTAATGAAATGCCCACTATGTTCATGCTAATTTCCGCTACAAATAAGATTTTAGGCCATTAAACGTTACATTGGTATCAGAGCTCAAGGTTTCTCTTTTCTTGCTCAAGAAGGGAGGTCCTCAAGCTAGCTACAAATGGTTGGTATTATTAATTGCCTGTGAGTAAGTAGAATAGGGATTTTTCAGCCTTCAGTGCGCCTGCCTTGTGGCAGTTAACGGGGCATCACCGTCGAGAGCTATGTCTTTAATAGTGGAGTCCTACGGGCTTGCCTACGGCTAACCCACTATTGAGCTATTAGAAGCTTGACAGGAGCCGGTGCTGTTTTGGTGTCGAAAAGACCCCTCTTCTATTCCTTGCAATTAATGGTATTCGAGCCGCGGGTACAGTAGCTTGAGTGCTTTTTCTAAAGGGTAAAGAGGAGTAGCAACTAGGGCTTGAAGTGCCAAAGTACACCTAAAAAGTTTACACCTAAAAGTTGTTAGAATGGCTGACAATATTAAAGAGAGTGAAATTAATGTTGATAACTTTGATTTTGCTCATGAGCAAGCTACTAATGATGCTTCAATGCTTGTTAATTATCTTGTTTCTAGGCTTCAACAAGCCATGGGCAATCCATCTCTCCAAAGTGAAGTGCAAACGGCAGCTCCGTGCTCACGGGATTCTCCAAGTTCATCACCATGACGAGAGAACACCTAGGAAGCCTCCTTGTGAGACTACCAAAAGAGGTCTCTCTCTCCGATTCGGGAAGAAGAAGAGAATCCATATGAAGGGCTCAAGAACTTACTTCTTACGATGCATCTCCTTCCCAAAGGAGAACTCAAGAGCCTCCACCGAAGGAACGAGAAAGAAGCGAGTCTCCCCCACCCCTCTGCGGAGATGGCTCCACGAAGACGGCGGCTAAACGCTCTCCATCACCACCAAAGCGGAGAAGACCATCACACTCTCTCCACGCCATAATTCAAAGAGGGATGATAAAAAGCAAGAGAAGAAAAAGGCGAGAAAGAGGACACCCTCTTCTCCATCTTCTTCATCCTCTTCCTCTTATGAAAGCTATGGTGAAGACGACAAAGATCAAGACAAGAAAAAGGCGAGAAAGAGGTCACCCTCTTCTCCACCTTCTTCAAATTCTTCATCTTCTTCTGAAGAAAGTGATGGTGCAACTTTTTGAACCATCAAAAAGAAGAGGCCATAGGAAATCCTATGCCGCATGGAAGAGGTCGTCCAAGCTGAAGAAAATTCAAAGAGGGAGGGAAGAGCATCTCTTTCCTTACCTATGATGGCACCTTCGGTGCTACAGACAAAGTTTTGGCCTTTATCCAGCAATTCGATGCGGCGTTTTGGAGATGAGGGCTTCACGGAGTCCTCTAAGCTACGCCATGTAGCTATGCACTTTCAAAAGTCCGCCAGACAATGGTGGTCTAGCCTACGAGCCAACGGTGAAGCTCCACGAACATGGAAGGCTTTTAAGAGCTTCCATTATGAAGCAGTTTTTGGCCACCGATGCCAAAGACAAAGTACTCACCGAATGGCGAAGCTTAAAGCTCTCTCCCAATGAATCCATCCACAAATATGTAGACAATTTTGGGACCTACAACTCAAAGCCACTGTCTTCAAAAGTTGGATTTTGGAGAGCAAAAAGCAACAATTTTGTGCGGGCTTAACCGAAGAAATGGCGGAGTATGTCAACTCCCAAAGGCCACGTACCATCGGCGGTAAATACACACACCATACTATGGTGGCCTCGCGAATCAATTTCCAAACGGGGGAAAAGAAATATAAGCCCCCGGAAAACAAGGTCCAATGAGCCTAAGGGAAGGACAATGTCCAAAAGTCTCCTAAGGGCAATTCCAACAAAGCTAAAGAGAAGGGAGTTTACAAAGGAAAGAATAAACTCTCTCCTGAAGAGCTTGAGCGTTATCGTAAAGATAACCGGTGTTTCAAGTGCGGCGAACAAGGCATGCGTACCGCGCTTGTCCCCAAAAAGAACAACCGCCAAGATCCTCCTAGAGCTTCTCTTTTGTTGAAATCCAAGAGGAGGAGATTCACCAAACTCACCACAAAGGATCTCCTCTATGCCATGCTTGGGGAAAGGTAAGAGAACATGATGCTTTTATTCTCTTTGACCCTGGTTCTACTCACAATTTCATATCTATGGAGTTAGCCACCAAGCTAGGCATACAATCCTACGAGATGGGAGATATCCTACCCGCAGACAGTGCCTTCAAGGGGCAAGAAGCTTCAGTCACTCCCTTAATCGGGAAATTGAGGCTTCATGTCCAAGGCTATGTGGACAAAGAGGATTTCTTTATCTCTCCTCTCAAGCATTAGGATGTAATCCTAGGGGCACCATGGTTTGACCGTCCTGGCTGCCCATGTTAAATTTCCTGAAAGGAGAATCTCCTTTAAGTTCAGGGAAAAAGACATGTATATAGATGCTAGGGAGATGGGTAACACCATCCCCATTGTACATACACCAGCTTTCAACAAGTCAATAAAGAGCTCTATTTCCGTGTACATGATTTTTGTTAAAGATTCTCAAAATGAACCTAATGCTTTAGCAAAAAGAAATAAAAGCAACCAAAAGGAATTAGAGTTATCCCAATTTTCTCAAGGGGTTTCAAGATGTCTTTTATTGACGACATCCCTTGTGAGCTACCTCCTAAACGAGGTAATGACGACCATGCAATTGAACTTCTTCCAGGAAGTTCACCGCCTAACAAACCTCCTTATAGAGTTTCTCAAGCTCAACAATAGGAGATTATGCGGCAAGTGCATGAGTTAATTGAGAAGGGCATGGTTAGGCCTAGCTCATCTCCATTTTGCTCACCTGTGCTATTAGTGCAAAAGAAAGACGGCACATATCGTATGTGTGTCGACTATAGAGCACTAAATAGATCACTATCAAGAATAGGTTTCCCGTTCCACGGGAGAAGACCTATTTGATAAGCTACAAGGATCGACCTACTTCAGTGATTGACCTAAAAAGTGGCTATCATCAAATAAGGATAGTTGATCAAGACATTGTAAAGACCGCATTTCGTACTACATTGGTCTTTACGAATACATTGTCATGCCTTTTGGCTTGACTAATGCACCAGCCCACATTATAACCGCTTGATGGAGAAGCTGTTCAGACCTCATCGAACCTTCACTGGAGTGTTCTTTGATGATATTATCATCTACTCTAATTCATTAGAGGAACACAAGCAACACCTCCAGGTAATATTTCAAGTTTTAAGAGAGAATAAACTTTATGTTAATCGAAAGAAAAGTGAATTTTTCTTGCAAGAGATTCATATTTAGGTCACATTATCTCTCAAGATGGAATCCAAATGGATCCATCCAAGTTAGAGGTAATAAAAGGATGGCCTAAACCAAGGAATCTTCATGAACTAAGAAGCTTTAATAGGTATGTGTGCATACTATAGACGCTTCATAGAAAAGTTCTCACAAATTGCGGGACCATTACATGACCTAACAAAGAAAATGTTAGGTATACGTGGTCTGCTAAGGAGAACAATGCTTTCGAAAAGCTTAAAGAAAAGCTATCTCTCAACCTGTGCTTACACTACCGGATCTCTCAAAACCATTTGAGGTCCAATGTGATGCTTGTGGTGATTGCCTTGGGGCTGTTTTTGCTCCAAGAAGGGCACGCCATAGGCTATGAGAGTCGAAGGCTCGACCCTGTTGAGCAAGCTCTAGGCATATACGAAAAAGAACTCCTTGCATTTCTACATGCCTTAGACTCATGGAAGCACTATTTATTGGGGACTCCTTTCATTCTGCGAACGGATCACCAAAGTCTTAAGTACTTCATGACGCAGACCAAGCTCTCCGACAAACAAATGAGGTGGGCAAATTTCCTTTCGCAATTTCATTTTCATATTGCTCACATTGCTGGCAAGCATAATCAAGTAGCCGATGCACTCTCAAGACGACCGAGAGTGAATGCGGTTTCCATAGCAACTCACAATGATCTATCTTCAATGATAGATGAGTATGCTATTGATCCCGATTTTAGAGATGTGATTCAGCCCTTGCATTAGGGAAGAAAGAAGAACCATTACTTTACAAGAGTGTTATCTTCTCTATGGCAATAGACTATGCGTTACTAACTCACTAACGTGAGAAAGTAATGTATGAATCTCATGCTCCCCCCATATGCGGGGCATAGAGGGATTCAGTCTACCCTAAAGGGAATTGAAACATATTTCTATGGCCTACCATGAAAGTGAACATACATGAGTATGTTTCCAAATGTGTGGTATGTCAAAAGACAAAATTGATAGAGGGAAGCAACTTGGATTGCTTCAACCCTTGCCAATCCCTAATTCACCGTGGGAGAGCATATCCATGGATTTTATCTTTGGATTGCCTAAGTCTATCCATGGGAATACGGGAATATGGACGATAGTAGACAGGTTCAGTAAACAAGCTCATTTTATACCTGTCAAAAGACTATCAAAGCCCATCAAATGGCAACCCTCTTCATTTCCACAAATTTTCAAGTACCATGGCTTGCCAATGTCCATAGTGTCGGATAGAGATCCTAGAATGACCAGAAATTTCTGGAAGGGTCTCTTTGAGAATTTAGGAACAAGGCTAAACTTCTCTTCGGCCTATCATCCACAAACTGATGGCCCAAAGTGAAATAGCTAACCTAACTATTCTCGATCTACTAAAAGCCTATGTAACGGAAGTAGATCAAAGATCCCAATGGGAGAAGTACTTACCCTTAGTAGAGTATGCTTACAATAACACTGTACATACTTCTACAGGAAAAGCACCTTTCGAGGTAATTGAGGGAAGATCAAAAAGTCCCTTGCTACTTAAGGTACATGGGAAGATCTTCGCTGCAGATGAGTATATCCGAGACCTACAAGAATCTTTCCAAAAGATTAAGGATGCTATCTCTATCTCACAGCAAAGGCAAAAGGCTGCTGCTGACAAGCACAGAAGAGCCCAAGCCTTTAAAGAAACGATTGGGTCTTGTTAAATTTTTCCCAAGGCTCGATTAAGGCACACGACGGGCAAGAATCCTACGGGCCACCAAAAGTACTATGCTAAACTAGCAAAAAGGTACTATGGTCCCTTCCAGATTCTTAGGCCAATCAATGAGATGGCCTATCAACTTAAGTTGCCCAATCATTGGCTCATACACAATGCTTTTCATGTGAGCCTCTTGAAGCCTTACAAAGGAGAGCCACCTCAAGAACCAACTATTGAAGACCCACCGGAGATCGTGGACCACGAGGAGGTGCTTCAGCCCGAGTCCATTCTCCGACATGAAGACAAGGTATTAAGAGGCGGTAAGACTATCCGACGATATCTTATTAAGTTTAAGAATTATCCTTTTGAAGATGCTAGATGGATGCAAGGCATACAATTAAAGGATAACCTAAACCTTGTCAATGCTTACAATGCTTCCCAAGAGTAAGCAAATGTACAAAATGTTAAAAATGAACAAAAATTTTTGTCTTATAAGACTCTCTTTTTTCTTTATTGTGCACAAAAATGAAGTAGTATGCATGCTTAGATCAAGTTTGCGGAGACGACGTCTCCCGAACACCAAGTAGAGCTTTGTCACTCTACTATGGAAGACTGATAGGACTAATGTGCAGACATGCTTGCGGCAGCCTCAGGCTCTCAAGCGCCAAATGGACTAGTCATCCATTATGGAAATGTCGTAGGGTAACATAGGGATCCTCTACCCGCTAAGAAAAGGACTCATGCATATGCTTTATCTTCCTCTACACCATAGTCGAGGACGACTAATGATTTCAAAGAGAGAGGTAATGTCATAATAATCAATATCTAATTCTCCTAAATGATTTTCTCATATTAAACTGATCATTTAATGTGGGGAAGTGCCAAGGGGAGAAAAAGCTAGAATATTGGTTAAGTTAGCAGACCGGCCACAGTAGGGATCCAAAGGAGGGAAAATAGGGATCCAAAGGGGGGGCCATCTGCAAAAGAGCCATGTGAAACAACGGGCTAAAAAGACCCTAAGTTTCAGCCCATTAAGACTTCCAAAATGCTAAGGTTCCAAAATTCAAAGTTTGTGTCCAAAGGTCAAACCTATAGGGAAAATTGGATGCTTAGTGTGTGCCCAAAAAGTCTTTCTACATCCCTACATGGATGGGCGAGCCCAAAGCTATGGGATGAGAGAGAAAGCCACACACACACACACACACAGGCTCCCTTTACACAAAGGAATGAGGGACACATGTCAGCTCCCTAGGCAGATGCCCACAAGGTATGCCCAATTCCTATTGAAGACCCTTGAAGTGGAACCAATGAGGATTAAGCTAGAGTAAATCTAGTTTAATTAATTTAAAAACATTTAATAAAAGAAACCAATAAGAATTAAGTGTCCTAGAAGACTATTGGGCAGTCTCCCAAGGGTCCAATGAGCATTCAGGAGCCCCATGGCTTGCCTGATTCTATTGGCCAGGAGGCAAAGGGGTCCAATGAGAGTTAGTTAATTATTTAATTATCTAAAGCTCTCACAAAAGGGGAAAGGGGGACACATGTCAAAAGGCTATCACTTATGCATGCTTAATCCCTATTGGCTTGACCTGGGTAGGTCAATGAGGCAAAATGCCAGAAAAAATAACTTAGCAGCTAGGCTCGCCCAAGAGAAGAAGGGGCTGATTTTTGCAAGGCATTGACACTCACACTCTCACACTTGACATGTGTGAAGGGAAAATACTCTATCTCCTCCCAAGCTTTAATGGAGAGCTCATCACCTACTCCAAGCTTGTGAGATAGAAGCCTACATCAACACTCTCTTGGCATGTGGATGCAAATCCAACCAAGAGCCAAGCTTCAATGCATGCTCATCTTCTCTACCAAGCTAATTACTAAGCTAAGCTATGCTAATATGAGTGATTATGTGAGGAGATGTACTTCTTTCTCGTAAGATTACTTCTTTTTCCTCTCAATCTACTCTCTCATACCCTGCTAGCTCTCACCATCTTCGAAGGTGTGTGAGGTCTTTGGTCTGAGAACGGGGATAATTTCAAGTTGTGTTTTGATTAAGTGTTTTGCTTGGTGTATGAAGCTTCATCTTCATTGCACTAGCTAGTCTTGAAGGAACACAAAGAATTGTATTGTACAATGTCTCTCTTGATGGGAGAAACCATAATACAAAGCCTTTTGGAGGGGGACCGGCTCCATGCAAATCCGGTCCTCAACTGTTGTCAATAGCTTAATTTCTCTCTCTTTTGAAAGTATTGTCGATGCTATCTAACTAGGTGTTATGCTTTTTTTTTGCTCTCTCCATTAAAGCACTCTTGTAATTCTCATTAGGAATCTATTCTAATGAAATGCCCACTATGTTCATGCTATTTCCGCTACACATAAGTTATTAGGCCATTAAATGTTACATTGGTATCAGAGCTCAAGGTTTCTCTTTTCTTGCTCAAGAAGGGAGGTCCTCAAGCTAGCTACAAATGGTTGGTATTATTAATTGCCTGTGAGTAAGTAGAATAGTAGGATTTTTCAGCCTGCAGTGCGCCTGCCTTTGTGCAGTTAACGGGCATCACCGTCGAGAGCTATGGTCTTATAGAGGAGTCCTACGGGGCTTGCCTACGGCTTAACCACTATTGAGCTATTAGAAGCTTGACAGGAGCCGGTGCTGTTTTGGTGTCGAAAGACCCCTCTTCTATTCCTTGCAATTAATGGTATTCGAGCCGCGGGTACAGTAGCTTGAGTGCTTTTCTAAAGGGTTAAAGAGGAGTAGCAACTAGGGCTTGAAGTGCCAAAGTACACCTAAAAGTTTACACCTAAAAGTTGTTAGAATGGCTTGACAATAGTAAAGAGAGTGAAATTAATGTTGATAACTTTGATTTTGCTCATGAGCAAGCTACTAATGATGCATTCAATGCTTGTTTAACTTCATTTTTCAAGGCTTCAACAAGCCATGGGCAATCCATCTCTCCAAAGTGAAGTGCAACGGCAGCTCCGTGCTCACGGGATTCTCCAAGCTCATCACCATGACGAAGAACAACACCTAGAAGCCTCCCTTGTGAGACTACAAAAAGAGGTCTCTCTCCGATTCGGGAAGAAGAAGAGAATCCATATGAAGGGCTCAAGAATTTACTTCTTGACGATGCATCTCTCTTCCCAAAGGAGAACTCAAGAGCCTCCACCGAAGGAACGAGAAAGAAGCGAGTCTCCCGCCACCTCGGCGGAGATGGCTCCACGAAGAAGACGCGGGCTAAACGCTCTCCATCACCACCAAAGCGGAGAAGACCCTTGTACACACTCTCCACGCCATAATTCAAAGAGGGATGATAAAAAGCAAGAGAAGAAAAAGGCGAGAAAGAGGACACCCTCTTCTCCATCTTCTTTATCCTCTTCCTCTTATGAAAGCTATGGTGAAGACGACAAAGATCAAGACAAGAAAAAGGCGAGAAAGAGGTCACCCTCTTCTCCACCTTCTTCAAATTCTTCATCTTCTGAAGAAAGTGATGGTGCAACTTTTGAACCATCAAAAAGAAGAGGCCATGACCAACATGAAGAACCCCCATCAAAGGAGAAAGAAAGAAGCAAATCCCTTGATGAATCCATAGAAGAAGATGTGGCTCCGCGAAGGCGTCGAGCACAAAGATCTCCTACTCCCACAAAGAGGAAGAGATCATCTCGTAGCCCTCCTCACCGGGAATCCAAGAGAGAAGAGAAGGACTCAAAGAAGAAAAAGGAGAGAAAGAGGTCACCCTCTTCTCCATCTTCATCACCTTCTTCCTCTTCGGATGAAAGTGGTGGTTATTCTTCAAACGAATCACCAAGGTGAGGGCATAGAAGGTGACATGCTACTTGGAGAAGGTCCAATAAGCTCAAAAAGTTCAAGGAGGGAGGAAAGAGCATCTCTTTTCTTACCTATGATGGTACCTTTGGTGCCACAGACAAAGTATTGGCGTTCATCCAACAATTTGATGCTGCGTTTGGAGATGAGGGCTTCACGGAGTCCTCAAAGCTACGTCATGTAGCTTTGCTTTTTCAGAAGTCTGCCAAACAATGGTGGACTAGCCTTCGGGCTAATGGAGAAGCTCCTAGAACATGGAAGAATCTAAGAGCCTCCATTATGAAGCAATTCCTTTCGAGCGATGCTAAGGATAAAGTCCTCACCGAATGGCGAAGTTTAAAGCTAACTCCTTATGAGTCTATCCACAAGTATGTGGATAAGTTTTGGGATTTACATCTCAAAGCCACTGTCTACAAAAGGATAGACTTTGATAAAGTCCTCACCGAATGGCGAAGTTTAAAGCTAACTCCTTATGAGTCTATCCACAAGTATGTGGATAGACTCATAAGTATGTGGATAGACTTATCCACAAGTATGTGGATAAGTTTTGGGATTTACATCTCAAAGCCACTGTCGACAAAAGGATAGACTTTGAGGAGCAAAAGCAACAATTCTGTGCCGACCTTCCTGAAGACATGAATGAATATGTTAACTCTCAAAAGCCTAAAACAATTTCAGCGGTCATCCATCACACTCTGGTTGCCTCAAGGATCAATTTTCTAAGATGGTGTTTACAGTGGTCCCATGGTGTTTACAGTGTTTGGAATCTAGTTGTACTAAATAGTAAGGCCTGTAAGGGTCAATGGTCACATGTGTTTACAGTGTTTGGAATCTAGTTATACTAAAATAGTAAGGCCTGTAAGGATCAGTGGTCACATGGTGTTTACAGTGTTTAGAATCTAGTTGTACTAAGTAGGTGCAACGATTTTAAAAAAAGAAAAGATAGCCGAATCAAACGAGATGCGCGAAGCAGGGGAGTGAAATCACAGTCTTTTCAGCTCGCTGCATGGCAACTCAAAAGCGTGGAAATTGCATGACGTCTCTCTTATCATTTTTATCTCTCTTAAAATCGTGGACACACAGTGATCCGCTTGCTGGCGCAGGAGAGGGCAAGGCAGAGGGAGATCTCTCTCTCACACACACACACACACACACACATAGCTATGTAGCAAGGCCTGACGATGTGTCTGCTGGCTAGTCACGACCTGCTGTGAGCGCAAGGCTGCAGGTAGACGAGGCTGCAGACGATCACATAACGGGGGGATCTGGAGAGGTATCTTTGAGAGTATTAGATTTTTTTAAACGTAGAGCCAGTAGAAGCTAGCCTGAATTAAATAGTAAGGCCTGTAAGGGTCATTGGTCACATGGTGTTTATATATAAGTGTTTGGAATCTAGTTGTACTTGAGGGGCCAAAAGGGACAGTCATTTAGACACGAGTCACGACTCACATGTCCCAGCCTCATGCAGTGCATCAACAAGGCTGGGGAAAACCATTATAAAAGAAGCCGGCAATGTTGTTGATTTTGAAAGTGTTCATTTGCTTGCAGAGAATTAGAGTCCAGTCTCTCTTTTTACGTAACTCTCTCTCTCTCTCTCTCTCTCTTTTTCAAATTTTATCTTCGGGTTGATACTGATAATGGCAGGATATCATGTGCATTGTGCAGGATTAATTAGCTGTAATGGCAGCTGAGACCGTGAATTCTGTGGTTGCTCTGCCTGTTGAGAAGGTCCAGCTGGACGTAAGGCTCTTCGCTTACGCTCGTCTCTTCTCTCTCTGATCTGATCTCTCTCTCTCTCTCTCTCTCTCTCTCTCTCTCTCTCTCTCTCTCTCTCTGTTTATGCAGGGCGCAGACATATTGGAGGAGGACACAATTTTTGCGAAACTAGCGCAAGAGATGGTTGCTGCTGCTGCTGCGGAGGGACGGCAAGAGGTCCCCGTCGATCTGATTGCCAAATACATGCAAGTGGAGGCTCATGACTGGCATAACCGGATTAGAAGCGCTGTACTGGGGCTGATATCCGCAGTGCCGAAGGTGGGTGCTGCCATAAGCAGGCTCATCGGCCGGTTTTGGCCAGCAAACAAGGTGGATATTTGGGAAGCCATCAAAGCGGAGGAGTATGTAAGGAACATTGTCCAGCAGGAGATTTTTGAATTCGAATTGCAGCAACTTCAGAACGACATCGAAGCGCTGGAAATGACTATTGAGAGATACGATACGGTAATTATTATTGTATGATCTTTCATCTTTTTAATTAATTTTTCCAATCAACCCACAACTAATTAACTGTACTAAACTGCATATAATTGCAGGCTGCGCTTACTGAGAAGGGGCATTTTCTAGGCATCTGGATCACGCAGGCTGACGCATTGTTTATGCGGATGCGAAACTCTCCCAACAACATCCACCTTCTCCTTCACATTGTCACCGTGTCTACGCTTCATGTCGCAGCCCTGCATGAGCGACTGACATTTGGCTAGTTAGTACTATATTATGAGATCACCAGCATCCATTTAATTAGTTAAAACACATGATCATGAGTCTATAATGCATGCAAAATATTAATGCAATTGCGCGTGCAATTAAGGCATCCACCATCCTCATTAATTATATTTATCCCTTTTTATGTAATATTGCAGGGAACTCTACGGCTCAAACAATACAGCAAACTGGACGCAAGCTCTGGTGGATATGTTCGAGAGGTACACAACCGATTTAATCCCAAATGTCTTCAAAAGCTGGAAGGGGTGGAGGGAAACCCAGATTGAGATTACAGCATGGGTACGGAGGGGCTCATGCGGGTATCTTACTTGTAGACCAGACGTTTCTTATGCTCAAGTGGAGGATAATTAAGGTCTCAGGTAGGTCGTGCAGTAACAGGCATGCATATATTTATATATATATATATATATATATATATATATATTAAGGATAGATTATGAATCAAGTCAAGTGCTGATTGGAAGTATATAAATCATAATATTTGTATGATTATTTGGATATTGTACGTAGGGGCGAGATTCTCATTTCAGGCAACGAATCGATACTCAACAACAATTTTTTCGGGAGTTTGCGAAGATCACAAAATTCGGATGGCGAACGAGGCGACTGCGGACATGGCCAGCTGCCTGTCGCCCACTTTTGCTTTTCACAAGCTCCTACCCGACCACATTCAGACGCAGTTTTCTCCTTTTGACAGGGAGCAGTTCTGGCGGGTTTTCAGAGGCCCATATTCCCAGGATCTTTCACACGGACTCTGGACGGCTGTCAAATCCTTCAGATCCCATCCAACTCGCTTTGATCAAACGGCTCGCGACAGAATTTTGGAGGTAATGTATGACTGGTTATAACTCATGACCATCTATGTATATCAATGCTTGAATTCATGACCATATATATATATATATATATATATATATATATATATTCTAAATGGGTTTGCTGATTGTTCGAGATGACAATCAGAGCGGGGTCCCATGTTGATGCTATACAATTTTTTTACGATCATGTGAATGCAAATTCTATGACTCCAGGGATTATGGCCGGAAACTCTATGGGGGGCATAGGCATCAGGTTGATGTGAGGGATCGGCCCATACAGGAAATGCGCATGGAGTTCGCTCGTGACGTGCTTGCTTCGTTGCAACTTCATTTCAAAGATGGTACATCAACCCGAAATTTGGAAATGATGGATGTGCGACTAGAATATTAACTTGTACATCCCCCTATGGCTACAGGTTTAGCTCATGGGCCTTTCGTGAAGATCCCGGCCCCTACGGAACAGCCGCCATCAGCGTACTCCGCTTCCAATTCACCCCCGAGGACGTAGTCATCCCACCAGAGCAGCTATGATCTCAATACATTAAGGAGTAGCTGCTTCATCATCAGAAATGAAATAAGTTGTCGAGGCCGTTGATTTATTAATATGTCGTCACATTTCTACTACTACTAGTAGCGGAATTTCTGATCTGTTGATCATACATCGTGGTTATAATGCTGTTACGACACAATTATGTCACGACTAATTTCACAAAACTTGACTAACATAATCGTGTAGCTTAATCAGAACAAGTTTAGACGTTTTCTTAACTTGAGAAAAGTGAAAGGATTTGATCGACATACAAAATGCCTTAACCAAAAGTGATTGCGGTTTGAATCAATATTTTGAATAATAACCATGATTTGGATTTAATGCAGTAGTAGCGTGATCTTGCATAAATCAACTCAACCGCGGACGGTTGGATAGTGAACCAAGTGAAAGGCTTTAATACAGAGACTAATTCTCTAGTACTTATCTTCTGCCTCGCCCACCTGTGTAGGTCTATCTCAGATATCCAGCACTCAGCAATCTCCATCCGAACCCGCCTTAGGTACGGACAAGTGGATTCTCGCTTCCACACAGCTAAGCACGACACTGGCCCACCTATGACCAAGCCGCCTAGTCTTCTCCATGAGCCGAGACCTTGAAAGGATCTCAAATACCTATCAGTGGTGGGGACCGGGGCACAAGGAGCTTTAGACCAATTGCCACCTAGTAAATATCATCCCATTTCATTGATTTGCTAGATTGAACTAGCAAACCTATAGCAAATATAGCATATCATATGCAACTAGCAAAAGTGAGGCCTTGCTATGTAATTGCTAGATGGAATTAGTACAATCATGCTTCCTACAAGCTTGCTATATAGTAATCTAATGTTCTTGCTAGATGGATCTAGCAAAATGGAGCTGCTTTGTGATTACTATATATATAGTAAGGCATGGGTTGTAACACTTCCTACATAGCAATAGTTGCTACACATTTTCTCTCTAGTAATTTAGTGTAAGTGATTACATATAGTAAGTCATAGGTTGTAACATTTCCTACATAGTAATAGTTGCTAGAAATTGGCTATCTAGTTGCTACAAATTGGCTATCTAGTAATTAAGTGCAAGTAGATGGAGATAAAAAATTGAAGTCTCAATATAGTAGAATGTGCATTCTCATGAAATTACCATGAGTAAAACGTCATGTCATTGGTCGCTCTCTCTCTCTCTCTCTCTCTCTCTCTCTCTCTCTCTCTCGCTCGCTAAAACAAACTCTCAAAGGAAAGATTGAAGGCATGCCTTCTCAATGACACCCCATCTATGACTTCTTGAGAAGAGAACCCTCGAAGCACAAAATTTCAAATGCACGTAACGTACATTCACTTAGACCATCATTCCATGCATTTTGTCAAAAAAGAGATCTTTGAAACAATACTTCATGGTAAAGCCTTGAAAAGCATGGTTACCCCCCCCCCCCCCCCCCCCCCCCCTCCCCCCCCCCCCTCTCTCTCTCTCTCTCTCTCTCTCTCTCTCTCTCTCTCTCTCTCTCTCGTGCGCGCGCATAAAGTCTTGTGTTATGTGGCATATCTTTCTTGCTCTCTATCTCGCAAAATTTACCAAGTAAACTTTAAAGTGCCTCAATTGTTTTCAAAACACACAAATCATGTCATAAAATCTAATATTTAGCAAACCCAAATGATTTTCTCATATTAAACTGATCATTTAATGTGGGAAATAGATGGAAACAAGGGTTAGAATATAGACATGTGCTTTCAGGTCTATCTCGACACGGGGTCAATGGTAAAGGGGCCCAAATGAGAGATGATCTGTCAAAGAGCAAGGTTAGCTAATGGCGCTTAAAGACCTTAGGGTTAGCTTCATTAAAGACCTCCAATGGCTAGTGTTAAAAGTCCTTTGATCTTAGGTAAGCTAGGACTGTACTTGAGGTGGGAACCTGGCCCAAGCTTGAGGTGCTTGTCATACTTGCTGACTAAGGTGCTTGAGGTGCTTGTCATGCTTGCTGACTAATGTGCTTGAGGTGCTTACTGACTAAGGTGCTAAGGTGCTCCATGACTAAGGTGCTTGAGGGTAAGATGTTCATAAAGTCAAGTGATCTAATCCCTACTCATGAGGGGGCGAGCCTAATTGTAGGGGCTAGAGAGAAAACACACACACACACACACACACACACTCACACAAGGCAAGCTTGGTACCGAGAAGGCAAATAGGACACTTGTCAAGCTCCTCCTCATGTTGCCCTCATGGTGTGCCTAAAGCCTATTAATTGGCCTCCCAAGGGGTCCAATGATAAATTAGTTAATTTAATTAATTGTTTTTTCATTTATAAAGTCCTCTCACTCAAAGGGGAATGGGGGACACTTGTCCCAAGCCTACCCTTGTTGCTTGATATAACTCTTGCATGTGATTGGCTAGGCCTGGAGGGGTCCAACGAGCTTCAAGCATGAGCTACAAGGGGGGGTCGACCAAAGCAAGAAGGGGGGTTGCTTGGGGGGTATACTCTCCCACACACACTCTCATTGTGTGAAGTGCAAAAGTGCAAGAGCTCCATCTCCTTCTCCAAGCTAGTAGAGAAATTGAGAGACTACACGAACACTCTTGGCTGTGGAGTGAAAATCTAACCAAGAGCCATGCTTCAATGCTTAAGCTTTCCATCTTCTCCATCTTTATTACTACAAGAAGAGTGATGCTAAGTGAGGAACTATTTATTTCTCCTATGAATGCTTCTTCTTCCTCTTCCCTACCCTCATTCCCCGCCAACTCTCTCCACCTTTGAAGGTGTTTGAGGCCTTGGGACTGAGTCTTGGGATAGAAATCTGTTATGCTCGTAATGCATGAAGCTTTCCATATTCATTGCATCACCTAGGTCACAAGGAACACAAAGATTGTATTGTACCAAGTCTCTCTTGGTGGGAGAATCTATATTACAAATGCCTATTGGAGGGAGCATTGGCTCCACATAAATCCGGTCCTCATTTGTTGTCACGTTCTCTAAACTCTCTCTCTTGCAAAAGTATTTTTCATGGCAAGTTGACTAAGTACTATGATTATGTTGCTACCATCAATTAAGTTCACCCTCTATGCTCTCAAGGTAGTCTCACAAAAACGTTCTCTCTAATTCTCTTAATTCCGCTTTCTCATAGTTGTGGTGTAGCTCTTGTATTTGGTTGCAACCCTTGCTTATAGAAAACATGTTATTTTTCTAGAGTGTTGTGTATTTAGAAAGGCACTTACATGTATATTCTTGGTATTGAAATTTTTTCCATGGGTGTAAATATTCTCCTTGTCCTAAGTAACATTAGTTTAAAGCATTGTGTGTTTAGAACTGCACTTACATGTATGTTCTTGGCTTTGAAATTTTGTCAACATTTTAATGCTGCCTCCTTGTCCTAAGTAGCATTAGTGCCCGAATTCCACTTATCGATAGTGTTGTCAAGTTGGCACTCCCTTGTCCACCCTTACCCTGATTGTGTTCCTCTCACCCCAGCTTCCTTCCCTAAAGGCACAATTACTACATTTTCTCCTTTGTGATTGCATCTTCCCTTTCCTCATCGTGCACCTTCCTTCCTCATGTAGTTGGTAGAACTTCCCCTTCCATGTCTAGCTGTTGGACCTAATTGCTCCTACTTGGACTTGTAGTTCCTTCTTTTATCTTCCCGGCTGTTTATTTAGTAGGTAGTCTCATTCAGACTCCTTTGCATAAAAAAGAGAGAGAGAGAGAGAGAGAGAGAGAGAGAGAGAGAGAGAGAGAGAGAGAGCGCTCTTGAGCTTCAAGCCTTCATCTGCTTCTTGTGTTCTCTACCTCTTTTAATTGTAGTACCCAAATTTATAACTATCTTGCAAATTCACCATCTACAAAAATTCCAAGGACACCATGAGATTACAGGGGTGCTCTATTTACCTACATATGTGTGTATGATTTTCCATCCACCTTATCTTTCCATAGACTCAACAATCCGATTTCTTGATATGCTCCTTTGTCTATAAATCTATGTAGTTTTAGTCCTCTCTCTAGTCTACCTAGCTTTGATTTTGCCTATTGGCTATAAACCCATATAAACCCATCTATCAATCCATTTTCCCATCTCTTTCATATATATGGATGTATATGTATATTGTGTTCATGCTTATATTTCATATATATAATAGCATTCACATAATTTCAATGTCATGCATTACTATGTGTGTATACTCACAAATCCTTTTTTAGGAACATCCCTTATTTACATCGTATTTTATTTAATTACATACAAATCTTGATCTCTCTAAATTTAACTCTATGTTGCCTGAGAAATATCATGTGCATTGCAAAAGAATTATAAACTCCAGTATAAACTAAGCTAATTGTGATTGTATTAATTATGAGATAGTTAATGCTTGTCATGCTCAATGTTTTCATGCATGTCTTTGATGCATACACAAAAATACACAAATGCATGTCCCTATAGTTCATATCTAGCATAGGATTGGTGAAAGAATTTAAGCACTTTCAAAGTGTGTTGCATCTTTTCAGCATGCATACTCACATAGGAAATACTTCTATTGTGTGTGTGTGTGTGTGTGTGTGTGTGAGAGAGAGAGAGAGAGAGAGAGAGAGAGAGAGAGAGAGAGAGGGTTCAACTAAGAAGAGGAGCCTAATGATAGGTAGGAGGAGAAGTGGGAGTAGTTCTTAGTAGTTTCATATTTGCTTGTCTGTGGTTAGCATAGGCAGTTGGGTAGAGTACTATAGACAAAAAGATAAGGTGGCAACTATAGACAAAAAGATAAGGCACATGGCCAAATGACTGTAGCCTGTGAGTAGTCGAGGCAGATGGCCTTATATGACTATAGATGGATTTGCAAGGTGTGATATGTAAGATTATGAGCTTATTCCATGCCATAAGATTATTTGACGATACATTGAATCTCATCAAAGATGAATCGACAAATTCAAGCTCACTTAATTTTCGATACCAGAGAAGAGCTCAACCTGGCCAAAAAATACTTAATGTGTGAGGTATGCATGATCATCATCCTCCAAAACAAGAAAAAGGTTTAGATTGATTAATTTTTTTTGTATAGGTCTATAAATCACTTCAATTTGGATCCAACTAAGTAGACTCATGTAGCAGCACGTGGAAACCACCATTGAAACAAATGCAACAAATTAGCCCGTCAAAATTGTGAGAACCAATATGTTGAGTAGAGTCATGCCTTATGCTTAACATGCGATATTTTAGGAACGACATTATTTCCCTTTTCCCTTACCCTGAATTGCAATTTTCAACATTCAAAGGGGCACAGTTAGAAGCTCAGAATAGTTTAAAATTAAAAAAAGGGAGCTCAATTTTTCCAGATTTTGTCGTTCCTAAATCTCTCTAAATAGTTCAAAACTTAAAAAAAGTAGCTCAAATTTTCCACTTTGTAAAAGAGGTGAAGAGGGAACTTTGAAGGTTGGGAAACTGAAATTTCCCGAACACCGGTGTTGGAACCTCTCGCCACCAAAAAGAGGTAAAGCGGAAACTTTGAAGGTTGGGAAAATGAAATTTCCTGAACACCGGTGTTCGAGCCTCTCGCCACCAAAAAAACATCTTTTGTAAAGCAAGAACCAAATTTAAATCTTTATTTCTTTTTTACATTTGAGATCCGTTTTTGAGTGCTTAGCATGTAATTTGTCACAAACTACCTCGCTAGAAAGGCAATTATGTCTAAAATTAATGAAGCAATTCATCTTCAAAGTCTACATAACCAACTAAAATTCTAGTTTTATCATCTTGTATTGATAGACAATCAATCTTCTTACGAAAAGCTACAATTTTTTCTATCTTTGAAGAACTTTAATCTCACAACTAGGGAATTTGAAGGGCATTTTGGGAATTTAGGACTATATATATTGGGGGTACTCGGGGGATTTTTGAAACTTGAGCGATATTTTGGGAAATTCAAATCAGAGGGGTGTTTTGGCCTTAAAAATAATGGCCAAGGTTTATTTGGTCACTATACCATATAACAATTGAACGCTCACTCAAATGTCAAGCTCGCCTAATTGGAGGCAAAATATGAAGACCAAGAAACCTCGATCTGGCTCCCGCCATGCACGAGCGACACTGGAGACGAGAGACAGAGGCAGAGGTTTTGTTGACACGGCGTTGTTCTGCAGATCTGGCGCGCGCAGAGAGAGAGAGAGAGAGAGAGAGAGAGAGAGAGAGAGAGAGTTGGCGCTCGGAGTCCAGAGAGAAACAGAGAGCTATCGTACGCGCGACGTACGTCTTGTAGCTAACGCTGTCGAAACCAGAGAGAGAGAGAGATCGATCATCTGGCGGGGGCTTTCGCCTTCACCCAACTAACGGCCTCTCGATCTGTAGCTGTGTACATTCAGCTTACGCCAATGCCAACACCAACAGCTCGATCGGCCTCGCTCTCGCAACAGTACGCCCACGACATGATAAGCTGGTTGGTGCAGAGCTCATGAAATGTTAAACGTTTAACAATCTTTAAATTTCAATTTAACATTTCACTGAATCTTTTCATAACGTATGTAAGTTTGAAGGATGTTCATAAATCTTTAAAGTGATGATCAGTCTTTAAATTTAAATCTTTCAAGAATATGAGAGCTATTAATCCTTTAAACGTTAAGAGCTTATATTTGTGAGTTAATTGCTGTATTGTTTTTTGTAAATGACACTAGAATTCTTTTTCAACATGACACTCATTGTTGAATTTTTCTTGTATATAACACTCAAATTTTTATAATATATGACACTCTTTCGGAGCCATCCATCTCAAATCGACACAAGGGTATTTAGGGAGGGCACACCAGAGTTCAGGGAAAATGTGTCTTGGTTTAATATCGTGCCATTTTCAATTTCAAAAATGCCGATTGAGAGCAAGGGGAGAAGGAGAAATAAACCTATTTTTAAAAAACAAAAAAAACCTAATTTTTTTAAATCTCCTCTTAGCAGATTTAAGGAAAGTAATTTTGTATGTTTGGAAAAATGATTTTCCCCGAACATTGAGGCGCAGAGAGAGAGAGAGAGAGAGAGAGAGAGAGAGAGAGAGAGAGAGGGAGAGGTATTTTGGGTTGTGCTCATTGTTGAAATTGTTTAATATATGACACTTAAAGATACATCCCTATTGTGAAAAAGATAAAACTATGCAAAATTTGGAGCAATCTTTTCGCAGTTGATACAAGGGTTTTTTTTTTGGATGGGGGGAGGGGCACAAAGAAAGAGAGAGAGAGAGAGAGAGAGAGAGAGAGAGCGAGAGAGAGAGAGTGAGTGAGTGAGAGAGAGTTGCAAGATTTTGTGATTTTTGTTTTGTGGTAGCTAGGAAAATGATTGCAAAAAAAGCACTGTATAAGTTGCGCTCGGAGGTGGTGCAAAATATTGTGGTCAATTTGCGGCAACAGGATGTTTTCTTTCATAATGTTTGAGTCTTAATTTTGAGCTCTCTCTCTCTCTCTCTCTCTCTCTCTCTCACACACACACACACACACACACACACACACACACACACAGGTTAATTATAAATTCTAAACATGGTAAACCAACTTGATATTTTTAAATTTATTGCTCCATTGTACATTTTCACCTTTTGCTATGTAGCAAATAAGACGTCTTATTTGCTATGTTGCAAATAAGACGTCCGTTTAGCTAGATTATTTGCTATGTAGCAAATAAGGCATCCAATTAGCTAGATTATTTGCTATGTAGCAAATAGGACGTCCAATTAGCTAGATTATTGCTAGATTAAACTAGGAGTGCAAAATAGCAATTGAGAGAATTTGCTAGTTGGGATCTAACTAGCAATTTCTCACTATGTGGTCATTGACTTACCATACACTTGCCATGTGGGAAATCTACACTTGGTATATGGTAAGTCACTTACTATATAGTGAGAGACTTGCTACTTTAATATCTAGCAAATTCTCACACTTGCTAGTTTGCACTCTTGCTAGTTTAAGCTAGCAAACATCTAGCTATATTATATTTTTTTGCTACATGGGAGTTGGTCCAAAGCTCCTTGTGGGGTATCAACACCTACTAATGACTTTAACCATCCCGGTTCTTCGACACGAGGCACATTCACTGTCGGATGATTACCAATAGGAGGGCATATTCACTATCGGCAATCTCAATTCCATACCATATTCAAACAAAACCATGAAGTATTCTCTGAGGGTAACACAATCTCTCTTATTCCATCCATCATCACACTTGAAACCATGGTGTGACCTCTCCTCCTGCTCATGGAGAGTCACTGCAATCACAAATTCAAAGTAAGTCCATCACACTAGATCAATCAATCCCATATCCAAAGCGGCACAAAAAACAACGTCTCATTTGCATAACCAAATCAATCCATAATCATAGTTCTAATGATCATGTATGTAAGCACCCATATCCTCAACATGTAACCATAATGTAAACCCATGCTTACTCATCGAGCACATAAGCATAACAACTCTTGCATATTATCTCACATTTATCTAAAGTTTTCAATCTATATGCAATCTTATATACACAACACAAATATACCATCATGCATCAACCAAGACTAGATCTCAACTTTAATCAACAATTTGTCATTATATGCTAATGTAGTTCATAAACCAATAGACATATCTATACACATTGACATACCATGTCAATTAACCAAGAGAACTGTCCTTCATGCACACACTAAAGTTTAACCATTTGTGTACACACTCTCTAAATGAATTGAAACTTCCAATTTGTACTCATGCACCTGTCTTTTGACATTCACTACAAGAGGTTGTGTGCTCTTGTGACGCTGTTAGCGACGGAAATACACTGGGTTTTTATAACCCCCGGCGTCGCTAAAACCGTCGCTAGCAGCGTCGCTACGAGAGCGTCGCTATAGGCGTCGCTATATGCGTCGCTATATAGCGACGCTCATAGCGACGCCTATAGCGACGCTCTCACAGAAGAGTATAGCGACGCATATAGCGACGCTACAGAGCCATAAATAGCGACGCTTATAGCGACGCCTGAGAGAATATTTTTTTGGTGGCAGGGCATCCATCAACCATATTGTACTTGATTCAGTTTTTAAAAAAAGTGCAAAAGTAGATAATAGACCCAAAATAGTCACCCACAAGACGCATTGTTTGCAAAATTGACAATTGTACACATCATAGGCAAACTGAATTGATTGGCAAATGTAATAATGACAATTGTACAACATCATAGGCATAAAGAATTGATTGGCAAAAGGAATTGCGGTGACAAATGTAATAATATACATGGCTCAAAAAGACGTATAAAATCCGTCTCATGATACATAAGCTACGAGAAACCCTAAACTAATGCTATCTAGCTACGGCTAAACTGACGTCGTCTTATCAGACGTCTCATCGCGTCCAAGCGGCGTATCTGTCGGATTCTGCAAAAAAAGACAATAAGACAGTTTTCAGTAAATATAAACATATAACGACATTTATAAAACAATACAAAAAATAAAAAAGAGTAAACCCTAATACTAACCATGCCGCCGCGAGAACTGAGAATGTCCATCAGGGCGTTTAAGCCCTTCCTGCCTGCGTACTCGCGCTCGTACGGTGTGGGATCACGTCCTGTCATCGACCACTGTCAAAACATACAAAGATTTCATTATGTTAGAACTAAAAAACTCATAAACCCTAAACTATCGAACATGCATAAAGAGCAATGTGAAAAGACTTACAAAATCGGCCTCAAATGATGCCCATCCACCGCTCCCCAAGTGGTGCGAGCTCCCTGCCTCTACTCGCGCTCTGGCTGCATCCTTTTGTTGCTTCCACTTGTCGGGATTCTCGCGCGCTGCTTTCTTCGCATTCTTCCAATCTTCTTTGGCCAGCCAATCTGGCCTATTCCACCCATTCTTGATTGCTTTTTGCACTTCGGAACGCTTGTGTTTGCAGTATTCGCGCATTCGAATCTTCATCAGGTCTTCATTGAAGCGCTGATCCCGTGTTGGAACGGGAAACTCATCATGAAGTATGCTGATGACTTTGTTTTTTAAATCACTTGGTACTTCACTCCATTTGTTTAGTATATAGTGTCTAAACAGCTGAGAGCAAAGACCACGCATGCGCGAGATCACCTTCTTGCCGTCATCATCCATGATGATGCCGCCGCTGATGTCGACGGAGTAAGGCAAGCCCTCTGGCCGGTGACGCATGAACCTGGGTGTCCCGGCAGGGGTCTCTAGCGGCGTGTCGATGGGGGTACGGACGTCAGGTGTCTCCATCGGCGTCTGGGCGCCGAAGCGAGGAGTGTCGAGTGGGGTGGCTCCCGGCGGAGTAGGTAGAGGTGTGTAGCTTCTAGGAACAGTCAGCCGTGCAAAACCTGGCGTAGATGGCGATGCTGTGGCTGGTGTGGGGGCGGGCAAAGAAGGGGAGGGTAAAGAGCCTCGTCGAACACGAGGCGGTGTGGAGGCATCGGTGGCGGAATCCCCACAACAACCGCCACCGCCACCACTAGAGCGCCGGTGTCTAGACGAGTGTGACGCTCGTCTCGTCGACGCCAAAATGTCGACCTTTACACCATGCTGCTGTGTATGACTTATACTACAACGAACAAAGATTATGAGTGGCCGTTCAAACGTTTATAAATAAAGTCACTTGCTAGTCGTACATTGCAAATTTACCTTGGTCGCGCAACCCCGAGAGTACTCCCACTCTTCTTCAGTCACTTCGTCACCGCATTGTTGTGCGCTTTTCAATTGGTTGTGCAACCATCTTAAGCTCATGAAGGTTGGTAGGCTCTCCAGAACCGCTGGATAGTGCATCGGTGGTCGTCTTCCCCGTCTCCACTCGATTCGTGCCCTTTGTCGCTCTTGCTTTGCATCCTCATATTGTGAAATCCACTTTTGCATCACTGGATTGTGAAGCATGCAAAATCGGTTGATTTTAGCCTCTAGATCTTCCGTCATCTTCTTCTCAACACCGAGATTGCACATGACAATCCCAGATATGCGCTCATCATCTATGGTTCGCCATAGCGTGTCCCGGGATTTATCAAATCCGTCTAGCCACTCTCCAATGTACACTAGGGACTCTGATACCAACCAACCTTCTGCCATGCTACCCTCCGGACGTGCCTTTTGACGCACATATCCCTTAAGCGTTTTCATGAAACGCTCTAAGAAGAACATCCATCTGGAATGAACTGTGCCAGCTATTTCCACCTCATCAACTATGTGAACAAGAAGATGCACCTGAATGGTTAGTATTGTAGTAGGAAAATGTTTCTCAAACATGCACACAAGCTCCGCAGCATTTAGTTTGGCGAATGGTATGGAGTCTACGTCGATCTCCTTTTGTGAGATCCATTGCACCAGCTTTGCAAGTTTGTAGATTGTGTTACGGATGTCGAGAGACAAACATCCCTCAATGGCAACCGGTAAAATAAACTGTAAAGTATGTGCAGCAATGATATTAAAGTCCACATTTTATGCAATGATATTAAAGTCCACTATGAACGTACCTGACACATTTTATGCCAATCGTGTGACTTCAAACCGGTAAGCTTTCCTTCTTTAGTAAAACACGTTCGGAGCGAGTGCATTACGCCAGTGGGGGTCCGCAAAGATCGAATGGCCTCTTTTACTTTGCGTTCTTGGGCTCCTGTGAAAATCCATGGTGCTTTAGGAAGTTTTATCGATCCATCAGACGCTGTTTGCGGCCAATATTGCTCCATACGATCCACATTTCTAAGGTCAACTCTGGCTCCCAAAGTATCTTTCTTGCCGGTCAAATGGTCCCATAGTAGATTACCCACATTCTTGAATATGTGCATTGGATCGAGCAAGTGATTGATCACGAGTCGGGGCCAGTATGGTAACTCGTACCATAGAGATAGTCTCTTCATCCCTGGAGGCAATCCGTCATCGCACATCTCCTTCTGCTCTAACCATGCTTGTGCAGACATCCTTGGTGGCTCTCTTCCCAAAAAGCCGTCGCGTAACACATGATTCTCCGGAAGATACGCTTGATGACCTTCGTAGATTTGCTTCTTCAGTGAGGGTGCCCTACGTGCATTCAGTCTAGGTCCACATGTGACACATGCTCTGTATCCGCTTGTTTGAAGCCCTGCATGTATACACATGATAATAGATCAACTATGGGGAAAAACAAGATTTACAGTGTCTGAGTGAGGAGTGTCAATAGATCACCTGAGCATTCTGTTAGCCCGGGATAGTCATGCATGGTCTACATTAGAATACCTCTGATCAAAGCATTCCGTCGTCCTGTGTGTCGGCTCATATCCACCACCTCTATGCCAATCCACAATTGTTGTAGCTCTTCCAATAGTGGACGAAGATACACATCCATATTCCCCACTTTATATCGCCCTGGCACAATCAAGCTTAGCCATAGGTGCCCCTTCTTCGTAGTCAACCACGGGGGAATGTTGTAGTTGACGATGACAACGGGCCATACACTGTAAGATGTTGATCTTTGACCAAATGGATTTACGCCATCCATAGCCAGGCCTAAGCGCAAATTTCGAGCTTCCCTGGCAAAATCCGACCATGTTCCATCTATATGTTTCCAGGCTGCGCAATCTGCAGGAATTCGTAGCACACCATCCGAAGATTTATTCTCCTCATGCCATGATGCTAGGGCGGCCATGGACTTACATTCGAAGAAATGCTTGATGCGAGGAAGCAAAGGAAAATGTCGCAAAACCTTTTGTGGAATTTTTGTCCCGTGGAGATCTACTCGATATCTTTCGGAATCACATTTCGGACACTTCTCCATGTCTGTGTATTCCCCTCTGAAAAGAATGCAGTCATTAGGACAAGCGTGGATAGAATTGTAATCCATCCCCAAGTTTCGCAAAATCTTTCTTGCTTCATCTCGGGAATCTGGCATCACATTGTCAGCTGGTAGAATGTGCTCTTTCAGCAATCTACACAACATAAAAATATGATACAGTCGTGTAAAAATCTATCAGATCATTATACATTTAGAGTTCTATTAAAGTAAACTAATTGTAATAGATCACCTGAAAAGCGCTGTGACGCTAGTGTCACTCCATCCAAACTTTGCCTGCATGTTGAGAAGAACCAGGAGTGCTTTCAATCTAGACATACGTGCTCCATTATACAATGACGTATCGGCTTCACTTTTCATATCATCATAGATAAGCCTTTCTGAATCCATGATCGTCTCGATCATTTCATCAATCTCGGGCTCAAACATTGCCTCGTTGGGAATGTGCTCTGCATGATCATCCCCCGAGATGTCAGAGGGTACATCTTGTGGCCTCACATATGCTGCTTGACCAAAGCGCCTGCGAATACGTCTATTGGGTTGCAAGATTGCTGCTTGTTGGCCAGCGTCAGAGTTCGACGAGTTATAATTGGCAACAACTCGATCTATAATAGATGGATCGAACTCGCCAAATTCGCGAACGTGCTGCAAAGAAACACGTCTTGTCCGTCGCACAGCATGCTTGCATTGATTACAAGGACATAAGACCCTCGTTGAGAGATAGGTGTTTCGGTTGGACGGTCCCACATCCTCGTCGCTACTCATAATGAGGATAAAAAACTTATAACCTGGACAACAAATTTAATATTCTATTGGCATTCTTCGTCTTATCTCTCTCTCTCTCTCTCTCTCTCTCTCTCTCTCTCTCTCTCTCTCTCTCTCTCTCTCTCTCTTACCTCACATTCTCTAGTCATGTCCAATCCCCGCACACCTCGGTCTAGAGGTGCACGGAGATCAGAACCACCGGGTTATAATCTCGTCTTTATTGGTCAATACCTATATTTGTGGGTACAAGAAATCTACACACCCACGTCTACATGATACTGCATGTAGTGGACAAAATCCCTTTGCCTCTTCTCTAGCTGTAGCACTTCACTTCATCTTAACATCTTTTCACAGTAGATCTTTTCACTGTTCGTCTAACTCTAAACCCTAAACCGTAAGTAATTCTTGCGTGGACTCGATCTAACGTAAATAAGCGTAAATCTAAATAAACGTAAATCTAACTAAAAATAAAGCTAAATCTAATTTAACGTAAGTCTAATGACTAGAGGTTGTTTAGATGGTCATTGTGTCGGGGATGTAGTGACTCTTGTCGCCCTAAAGATCCACCTTCTTCCCTATCTTCTGAAGACATTTCACCAGTACTTTTGGATCGACGGAGCCCACCATGAGTGAAAGCAGCAATACCCTATATTCCATTGAGGGCTTTCTTCACCCGCTTCATGCAGGCATCGCAGTCTATGGAGACCCGCATCTAATCTAATATAACGTAAATCTAAATCTAGCTTAAATAAACGTAAATCTAGTTAAAAATAAACCTAAATCTAATTTAATGTAAGTCTACATATAACCTAATCTTTAACGTCTTTTAAGATAGTTTCCTACGACGTTATAACTCTCTTCTTCCTGTGTGTGTGCGCGTGTGTGGATGTGTGTGCCAATAAAAAGAGATAAATGGTATAACCTTTCTATCACCCATGCCAAGTATGATAGATTGATTATGCCATTTCCCTCTTGAATAATAGGTCTTCAGTTCAACTCCTCGTCGGCTAGATCTTTAGGTCTTTTAATTTTAATTAGTTTCCTACGACGCTCCCTTAGTTTCTCTTTCTTTCTCTCTCAATGTGTGTGCGTTTTTTTGGATCGTATGCATGTTTTCTTTCTCTTTTCCTCTTTCAATGTGTGCGTTTTTTGTTTATGCATGTTCTCTCTCTCTTTTCCTCTCTCAATGCGTGCGTTTTTTGTTTATGCATGCTCTCTCTCTCTTTTTCTCTCTCAATGTGTGTGTGCATTCTTTGTTTATGTATGTGTGTGCGTTTTTGTTTTTGTTTGTACTCTCTCTCTCTCTCTCTCTCTCTCTCTCTCTCTCTCTCTCTCTCAAAAACACTATGTGTGTGTGTATGTGTGTGTGTGAGAGAGAGAGAGAGGGAGAGAGAAAGAGGGGAAGGGAACATGAGAATGAGGAGAGGGAAGGAGCATACCTGGCTCTCCTTCCTCTCCTCGTGTGTGTGTGTGTGTGTGTGTGTGTGTGTGTGTGTGGAGAAGAAAAGAGAGAGAGAGAGAGAGAGAGTGAGGGAGAGCGTTACCTGCTCTTTGCTTGAGGGCGCCGAAAAACTCAGATCTGAGATCTGAGTTTTTGGGCGCGCTCGGTTATTTTTTTTACCCCAGCTGGCGTCGCTATGAGCGTCGCTATAAGTGTCGCTATAAGCGTCGTAAATTTACAAATAAATTTGCGACGCTCATAGCGACACTTATAGCGACGCTCATAGCGACGCCGGGAATTTTTTTTTTGAGCGTCGCTAATATGAAGAGCCTTTTGTAGTGATTGCATGCATGCATGGCATCCTCTGAGCACGAGCATGAGTTTAGCTTTTGATTTTGAGCAGCCACAACCTAATCTGCCACCGTGTCGGAAGACATGCACCGTGCCAATGATGACACAGGAGGACATGGTCTCATGGGATATGGTCAAATTTAGTGCGTTGCGGGCACGTACTCTTTCTTATGTTAGACCATAACCTTAAAAACATTAATACAAATCTTACTAATCTGAACACTTTAGGAAACTATCTTATTCAGCGTATTCCTGATCCATCTTCAAGAGGAGGGAACAAGGATTCCACACCTGAAGAATCGACTCAGAATATGAAACAAGCACGTTCATCCGTAACACAAGATGGGGCTCATTTGTTTAAACATAGCAAGCCTTTTGCCTCGGAATGGATGGCGGTGTTGCAGCCTCCCTTCACACACATATCTTCAGTCCCCAACACAACTGCAAAACATAGTGGATGGTACTGATGCCTGTAGGGAAGCATGAAGGTACCAACCACGTATAAAGCCTCCAGAAGCTCCCCATAGGCAACACAATTGCCAAACACAATAATAGTGTCCTTAGGGTCCACAATGCAAGGCCTTGGAGTCAATTTGGGAGTCATCCCTCGCTTCACATCGACACACAATTTGCTTATGTACCAATACAAAAAATAGCAAGGATAGAAACAAGTGATACCAAAACATTATATGAACATTACCAAAAAGGGTCCAAATTAGTACCAAACAAGTAACCAAATAGTACCAAAACAAAAACTTGGCAAGGAAGAAATACAAACAGTACCAAAAATACCAAAACATTATCAAACAGGTACTAAAACAGTACCAATGAGGTATCAAATATGTACCAAAATAGTACCAAAATAGTACCAAATTGTACCTATACAGTACCATTACAGCACCAAAAACTTGGTACGAAAGAATACCAGTAGTACCACAAAAATAGAACATTATCAAATAGGTATTAAAATAGTACCAATGTAGTATCAAATAGGTACCACAATAGTGCCAAAATAGTACCAAAACAGTACCAATATAGTACCAATCACTTGGCAAGGATCAAAACATGTACCACAAAAACCTGAACATTATCAAATAGGTACCAAAATAGTACCATAAAAGTACCAATGCAGTAAGAAAATAGCTACCAAATAAGTATCAAATATGTACCAAAGAAGTACCAAATGAATCAAAGAAGCACCAAAGAATCAAAGACAGTAACAATACAGAACCAAGACATCATCACAACATTGTATCTCTAAAGTACCAAAATGTCAAAGCAGTATCAAAGTGACCAAAAAAGCACCTAAACTACCAAGGATTGTGACAGCATAGGATCCAAGTCATTGTTGATATAAAGTACCAAATATTCAAAACAGTACCAAATGAACAGAAAAAAACCTGGAGTACCAGGGATTGTGCCACATAGCACCCAATGTACATTCATTTTTGTACCTTATATGAGACCCAAATCAAACCAGTACACAGATAGTCCAAGTAAGTACCAAAGTACAAACTAGAAAGTTCCAAAGCAATTAGAAATAGGTTCTAAGGAGTACCAAATGAATTGAAAAGCACCAAAAATACCATGGTTTTTGCAAATATAGAAACCAAGACAACCAAAAGTATTTTATAAGACAAGAAAGTACCAAAATAGTACTAAAATAGTTCAATGAAGCAACAAAACTATTCAAACACATTACAGAAAAGGAACCAAAATAGTCAAAGAAAGTACTTGAATAGTTAAACATAGTACCAAAACGTTTGAAAATGTCACGGAATAAACCAGTCAAGAAGTGAAGCATGCCATATTTTGTCAATCTCAATTTTGTTGCTCTGAAGCAGCATCTTGGTCACCAAATAGATTTCTAATTGTGCTAGGGGTGTCTTGGAGGGCTTGCTTGAATTTATACTCATTTTCCATGCCAAACATAACATATATTTCTTGTGAAATATCTTGTGAACAGATTGCGCATCAGCTACTATTTTGCATTAAAAAAATAAGACAGACGAAGTGATAATAACGACCACATGCCAATGTAATATATCCACTCCATCCATCAAAATTCTTGTAGCAAACTGGACATTGGGAAGATGAGGATGCATTTGAAGTAGACGAGGGGACCAAATCTAGATGCAAGACAAGGTGGCTGATGTGTGTCCCTTGTACAGGCGGAGGATTCACTTGCTGTGTCAGATTCTAAACATCCTGGCTTAAGCGGTGAAGTCTTTTTCTCCATCCGGACCTATGAGGGTTGGGGTGTCCAGGTGGCTATAGAAAGCCGTGTTATTTTTGCATCTTTCTCTATCAGCTGTATCGTGTAAATATCCTTCTCTCTCTTTAACTGTAGGTCGGTGTGTTCCACTATCACTGTCAGCTCATCTCGGGTGAAAGTGACACAACTCTCCTTGATATTATGAGTACGTGGCAACAATTGTCTCCTTTGACGAAAAGTCTACTGGTCGTTGTTGCACAAAGTGAATATATAACATTTTTGCAAAAATATAACGCATAATCTACATTGTGTAATGGATGGCCATAAACTTCCAAGTAGATTCTCTCAGTGTTTTCTTTGATCGCATCGTGGAGGCAGTTCGATACCTTCCACCTTCCTTTCTTCATCTCTGTGTCCTCACATGGCCATATTGTTTTGATCATGTCCTTCGTCACTTCTTTATTGATCTCTTTTCATTGCATGTGGTTTGGATTTTCCCATTTTGAGAGTTGTAGAGCAGTGTGTGTCACTTGTTGTGCCGACATACCATGTGCTGAAATGCATTAACAACCACTTGTTGTTGATCATCATGCACTGATTGGGAGCCACAAACTTGTTCTTCATCGGCCATTTTCTCTGGGAGCTGCAATGGACAAATAGACAAATATTTAATATCATTGGCAAATATATATATATTCTCATGATTCAACAGTCTTAGAGATGCACAAAGTAGCAACTTCTTGTCCACTATATAAGACGTCATAGTCGCCTAAATCAAACCACAATTGATGCGAGTAAACAAAATCACAATTGCCGAACCCAATTGAATCACAAGACAAATTTGAAATACCGTGTATAGCACAACAAATTTGAAATGACTAAATATAATTGACTCAAGGAGGTGAACCACTCTATACCAGATAATACACTTCAGTAAAAATAGAATACCCTGGACAAGACAGATGTATATCATAAAAATATTTAGATCGGATAAAAAGATGGTGCCAGTTCAACAAGGGGGTGTTGGATAGGGTTAGGGTCTGTCTTTTTAATGTTCTTTGAAAAATATCAAAACATCCGATACATTTCTTCTTTGTTCCCGCTCTTTTGACTTCATCCAACAATCTACTTAAATCTGAGTGGCCCTCATAATATCTTGGTTGTCCGGGTGGTAGAAAACTTCTTCTAGATATAAAATTTTTCTGGCTGCACTCCAAAAATCTATCAGCATGTCGAATAGATAACCCAATGCATAAACATTGATCGATTTTGTGTATGCATCTATGCACTGTGGATCGTATAGTTTTGGAGCAATCCATGGTCGCTTAGCCATCTCTGCATCCTCTGCTCTCTGTGCCTCCAAACTGCAGAGCCCGACTGCGCGCTTGGATGTAGATAATTAATTGATGCGCGCTTAGCTGGCGCTCTGAGCATCATTTTCCAATCAATGTTGCCGACACGGGGTTTATTTGCGCGAGTAAAGTCCAACATTATGTTGAAGGGATGCATGTCACTATGCACTATCCCGATTGAGTGGGCAACCGCAACGCCATCGATTAAGGTGTGACAAATGGCTGGCATCTGCTCAATCACTGCTTTGATCCGTGCCATATCTATCTCTTGTACAGGAAGATTTGCTACAAGCAATGACCTCCAGTCGTGTTGTAGCCTGTGCATGTGCCGTCTGAACAATTCGTGGGCAAACGGTAAGCGGCACATCATGTCCCCCACGGTACCCCCAGTGTAGTATGGGAATATTGTGATCCAAGGAGCTTCAGTGGTAAAGCCAATGCACCTTACAATGGAGGGGTGAAGTGTTTGTATTCCTTGCTCTATCTAAAAGCTGTCAAATTTTGCCTCACTCCCTCCCTTGTAGCATTTTCCAACATATGTAATGTGGTTTGGAAAGAAAGAGAAACCTTTGATGGTGTACAATGTGCACACACCAAAGGAGCCTGCTCCAATCTTTGTACCTTCTACCAAGGCCTCATGAGGGATGCCGACAAGATGAGCGCACTTGGCATTCAAAGCCGTGCACATGATTGTGATGGTGCCGCTGGCATCTAATCGACCTTCCACAGCTGCTTGCACATCTTGGGCAATCTTCAATCTCTTGGGTAAGGCTGCTTGGTACTGTGTTTTCACACCTTCATCTTTACCTTCTGTTCCTCCCACAATTTATCCCAGAGCTCTGAATTTTGATATGTTGCAAGCAAGAGGGATATCTTTCTTTAATTCTCTGCAACATACTTTCATATTGCCCAACACTGCCCTAACCTTGTGGTGGGGGTCAAGTTCTCAAATCCTTGCTGGAATCAGTAACTCATATTGCCCTTCACCTCGCAACCTACGCTCTGTGTTCTCTCATATAGTACTAGTGAGGTCTTTGATGAGGACGTCACTTTCACTAATCTGTTGTATGCGACCATCTGCACATGATGATATTGTCAAAATACATTCTTTTTGAATGGCACACATAATGCTTTTCTTTTGATCTGGTGTCATTTTTGCACTGGACAATAAAAAACAACATATCAAATACAAATTCGTGGTTGCACACTGCAGTAACACTCTCACACTATTTCAGGCAAACCCGCAACCATGACTTGAAGACTTTAATAAATGTGCATGGAAATATTGATAAAAATTGAAAACAATCTTCAGTTCAAACTGCAATCTGTTACACGTGCAAAATGCAGTGCAAACAAGTGGTTTATAAGAACTTCATCTAGATCAAACAATACATATTAACAATCTAGAACATTTCAGCATATAGTAAATTTTTAACTTATATTTTTTGCCGTGCGTAGACACTAGTTCAAACAAAGCACACACCGACTTAAAGACTTCAAAAAATTCAGCAAGATTATATTTATTTACGTTGATAATCATTTTGACTTTAATTGGTATGTTTGCTCGTGTAAAATACAATAAATATGTCATTCCTAATAAAATTGTCCAGATCTAACAGAATATGTTAAAAAATTACAACAATTCAAAGCCTCTTGGAAGACATATGCATCGTGATGTATATATTGTCAATTTTATTTTAGCTCATTTAAAACATTGGAAGTATACAAATCAGACCAGGAAATTGCAAAGAATGTTTTGCTCTCTAAAAACATAGAAACAAATATTTAACATGCAAATTGTGTTCACACACTTTTTTATATAGAATTTATGTGAATATAACATTTAATATAGCGATGATGATTGATGCTCTTTAAAAAGATACAAAAGAATATTTAACATGCAATTGTGTGCAAATACCTTTTTTACAGAGAATTTATATAAATGTAGCATTAAAAATAGCAAAGATGCATGAAGTCCTTTAAAAAGATAAAAATGAATATTTAACATGCAAATTGTGTGCAAATACTTTTTTGCATATTGTGGTGTGTAGGGCGTGAGCTCGCCCAAGGTGTCGTGTGAATGTCCGGAGGTCATGTGTGGGCCAAGATGATGGAAGTCCGTTGTAGCTTCATGATGATCAATATAAGTGGCTGCCTCGCTAGTGGAAGGTAAGCCTAATTTGGTCCAGTCTCTCTCTCAAGTGTCTTGTAGTGAGCACACTACATTGTTGGAGTTGACGGGCACAACTTCTTGGTAGTTACACCAGCTTCTTGGCTTTTTGGTAGTGATGGCGTTGCTCCTCTCACATGACCCTGGCTAGGCTATGGACAGAATCTTGTTGCCTCTGCTCGCTTCTGCTCCCGCCATCACCAACGAACGACCTCTAGTGTGTGAGACCCCATCGATAGGAAAACCCCCTTCTGCTCGTATTATGCGCCATCGATTCTGCTGAGCCTTTGCAGCATCATTTACTCTAGCTACTTCTCTTCAAATCTGTCACGCTACAGCTTTATGTTGCCTCCAAGTCCTCTGCTTTTGATTAACATCCCTATTCAATTACCCCCGCTGCGCAGAAGAAAGGAAAGAAACCTGCCACCGCTGCTGTCAAGAAGGATTCCCCTGCTCCTAAGAAGCAGCCGCAGGTCAAGCAGGAGGAAGTCGTCATGAAAGAGGCGGAAGAGCAAAAGCCAGACGATGCCGCTGCTACTCAAGAAGCATCTGAAGCTGCTGATTCCGCCCCCGATGATGCGGGCAAAGATGCAATTGCAGAGGCAGCGTCCAAGGACGAGGAAACCCCCTCAATCGAGCTTGACACCTCTAAGGCCGAGGACCAGGTGGCTATTGTGGAAGAAGCCAAACCTGATCAGGAGGAGGGTGCTGTAGACGATTTGGAAGGAGACGAAACATTAGATGTTGATGAAGAAGTTGAGGAAGTTGAAGAAGTCGAAGAAGTGGATGAGGAGAAAGTCAATCTTAAAGCTGGACTAATTTTTCCTATAGCTTCCCTCTGCCAAGGAGTTGCTAACTCGTTATCATGCCTTGATTTTCGTCAATGTTTCGTACAACAATGTACTGTCAAAGTCCGCTATGTGTCCCACTCTCTTGGGATATTATGCTATCTTGGTTTGCGGATGGTTTTCAATTGTTCTTGTTTTCAACATGCTCGAATCGTCTGGAGTTGTTGCAGCTTTGTTGCAGAGGTGCCTAACCTTCTAGTCTTGCTGTTCATGAAGCAGTGCTACAGTCATGAAGCTCAAGCTTTCATTATGTGTTTAGTGATAGTCTTTTTATCTTTAGTTCATGTCGCAATTTAGTTTTTGTTGAATGACCATTATCATCACACCAAACTCCTTCGAGAAGGGATGTATGTCGCAAAAAATATATTTTGTTACGATTTAGCCCTTAGTCGTTCCTCATCTTGTCCATTACATCGGGATAGCGACCTGATGTTTGCATAAGCGAGATGTTCGTGTTCCATGCCTTGATGACGATCGGCATGATGACGAGTCTAGCCCCCCAAGCTCAGTCCCTTAGCCCCCAAGCCGTTGTATGATCACTCCCCCCGGATGAGGCGTTGGAGTTGATCCCTTTGTGTCGAGTCCTTTCTCAGCCCAAAACTCTAAAAAGATGTCCATCTTTTCCTCCCTAAGGGGGGAGGTGTGGTGTGTAGGGCGTGAGCCCCTGCCCAAGGTGTCGTGTGAATGTCCGGAGGTCATGTGTGGGCCAAGATGATGGAAGTCCGTTGTAGCTTCATGATGATCAATATAAGTGGCTGCCTCGCTAGTGGAAGGTAAGCCTAATTTGGTCCAGTCTCTCTCTCAAGTGTCTTGTAGTGAGCACACTACAATATAATTTATGTGAAAGTAGCATTTAAAATAGCAATGATTGATGAATAAAGCAATCTTTTGAATATGATTAGCTACTATATAATTTCATAAGAACACTTAAAAACAACAAAATCAAACAATTCAAACATTTGTATATGAAATAGTCTTCATAGTCGCGTTTCCGACCAAGTAATTCATATACTTAATACTTAAAAAATGAATTGCACATGCACATACAAATTATATGACATTCGTACGGCCAGGTTAACAACTTGAATTCCACATTTATGCAAAAAAAGATGCTTCTAACAAACGACACTCAATTAGCCACGTTACCGACCGAGTGCCACCCGAATTTAAAGACAAAAATGGCTTGCATACGAGCATCATCATATAGCCGCATTACCAATCGATGCCCATATGTTTTTTGGAAAAGGGGAAGGGAAGTTGAATTAACATAAGGATACTAAATTTGCCGCGTTATTGACGTAGTGCCCAGACAGTAAGCCAATACTTACCACAAGGACACCATCTTCCCCGCGTCACCGCGGTGATGCCCACGTGGTAAGCACTATTCCGTAGAACAGCTTACGCACACACTCCCATTGTGAAGTAAGGTACCTTATGACTGTTGTGCAATTTGACAAAAGTCATGCTACCACACAATGCATACACACACAAACAACACATATTTGGGTCGTGTGGTCAGGTACTTCGCTATTGCCCCGTGCACTACGATGCAGAGCACGCTCCCACACGACCCCCTCTCTCCCTCTCTCCTCTCTCCTCTTGACGTACCTGCAAAGGTGGTCGTTGAGAACTCTCTCTCTCTCTCTCTCTCTCTCTCTCTCTCTCTCTCTCTCTCTCTCTCTCAAGATGACTCAAAGCATAACGCCCAGCGGGCCCGATCGAGGCCCTATATATATAATTTTGCGGCCCTGGTGGGCTGTTTAGTTTTCCCGACAGGCCCGCATATAAAATTAATAGCCCGACGGGACCGCAGGGAGAATATAAAACCCCGACGGGATTTTAGTGGCTTTCCAGGTCGCCCTAAACCAGATTCTTTGTGATCATGTTAAATGTGATCATGTAAATGTGTCAATAAGAGCTTGTGATCACAAAAAAATTTGTGATAATTACCTAAATATTAAATCCCTGGTTTGAACGCATACAAGTTAGGCTGGTTACACATCAATGGGCAAACACTAGCCCGAGTTTGGGGATGGGCTGGTGTGCTTTACACACTAGCCAACCAAGTCTTGAATAAAAATTAAATAGCCCACGAGCTTTTCAGCAAAGCTCACGTAGCCTATTGGTTCTGTCAACTGAGTGAGGACGTCGCGACAAAGGATCCACCTCCGCCCAATGATAGACAAGGGGTTTTGGCCGACCTTGTTTTTGGGCACTGGCTTTTTGGCTCGACCAATCAACGTTCGCCGTTTGAATCCACGTGAGCGTGTCCGTTGTTGGCCAGACGATGTGTAACTACCCTTAGAAGTTGAAGTTCCAACGATAGTTTTTGACGCCCTTCTGCCCTTCAAACGACTGTCAATCTTGCATAGGAAGGGTTGATTCATAAAACACCCTACACTTGAAAGGATCAAATTGAAGTTGCCCTTCAACTCCGAAGGAAGGTAATTTGCTCGATCCGTCATTAGAAGGGCTAGCCATCCAATTGCCCTTCAAAAATGGACATCAATATATATTGGGGATATTTGGGAATTTTTGAAATGTAAGGGGTATTTTGCTTATGGAGATTCAACTTTTGAAGCTTGAAGTCTAAGCGATGGCCCACGGGCGTTGGGGTTTGTCCAGGCCCATTGGCCGTGTGAGGTTTGAACATATAAACAAGGTTGAAACTTACAATCCCTAATTTCTTAAGGCCCAACAACATTTTAGCTAATACTTTTACATGCTACAGCCTACAAGTCGTGAGTTTTGTTCCCGACTCCTCAGTCCCTTCGTCTCTGCTTTCACCTCTTCATTCCTGCTCACTGGCTTAGTGCTCTTGACTCCTTGCATCTTAGCTATGGACTCCGAGTTTTTGGCGCTCACATGCTTCGTCCGCTGCTGACTCGCTATGCCCGTCACTGTCGAATCCGAGGTGCAACCTGGTTGACTAACGCCGGTGTAGCACGACCTACCACCGTAGCTCTAGTCTCCCACTGCCCAGCTCAGGACCAGCTGCTACCGCCTGCGTCTTGGAGCCAAAGCCTCAAGAGTCAAGACTCATCACTGGTCAAGCATCCCAACGTCTTGTTTTACCTTTTGGCATTGTGAGTAATTTGTGAGTATATTAATTTGTTCTCCGTTTTTAGCTTCTCTCATGTGCAATGTGCATTTGTAATTTGTGACTACTCTTTATGATTGTGAGTCAAGATAGTTTATGGCCCTTTGTGGCCCTATGGGAAATTTGGAAATACTTATTGTTTGACACTCTATATTTTTTCGACCAAAAGAAAATCATGGCAAGTTGGGGTTTGGGAATTCATTATTTTTTAGGTCAAAATTTGAAGGGTTTTCCTGGTCTTTACACTAAAGCTTATGTAAATTTCTCGGTTCTCTTCAAGGCAAGCTCAAAATCCAACCGGGATTTTACGATATTAGTCGGTTAAAATACATTGGACCCCAGATATTTTTTAACACTTTTAAGTTAGGAGTAAGATTGTAGTTACTTCAAAAAGTGATCTTAAGGGTTGGTGCACATTGCAGGGCTTGCCATTAGGTTAATGTACGAGCCTTAATGCGATATTTTAAAATAGAGTCACATATATCTACACATACATAGGTTGAATTCTCATTTCTTTTTGTTCATAGGATATCTATATAGTCAGTATGGTAGAGGGTAAGAAGAAGGCATTTCTTCAGTCTCTAAGGTCAACTCTCTGTAAGAGATTAGTGAATTATTGAAGAAGCAAGTGCAAAGTATCGTACAAAATGAGACGCTCATAGAAAACTGCTTGAAAAAGCAATTGTGAGTGTGGTCTCCAAGGAAACCTTTGCTATAAGTAAAGACAAAGATTACCATTTTGCTTATAGTATCATTGGTAACATGGAAAAGTGCACCCATGATTTATATGAAGCTCTTCCCGAAGGTATTCAGTTGCTAAAGCACAAACCTTGGGACCAAGATTTGGCTTGGCGTGCAGAAAGAGAGAAGAGTAAGCATGCCAAAAATATAGATACACTATATGTGTTATCCAAAAAGCTACGAAGAGATCAAGTCAACCATGTCCAAGAGAAGACTGTGTCAGAGATAGAATGCCATGGATATCAAATTGCGAACTCTCTACAGAGGTCTACGAGAAACTCGAAGTGTAATTTGACACTTGGCATACCACACAAAACTATCACCTATTTACAAAACTTGGATGCCCGCTCCTTTGGTACATGCTTCCAAGTAAGAATTGATGGTATTTCGTATCTTCCAAGTGAAAATACTTATGTAGCAAAGCAGTATCGAGGAATTCCTGGACAGAAATTGAAGTCCTTAAAGGATGAGGTTATCTTTGATCTTCGACACAAGGGGATTGTGCGCAATATTGCAAATACATGCAATGAGCCTTTGATAGCCATTTTTCCTTACTTCAATGGAGGAAGCATTGGAAAAATGATGCACTGTCTACCTTTTGAGAAAGGTACCTTTAGTCGAATTGTGAAGAAGAAAGAGAAAGATGGCACATGTTCAAGTAAAAGAGGTTGATGTCTATGCATTAGCATGGCTTATTGATCAAATGGTCAAGTTTTGTAGGAAGTTGTCTATGGAATACAATACCGATTGGCTAGCATCTCATTTAGCAAGTGAAGCATACTATATTCAAGAGATTGTAAAAGCTCGGTATCTTCTACAAGGAAAGAATAGAAAATCATTTGAAGAATTGTATGCAGACTTAACCCACATGCACTTGGATGGGAATAAATTTCTGCGGCCATTGGTAGAGATGATGCGAACCTTTTATTGAGTTAAACTCTTTTGCCTTGTAGCAAGATGTTAGCCATCAAAAGTGTAACTTTCTTTTGGACTAGATGTTGGTCATCAAAGATGTATTTCTTTTGTCGGTAATTACACTAAATCTTTGTTGATTCTTTTTTAAGGCAAGCTCGAAATCTAGCTAAGATTTTGCGAGAGCATTGGCTTAGTGATAGTCTGTAGAAATTTGGAAAACGCACTCTATTGGAGCTCGTAAACCCTTTGTTTTATATGATTAAAGTGTTTTATATGCTCGGGTCTCAAAGAGTTTTATATGCTTCAATATTTTTTTTTGGGTCATACTCAAAATTTTGAGTGGTAGTGTTGTATTAACTCAATAACGAATGTACATTAAGTCTTAAGCTTGGTTTGTGATGCCGTAGGTTTTCTTTCAAAGACTCAAAGATTCCTTTCTTTTCAAGTTTTTTTGAAGTAACAGAGATGGACATTGTGAGTGCAGATGTAGTTACAAATTTTGTAGTTGTTTGCAATTATTCTTGTTTATGAATGGGTCCTTTTTCGGTCCTTTTTCGACCACTTTCGGATCGCCATCCGACCATAATATTCCTGCGAAAAGGAATATTCCGGCAAAGCCAGTCTCAAGCTTGGGCTTGAGACTACGCGCGAAATTTTTTGGTTTTCGGCGAGTGATTTTTCTTCACGCACAATGGCTTCTCCTCATAATGGGGGCTTTACAAATGTACATTTTTAACACAGGAAATTACAAGGGGTAAATCAGGCTCCAAACTTAACAATCTCCCACTTGGAGTCTGATCTCCAAACGAAACCTGTGACTGCTTTCCATCCCGGCTTCTTATCCTTGAATGCCGATTGAAGATGAGCAAAAGCTCAACTTCTCCTTGTTGACCACCTTTGTAAACATGTCTGCAGGATTTTCACTTCTATGCACCTTTCCTAGCTTTAGCTGTCCCTCTTCCAAAAGAGTGCATATGAAGTGATATCTCACCTCAATGTGCTTTGTCCTTGAATGAAAGGCTGAGTTCTTCATAAGAACTCAGCCTTTCACTGTACAATGATAGCGCTTTGGCTATCACTGTACAAGACACAATTGTCCTATCTGAATCCAAGCTCTTCTAAGAATCTGTGAAGCCACATAATTTCTTTGCGTGCCTCCGCATTGCTACATACTCTGCTTCCGTGGTAGAAAGTGAGACCACTTTCTGTAGCTTTGAAACCCAGCTTACTACTGTGACTCCAATTGTGAAGACATAGCGAGTAGTGCTCCTTCAAGTATCTTTGTCACCTGCCATATCTGCATCAGCATACCCTTCTAGAAAAATATTAGTTCCTTCAAAATACAAAGCATTTGTTGTTGTCCCTTTTAGATACCTACATATCCACTTCACAGCTTTCCAATGCTCTTTACCTGGGTTGTCTATGAACCTACTTACAACTCCCACTGCATGTGTAATGTCTAGCCTTGTATAGACCATAGCATACATAAGAGAACCTACTGCTGCAGCATATGGAACTTTAGACATATAGGCTATCTCCTCTTGTGTCTTTGGACACATATCCTTGGTTAGTTTAAAGTGACCAGCCAAAGGTGTAGAAACCGTTTTTGCATTTTGCATTGCAAACCTTTCTAGTACCTTCTCGATGTAATCCTCTTGAGATAGTTTTATTATCTTCTTTGTCCTGTCCCTTGATATCTTCATAGCAAGTATCCTCTTTGCAACACCTAAATCTTTCATTGAAAAAGATTTAGACAGATCCTCTTTTAGGTCTTTGATGTCCTGCATGTTAGCACTTGCAATCAACATGTCATCAACACACAACATTAAGATGATGAACCTCCCATCTCCCAAATTCTTTGTGTAGACGCAATGATCTGAGTTGCATCATGTGAATCCATGATCCAACATCCATCGGTCAAACTTCAAGTACCATTGTCTTGATGCTTGCTTTAAACCATACAAGCTCTTCTTTGATCTGCAACCCATTTTCTCCTTACCTTTTACTTCATACCCCTTTGGTTGAAGCATGTCAATTTCCCCCTCTAAGTCACAGTGAGGGAATGGCGTATTTACATCCGTTTGCTCAAAATCTAGATCATGAGAAGCCAGAAGGCTTAAGACAAGCCTTGTTGAGTTCATTTTTACAACAAGAGAAAATCTTTCATTAAAGTAAATACCTTTCTTTTGAGAAAACCCTTTTACCACAAGCTTAGACTTGTACCTTTTCTTCCCACCTTCTTCTTCCTTCAGCTTGTACACCCATTTGTTCTGAAGTTCCCGCTTACCTTTAGGCAACTCAACCAACTCCCATGTTTGGTTGCGATGTAATGAGTCCATCTCCACTTGCATGCTCTTCATCCATTCTTCTTTGGATTCGTGTTGCATAGCTTCTTCGTATGATTCCGGCTCTCCAGAATTTGAGATCAAGAGATGGTTGAAGGAAGGAACAAACCTTTCTAAAGGTCTACTTAGTCTTGTAGATCTTCAGGAATAGATTGAGGCTCCTCATTTGGTTGACAATGTTGCACATTGTCACCGTTTGCAGTCCTTGAGTCTTCACCGTCCTCAAGCTCCATGTACTCATCACCTGTTTCTTCTGTTTGTTTTCTTTCCAAGTAATCTTTGTACATAGTTTATTCGTGTTGGATGGATACACCGCGACGGACGTCAGCACAACGAGAACTCACCTAACAAGATTTGTCAGCTAAGGATGAAGCTTGACCCACAGGTGCGTGGAAGCAAGCATAAGGTGTCAACCTACACTCGACCGACTCCTAACTAATTCCTACAGAGGTCTCTACCCAATGTCGAAGTCAAAGCCTTCAAGCGTACATAAGAGGAAACTTCCTACAATGCTTTCTAGAGCTGAACACCTACTATACAATCTCGAAACACCACAAAACTTGAAGGAGACCCTACTAACACCAATAGGTCGCTCTCCCTAAGGTCTATGAACCAAAACCCCAACCCAAAACACCCGGTACAAAATCATGTAGGATGTCTGGCCAAAATTTGAAGGTCTTCGTTTCCAAAATCTAAAGTGCCTAATGTGTAGCTCTACTCAATGTGAACACGTGGATATGCTGCAATGCAAAATCGGACAACGTATACTCACCGAATCACAAGATGAAGCTCGTAGATAGAGCTCACAAAACTAGACCGTACGCGCGCAATGTAGGTATCGGCGCATAGCTCTCGTCGGGGGTAGCACGCTACACTACTACACACTTGATTCCGATCGCCGGTGCACACGTAGCGTCAAGATGAAGCTCACACTCTCTCTCGTACACAATACGCTCACTCACAGACTTAAAACTTTTTAAAAAAATGACAAAAGGTCCTTCATTAAGGTCAAAAAGTGGTATAAATACCTTACAATTCTCAAACCCTAAAGTTCCAAATCAACCATCTACTCAATCTAAATGTCAAAACTGGGATACAGTCTAGAAACTTCTGTAAGCCCCGATATTTACAAGGTGAAATATCGAGTTTTCTCAATAAATGATAAATTACAAAAAATGATAATCTGCCGAGTAGTCAATTCTCGTAGGGTGTGTCCAGCTTCTAACAGTTCGTTAAAAATTATATCCCTACTCCTTAAGATTTTACCATCTTCAGGATTCCATAGGCGATACCCAAAGTCACCTTCTCCATAGCCAATGAAGAAATTCTTTTTGGACTTTGCATCTAGCTTTGATCTCAGGCTTCTATCTATGTGCATGAAAGCCTCACACTCAAACACTTTGAGAAATGCATAATTCATCGGTTTACCTGTCCATGCCTCTTCTGGAACTCCCCCATCCAATGCCGTTGAGGTGACCGATTGATTAAGTACACATATGTACTTACAGCTTTCGCCCAAAGCTATAGCGATAGGCTTGCATGTAGCCGCATGCTTCGTGCTTGCTCCATGATTATTCTGTTCATCCTTTCAAAAATTCCATTTTGTTGAGGTGTCCTTGGGGTTGTTCTTTGCCTCTGAATGCCATTGCTAGCACAAAAACTTTCAAAATCTTGGCTGCAATATTCACCTCCATTGTCCGATCTGAGGCATTTAACCTTAGTACCTGTTTCATTCTCCACAAAGGCTTTCCACCTTTGAAATATGGAAAACACATCAAATTTATTCTTCATTACATCGAATTTTCTCTTTCCATTTCTTGGCATCTTTGCAATGCCTTTTCTAGACTGGCTTGCAGCTCTGCTTCTCTCTCTATCTGCCTTTGGCTTTGCTTTTGTAAAGTGTCAACTTCCAGCTTTATCTACACTTCAGTGGCTTTGAGAGTTGCCATTTCACTTTCTGAGGCCATTGACTGTGCTCTTAGCCCGGTTAGCTTTGTCATCATTACATCCCAATCATTGGTGGGCGGGTGCAGGCTCACTATATCAGTGGCCATCTCCTTTAGCTCTACTAACCGTATGCTTTGCATTTGCTCTTTGAGCCCCGTGCTTGCCAAGTCGAATGCGACTGTGGCAGCCTCTTCTTTTGTATATCCGACAGCTAGCAGGTCTAGAAATGTGTTGTATGATTCATTTGGCTCTGGCTGCCCACTTTTAGGCTTAGCCTCTTCCTTTGGTTCTTGCTCCTGGCTTTGCTCTTGCTTGGAATCTTCTTGGTCTTTTGGTTTGTCTTGCTCCTCTTTGTCTTCTTGTGGAGGACTACGAGGAGGTGGTGAGGGCGGTGGGCTAGACTCAGGGTTGGCTGGTGGAGTTGTCGACTTTTTCTTGAAATCTCTGTCCGCCTTGGTCTTCCTTTCTCTCTCTTGGCCCTCCTGCTCTTCTAGCAGTTTCTATCGGACTTGCTCCACTTCCTCTTCTGTAAAGGGTACATGTGGGATATTCTTTGCTGTGGCATCAAGAATCTCAAAATTCTTAATGTAATCATCGAATCTGTCTCTGTGCACCCTTCGGGATGATCCGGACATTGCTTCTAGAGATGCCTTCCATAGCTCGTCTAAATCTCCTTTGAGGGCTCTTTCTGCCCTGAAGCTTTCCATCAGCCGCTCTAGACGTGCCACTTTCTTTGATTTCGTCTCTTTTGCTGGCACTTGGACAGATTCTTTCTTTCCTTTCTTCAGCTCTGGCTGCTCTTTTTGCACGGTTTCTAATCGGCGTTTCAAACGGGTTGCCACCCTTGGTGCTTTTGGCTGCTCGTCTTCCTTATCTTCCTTGAGCCTCAGCCAGTCGTTCTGTGATGGAGGGTCAAGCCATGTCCCCTTGGTGTGCAATGCTCCATAAATCACCTTCGTGATTAGCTCACCCGGCACAATGTATGTGGGGTTCTTGTTGCCCATCTTCACTAGATTATCATGTACATAAGCTGCATAATTGATGATCTTCGGCTTGCTTTTCTGCACTGCCAGGTGAATGTTGTGGCAATTGTTGCAGGCGGCATCCTGTCCTTTTGTGGCCGCTTTGTACACATATGGAAATATTGATTGTACAACTGACTCATGATTGCCACTGTGGGGTTGGCAATATCTTCAAAGGTATAGTTGGATTTCTTTTCAATGTACACCTTTACTTCGTCTCTTCTTTTGGTTACACTATCCCCCTTGTTGGAGAGGTCTAGTGTAGCTGCCACTACTCTTTCTGTGATTAGAATCTCAGTGCCTGGCTTGCCCTACAGACCTGTAACTCGGGCCACTCCATCTTCTTTTATTGTTGTCACAAATTCCCATACTCTTTTTATGTCAATACCTGCCGGCACCGCTTCAAAGTAATTGTGGAGATCAATCTTCTCCAGATACTCTGCCATCTTGCTTCTGACGAACTCATTGAGTTTCCGCGGTAACATTGGTAGCTCTATCACGTTTCGTCGATGTATTTGAACACGCCTTGGTAAATCTTTAGATCATTGGACTCTAGCAGATCTTCTTGGATCCATGTGCTTGTTGGCTTTAGAGTTCCTTCTGGTATGACGAAGGGCTCTACCTCTTCTAGGTAATCTTTTATGGTCATCCTTTTCTTCTTTGTCGGTGACTTTGCAACTGCCATAGATCCTGTTGCACTCAGTAGTCCGAAGTTAGCGTTTTTTCCATATCAGCTGAGAACCTGAGTTTTAACCATCCAAATGACTTGAAAATTGAAAATAAATCTTAAAAGGAACTTGTGAAACTGTGCATGTGCTCACAGTGCAATTCTGGCTAAAAATTTTCATATGACATCCTACACGTAGGATGTCGTTTTCATCAGATTTGGGTGATACTTGACATGCTGGTGGTCCTTGGCCTGTACAACATGGCTATGTGCTTGGATTTGGATTTGGGCATCAAAAAGTGGATTTTTGGGCTGATTCAGGCTTTAGGTCACAAATTGGGTAGAAAGTCCATAACTGGTAGCAAGTGATGTCTAAATGGGTTGAAAATTGATATATGGGCTCATTGCACCATGGTATTGGCTCCCATGATATCACTCTTTGCACAGAAGGTCAAAAATATGCTGGAGACATCCTACGCGTAGGATGTCTATTTCATCAAAATGGCTTAGGATTTGTTCTGTGGGTAGTCCTTGGCATGTGGAACATGGCCATGCTCTTGGATTTTGATTTGGACAAGATTTGATGTTGGTAAGAGCCTGTGTAGTGTTTTTGGACTGAGAAAGTGTATCTTGAAGGTGTTGGGGGTCAAAAATGATTAGAATGGCTTCAAACTTGGTATATGAGCTCTTGAAGATGATGTGATTAGATTTGGAATGGACAAACACCCTTTGTAGGCCAAAAATGTCAAATAGACATCCTACGCGTAGGATGTCTATTTCATCAATTTTTGTAGGTGACCACACAGATTGGTTGGCTATGTGCTCATGAAGGTGTTGTGCAAGTTTCATGTGATTTGGACAAGTTTTGGTTGGTCTATGGCCCATTATTGCCTCTACGCCCTAACTTTGCGTTTTTTCATGCATATGAGGTCAATGTTGGTCCAAATGGGATGAAACTTGGTGGCTAGCATGTAAAGGCTATTCAGAAAATGTGTGTGATGAAAAATGTTGGGTTCTATGCCCAGAAATGCCCTTGAGACATCCTACGCGTAGGATGTCTCCTGATGATTTTTTCATGGAATCTGTCACTAGTGCCTGCCCTTAGTCCCCCTGAGTCCCTTTTAAGCTTAATTTCAACAAAAAAGTCAAATGGATAGAAAGTAACTCTTTGTGTGGATTTGAGCCGTTTTCTGACTTTTGGAATTCTTTTCGGCAATGAAATTTCTTTATATTGGTCTCCATAGCTTCTCGATCCCTTGGGGATCCTTGCCGTATGGTTTTTGTCAACTTTGGCTTCACCGGAGCTCCATTTGGCAATTTGTCGCTCTAGAAGCACCTGTGGTTGCGTTTACAAATCTTCGATGATTTGTGGTGGTCTACTACCATAGGACTTGGTTGTTGATGGTCTAGGAAAGCCGATCGTGAAGTTTGGTGGCAAACGGACATGCGGTTTGGCCGTGAGAGCTATTTGACGCTTTGTGTGTTTGATGCCGTTTCTGAAGTTTAGTGCCGCTTCGGGTCACCTTTTGGTCATGTGGGCTACCTAGACTTATCGAGCATGTCGAGATGCTCCTACACATGAATTTTGGTAGTGTTTGGGCGCCTTTCAGATGATTTCCCATTTGGTGGCCTCTTGCAGGATTCTAGGAATTAGGGTTTTTCTCGATGGTTTTCTACTGCCTTTGGACATCCAAGACTGGTCTCCTATGCTAGGGTAAGTTGCCGATGAAATCTCGTTGCTTTTGGGTTAGCCGTTAGGTGGCCGCTTCTACTTGTAGGTCTCTACTGCCCGCTTTGTGTGTGAACCCTACGCTAGTTTTCGTGACAAAATGACAAACATGCGCGAAAAGCTCAAGGTGGTGAGCCTACCTCTCATGTCTGAAGCCCGTCGGGTAGTCGTGCGCGTCGTAGAAGCTACTGGAAGTTCCGCTCGCTCTAGGTGGCAGAAGCTCTCTCTCAACGGACAATAGTGAAAATGAGGTGAAAATTTCTTATAATGGAAGTCTCCGAACTACTTTTCATAAAATTTGACATGTGCTCCCAACTTCTTGCGAGATGCGGTTTAGGCTCAAAAATTTCCTGATTTGGACTCCATTTACCTGTTTACCAGAAATTTGGCATTACGGTCAAAATCTGGCCGAAACACGCTTTCCGCTCCAGTCTCATAATTGCACTCCCACTGTACCATAGGTTGTCCTATAGTCATTGATCATCTCCATATTTTTTGTTTTTCATTGTGACCGTTTTTCACCTTTTGCTGAAAATTAGCAAACTTAAAAGGAAAATAGAAAATCAAACCCAGAAAATCCCCAAAAATCATAATAAATCAAAAACATCACCGCAAAACATTGTGTACACTTACATGCAATTTTTATGGCCGGATTTTTCTGTTTTACCAATATTTTGTCCGAAAAATGGCTATTTCTACTTATATACACACACCTAGGGGCTTGATTCGACGTTTGGCCCCATATACCTATAGATACATGTTGTATAAGGGCATATGTACTTGGGTTAGTCCAAAAAAATTTGCAATCAAACAACAACCCTTAAAATTAGTCGAAAATCATGCCCTTTTTTGCTCTGTCTGCTATTGGTTCGGCATTTGAGAATGCCTCCCCCCCTCCTAGCCGGAGTCCTCCTGGTCGACAAGGTATCACCTCAGAGTATGTGCCGTGCATAGATTGAATTTTTTTTGCTAATGCTTGGCCGATTAATGTGGCCCTATTTTATGCATACTCGATCAATGCCTGGAAAAATTAATGCTGTGCAAGAGGAGGGTATAAACAAGATGCTTATTGGCATTCGCCGTCGAGGTTTCCTATTTTCTTTGCAAGTAACAGCTGTAACTCTACTGCTCTCTGTTTAATTGTCTTTTTTGCGAAAGGCGGTCGCTTTGCCGCTACTGTTGATATGGCCGTATTTGTCTCTTTGGAGAGGATTGGTTTGGCCGGAATGGCCGTAGCCCGTATCTCTTTTGCTTTCCATTGGTATCTTGTGTTTGCCGGTTTTTGTATGTTTCTTATTACTTCCTTGGTTTCCACTGTTTTGTTGCTTATTGACATCCACATAAGTCGGTTTTCCGGTTGCAAATGTAGCTGTTTGCCTTCCGATGTTGCTTGTACTGAAGGGAGTTTCTTTTGCTTTTGTTTCTGTATCCAAATGCGAGTAACATTTGGGTTATTGCTGAGTACTTTCTTTGGGATCCATATCTGTTTTATGCCCTTGGTTTTTGGTTGGACTATCTGCTTCGGTTGATTCTTCCGTTGTATTGTTTTTGGTCTGCCATGTCATTTCTATCCTTCCACATCCATACTTGTTTCCCTTTTTTTGGTAACCTAGATCTTTGCACTACGGTCGGTGACTTCGTATGTATGTAGTTAGCATGGTTGGCTTTTACATGTTTGTTAGCCTTGGGTATCATGTTGTTCTTTGGTGGCATGCTTGCTTTTGGCTCTTTTTCCAATGATTGCATTGCTGGCAGCTGATTATTCCGGTATTGCTGAGCAAAGGCTATTACCTGTTGTTCTTGTACATGCTAAATTTTGACTGCATTCGCATTCCAATCTATCTGCACATTGTACTCTTTTTGCCAAGGTTGTCCCAACAACATCGGGTGTTGTGTGCTTTCATCCTCGACTACATAAAATTTGTGTGGGTAAATATATTGATGTACTTGTACATGCAATATAGTCCAGCCCAATGTTTTCAACGAGTGTGATGTACGACTTTCCAACACTTGAGGAGTAGGATGAAGTTGACCTGTGGACTTGAGCTATTGGTATAATCTGTAAGCGATCAAATTTGCTTGAGCTCCAGAATCAAGAAATGCCGTCGATTCAACTTGATTGCTATCCACTTTGACTGCAATTATTGGCTCCACTGTGTCTTCATCCAACTTCGTTAGTCGAATGGCATTGATTCGCAATGGTGCTCCACCTTGTTGTTGTTTTCACAGAAGTCTTCGTTTTGCAATGCGTTCTTTTGCTTCTGCTTGAGCTTCTTCTCGTACTCTCTGTTTCTCCTTCATTCGTTGTTTTCCTTGATGGATTTGTTGAAGCATATCCTGTGTTAGTGGCAAATGATATTTCTTCAATCGATATCCACTAATCCAATTGGGCATTTCTTCACCTGCTAATGTAGCAGGGTTGACGGCTCCGCTTTGCAATACATCCATTAGGAAAAAAATGGACTCTCCATGGGCCTTGTAAGAATCCCTAATTTAAAGGAAGCCTGCCAAGATTAAGGGGGACAAAGGCTTTGAATGGGGCTATTTTGGTAGGGTCTCCTCCACCTTTGACCCCTAAAAAGGTAGGGGGAAGGGGGGGGTAAACCATTTGAAAAGTAGGGGGGTAGGGGGTCTTCTCTCTCTAACTTTTTGGCCAACTTGTAAGTGGCCTCTTAACTCTCCCATGCCACCTAAGCAAATCCGTGGGTCAAAGAGGTTAAAAAAATGACTTTTTTCAAAAACTTTCAAAAAAACTCTATTCCCCCCTAAAAAGTACCCCCAACATATACACATAATAAAAAAAAGATTTTTAAGTTAAATTACTCAAAATTCAACATTTTTTGACTCCCTCCAAACTTTTAAGAAATTCCCCCCAAAATTGAAAACTTTCCCTCCTAATCTAAGCTCCTCTCCTACACCCATCCCCCTTGCACCTGCACCTGCTACTGCACCTACACACCCATCTCTCCATCCTTCAAGCTCCATCTCTCCATCCTACAAGCTCTATCTCTCCATCCTTCAAGCTCCATCTCTCCATCCTACAATACCTCCTGAGGACGTGACCAATGTCTCAGCAAGCTCTTCACACGGTAGGTCTCCAGGGCTTTTCCTACGCCTACCTCAAGAGTATGTTCCGACAAAGAAAACATGCTTGGGTACATTACCTTCAGCCAACGAACGCCGCGCTCAAGGGAAGAAGAATGTGGATCGCTGGACAGACGGATGCTTGTATCCAAAGGATCCTTCTCTCAATGTTCATCCGTCTTTTACAAACATTCCATCATTGTTGCAATACGTTGGAAATGGAGCGCAAGGTTTGTTGGGCTACTGCAAGAGACTCAACAAACACGAGATTGCACGGTCCGAGATCTACTTGCATCATTGGCAGTTGCTCAATGGGAGTTTCCACAATCTTCAATATCAGATGCAAACAGCTACTAGTGCGCTTGAGGAGGCAAAGAGCACCATCACAACCAAGGAAAATGTAATTAAAAAGCTTGAGGATACTCTTTCACACATGAAGAGTACTGCCATGGGAGGTAGGGTGAGGAAAAGAGAGTTGTCCGAAATTCAGACTCTTGCACCACGTGGAGGTGCAAGAAAACGAAGGGTGACAGCTATGAGGTAACATGTTTTGTCCCTCATGTTGTTTAAGTCTAATACGGCTCATCATTGTTGTTTTGGGCAATAGGAACTTCGTCCAAGAAACGTGCGGCGGCGAGAATGCGGAAGCTAGGGCTACTTTACTTCGTTCTTGTTTCAACAAAGAGGATTTTATTGGGATGCTTGATGCTCCAGAGGCAAAACACTTGAAAGACGCAATCACTAAGAGAGTTCTTAGTGATTTTTCTAATATTGTCACTGATCTAGATGTTCAGGATATTTGTGATGCTGTTGGGGTTAGTACCAAGGGCTATCAAGCAATACATCAAGTGTTAAAAGATGCATTAAGAAGTCGAGGAGTCACGGAAAACCTATTCCCACTTCCTCACAGAGTGCAGATTGCTAAGAAGGTGTCAAATGAAGATGTTGTTCACCGATTAGGGGACTACTTGTATATTGAAGACACGATGCCTCTTTAGCCGCTTCGTAGCAAATCACAAGGAAGGAAGGGCCGCGAGAAGGGAAGCGGTGGTGTTTCTAACAGTGTGTTGCGTACCGAAGGGTTTGTTTACACCAAATTCAACAATATCTTTGTGGACTTGATACGATTGTAGCAGTCCATGGCTGTTTTCTACAATTTGAGTGATGTAGGTTAGTTTAGAGTTGCATATATGCTCTATGATGTGTCATAAGAAGCATTCTGAGGCTTTATGTTGTTGGCAGTTCTTGAAGGCAAGCTTGTGTTCGTGCTGAAGTTGGATGAGTGTGTAATTGTTAAAGGGATAAAGTTGGAGAGAATGAGCATCACGCTTATGAATGAAGCCCTAGCTTATGCCAAGCAATCTTGCAGTTCGAGTGAAGCAACAAAGCCCTCTTTTAGTGTGAAATCAGAGAAGGATATATGGTGGCTTGGTGCAATTGAAGTTCCAAAAGAGACACATGAAGTCCTTGCATGGATTTTCAGTAGAATCCCATGGGTCGCAGAGGTCATTAAAGCTCAAATAAACGGTGAGAAGCTCATGGTTCCAGGACGTGGGGAGTTTGATGTTGAATGGCATTTAGGTGGTGATCTAAAGACCATAAAGTGCATGCTTCGATGCAAACAAGGTGCAAATTCTTTACTTCCCTGTCCATTCTGTACGAAAGGACACAAGACAAGTCGAGCAACTCAAGTGGAAGGTCAGGACGAAGATAATGATGACCATATAAATAGGGAGTGGCAAACTTCGGTTCTTTCATGTGATATGCTGCAGGTGCCCAATAGGGATAGCAAAATCCTGGGTGGAACCCATAATTCCTTTCTCCCTCAACAATGTTCACTTTTGTACATTGCATGCGTTTATGCGAATATTTGATAGGATCCTAAAGCATCACATTGATTATGCTTTCACAATGAAGCCCCTTCAACGGTCAAAAGACTCCTTGCAGGTTGCAGGGGGTGGAGATGCTCCTTAATGAGATTGGATGTCACCGATCAAGGGTGAACATTGTAGCAGAGACTTGTAGGGAGAAGACATATGAGGTGGCACAGAAGGTTTCCATGAATGAAGCCAAGGCACGTCGATTTTTCAAGAAGAAGTCAAAGTCTCCAATGCAGGTATCCAAGGCAAGTGTTGATCTAGCAAGTGAGAAGCGGTGGGAGTTGTGGAAAGATTTGTGTTCATGCACGACGGACAAAGATCCCAATGTGGAGGTTGCTAACCAACGCAAGCTAGTATGGTCATCCTTTCAAAAGGTTGTGCAATTGATGAATCTTTCAAGCACCACCGTTGAGCAGCGAGAGGAGTTCAAGAAGGTGCTTTAAGAATTCACAAAGGCCGCTAAGGACGGATGGTCTGAAAGCAAGATTACACACTACATGGTTTGTTTTAATGGACTTAATACATATGCAATGTTTGAAAATGCAACTTTTCTATTCGCTTATCTCCTTTTTGGTTGTTTTAGCACATTCTCTATGTGCATGGTGCATACTTCATGAACCGCTATGGTTCGCTTGATATATGGAGTACACAAGGCATGGAGAAGTCCCACTATCGAGCAAAAGGAGTCTACTTCAAGAATACTCGGCATGGTGGTGGTAGTTCACACTCCAACTACCTCCAAGAGATGTTTAACTGGTTTTTTAGGCACACCTTTGGGAGAACTCGTACTATTGAGAAAGCAAGAGAATCGATGTTAGCAAAGCAGTTACGCAATGCTTCCCGTACTACAGCATCCGAGAAGTGGAAACGCTCACGAGCGTCCCTGAGCCATGAAGCTTGGCGTGCAACTAAATATCGAAAAGGCAGCGTTTGGGCGTCGCGTCAGCCGTCCGCATGATCTAGGTTTAGTTGTTAAATTCAATTGCTTTATTTGAGTTTCACTCAATTGTTCGCATAGTGTGAAAGGGCCCAAATCTCAAAAAAACCTATTTAAAGGTTGAAGGGGCTCATTTTGTCATTTTCCCTACTAGGTGCTACCATGGAAAGAACAAAACAAACGGCTAGGATTGCATATCCAGAGGGGCCGGATGGCCAATGACTCAAAGGTACAGCAACAGAAGCTGGAACTTCACAAGCTCAAGGTGAAGTCCACACAGAAGAAGCTGGAGCTTCAAATAAGCATGGCCAGTCCTCTACAACAGCAAAAGAGAGACGAAAGCATCGCCTTGTTGTCTATTCATCGGACTCCAACGATTCTGATGGCAACAGGGAGGATGAGAGCGACCAGGGCAAAGAAACAAACAGCCAAAAGCAACCATCAGAAGGCTCCGAAGAGAAGCAAACGGATGAAGATGCCCCATGGGTTGGCGTCCAAATACAAACTTATCAGGCTCACATGTCTATTGGGGGTAAGACACTTCCTAAAGGGAGTGGACCTACACCATCACATCCGGTCAATAGTGAAGAGCACGAATCAGATGGAGAGTGGGTGGAATCAGATTATGAGGTGTTGGAAGTGCCTGTGTAGAAAAAAAAGAGAAAGAGCATTGTCTACAAGAAGAGGAAGCAAGCTGCCCCGACTCGTGCCAAAAATGCACCTCCACGTCGACCTCAGAAGGTACGAAAGCGCAGCCGTGCTTTTGCGGAGATTCGACACTATCAAAAGAGCACTGAGCTCTTGATTCGGAGGGCCCCTTTTGCAAGGCTATGCAGGGAGGTTTTACAATTGTACAACACAGTTTTGGATGGGCGCCATGGCCATAGAGGCAGCAGAGCAATATTTAACTGGCATATTCGAGGATTCTAACCTCTGTGCCATCCATGCAAAGCGTGTAACCATTATGCCCAAGGATATACAGCTTGCTCGCCATTTGCGCCATGAGGAGTAGCTTGTAATTAGGCATCAACCTTTTTGTATTTACGGAACTCCAAGATTGGGAAGAATTTGAATACAAGCGCCTTTTGATTGTATATCCCACTCTGTGCATTGTATTGGGAAGAATTTGAATATAAGCGTCTTTTATTGTATACCCCACTGCGCATTGTATTGTTTTAATTCTGTACCATGCAATGTAGCACTGGTTCAAGTTTTGTCTACCGTCTATTGTATGTATGTAGCCATTAGCTTGTTATTGTGAAAAATTGCCTACGTTTAGCACCTTGGCTAAGTGTGGCATGCACTTCCTGATGTATCCATGCTATGTGACTCACTATTGCATGGCAAAAACATTTACAAAGTGTTGAAAATAGCTTGGAATGCCCCCAAATTGGCTGCCACAAGGGCGCACATTTGGGGCTTCCAGAGGCCTATGGATGGACACAATGCGCGTCCTTGTGGCAGCCTTTCCTAGTGCTTTCCAGACACTTTCTTGTGGTTTCCAGACAATTTTGACAAGCAATAAGTATGTTTTGTTTGCTTCAATGCTTCAATTAGCATAGATGCTGCTGGCAATCATCCCCCCTTAGTCCATGTCAGTCCTATACTCCAAAAAGGGCTTAGATATTGCCACAAAGTTTACTCTTGTGGTTTGTTAATACAACTTTAGGTATCTGGGGCAAGATGGGCTTAAGGTTACCTGGTCACTCTGTTTTGTAACTGGGTATGCTCCTATACTCCAAAAAGGGCTTAGATATTGCCACAGTTTACTCTTGTGGTTTGTTGATACAACTTTAGGTATCTGGGGCAAGATGGGCTTAAGGTTACCTAGGTATCCATGTCTTTCTCTTTTGCAACTGTGTATTAATGTCTTGTCACTCTGTTTTGTACCTGGGTATGCTCTTAGATGTGTCCAATTTCATCTGCCACAACGGCGCGCATTTGCTCAGTTCATTAACTGATGGAAAGCCCTAATGCGCGCCCTTGTGGCAGCATATTTTAGGGACTTCCAAGCCCTTTACTAGGCACATACATAACTTTGGAAGCCTAGATATAACAAAGTATGCATTTTTAAAATTTTAATGCCTGCCAGACCCTTTAGTAGCCATAGGAGAAATTATGGTGCTTCTCATACACAATGGAAGCCCAACATATAAGAAATTCAAAACCTTGCAAGAAAGAGAGTCATAGACAGCAAAAAGTAGTTTCATTAAAGAAATCAATGCTTTACATGATATCCGGCTTTTGCTTTAGGATCTTTCTAATTACAATTTTCTGGCGCTTGGCCTTTTGGGGTGGCTCCCTGTTAAGTAAAGTGGTTGTGATTTCTTGGGTGTCATTAAACCCTACAGCTTGGTTCATGCCAACATGGGCAATAAGGCGCCCGCGAAAGTTTACACCGAAAGTGGATATTACAAAATCTTTCTTTACAAGCACTACAAGGTTGGCCGTTTGGGCAAGTGTTGTTAAACACAACGCCTTGGGGAGTGAACGGAGAGCAAAAATGTTGTAGCGACCATTGGGAGAGTAGTCAGCATGGACAAACACCACGACACCAGTGGGAAGTGTGCCGAGGTAGTGAGCAAGTGCCGCTTGAGGTCCAAACGACGTCCTCCTCCCCCCTGACCGTTGCGCCCAGGCGTCAACCTCTAGAACATCCTGCAGAACATAGGTTTTCTGAGATATGGCACAAAATTATCATATGACATTAACAAAATCATTTGTAACAATCAAATTTAAGTGAGCATCTATACCTCTTGTCTACGATCCTCCTCATTGGCATCCGGGTGCAAGTAAAGATCCACGCTTGACTTTCCCTTTGGATCAAGCAAAACAGGTGTTGCAGCAGGTGGTGGTGAATCTAATCTTGCGCGTTTAGCCAAACACATGGCTTGCACGGCCACAAACTCCTCCTCAGAGACCTTGGCTTGCTCGGCCGCTGCCACCTCGGCTTGTGCGATCGCCACTGTGTCCGCCAAAGTATTCCCCATGGGCAGTAGGAGATCATCGTCATGGGAGGTGGTGGTATCAAGATCAAACTTGCCATGGGCATCGAGGATGGCGAAACACTCATCCATGCGAAGCTCAAAGGATTTCTCCAGATCGTGCATAAACACAAACTCCTCCCCACCCACCACAATGGAGGAGAAGCGGGTAATCTCTACCTCAGGGATGGCATCCCGAGTGGTGGTTCCTTCTGGCGGTCCGGAGGATGAACCGACTGATGGAGAGGCCTCCAAGAGGCCTTCAATCCCTACAGGTTAGGTCAAGGCAAGCGTCCTCTCCTCTGCGGATGAGTCAATGGCCGCAGGCTTGGGGTCCTTCACATCAGCCAATACCCCGCCGATCTGCAAGTGAGGTAGCACTATGTCAGGGCCTGCTGGGCACTCGTGAAGGAGGAAGGTCATTATGGCCTGAACAGAGAAAAAAGTGTTTCCGATCCTTCCCTTACGCATTGCTCGCACATCCACAGCTTCAAGCCGAACATATTGTCCGGCGGGTTGTGCTATGGTGGCAAAGGGTGCAAGCCGCTGATGAAATGGCTTGTCCCCTTGGTAGATGTGGTGGAGAAGGCCTTCAGGGACCCATTGCCCTGGCCGGTTTGGTAACTCAACAATGAATCTCCCCATGCACGTGGAAATGTATGAAGTAATGTGCTCAAGAGATTGAGAGTGGAGGGTCAAGGTGGTTTCCAAATCGGGTTGGGTTGTGAAAAATGCTTGAAGCTCAGGGCGATTTGCATGCCCAACCTCAGTAAGGAATGCATCTAAAGCACTAGTAGCATCCATTTCTTCTCTTTGCGTGATTGGGTATGCTAGGTCTCTCTGCAATGCTGGGATGAAAATGGTGAAATGAGGAGGTGGTCCTCCTTATATAGACATATTCCATCTCGAAAAAAAAAATGCATTTAAAAAATAAATTTACACCACATTAAAAGTCAAGTACAAAATCAAGTACAACACCTTAAAACTTTTCAAAATCTTTAATAAAATATCCAATATATAAACGATTAAAGTTACAAGCCAATTCACTTAGACAAGATGATTTCGTCTGTAGCCCAATCTTTGTAAACAAGCATAGTGGCCTCCATCCGCCTTCCAATCTATACAACCAAAAATGGCCAATCAAAATACAAAAACCCACCAAAAATAAGAAAAGGTAGCTAAGCAAGCACAAAGCAGACCTTGCGTTGTTCTAGTTTGAAACTTGCATTACCGACATCCTCGAATCCCATTATGACAAAGTGTTCCCGAATATTGGCAAGAGTCCAATGCGGATTCACTGCAACCACCTCCACCTCGTTATTGGGCATGCGGACACGAATTTCAAAGGATTGAATCTCTTCGGCTGTTAGCTGCAAGGGTATCCATTTGCCACGTTTGTGCATCCACCTTTCATAGCTAAACCGTGCATACAAGGTGCACCTTGCTTTCAAATATCGAAGGCAACGTTGTGTGGGGGACACATTGCACTTATAACGGTCACCATCATGCAAACCGTCAACATAGCCCCAATTGACACCTAGAATGGTGTCCATTGCATCTATGTCAACTTCTTTGCAAACAAACATTGTTGGTGTTTCTACAATCGACAGAGAGCGAAATGCATGCACAAACAAATGAATGGGACAATGCCAACTGAGACCCACCGATCTGGTTGCCTTACCAAACTTTAGGGACCCTTGGAAATCTTGCAGCACCTTGCGCTTGAAAGAAAGCAAATCCCAATGGTCTGGAGTTGGCCATTCTACACTCTGCAATGAGGGTGTCTCCACGGCTTCTAACCTACCATAGCTTTGGCTTGACTTCGGCACCACGTACTTGTGGGAGTACATGAATATTCGCAGCTCGGTAAGTTTTTTCGATGAAACATTAGGAAACATAAGCTCCCCAATGTGAGCATGCACAACCATGAACGTGCCTGAGAGGTACTTAAGCGGCTGCTCCTCAACTAAGCTGGATGGAAAAACATCTTTACAAATGCCCTTAGTTAAACATAATGATCACATAAACATAAACATCACATATGCATGGGATAGCTAAACCATGAAAACATACAATGAGGTGCAAATTGAGTTGAAGCTCTCTTGAGGTGGAGCTCAGCTGCACTGTAGACGTGTTGCATGATGGCCACCATTCCGGACTTTGTTTCTTTGAATGCCAATAGCCGGCCCTTCCAATGACGTTCCAATACGCCTCGACACCGTATGCGATGAGGTCCAGCACGTGACGGTTGTATGTAGATCCATGCACCCTTCTTGAATACTTGTGGGATCCATACCCCCTCTGAGTTTCTTTCAGCACTATAACCAACAAAAATACATTTGACAGCCTTATCATCCAATTTTTTGCGCTGCACTTGTGGCACCAAAGCATGTGCCAAACAACCAAAAACACTCATCTGGTCAATAGAAGGCTTTCTATCATGCCATGCTTCATAGGGAGTAATAGACTGCAAAGCTTTCGTAGGACACTGTTAAGTACATAAGTGGCACACATGATGACCTCAAGCCAAAAAGAATGCGGCAAAGCTTGACTTTTGACCATACATTGTGCCATTTTCGTCAATGACCTGTTTTTCCTCTCAGCAACACCATTTTGCTGAGGTATATAAGGAACTTTACATTGGTGTTTTATCCCACGACTAGCCAGAAATACATTAAATTCATGAGACATATACTCCCCCCCCTCGATCAGAACGGAGGGTGCCCATAGTACATTTGGAGACATTTTCAGCCATAGCCAGAAACTGTTTGAAGCACATAAAAACTTCGGACTTCGCTTTAAGCGGAAATACCCATGCATGCCTGGAGTAATCATCAATGAAAGTCACGAAGTAAAGATAATTGCCTAAGGACGGAGTTTGCATGGGCCCACAAACATAACCTGTATGTGGCCCGAACTGAACCATCCTTTGGAAACCTAGAACGCTGCATCTTACCCAAAATACAGGCTTCACAAACATGTTTGACAGATGCTTCAAGAGGCAGCAAAGAAGCAACCATATCAGATTTCTGCAAACGCAGCAAACTAGCAAAATTCAGATGACCAAAACGTGCATGCCAAAGTTTTGCATCCGAAATAGCCCTTGAATCTGCAACAGCATTTGCAAAATTTTGTTCGCACTTGTCATACAAAGTGAGCTTATACAGCCCACGGCACAAAAGGCCTGATGCAACAATTTCATCACCAAAACTGAGATCATGAACTGTACATCTGTCATCCACAAATTTGACTAAAAGTCCAAGTCTAGCAAGTGCGGATATAGACAAGAGATTCTTCTTGATCCCACGCACATAAAGTGCATCAACAAGTGTGAAGGAACTACCATTTGCAACAGTAAGCACAATCTTTCCAACTCCCTGAACCGGATAAGAGGCATTGTTGACACACGTGACTGAATTCCCATGAGGGACAGACTCAAGAGAGGTAAACAATTCACGATGTGAGGTAATGTGCTTTGTAGCACCACTGTCGAAGTACCACACATGTGAATCTGCAGCAGCTGACAAGCATGCATCATGGACATCAGGATTGTAAGTGCACTCTGCGCTAAAAGCCCATTCTGCATCAACATCAGCATTGCAGCCTCCTTTCACAGAAGACTCAACAATGGCTGCATTTGTAGTGGAACCAGCATTCATTTGCAGTGGAAACACCCTCTTTCTTCTTAGCCTCTTTGGCCTTCAACTTAGGACACGACTTGATCAAGTGATCATTAGCTTTATAATAATGGCAACACATCTTCTTTTTGCCTTTATCACCAGAATTGCCAGACAAAGTGCTGCCAGCAGAAGCATTAGGAACAGAATTTTTGCCACTCGCAGCAGAACCATAAGAAGTGGCTACATTATTGTTACCACCCTTTCTTTGAGAAGCGATAAAAGCCTGTTCAACTGCACGCTGCCTAGTCCTGTTTTTTCTAGAAAGTGACTCTTGCAATAGCAATGTGCATAATGCATCAAAATTGACAACTTCAGGATTTCCTTGGGTCATCAGTCTCCAAGTATTAGCAAAAGTCTTGTAGGAATCTGATAAGGCATCAAGAACAGTCTACACAAGGGAACTATCTGAAATGACTTCTCCTGCAGAAATAAGTTTCTCATTGATATCCTTGACACTTGCAAGGAAAGTTTCCATATCATCTTTCTCATGCATAATCTTGGACTCCAACTCTTTACGCAGCTAAGCAATTTTAGCCTCATCCCAAGCCTGTTTTGCAGATTTTGCTGAACGGATGTGAGGAACAATGGTGCGCTTCACAGACAACGCAATCAATGCATGAGCCTGCGCATCCTTAACATGAGGATGCAGGTATGTTGAGGATGTTGCAAGTCTTTCTGCAAGGATTGCAGCTATTACAGTTGTTTTGCCTACAATAGAACAATCTTGTTGGGATGTAAAGGATGCTTTAGGCTCATGCATTGATTGCATTGTCTGTGAAGCGCACCATTGTTCCTCACATTCGTTCATCAAAATCTACAAAACAGGCTTGGGATAAATTGGTTGGTCTTTATGCAAGTCGCAATGAGGCTAAAATTACTTTGCTGGGTAAAAAGTTGGAGTCAAAGATTATGCATGAGGAAGATGATATGGAAACTTTCCTTGCTGGTGTCAAGGATATCAATGAGCAGCTTATTTCTGTAGGTGAAGTCATTTCAGACAGTTCCTTTGTGCAGCGTGTTCTTGATGCCTTACCGGATTCATACCAGACTTTGCTAGTACTTGGAGACTGATGACCCAAGGAAATCCTGAAGTTGTCCAGTTTGATGCATTATGTACATTGCTATTGCAAGAGTCACTTTCCATAAAAAACAGGACTAGGCAGCGTGCTGTTGAACATGCTTTTATTTCTTCTCAATGAAAGGGTGGTAACATCAATGCAGCCACTTCTTATGGTTCTGCCGCGAGTGGCAAAACTTCTGTTCCTAATTCTTCTACTAGCAGCAATTCATCTGGAAATTCTGTTGATAAGGGAAAAAAGAAGATGTGTTTCCATTATTGTAAAGCTAATGATCACTTGATCAAGTCGTGTCCTAAGTTGAAGGCCAAAGAGGCTAAGAAGAAAGAGGGTGGTTCCAATGCAAATGCTGGTTCCACTACAAATACAGCCATTGTTGAGTCTTCTGTGAAAGGAGATTGTGTTGCTGATATTGATGCAGAATGGGATTTTAGTGTGAGTGCACTTATAATCGTGCTATCCATGATGCATGCATGTCAGTTGCTGCAGATTCACATGTGTGGTATTTCGACAGTGGTGCTACTAAGCACATTACCTCACATCGTGATCTGTCCCTCATGGGAATTCAGTCACTTGTGCCAAAATGCCTCTTATTCGGTTCAGGGAGCTGGAAAGATTGTGCTTGCTGCTGCAAATGGCAGTTCCTTCACACTTGTTGATGCACTTATGTACCTAGGATCAAGATAATCTCTTGTTTGTATCCGCACTTGCTAGACTTGGATTTGTAGTCAAATTTGTGGATGACGAATGTACAGTTCATGATCTCAATTTTCATGATGAAATTGTTTCATCTGGGCTTTTGTGTTGTGGGCTGTATAAGCTCACTTTGTATGACAAGTGTGGATAAAATTTTGCAAATGTTGTTGCTGATTCAAGGGCTATTTCGGATGCAAAACTTTGGCATGCACGTTTTGTTCATCTGAATTTTGCCAGTTTGTTGCGTTTTGCAGAAATCTGGAATGGTTGCTTCTTTGCCGCCTCTTGAAGCACCTGTCAACATGTTTGTGAAGGCTGTATTTTGGGTAAAATGAATCGTTCTAAGTTTCCAAAGGATGGTTCAGTTAGGGCCACATGCAGGTTGCAGCTTGTGCATAGTGATGTTTGTGGGCCCATGCAAACTCCGTCCTTGGGCAATTACCTCTACTTTGTGACTTTCATTGATGATTACTCCAGGCATGCATGGGTGTTTCCACTTAACACTAGAATGGTAACAGGACACTTTTATGTCCTTGGACACTTTTGTGTTCTGTTAAGTGACCATTTTTCTTGAATTATTTGAAGAGTACGAAAATGAATTTCTAGGTGCTATATTTCCACAAAGTTGCCTTATGAGCTAAAAAAAACTTAGCATTTTTTTTTGAGTATCGATCTCACCATTAACATTACTCTTGCACAACATTTTTGAACCTAAACTGTGTGAAAAAACGGGTCCTGTTTTTGGCTTTTTTTCAATTTTTGGCAACTATACCACTCTAAACTTCATGTTTGTGAGGTTTAGATGGCTAGAGGTTAGGCCTTCATAGTTCTCAACATGTTTTGATGCTTGTAGGGAGAGCTAAGTGTTAAAATTGAAAGTTATGACCAATTTACAAGAATTGCATAATCCTATTTTTTGGCCAAAATTAGCACTTTTATGATTTTTTTGGTGGCTTTCTTGATATCCAAATTCAATTTTGATTGTGTAAGTGTAATGTATAACATAAAGCTAATCTTACTTGAGTTTTGGGGGACCTACTATGCTATATAGCATAGTAAATGATGATGGTTGAGTTTTTTGATTGCTGAAGAATACGATACATTTTAGAGTAGCAAGTATAACTTTCTCAATATTGCTAGTTTCTTAGGCCAATTGTGTGTATTTTGTAGGTAGTGACCATATGTAATCATAGACTACAAACTTGGCTAGATATTGAGTAGTTTCTACGGGTTTCTAGAGGTCATAATGCTAAACCCAATTTTTTCATGTTTGCTTCAAACAATTTCTAGCTATGGCTGAAAATGTCTCGAAATGTACTATGGACACCCTCCATTACGATCGAGGAGGGGAGTATATGTGTCATGAATTTAATGCATTTCTGGCTAGTCATGGGATAAAACACCAACATACAGTGCGTTATATGCCTCAACAAAATGGTGTAGCTGAGAGGAAAATAGGTCACTTACAGAAATGGAACGATGTATGGTCAAGAGTCAAGCTTTACAACATTCGTTTTGGCTCAAGGCTGTCATGTGTGCCACTTATGTACTTAACAGGTGTCCTACAATAGCGTTGCAGTCTATGACTCCATATGAAGCATGGCATGATAGAAAGCCATCTGTTGAGCACATGTGTGTTTTTGGTTGTCTGGCTTATGGTTTAGTGCCACAAGTACAACGGAAAAAATTGGATGATAAGGCTGTCAAATGTATTTTTGTTGGTTATAGTGCTGAAAGAAAAGGTTACAGGTTGTATCATCTGCAAACAAAGCGTATTTTGGTTTCACGGGATGTAGTGTTTGTGGAAGATTCTGTTCAAGCCTTGCTGTCATGTACTAGAGACAGTAATGTAATCTCACAAGACATTTATGACACTTTGTTGCCTCTTTTTGGTGTTGGAAGTTTGAATGTAAATTCCAATGCGGCAAAAGTACAACCTATGGGGGTTTCTTAAAATGTTATAGATTAGCCTATTACTTATGCAGATGTACATGATGTAGTTGATGAGGAAAGGGCTGAAAATGAGCAGGCTAGAGGTATGCCAAAATGGCTGGTGCACACTTTGCGTGACAGTAAATTGGATGCACCTTTGTCTAGTCGTACTCGTTCAGGCTCTCGCTATGCATCTTATGCATCAGATTGTTATGCTTTGGATGTGTATAGCTTACATGATGTTGAGGAACCTCTATCTTTTGATGAAGCACAAAATTCAAAAAATTGGATGGCTGCCATGCAATCAGAATATGATGCACTTATAGAAAATGACACATGGACCTTATGTGATTTGCCTCCTGGCAAAAAGTCCATTGGTACAAAGTGGATTTACAAGTTGAAACGTAAGCCGGATGGTGAGATCGATCGCCATAAGGCTCGACTTGTTGCAAAGGGTTATGTACAACAAAAAGGCATATATTATGAAGAGACTTTTGCTCCCACTTTTCGTATGACTACTGTGCATTTTCTATGTGCATTGGCAGCTCATTTTGGTTGGGATGTACATCAATCAGACATTGTTACTGCTTTCTTGAATGGTAACATATTTGAGGATGTTTATGTAACACAGACTCGCGGTTTTGTGACGAAAGGACAAGAGGACAAAGTGTACAGATGTAAGAAGGCTTTGTATGGGTTGAAGCAATCTCCTCGTGCCTTGTACGAGAAAGCTGACACTCATTTGGTCAAACAAGGCTTTCGTAAGAGTCCAACAGAAAGCACATTGTATGTAAAGCGTGAGGGTGATGTACTTCTCATTGTGGTTCTTTATGTAGATGATTTGTTGATCACTAAACCAAATGAGAAACATATTGCTGAATTTAAGGTTGATTTGAATGCTACTTTCAAGATGAAAGATTTGAGGCTATTGCATCATTACTTGGGTATACAGTTTAAGCAGTGTGATGATGGTATTGCCTTGTGTCAAAAAAGTTACATAGAGACATTACTATGTAAGTTTGGACTTGAGGATTGCAAACCTATTGCCACTCCCATTGAAACAAGTTTGAAATTGAGTCTTCATGATGCTAGTGATCCTGCAGATGTCACTCTATACCAAACTGCTGTTGGATGCCTCATTTATGTATGCAACACCAAGCTGGATATTCAGTTTGCAGTCTCACAGGTCAGCAGATTTATTCATAGCTCAGGGTCTAAGGATTGGTAGGCTGTCAAGAGCATTTTTCGCTACCTTAGTGGCACTTTACATCTTGGCTTGTTTTATCCCATGGGGGGATCATTGTCACCAAATTTACATGCTTTTTCGGACTGAGATTGGGCTGGTTGTTTTGACACGAGAGTGTCCACAAGTGGTTTTTGGTTCATGCTTGGTAGTTCATGTATATCATGGTGGAGCAAGAAGTAACCTACTGTGGACACTTTGAGTCGTGAGGCTGAGTACAGGGTAGTCTTCATAGCTACGGTTGCGTGTGTATGGCTCAGATGCCTTATGGATGATTTGGGTATTGGACAAGACACTGCCAACACTATCTACACTGACAGCCAAAGCGCATTGGCAGTTGCGAGGAACCCAGTTTTTCATGCTCGCGCAAAGCACATTGAGGTGTATTACCACTATGTCAGCAGGGAAAGGCTCTCAGCAGGAGAGATCGGCTTGTCTTATGTTCCAACACAGGACAACCTTGCAAATCTTTTCACAGAGGCATTGTCTCGTGAGAAGCTCGAAGCTTTTCACAAAGGTTTGGGCTTACTCCCCTTTGTGGACTGATCATGTCCTCAGGGCATGGAAATTCCCTTTACTCATGTGCCAACTCTCATTCACCGAATCACTCCAGGGGGGATTTGTTACCATATACATGTGGTAGTGACGTGTGTGAACACACTAGGAATTCTGGGGCATTTTTCCCCTCTTTAGGAGGTTTTTTCCTCCGTGCATTGTATATACTCCCATCACTCTAGGTCTATCTATCTTTCCATTGCACCCTAAGTAACACACTCTCTCTTGTGTGCCTTGAGCTTCCTTCTTCTTCTCCAAGTTGTGACTGAGAGCAATTATAGAAGTCTAAAAATAGAAAGTGATGGTGCTAAGCTCAAATCATTAGAATAACTCTTTGATGGGTAAACACATGTTGCTCACACTTCCTACTTAGCCATGTGGGGATCACCCCTAGACTATTCTAGAAGATCCATCCAAAGCCTACATAACAGGCCCCTCTCTAGCTTGTATGGCACCACTCATTTTCTCTATAGCTCTTTTTTTAAGGTGTCATTTTCAGCTCTCTCTACCTTCTCTTAGCATGAATGGTTAAAGTGTGTACCCCCATTAAACCCCAACAACTAGTATTAGAGCATTCAAAGCTCCTCATACGCTCTACCCACCTTTAGGCACACTTGGCACTCACTTTTAGGTAGAGGGCTCCCATCCACTCAAAAAAAGTACCAAGCTCTACCTCTCACTAGAAGTCACTTTTGGCTAAGGAGAAAAAGCACCACAATTTTTGTCCATCTCCTTGCCCAAGCAAGCTTTAATGGATTCCTTCTCAGCCCTCCATCAGCTCTAAGCTCTATCTCCTTCCCCTCAAGCTTTCCTTGCTTCATATTGTAAGACTAGCTCTCCGCTAGCTCCTCTCTCTCTCTCTCTCTCTCTCTCTCTCTCTCTCTCTCTCTCTCCCCCCCCCCCCCCCCCCCCCCCCCCCCCCCCCCCTTCCATAACTCCATCAATAATCATGGCAAGCTTCAATGGCTGAATTGTGAGGTCAAAACAGTCCATAAGCAAGCTCTAAACTTTCTTAAACCACTCTCATTTGATGCCTCTTGCTCTATGCATTCTTGCGGATCAACTAGATAACTAGTTACTACTAACTAGTCACTTTTATGCAAGATTTTGTACTTTTAATCACCTGTTTTAATATCAGAGAATTAAAACTTCATTTCAGCCCCAAATATACACGTTGCATGCTCTAACAAGCCATCTGAAGTCTCGGCAAGCTCTTTGCTTCAATTGTGGTGGAAATCTACTAGCTCAAATTTGAGGCATATTCTACATCAAGAGGAGACACTCTTTAAATAAAAAAAACAACGACAAAAGGGCTAGTTTTTCATCATCAAGAGGGAGAAGCTATATATTCACCCTACTTTGAACCGGCATTGGAAAGGTGTATTCGGTAACAAAACTAGCTTGATTCGAGCTATTTTCAAGCTTCATTGCCCCTTTCCATTTCTATTACTTTGTGCACCATTGCTATTGCAATATTGTGAAGGGTTAGACACCATCTAGAAAGTCTCTTGATAGGACCACCCTTGCTTTGCTAAATCACTACCACACACACTGTGGGGAAAGACACCATTAACATGTTCAATGGGGTAGGATTTAAGACATGGAAAGTCAAGGTTAAGGGTTACCTAATCAAGAAGCTAGGGTTTATGGAGTGTAATCACTACCGAGGTAGATGATGAAGCCCAACTATCTAGGGCACAACAAAGGGAGCTACCATTGAAAGATGAAAAAGCATTGGGTATTCTACTAACAGTGTAGCCGATGGACATAATACACTATTTAGATCAAGCTACTACCTCTAAGCATGCATGGGAACTCTCAGAGAGAGCTTTTGGTGCTAAATTTAAGCACTCAAAAATCTCTTTAGAGATGCAACTTTATGGCCTTACAATGTAAGATAACGAAGGGCTATCTAGCTTAGTAAACGGCTTAAAAGCTTATGCACTCAACTCACATACATTGAATGCATTATTGAAGAAGATGATAAAATAGCTATATTACTTAAATCACTCTTTATGCAATATGATAACATTGTAACCGTACTTAAAGAAAAAGAACCCATTCCTTCTCTTGAAAGTATTGTACATTCACTTCAAAAAGATGAAAAGAGACACAATGAATATCAAGCGGATACACACACTCAAGCACTTTATGTTTCATCCAACACAAGGCACTTAGCTTGTAAACATTGCGGGAAGACAAACCATATGTCTTCTAATTGTTTCAAGATATAAAAGTGCACTAAGTGTGGCAGAACGTGGCATCCCCCTCAATTTTGCAACACTAAAGGACCCAATAACTCCAACGACAACCAAGGGGGCAAAGGGACATCAACCAATCTTCACTATGCTCATAGTGATGATGAAGATGACAATGATGACAACCATGGCGATGAATCCAAAAGCATCCACTTCATTTGTTCCACATTATCTCCATCCACTTCTATTTCAACTTCAAATAAAAGGCATGCTAGAGGGAGTTCCAACAAGGCTCCAATCATTTGCTCTTCCAATGTTGATGATATTTTGTAATTTGTAATTAATTCCCAACTACAAAGTTGCATCGTTGATTGAAGTATGATGTTCTTAAACAATATGGGTATCTACTATGTTGAATCAATGTACATCATAGATGTTTAAACCATATGAGAACCATCATGAATCACATTAGAACCTTAGTAAGAATCCACCTTTTGTATCAATGTAGGTAATAGGTGTTTTATCCATTGAGAACCACCATGAACCACATTCCTCTTCTTTCATGTGAACCTTAGGAAGTTAAAACATGAGTTTAAGAAGGAGATTGATGGGTAACAAACATGTTGCCCACACTTCCTACTTAGCCATGTGGGAATCACCCCTAGACTATTCTAGAAGATCCATCCAAATCCTACATAAGAAGCCCCTCTCTAGCTTGTATGACACCACTCATTTTCTCTATTGCAAGGCTCATAGAGCCCTTTTTCTAGGGCGCCATTTTCAACTCTCTCTACCTTCTCTTAGCATGAATGGGTCAAGTGTATACCCCCCTTAAACCCCAACACTTTTTATAATCTAAGTATGAAGTTTGGGAAGCCGTAGGATGAAGTTCTTACTTTCCACAAAATGTCTAAATTTAGTAGGTTTTGGGAGAATCTTGTCGGTACCTCCAAAGAATTGTGCTAAGTTTTTGCACAGGAGATGAAAGTTTTAAAGCCGAAAGGGTGATATTTATTTTTACCAAAAATTATATTAATTTAGTGGGTCCTAAATTAGCACGTAGGCTATAGCCCCGAGCTTGATAAGCCTCTAAGGTTTGTGCACAGGTCTTGCACCTAAGCTAATGCTTATGGTTTTTATTAAATGAGAGGGAAAAGGTAAAGACTAAGGTTAGATTAGAACTTCTTCATTTATTAAGTCCACTTTAGTCTTTGTTTACTAAGCTTGACTAGGCCACATATCCAAGGTAGCACATGCTTGCTTTGTGTGAACTTAAACAAGTGTGTGTGAGTGTATGTGATGTCTCCACTTACCAAGATGAGTCCCAAGAGAGGGGGGATGGGCGGGGGGGGGGGGGGGGGGGGGGGGGGGGGGGGGGGGGGGGAGGGGGGGTCCTAGCATGCAATACAAGAGAGGATAAGTGTTGGGCATGCTTGAGTTGCATTGGGAGGTGTTCTCACCTCATTGGTCAAGTGTAAAGTATTCTAATCTAGTTGAACACTAGCATAGCTATATAAGAGAGGGCTCATTGCACTTTTGAAGCTCTTGCTCCTCTCACACACTCTCTAAAGTGCCCAAGATTGGCAAAGCAATATAGCACTCTCTCTCTCTCTCTCTCTCTCTCCCTCTCCCTCTCTCTCTTCTCTCTCTCTCTCTCTCTCTCACACACACACACACACACACACACACACACACACACACACACACACAATATATTGACAATCAGGTATTTCCATATTACCGCACACATGCAAATGCAAAATATTGCATCTTTTATAAAAAAAACGGATATTGGTCACATAACAACAGAACTATACTAATCTGGTGAACATGACACATGCAACTACGTCAATAGCAGGGGATTGATGGACCACAGCAAGGACAAAATATGGGGCCAAGCAGTTAATAGTTGATATTTGTATACAAGCCGGTGTTTTCGGCACTGAACGGTTTTTTTTGTATTTCATATGCTTCAATAGCAAATAAATAGACAATGTACCAATGTTTGGGTAAATAAAAAATCTCCATTTGCAGTGACAATTGAATTTTTTAAGTAACATGGGATTCTTTTAAATTTGGAAATTCCAAGTTTAAGTACAGGACGGTTTTTTTTATAGTTAAAAGATTTGCTGTAAGAATCCAAACAAAAGGGGGACGACTTGCCCTAGGTAAGAGGTGGAATTAAATAAACTCTTTTTCATAATCTCAATGGAGGTTTTTCTAGGTAACGATCTGGTTTGGTCAAGCCATGCGTTAAGGCTCACCCAATATGTGGTGAAAGCTGCCCAGAAGCCAGTGCATAGCAATTAAACGCACCAAATTCTTATTGGCTATAAAGCTGCTTACACAGAAGCGCTAGATTGTAAAGGTGGGCAAGCCTCTATAGCGCATATACTCTTCTCGAGTACCTCATATACATAGTATAGAGCCTGGCAACAGGTTTGCCAAGTGCCGTTGATGAGCAATATAGCATGGATATATATAAAATACTAGCAATATAAGCCTAAATACTTATAACACTATAGCCTGCAAGCTGCGTAGCAATACACACACGCAAGGAGTCTACACAATGAGCAACCTGAGCAAAGGCGGTGTGTATATTGTGCAAAACACCAACATTTGCTAAAAATATGCACCTTGAGACAAATTGAGATACAACAAAGACGTGTACACAAAAGGTAAGACGTATTTGAGTTAACCAATTACATAATTGAGTGATGCACATGTATATGTCGTAGGGGATTTCCACTTACATAAACATGCATAGGGTCGGGTTAGAGAACCTCATCCACAGTCGGGTTACAAAAAGAGGAAGCTCCATATGCACGGACATGCATATAGGTGGTTAAAGAAATACGTGGTGAATAACCAGCACAAGGATAACACAAAGACAAAAATGGGGTGGATTATAGTCATACTTACACATACGGAATGATGTGTTTGGCATCCATTTACAAAGGTATGTATGTAAGCACATAAACACGCTTGAAAAGCTTTACATTGGCATACAAACAGGTAGTTTAGCATGCATAATAAAAGAATTGTATCATAAGACTAATATCTTTGCAAAAAAATGGGTCATTTGAAGGAAAAAGCAGCAAAGAGGTGCATTACCTTGAACACTAAGTGGGTAAAAGAGGAGGAATACAGATGTCTATTGCAAGCAATAACCAGGTGAATTGGTACAGAAAGCTTCGATTACAATTGTTTTCTATATACTTAAACGCTAATGTTAAAGAGAAAAGTTTCCTCTTTGTCTTCTTTCCTTCACGTTTACTATATAGCATAAAAATGCATCAAGACTTGAAAGAGGGTGTATGACAACCTCTTGTAAGGACATATGTCATTGTGTACGACTATTTTTTTTGAAAAAAGAAAGGTTTTACAAACAAAATGCTGCCGAAACTTTCACAAATTAAAGATACTTATGAAAAAATAGATTGGAAAGATGATTGTACATACCATAGAAATAGGGTGCCTTTAAGGCAAGAGTCAAGTGTTACCATATACATGTGGTAGTGATGTGTGTGAACACACTAGGACCACTGGGGCATTTTTTCCCTCTTTAGAAGGTTTTTTCCCCCGAGCATTGTATAAACGCCCATCACTCTAGGGCTATCAATCTTTCCATTGCACACTAAGTAACACACTCTCTATTGTGTGCCTTGAGCTTCCTTCGTCTTCTCCAAGCTATGTGTGTCTCTCTACAACCCTAATTCCAACAATTGGTATCAGAGTAGGTTGCATCCTCCCGGGCTTAGTCGCCAGCTTCTCCAGTACACACCTGCTCACTTTCTCCGATTTCAGTGAGCTTTGGCGAGCGTTCGCAGGTCGGCAAATAGTTCGAGGGGGCTCGAAGAGATTGGTCTGCTCAGATTTTCGATTTGGGCTCATTTCGGCCTCCGTTTCCACTATAGGCAGTACTGCACAGGCTATTTTGTCATTTTGTGCAAAATTTCTATCAGTGTCGTTTACTGCATAACAGGTGACTTATAGTCTTCTACGGTTTGTGCTATATAGCACGTGTTGTTCCTGCTCCGTTTCTCCTATTTTCGGGCAGTTTTCACATCAGGTGCAACATTTACCATGGCTGACAACAACAACACAGATGTGTTCAAGATGTTTGTTGCTGAGGACAGGTTGGATGGGAAAAACTACCCTATGTGGGCTTATATGATGCAACATGTTCTTGTGTCAAAGGGCGTTTGGAACATTGTGCAGGGCATTGATGTATGTCTTGGTTCTAAGGATGTAGGCGATGTGGAGGATGTTGCAGGTCTTGCTGCAAGGATTGCTGCTGTTAGAGTTGTTTTTCCTACGGAAGAATCATCACCAGGACGTACATCAATGCCCTGCACAATATTCCAGACGCCCTTTGACACAAGAACATGTTGCATCATGTAAGCGCACATAGGGTAATTGTCCCCATCCAAACTATCCTCAGCAGCAAACATCTTGAACACATCTGTGTTGTTGTCAGCTATGGTAAATGATGCATCTGATGTGAAAACTTTCCAAAAAAAGGAGAAACGAAGCGGGAACAACACGTGCTATATAGCATAAACCATAGAAGGCTATAAGGCACCTATTATGCAGAAAATCGCATCGACGGAAACTCTGCACAAAATGAAGAAATAGCATGTGCACTACTGCCTGTAGTGGAAACGGAGGCCGAAATGAGCCCAAACCAAAAATTTGAGCAGACTAAGCTCTACAAGCTTTCCAAAATTTTTGTTAACCTGCGAGGGCTCACCAAAGCTCACTAAAATCGGAGAAAGTGAGCAGGCGTGTGCTGGAGCAGCTAGCGACTAAGCCCGGGAGGACGCAACCTGCTCTGATACCAATTGTTGGAATTAGGGTTGCAAAGAAACACACACAGCTTGGAGAAGATGAAGGAAGCTCAAGGCACATAATAGAGAGTGTAGTACTTAGTGTGCAATGGAAAGATAGATAGCTCTAGAGTGATTGGCGTATATACAATGCACGGGGAAAAAAACCTCCTAAAGAGGGAAAAAAATGCCACGGCGGTCCTAGTGTGTTCACACACATCACTACCACATGTATATGGTAACAAAAAGGCTACCCAGGATACATTTATCCTTCCTTGAGACATGTACCTATAAATGAGATAATTAATTAGTAATTACCCTTGCTCTTTTATGGACTTTTCCCTTTTGGTCCCAAGCCTTGACTGGTTGGTCCATTAGCACTTAATCAATTTCACTTGTTCTCTTTTTATTTTGCATGGACTTAAGTGGCTAATTTATTTTTAAAATAATTTTAGAAGGTTAGAAATTAATATTCATGACAATGGAGATTTGCAAACCACATCCACATTTAATTTGTCTTATATTGTGTCCCATAGTTCTGATGGAGGAGCCACCTAGGTTATCTTGGAGAACACCTTGAGCACTTGGGTCACCTTGAGCAGTCAACTTGTTTAGCCCAATAGAGAACCCTCTTGGCCTAAAAAACCACCACAGACATACATTTCCAAATCTACTTGGTTGCACTTGATCCTCATACTTTCTCTAGCACCTTGGCTTGTACTCGTAAGCATACATACCCATGCATGTACCCACTTCTTGCTTGGACAACCTTTGGCTATACCAAAATGTGATGGTGTGGATATAAACATAAATATAATTTACAAGATCAAAATGGACTTTTGCTATGTCAAGGAGTGCAGGAACAGGGCCTTGGAGATTGGTTTCTTTTTCTTGGATTATAGCCTTTGAAAAGTTGGTAGGAATGGGCTTGGGGCTAAAAATGCCAAATAAAAAATGGTGATAGGTGGATTGCACGAGGTGAGGGAAAGTCTACAGGCCTCGACTTCACTTGCTCAACAACCGGGAGAATTGTAGGAAGGAGAGCCAATACCTGTGGAGAAAGGCGAGCACAAAGAAATTATGATGGTAGTTGATAGATCTCTAGTCGTGATGGTGATGTGGTCAATTAGCGACAGACGTCAAGTCCTTCAGGTGCCCTCAGAGCTTAGTAAAGGAAGGTACCTGTAGTAGTGGCTAGCATTGAAGCTCTTTTTGGATTTTAAGCCACACACACACGCATACATACAAACACACAAAATTGACAAAGGGTGATTAGACCTCTATTTTCAAAGGTTAGGGGCTCTAAATGAAGCTTGAACAAAGATCTGCAAACACACACTTCAATCCAAACTGATAAGGCTTTGTAAACTCAAAGCAAAGAACAAACTAAAATAGTGCACAATAGAGCCTAATTAGCACTACAACCTTGTTGAAATTAGTTGTTATTGAGCCAATAGAGACTTAATTGCAATAGCCAATGAGCACAAAAAGTGGGATTAAGCTAGGATGCCTGCTAATCAAGCATATAATCTATTGTAATTACTCTAGCAAGGATAGTGGCTCGGGGAATACTCCAAGAACGTGCACAAAACTAATGTATTTAGTAAGTTGATCAACGCTAAACTAAATGCAAATTCAAAGCAATTGATTCCAATCTCGTGAGCTAGAGGGGTCTCACAAGATCTAGCATAGAGGGGGTGAATAAATGTGGATTGATTAGCGTGATTAGGAAATGTTAATCGCATTGCAAGCTTTGATACCACTTGGAGAGTATGGTAGATTAGTGTGACATTCATGGTAATGGCATGCCTGGATTGATTAGTGTAGAGCTTGAGAGAGAGAGTCCATTACACAATAGGATAGATGAAAAATAAGTTGATTGTTGAACACTAAAGAGATTACAAAGAGCCACTTCTATACTAGTGTGTCACATGCACCTTGTCTGTTGCACATGCTACATACACACACACACACACACACACACACACACACACACACACACACACACACACACACACACACACACACACACACACACACACACACACACACACACACACACACACACACACACACACACACACAAGTTTCTTACTTACACACACCTCTCGCCTTCATAAAGGCACACACATGCTCCACATGACTTCTAGACTAGGGACTTTTCTATGGGTGTGATGTCAGGCCAAGGGCTAGAGGGCAGGGCCCGACCTAGGGGAGTCAAGGACTTAGGCCAACGACCGGACTGAAAGTGTGGACAGGGGATCCGTTTAGGGAAAAGGGCCATGGGCTCTCCTATAATAGGTTGGCTAGGAGGAGGATCCAAGATTTAGTCTCCCCTCGGCCTTTCACTCGTATCAGAGCTCAGGGGGAAGAGAGAAGCTATGGAGGAGGGAAGGAGAAGGGTACAAGGTCCCGCATGGCTTTGCATGTGTATTCTCTCTCTCTCTCTCTCTCTCTCTCTCTCTCTCTCTCTCTCTTCTCTCTCTCTCTTCTCTCCTCTCTCTCTCTCTCTCTCTCTCTCTCTCTCTCTCTCTCGCGTCATGGACAAGTCCTCTGGCAAGGGAGGAGCTGAAGGTCGTGGGCAGGCGCCCTAAGTAAGAGAAGGAGGGCCGTGCAGGAAACAACATGGGCATGCTCTCAAAGGGCGGAGTTTTGAAGCCGGTGGCTAAAGGCGGAGATCGTGGGAGCGGCCGCTTGCGAGGAAGGTCAGCCATAGCAACCTGCGGTGTTTCCAACAAGATTGGCCCCAAAGAGGAGCGTCCTCGTGAATTGGACCATTCTCAAGTCTGCAGGTGGAGAAGGCAACCCCAAAAGACGCTACAAGCACATTCTTTTGGCAGGCTTCAACAACAGAAATCCACCATGGCCGGCTGACTAGTTCACATAATTCAAAAGGGGCGCCCTATTATGGGCACCCCCCCCCCCCCCCCCCCCCCCCCCCCCCCCCCCCCAGTTTAGGAGACTTTTCCCATGCCAAAGAGCAATGGGGAAGCAATACGATTGCATGTCGAGTTCCGAAGCAAGGTGATGAGACAAAGTACAGAAATTTTGATTGCATGTCCATCCCGGGCACGCACCCGGCAGTCACAGTGTTAGGATCCCTTGGCCGGTGCACAACTATGGATGCAAAAGGGCTACAAAGTGCATATTTGGAGATATGGCTTTGCATGCAGGGATATGCATGATCATGTGGCATGTGAGATGTTAATAACAAGGATAGAGCCCGCAAAGGATAAGCCGGTTCAAGAACCATGGGGGCTCCGACACACAAATCATGCAAGGCATGTTGAGTGGGGAGCAAAAAATTTGAAAGCAAGCAAAGAGCCTCAACATGAATTAAGATCGGCCAAAGTAGGGCCCCAATCAACAACGATACCAAGGATCAAGCAGAAGGCGAAAACATCTGACATCATGGTTTTGGTCGGTTTTCTTCTTTGATCGATTAGTACAACGGTAAGACTGGACGGATGAGCACTTACTGAGGTATGTATGGTGCCGTGCAAGAAATGCTTGTGAGCGTTCCCAAAAGCATGGTATTTTTGTTTTTGTGCACACGATACACAACAACCACTCCCCATCAAGCAAGGCTTGGGTGAGAAATGAAAAGGTTAGGGCATGGTAGTGCTGGAGAATCTCATGGAGATCGGCACGGTCTATTGCTAATCTTGATGAAGGAGGCAGCAGGTGCTCAACAAGACCGAACATTAACGACCATATTTTCAAGAAGTTGTCAAGTAAATTGTTAGAGCTTGTTTTCTAGACATCACTGGAGCAAGGCTTCGTCTTTGTAACCAAGCCAAGCAGGTACGAGGTACATACTTTGCAAGAAATTTTTATTTTTATTTTTTGCTTTTAAATACATTGTACAATTTCACAAGGTCGCTTATTTGTGACTGCTCGACAAGGTTGACTTTCTTTTACAATGACATTTGTCTATGAGCAAGAGTATCTGTAGCTCTGAGGCATGGTAGCATCCAAAGTGGGTCTATTGAGAAGTATCATGCAAAGACAAGACTTCCATGTTTGGACTATGCTAGGAGCATACGAACTTGGGGAAACTTGTCATGATGTTTGCAGTTTTTTTTTAAAAATAACACAAGAGAATGTATATTCTACATCCGCTAGCTCACTCAGGCAGTACATATGGCTTCGACCAAATTACCAAAGCCCTGGCCACAAATGGGCAACAAGGTTATTCAATTCTCAATCTATGTTTGTTTTTGTCTATGTTTTACTTGTCTTTTTAAGAAAGGATCTCTCTGCTGTGCAACGCAAAGTGCTTGGCCAGACTCCATCAGAAGCCACTCTATAAAGCAAAGTGCTTTGCCTGTCTTCATGTGAAGTACGGATTCTATACTCTGTGCCAGAGTATTATCGACTGAATTCAGATCAATGATAATGGCACACATCTTTGGCACTATGTGGATATAAGCTCATAGTATGCAACGGTGCACTGTGATGTATCCATGCCAATGTAATCATACACGGCATGTATACCAGTGGCTCAAATGGTTGAGACAGTTATTGTAGCCAAGGGCTTATCATTCCATTTTCAAATATATCCATGACTTGCTAGTATGATGGACATACAACACCCATCATTGTATACGCTTTCACTATCACCCTAACTACTCTGTCAAGGACGAGGTAAATCACTGACATGTTAAAACAATTTTTATGTATGTTCACAAGAAAAGTGCCAGACCTCAATCACTCTCGTACATTCATGACCACATATATGATAGGTGGGTCCAAATGTGCATTATGGTATCTCTCTCTACGAGAGCGTGTAGCTATACAATTATAGGATAAGTTACGACATAGCCATGGTCTGCACAGGGCATACAACACAATCACCTCAGGGGGATTCCTCAGCCCAGCATTCTCTCTCTCTCTCTCTCTCTCTCTCTCTCTCTCTCTCTCTCTCTCTCTCTCTCTCTCTCTCTCTCTCTCTCTCTCTCTTTCCAACTTCTATGCGGGAAAGGTGAAATTAGGCATGATTTTTCTAAAATCTTTCTATGTCGATATGGTAACAGGCGGGGCTAAGAGCCTTTTTTTTTGAAGGGCTGAGAGCCACCTATTTTGAAATGTCTAAGAGCCATCTGTTTGTAATCCATTATTGATTGATTTCAAGATCAAACAAATCTCTTTAGTTGAGTACCCATTGATTTCAATAGATTTTGAGTCTAGACAAGATCTGGTTGTGAATACGATTGCAACTTGAGTGGATCTTCTATTTTATCTACAGCACTAAGAGTGTCTCTACGACTCCATTTTCGGGGTAAGATCCAACTCGTGATTATTAAATCACTTATTAAGTGTGATGGTCAATTATTGGAATCTTCACACCTACACTTCCAAGGATAGAAATCCATAAGTTGCCAAGGGCTCGTGGATAATTTTAGCTTCCAGAGTTGACTTAAGATACTATCGATTTCTGGTTACACAGTTTTCCTGCAACCTTTAACCAAGGGGTTTGACAATGGTGATTTTAACCAAGGGATCTGGTTTGCAAAGGAACCACCCAGGGTTCCATTTTCAATACTACTTGCCTTTCACTAATTTTCAATTAGTGTCCCTAGGCCTTTGCCAACGACAAATTTAGGTAGGTGCTTTTCCCTCCACTACAGGTATGCATCTGTTTTGGTTTTGTTTCTTTTGGTTTGTTTTTTCTATGTAGGATGCATATCCATTTGTGCTCTTCAGAGAGATGACAAGATCATGTAAGAGCCAAAGACATTTGGGCTATAGTGTCCAAAATACATTTCTACATTATGCAGTTATAGACCCACTTGTAGGGTTTATTTGGCACATGTTGTCACATGGGATACAACATGGTCTAGGGACTCAAGGAGTTTGGTTTAGCCAGTGTGGAGCAAGGCTAATGAGGGTCCCTCTCATTCCGATCGTAGAGTGTTTGCAGTTACCTCTACACACAAGTACATCTTGTCCTTGTAAGATTTCTTTTTTCAAACATCCTTAGTTGAGACATATTCCACATGTAGCGAATATGCGTCTCTGGGACTAACACTGGCGCCCATTATTTCAAGTATGTGTCAAGACAAAGTTCCTAGTGTTACCATATAGATGTGGTAGTGATGTGTGTGAACACACTAGGACCGCAGGGGCATTTTTTCCCTCTTTAGGAGGTTTTTTCCCCGTGCATTGTATATACGCCCATCACTCTAGGGCTATCTATCTTTCCATTGCACACCAAGTAATACACTCTCTATTGTGTGCCTTGAGCTTCCTTCGTCTTCTCCAAGTTGTGTGTGTTTCTCTGCAACCCTAATTCCAACAATTGGTATCAGAGCAGGTCACGTCCTCCCGGGCTTAGCCGCCAACTACTCCAGCACACGCCTGCTCACTTTCTCCGATTTCAGTGAGCTTTGGTAAGCGTTCGCACGTCGACAAATATTTTGATTTGAGCTCATTTTGGCCTCCATTTGCACTAGAGACGGTACTGCACAAGCTATTTCGTCATTTTGTGCAGAATTTTTGTCAGTGCTGTTTTCTGCATAACGGGTGCCTTATAGTCTTCTACGGTTTGTGCTATATAGCACAGGTTGTTCCCGCTCCGTTTATCCTATTTTTGGGCAATTTTCACATCAGGTGCAGTATTTACCATGGCTGACAGCAACAACACAGATGTGCTCAAGATGTTTGCTGCTGAGGACAGGTTGGATGGGGACAACTACCCTATGTGGGCTTATATGATCCAACATGTTCTTGTGTCAAAGGGTGTCTGGAACATTGTGCAGGGCATTGATGTACGTCCTGGTTCTGAGGATGTAGGCGATGTTGAGGATGTTGCAGGTCTTGCTACAAGGATTGTAGTTGTTAGAGTTGTTTTGCCTACGACAGAACAAGCTTGTTGGGATGTTAAGGATGCACAGGCTCATGCATTGATTGCGTTGTCTGTGAAGCGCACCATTGTTCCTCACATCTGTTCAGCAAAATCTGCAAAGCAGTCTTGGGATATTCTAGCACGTCTTTATGCAAGCCGCAATGAGGCTAAAATTGCTTTGCTGCATAAAGAGCTGGAGTCGAAGATTATGCATGAGGAAGATGATATGGACACTTTCCTTGCTAGTGTCAAGGATATCAATGAACAACTTATTTCTGTAGGTGAAGTTATTTCAGACAGTTCCCTTGTGTAGACTGTTCTTGATGCCTTACTAGATTCTTACCAGACTGTTGCTAGTACTTGGAGACTTATGACCCAAGGAAATCCAGAAGTTGTCAAGTTTGATGCATTATGCACATTGCTGTTGCAAGAGTCACTTTCCAGAAAAAATAGGACTAGACAACGTGCAGTTGAACAGGCTTTTATGGCTTCTCAAAGAAAGGGTGGTAACATCAATGCAGCCACTTCTTATGGTTCTGCTGCGAGTGGAAAAAATTGTTAGAAAATAAGACGTAGCTAAATAGATTTTTGAGTAGATTACTTAATGGAGAGAGATAAATTTCACACACAAGAGATTATAGAGTAGAGAGAGAGAGAGAGAGAGAGAGAGAGAGTACACACGATATACGTGGTTCACCCAATGTGGGCTACGTCCATGGGAAAGCAGCCACTCAATGGCTTTAGCACTTCAAAAGAAGAAGTACTTTACAAAGGGATTAAACCCTTGATAGAGCTCCCGCCTTGCTTCAGTCTCACCACCTCACACTCACTTGTTGCATCAACTCCACACTATCAAATGTGTGTAGAAATGGCCTCGTTTTATAGGCCAAAAGGGCTGCCCTCTCTTATGAGAGACAGCCATGTGTAGCCGCCCTTGTGCGAATAAGTCCAAATCGGACCCTCCTATCCGCCCATGTGTGGCCGCCCTTGAGAAGACAAGTCCGCTTTTGAATTCGGCCACCGGACACCGGCCATTGACTTCCGACCACCGGCCAACCGACCGATTGTTTTCCGACCACTTTCCGGCCGCCGTCCGGCCATAATATTCCGTGAAAAAGAAAGTTGCCCCTGATTCTTGTCCGTGAAAACTTTGGTTTCCGGTGAGTGATTTCCCTTCACGCACGATGGCTTCTCCTCATAATGGGAGCCTTACAAATGTGTGCTTTTACCACTGAAAATTACAAGGGTAAATCAGGCTCCATACTTAACAGTCTCCCACTTGGAGACTGATCTCCAAACCAAACCTGTGACTGCTTTCCATTCTGGCTTCTTATCCTTGAATGCCGATTGAAGATGAGCAAAAGCTCAACTTCTCCTTGTTGACCACCTTTGTAAACATGTCTGCAGGATTTGAAGGAGTACAAGCGGAAGTGCGACGCGAGAGAGAGTGCGAGAAGAAGAGCACGACGATATGGTGAACTCGCTCTACTGTAATGTGTAGAGCATAGTGAGTTCTTATTAGGTTTTTACAAAAGAACATGTGTACATACCTGGCGGCCCGCCCACTTACCTGGGCGACCACATTGGGCTTTATACCCCAACAACCTCCCACTTAAAGTCCAATGTGGTACTTTAAGTGTGAGAGAAGCTACTATACAAGCTAATATACAAGAGATGTAGAGAAGTGATGTAGTACCCTACACCTAACTGCTTGCAAAAATGCGCAAAGCTCTCTGAGGGAAGTCCTTTTGTAAGTACATCAGCAGGATTTTCTGTGGTGTGAACTTTGACAAGCTGAAGTTGCTTATCCTCGAGCATTTCCTTGATGAAATGATACTTCACATCCACATGCTTTGTCTTTGAGTGATAAACTGGATTGCGAGCCAATTGTATAGCACTTTGACTATCACAATATAACACAGGCATCTCTTCTTTGATTCCCAAATCTATTACTAGTCGATTAAGCCAAATTGATTCTTTGCATGCCTCTGATGCTGCAACATATTCAGCCTCTGTAGTAGACTGAGTAACACAATCTTGTAATCTAGAACGCCATGATACTGCTCCAACAGCCAATGTAAAGACATACCCTGATGTAGACCTTCGGTTGTCTAAGTCACCTGCATAATCTGAGTCTGTAAAACCCTTTACACTTAGCTTCTGACTCCCATAGCATATACGCATACTCTTTGTAGCTTTCAGGTATCTCAATATTCCTTTACTGCCTCCCAATGTTTCTTGCCTGGGTTTGACATGTATCGACTTACTACTCCCACTGCAAATGCAATGTCTGGGCGAGTAGCAATCATTGCATACATCAAACTACCCACTGCAGATGCATATGGAATCTTATCCATTTCAGCCTGTTCTTCCTCAGACACAGGACAATCTTGTTTGCTAAGTTTCACATATGGTGGCAGTGGAACACTCAGTGCCTTTCCCTTCTCCATATTGAAACGTTGCAAAACCTTGTCAATATACTCTGTTTGAGATAACCAAATCAACTTCTTTGATCTGTCTCTCTCAATGCGCATACCAAGTATATGAATTGCCTCACCCATGTCTTTCATGTCAAACGATTTTGCCATCTTTGACTTCAAAGCTGAAATTTCTTCCAAGTGCTTGCCAGCAATCAACATGTCATCCACATACAAAATAAGGATCAGCCAACTACCATCCTTAGCCTTCTTTGTATATAGATAGTGATCGAACTTACTACGTTTGTAGCCTTGAGAAAGCATAAACTTGTGGAATTTATGGTACCATGCCCTTGGTGATTGTTTTAAGCCATAAAGACTCTTTAACAACTGGAATACCAAATCTTCCTTGCCTTTCTCAACAAACCCTTCTGGCTGCTGCATGTAAATTTCCACATCTAAATCACCATGCAAGAACGCTGTCTTGACATCCATTTGGTGCAACACCAAATCTAATATGGCAACCAATGCAAGAAAGCATCTCAATGTAGTCATCTTGACCACTGGAGAGAAGACTTCATCAAAGTCAATGCCTTGTTCTTGCTTAAAGCCCTTGGCAACAAGCCTTGCTTTGTACTTTGGCTGACTATCATGAGCGGTGATCTTATACCTGTAAACCCATTTACAAGGTAGAGCCTTTTTGCCCCGTGGTAATTTAACTAGCTTCCATGTCTGGTTTTTATGCAGAGATGTCATCTCTGACTCCATGGCCAATTGCCAATTCCCGGAGCCCTTCATTTGCACAGCTTCCTTGTAACATGAAGGCTCATTGCAATCAGTCAACATGACATAGTTCATAGATGGAACAAACCTATCAGGAGGTCACGTGACACGTCCAGATCTACGCACAATAGGTGGCTCAGGCTCAGCCACAACCTGTGGTTCCACTCTATCCTGTCCTTGCTCCTCTTGAGCCCTGACATTATGTCTTGCACGTGCAGGTGCATCTTCTTGGAAGACAACTCTTCTAATCTCCTCAACCCTCTCTGGTTTAGAATGATATTTGGATTCATTAAAGTGAACATCATTGCTGTGGACAACCTTTCTGGATTCGGGATCCCAAAGTCTGTACCCCATCTCACCAGAATTACCATAGCCTAGAAAGATGCACTTTCTACTCTTTGGCTCAAGTTTGTTCCTAAATTCCTTTGGAACGTGAGTATATGCCTCACAGCCAAAGACTCTGAGATGCTTGTATGAGGGCATTTTGCCTGACCATACCATCTCTGGCACTGAATCCTTCTGCAAAACCTTGCTAGGAGATCTATTTACAAGATGAACAGCTGTTGATACAGCTTCAGCCCAAAACCCATTTGGCAGCTGTGCATTAGACAACATACTTCTGACCTTCTCTTGTATGGTCCTATTCATCCTCTCAGCAACACCATTTTGAGGAGGATTGTAAGGAGCAGTAAGTTCACGTTTTATACCTTTTGACTCACAACAGTCCTGAAAGGCCTTTGAAACATACTCTCCACCATTGTCAGTGCGTAAGCATTTAAGCTTCTTGCCACTCTGATTCTCCACAAGTGTCACAAACGTTTTGAAAACACTAAACGCTTCATCCTTGTGCTTGAGAAAGTAAACCCATACTTTCCTCGAGTAATCATCTATAAATGTCATAAAGTAAGAAGTTCCCCCTAGAGATAGGTTAGGCATAGGTCCACACAAATCACTATGAACAAGTGCCAATTGTGTATCTCTTCTACTGCCTCTATGCTTATGTGGCTGCTGTGTTTGCTTACCATACAGACAATGTTCACAGAATTCAAAATCATTAAATGAAAAGCCAGGAAAATAACCAGAACGAGACAAGATTTCCATTCCCTTCTTGGACATATGTCCTAATCGGCTATGCCACAAAGAAACGTTCGGTTGCTCGGTTACATTGATTACATTTTTAGAGACATTTGATACATAAATCATGTAAAGTCCTCTAGACTTTTCTCCATGTGCTACTGTCATAGAACCCTTGGATATCTTCCACATGTTCTGTCCAAAAGTGGTGACGTAGCCAGCATCATCAAGTAAACCTGTGCTGATCAAGCTCTTTGTAATTGCGGGAACATGTCTCACATTCTTCAGCGTGAAAGAAGAGCCATTCTGAAACTTCAATTGAACATCTCCAACACCTAAGATCTCACATGTCTGCCCATTGCCTAGCCGAACATGATCTTTAGTGGTCACATAAGAGGTAAACCACTCCTTATTTGGAGACACATGAAGTGATGCCCCTGAGTCTATAATCCAGTCACTCAGTGCATTTCCATCTGATGCTGTAAGAAGATCTGAGTCCATTGTATTCTTCAAGAAGTAGATGTCTCCTGACACTAGAATGTCATCCTCTGCAACAGTGTTTGTCACATTTATTTCTTGAATCTTCACTGAGGACTTGTTCTTCTCACCATGGTCTTCAGCTTTTTCTTTGCCTTTTTCTGCTTTCCATTCTCTGCAGTCTCTTTTCATGTGACCCTTCTTGCCACAATGGTAGCATTCTATGTCACTCTTGCCTTTAGCACTGCGGGACTTGCTACGAGACTGATTCCTCTTTCCACCTTTGTACTTTTCTTTGTTCCTTCCCCTGACAACTAAGGCTGTTCCTTTGCCTTTGTCCATTGTCTTTCTATTGGTTTCTTCAGTAAGCAGACTTCCTTCTACACCTGCTATGTTCAAACCATCTGGAGGTGCAGAATTACTCAAAGCTGTGCGAAAAGTGTCCCAACTTTCCGGCAATGTGATCAACAGGAACATAGCTCTAACAGGTTCATCAAACTTGACACCTTGAGCTGACAACTGACTATAGATTGTGTTGAATTCATTCAGATGATTGGACATAGGTGTCCCTACTTTCATCTTCAAGTCAACAAGCTTCTTAAGCTAGTATACCTGTGAAGCTGCACTCTGCTTCTCATAAAGATCACTCAGCTTTAACCATGCTTGATAAGCCGACATCTCGTCTGCTACATTGAAGTAAACACTTTCTGCCAAAGTGAGCATAATGGTAGAAAGTGCTAATTCATCCATTTTGCTCCATTCATCTTCGTCCATATCTTCTGGTTTTATCCCCTTGAGCTTTATAGGATTTATCTGCTTCTTTTGTACCAACACGTGCCAAATCTGCTTCTTCCACAATGGGAAATTGGTTCCATCCAGCTTCTTGATATTGTAAAGAGCAGTGTCCTGTGATCCAGCCATAGCTACGCTTCACAGTAGTTTACTTTTCTGGGAAAAATTCGGCAGTGTTTCCCCTGTAAACTGACCTCTGAACCAATATCAACCTGTCAAATGAACCAAGAAAGCTTCAGATTCTGCAGAGTATCCTTTGTAAAATGGCTCTGGTGTACTAAAAACAGACCAAAAAACAGCTCAAAAAACACTGTCTCTCTGACACTGTAAGCTGCGGGTAAACCTGTCCTGCACATGTACTGTCTCTTACTGTCTTGTCACTGTCCTATAAGCATAGACTGCGACAATGCCTCAACGGAAGTAAAGCAAAGATGCAATCCCAACTGTCTAACTCAGAGTCAATACATCCTAGCTGCCTATCTAAGGGTGCTCGAGGGATCGCTCCAAGACCTGTATCACCGAAAGGATCTCAACATTCGAGAATCCCCCAGCTCAATAAAACCTCACTCGACCCTCAACAAAGGCTGCAGTAAATCTGACAATACATAGACTTCCCACAAAGTCATACATCCACAAATTTCCCACTGTATGTTGTAACCGCTGCGGCGGTTGTTTGCTACGTGACTCACAGCCAGCAAACCCTCAACAGACATACATCATCTCTGACAATACATCCCATGTGGAAGTACCAGCAATCTGGAATATCAAGCAGCAAACACAAGCTACCTGATGAACTAGTGGATGTCGCCTACAGTCTGTGTGTAGATGCGCCCGTGTCGTATGTGACACGCCTCCAAGAACTGTGAGCCGTCCTTCGATGTGTAAACAGCCACAAATCAACACTCTGGGAGTGTCGATATACTCAGCACCTGCAGTCGTCGGCCGAAAACCCCAAATTTACGTAGTCGGATCTGCACCCGTCGAGACCACGTAGTCGAAAATGGCCTGCGCAGACCTTTGTCGAAGCCGAACGGTGGCCGAGATGACCTCAGAATGAAATTCTGAGCACACCAAGCCCGACGAGCACTCCCTCAAGATTTGGGTCCGTGTCTTTGCCTATCGAATTTCACTCCAATCGGAGCTGGTGACTCTAGCCTCCTGCAGTGCTGCCCCGAGCGTCGATCTGAGCTCTGATACCAGTTGAAGGAGTACGAGTGGAAGTGCGATGCGAGAGAGAGTGCGAGAAGAAGAGCACGACGATATGGTGAACTCTCTCTACTGTAATGTGTAGAGCATAGTGAGTTCTTATTAGGTTTTTACAAAAGAACATGTGTACATACCTGGCGGCCCGTCCACTTACCTGGGCGACCACATTGGGCTTTATACCCCAACATGATTTTCACTTGTATGCACCTTTCCTAGCTTTAACTATCCCTCTTCCAAAAGAGTGCGTATGAAGTGATATCTCACCTCAATGTGCTTTGTCCTTGAATGAAAGGCTGAGTTCTTCGCAAGATGGATAGCGCTTTGGCTATCACTGTACAAGACACGATTGTCTTGTTTGAATCCAAGCTCTTCTAAGAATCTATGAAGCCACAGAATTTCTTTGCTTGCCTCCGTCATTGCTACATACTCTGCTTCCGTGCTAGAAAGTGAAACCACTTTCTGCACCTTTGAAGCCCAGCTTACTGCTGTGCCTCCAACCGTGAACACATAGCCAGTAGTGCTCCTTCGAGTATCTTTGTCACCTGCAATATCTGCATCAGCATACCCTTTTAGAAAAATATTAGTTCCTCCAAAATACAAAGCATTTGTTGTTTTCCCTTTTAGATACCTAAGTATCCACTTCACAGCTTGCCAATGCTCTTTACCTGGGTTGTCCATGAACCTACTCACAACTCCCACTGCATGTGCAATGTCTGGCCTTGTCCAGACCATAGCATACATTAGAGAACCTACCGTTGCAGCATATGGAACTTTAGACATATAGGCTATCTCCTCTTGTGTCTTTGGACACATATCCTTCGTTAGTTTAAAATGACCAGCCAAAGGTGTAGAAACTGGTTTTGCATTTTGCATTGCAAACCTTTCTAGTACCTTCTTGATGTAATCTTTTTGAGATAGCTTTATTGTCTTCTTTGTCCTGTCCCTTGATATTTTCATACCAAGTATCTTCTTTGCAGCACCTAAATCTTTCATTGAAAAAGATTTGGACAGCTCCTCTTTTAGGTCTTTGATGTCCTGCATGTTAGCACTTGCAATCAACATGTCATCAACATACAACATTAGCATGATGAATTTCCCATCTCCCAAATTCTTCGTGTAGACGCAGTGATCCGAGTTGCATCTTGTGAATCCATGATCCAACATCCATCGATCAAACTTCAAGTACCATTGTCTTGATGCTTGCTTTAAACCATACAAGCTCTTCTTTAATCTGCAAACCATTTTCTCCTTACCTTTTACTTCATACCCCTATGGTTGAAGCATATAGATTTCCTCCTCTAAGTCACCGTGAGGGAATGCCGTATTTACATCCATTTGCTCGAGATTTAGATCATGAGCAGCCACAAGGCTTAAGACAAGCCTAATTGAGTTCATTTTTACAACAGGAGAAAATATTTCATTGAAGTCAATACCTTTTTTTTGAGAAAAACCTTTTACCACAAGCCTAGACTTGTACCTTTTCTTCCCACCTTCTTCTTCCTTCATCTTGTATACCCATTTGTTTTGAAGTGCCCGCTTACCTTTAGGCAACTCAACCAACTCCCATGTTTGGTTGTGATGTAGTGAGTCCATCTCCACTTGCATGCTCTTCGTCCATTCTTCTTTGGATTCATGTTGCATAGCTTCTTCGTATGATTCCGGCTCTCCAGAATCTGAGATCAAGAGATGGTTGAAGGAAGGAACAAACCTTTCTAGAGGTCTACTTGCTCTTGTAGATCTTCGGGGAATAGGTTGAGGCTCCTCATTTGGTTGACGTTGTTGCACATTGTTACCGTTTGCAGTCCTTGAGCCTTCACCGTCCTCAAGCTCCATGTACTCATCACCTGTTTCTTTTGTTTGTTTTCTTTCCAAGTAATCTTTGTACATATTTTGTTGATTAAAAATTACATCCCTACTCCTTAAGATTTTACCATCTTTAGGATTCCATAGGCGATACCCAAAGTCTCCTTCTCCATAGCCAATGAAGAAACACTTTTTGGACTTTGCATCTAGCTTTGATCTTAGGCTTCTATCTATGTGCATGAAAGCCTCACACCCAAACACTTTGAGAAATGCATAATTCACCGGTTTACCTGTCCATGCCTCTTCTGGAACTCCCCCATCCAATGCCGTTGAGGGTGACCGATTGATTAAGTACACAGACGTACTTACAACTTCCGCCCAAAGCTCAAGCGATAGGCCTGCATGTACTCGCATGCTTCGTGCTCGTTCCATGATTGTCCTGTTCATCCTTTCCGAAATTCCATTTTGTTGAGGTGTCCTTGTCCTTTGCCTCCAAATGCCATTGCTAGCACAAAAGCTTTCAAAAGCTTGGCTGCAATATTCGCCTCCATTGTCGGATCTGAGGCATTTAACCTTGGTACCTGTTTCATTCTCCACAAAGGCTTTCCACCTTTGAAATATGGAAAATACATCGGATTTATTCTTCATGACATAAACCCATGTTTTTCTAGTCGCATTGTCTATGAATTTTACATAGTACAATGAGCCACCAAGTGATGGTGTACTTGTAGGACCCCAAACATCAGAATGAACCAACTCAAGTTTTTTATTTTTTCTTTCATTTCCTGATTTTTGAAATTTTACCCTCTTTTGTTTACCATAAACACAATCTTCACAGGACTCTAAGTCCACTTCTTTCAAACCTGGTAGAAGCTTCTTTGTTTGAAGGATTTGCATTTCTTTGGCACTCATATGCCCAAGTCGGTAGTGCCACACCGCATTGTCAACTTCTGTAGTTGCTGCACAAGCTGAAGGTTGCGTGCTAATAGTACACAAGTAAAGTGTACTGACTTTTTCTCCCTTGGCAACCACCAAAGATCCCTTTGAGATCTTCCACCGTTTGTTTCCGAATGCAATGTTGTGACCTGCATCGTCCAATTGTCCTGTAGAGATCAAATTTTTGCGAAGAGAAGGAACATGCCTAACATCTTTAAGCTTCCATTCATTTCCGTTAGCAGTTTTGACAGAAACTGTACCTTTGCCGACAATCTCACAAGCTTCATCATCTCCCAAGTATACATACTCAAAATTACCTTTGGTGTAGTCTTGGAAATGTTGCTTGTGTGGTGTCGCATGGAATGAAGCCCCGGAATCTACTATCCAAGAATTAGACACATTGTCTAATGAGAGAATTAGAGCATCTTGCTCTACTTTACCTGCCACATTGGCCTCCGATGTTGGCTTGTTGGCTTGTTGTCTTGAGACTCTGTCTCCTTTTTCTTCTTGGACCAACAATCATTCCTGACGTGGCCCTTCTTGCCGCAGTTCCAACATTCAAGAACTGACTTTGTGCGTGACTTGCTCCGCCTTGAGCGATCACGACCCTTTTGGTTTTTGAACCTCTCCTTAGGCCTTCCTCTTGTTTCCACTTGATGATTCTCTTGTGCTTCTCCTTCGCATTTCCTCGCTTAGGAGAACACCCATAACATCATCAAACTTAAGAGTATTTGTGCCAGAGATAGAATTACTTACAGCCATCACAAGGCTATACCAACTATCCGGTAGAGATGATAGTATAAGGAGAGCTCGCACTTCGTCATCGAAATTGATTTTCACCGATCGAAGTTGACTTATGTTTGTGTTAAAGTCATTTAGGTGTTCTGCAACTGAACCATTCTCTGCCATTTTTAGATTGAACAAGCGCTTCATAAGAAATAGCTTATTGGATGCCGATGGTTTCTCGTAGAAGTCGTCAAGTGACTTCATCAAGTCCTCCATGGTCTTCATCTCCGAAACATTGAAGGCCACCGTTGACGCCAAGCTTAATTGGATTGTTCCCAGTGCCTTTTGATCAAGGACAATCCATGCTTCATGTGCCATTGTTGCGGGCTTCTTCGCAAGACCGCCTAGTGGCAAATAGAGTTCCTTCTGGTAGAGATAGTCTTCAATCTGCATCTTCCAATGTTGGTAGTTTTTGCCGTTGAACTTCTCAATCTTCAGCTTCCCTTCCTCCGCCATAACTCCCACTAAATTCAGGGAATCCTTTCCTTGAGATAATTTCGCTACGAGCAAACCTTGCTCTGATACTAGTTGTTAGAAAATAAGACGTAGCTAAATAGATTTTTGAGTAGATTACTTAATGGAGAGAGATAGAATTCACACAAAAGAGATTATAGAGTAGAGAGAGAGAGAGAGAGTACACACGATATACGTGGTTCACCCAATGTGGGCTACGTCCACGGGAAAGCAGCCACTCAATGGCTTTAGCACTTCAAAAGAAGAAGTAGTTTACAAAGGGATTAAACCCTTGATAGAGCTCCCGCCTTGCTTCACTCTCACCACCTCACACTCACCTTGTTGCATCAACTTCACACTATCAAATGTGTGTAGAAATGGCCTCCTTTTATAGGTCAAAAGGGCTGCCCTCTCTTATGAGAGACAGCCATGTGTAGCCGCCCTTGTGCGAATAAGTCCAAATTGGACCCTCCAATCCGCCCATGTGTGGCCGTCCTTGAGAAGACAAGTCCGCTTTTGAATTCGGCCACCGGCCACCGGCCAACCGACCGATTGTTTTCCGACCACTTTCCGGCCGCCGACCGCCGTCCGGTCATAATATACCGGCGAAAAAAAAAGTCTCACGGGCCTTCATCCCCAAGGCCTCTAAAGTTGCCCCTGATTCTTGACCGTGAAAATTTTGGTTTCCGGTGAGTGATTTTCCTTCAGGCACGATGGCTTCTCCTCATAATGGGGGCCTTACAGATGTGCGCTTTTACCACAGAAAATTACAAGGGTAAATCAGGCTCCATACTTAACAAAAATTATGTTCCTAATGCTTCTGCAGGCAGCAATTCGTCTGGAAATTCTAGTGATAAGGGCAAAAAGAAGATGCGTTGCCATTATTGTAAATCCAATGATCACTTGATCAAGTCGTGTCCTAAGTTGAAGGCCAAAGAGGCTAAGAAGAAAGAGGGTGGTTCCACTGCAAATGTTGGTTCCACTACAAATGCAGCCATTGTGAGTCTTCTGTGAAAGGAGACTGTGTTGCTGATGTTGATGCAGAATGGGCTTTTAGCACAGAGTGCACATACAATCCTGCTGTCCATGATGCATGCTTGTCAGTTGCTACAGATTCACATGTGTGGTATTTCGACAGTGGTGCTACAAAGCACATTACCTCACATCGTGAATAGTTTACCTCTCTCGAGTCTGTCCCTCATGGGAATTCAGCACTTGTGCCAACAACGCCTCTTATCCAGTTCAGGGAGTTGGAAAGATTGTGCTCACTGCTGCTAATGGCAGTTCCTTCACACTTGTTGATGCACTTTATGTACCTGGGATCAAGAAGAATCTCTTGTCTGTATCCGCACTTGCTAGGCTTGGACTTGTAGTCAAATTTGTGGATGACAGATGTACAGTTCATGATCTCAGTTTTGGTGATGAAATTGTTGCATCTAGGCTTTTGTGCCGTGAGCTGTATAAGCTCACTTTGTATGACAAGTGTGGACAAAATTTTGCAAATGCTGTTGCAGATTCAAGGGCTATTTCATATGCAAAACTTTGGCATGCACGTTTTGGTCATCTGAATTTTGCCAGTTTGCTGCGTTTGCAAAAATCTGATATGGTTGCTTATGTGCCGCCTCTTGAAGCACCAGTCAAACATGTTTGTGAAGGCTGTATTTTGGGTAAGATGCAGCGTTCTAAATTTCCAAAGGATGGTTCAGTTCGGGCCACATGCAGGTTGCAACTTGTGCATAGCGATGTTTGTGGGCCCATGCAAACTCCGTCCTTAGGCAATTACTTGTACTTCGTGACTTTCATTGATGATTACTCCAGGCATGCATGGGTATTTTCGCTTAAAGCGAAGTCTGAAGTTTTTATGTGCTTCAAACAATTTCTGGCTATGGCTGAAAATGTCTCGAAATGTACTATGGACACCCTCCGTTCCGATCGAGGGGGGGAGTATATGTCTCATGAATTTAATGCATTTCTGGCTAGTCGTGGGATAAAACACCAATGTACAGTGCCTTATACACCTCAGCAAAATGGTGTTGCTGAGAGGAAAAACAGGTCACTTACGGAAATGGCACGATGTATAGTCAAAAGTCAAGCTTTGCCGCATTCTTTTTGGCTTGAGGCCATCATGTGTGCCACTTATGTACTTAACAGGTGTCCTATGAAAGCTTTGCAGTCTATTACTCCATATGAAGCATGGCATGATAGAAAGCCTTCTATTGAGCACATGCGTGTTTTTGGAAGATTCTGTTCAGCCCTTGCTGTCATGTACTAGAGATAGTAATGTAAGCTCACAGGACATTTATGACACTTTGTTGCCTCTATTCAGTGGTGGAAATACGAATGTAAGTTCCAATGAGGCAAATGTACAGCCTATGGGGGTTTGTGAAAATGTTTTAGATCAGCCTATTACTGATGCAGATGTACATGATGTACTTGATGAGGAAAGGGCTGAAAATGAGCAGGCTAGAGGTATGCCAAAATGGCTGGTGCACACTTTGCGTGACAGTAAATTGGATGCACCTTTGTCTAGTCGTACTCGTTCAAGCTCTCGCCATGCATCTTATGCATCAGATTGTTATGCTTTGGCTGTGTCTAGTTTACATGATGTTGAGGAGCCTCTGTCTTTTGATGAAGCACAGAATTCAGAAAATTGGATGGCTGCCATGCAATCAGAATATGATGCACTTATAGAAAATGACACATGGACTTTATGTGATTTGCCTCCTGGCAAAAAGGCCATTGGTACGAAGTGGGTTTACAAGTTGAAACGCAAGCGGGATGGTGAGATTGATCGCCATAAGGCTCTACTTGTTGCAAAGGGTTATGCACAGCAAAAAGGCATAGATTATGAAGAGACTTTTGCTCCCACTTGTCGTATGACTACTGTGCGTTTTCTATGTGCATTGGCAACTCATTTTGGTTGGGATGTACATCAATCAGACATTGTTACTGCTTTCTTGAATGGTGACATATTTGAGGAAGTTTATGTAACGCAGCCTCGCAGTTTTGTCATAAAAGGAAAAGAGGACAAAGTGTGCAAATGTAACAAGGCTTTGTATGGGTTGAAGCAATCTCCTCGTGCTTGGTATGAGAAAGCTGACACTCATTTGGTCAAACAAGGCTTTCGTAACAGTCCAACAGAAAGCACATTGTATGTAAAGCGTGAGGGTGATGTATTTCACAAAGGCATTGTCTTGTGAGAAGCTTGAAGCTTTCCGCAAAGCTTTGGGCTTACTCCCCTTTGTGGATTGATCCTGTCCTCAGGGCATGGCACTTCCCTTTACTCATGTGCCAGCTCTCGTTCACCGCATCACTCCAGGGGGGATTTGTTACCATATACATGTGGTAGTGATGTGTGTGAACACACTAGGACCGCCGGGGCATTTTTTCCCTCTTTAGGAGGTTTTTTCCCTTGTGCATTGTATATACGCCCATCACTCTAGGGCTATCTATCTTTCCATTGCACACCAAGTAATACACTCTCTATTGTGTGCCTTGAGCTTCCTTCGTCTTCACCAATGTGTGTGTGTTTCTCTGCAACCCTAATTCCAACACCTAGTGCTGGTCAAATCTGTTTTCTAGACCATTTTCAGCACGACGTATTAGGAACAATTTTGGTGGCCAGAAATTGTCGAATACTTCAAGTACTGCTAAACAACATTGTAGATGTTTGTTTATACATATAGCAAGGCTCTGAGTTGTTAATGAAAAAGTTTCCTTGTTTGTCCCTAGAAGTGATTAATGTTTCACCTTCTATTATGGTTCAAACGTTTTAGCAAGGCTTGCAAATGATTGCAGTGGACAGTATTTAGTTTCTTTTTTCAAAAATATTTACATTCCTCTTTAATGTGTGCTACGAGCATCACAAAGATAACCATGGATATACAAGTTCGGATCTGTTTTTTGCTAAATGCATGCACACTAGGTGTTATGGGCCCTAGTGTTTAGCAAAGGCTGATTTGGAGCGGCATGCATATTCATCAAATCAATTGCTCATGAAGGAATCTGCACTCTATGTGCAGTATCTCTATGAGATTACTTTTGGGTCTACCAATCACCAATAGAGGTCATGGCTCGGTTTGGGTGCTTGTGGATCTTCCAAGATAACCAAGATGGTTATTCAGGAAATTGTTGATTCTTTAGCAAGGTTGTACGATATGGTGAACCCCATTTACCAGTCATCTGGGAAGATTGTCTGTAAATAGTTGAGGGAAAGTACCTCACTCTTACTGCTGCTATTCATCCCATGTTGGATGCTAAAGGATCTGCTAAGCGCATATGTTAGCACAACGCATTCTGAATGGGCGATTCTCTCCCTATTCTAGACTTTGCTTAGGTTAGGTTTTCAACATTGAACACCTGTTGTGGTGGGGTTGGAAACCATTTCAATGGTTTCATAAGTCAAGGACTTAGTAGGTGTGCTGACAAAGTATGTTGGCATGTAACCTACATTAGGGGTGAACATGTAGTTCTGTGTGTTCCAAAATGTTCAGAAGTCTGAGAAGAGTACACTCCCTATTCTATCCCTTAATAGATATGAGCTTTTCAAGATACTCACGCGAGCTAGAAATCTGACTCACAACTTCATGGAAAGTTGCACCAAGGTTTTCTTGCATTATAGGCTAGTACCTTCAAAAAATCTAAAAACTGGTTATGCCTTTAGACACCTCTTAGTTTGGTTACTCCTTTAATGTAGTCAAGTGATTTATACATTGAGCTACCATTTAGATACAAGTGCTCTCGGTTTCATTGGACCTCCTCACTCCACCAAGTATCAGCCATATGGACAATTGGCTCTTGTATGGGATGCCAACAGGAAAAAATTTAGTGTTCTTACAAAGATACTAACACTTGTGTTTTCGAGGACCAAAACGCTTCTCCAAGGTGAAAGTAATACCAGGCCAAGGGCTAGAGGGTAGGGCCCGACCTAGGGGAGTCAAGGACTTAGGCAATGGGCAAGCCAAGCGCTGGCCTGAAGGTGTGGCCATGGGATCCGTTTATGGAAAATTCCATAATAACTAATATCTAATTCTCCTAAATGATTTTCTCATGTTAAACTAATCATTTAATATGGGAAAGTACCAGGGGAGAAAAAGCTAGAATATCGGTTAGCCTCACACACCGGCCACAGTAGGGATTCAAAGGAGGCAAAATAGGGATCCAAAGGGGGGGGCATCTGCAAAAGAGTAATGTGAAACAATGGGCTTAAAAGACCCTAAGTTTCAGCCCATTAAGACTTCCAAAATGCCAAGGTTTCAAAATTCAAAGGTTGTGTCCAATGGTCACAAGCTTAGGAAGTTTGGATGCTTTGTATGTGTGTAAAAAAGTCTTCCCAAGTCCTACAAAGGAGGGGGCGAGCCCAAGAAGTAGGGGATGAGAGAGAAACTCTCTCTCTCTCTCACACACACACACACACACACACACACACAAGCTCCCTTTACACAAAGGGAATGAGGGACACATGTCAGCTCCCTAGTCCAGATGCCCACAACGTGTACCCAAATCCTATTGGATGGCCATGGAGGTGGACCAATGAGAATTAGGCTAGAAAAAATCTAGTTTAATTAATTTAAAAACACTTAATAAAAGAACCAATAGGAATAAATCTCTCTAGAAGACTGTTGAACAGTCTCCCAGGGGTCCAATGAGCATTCAGCAGCCCAATGGCTTGCCTGATTCCTATTGGCCAGGAGACAAAGTTGTCCAATGAGAGTTTAGTTGCATTAATTAATTATCTAAATCTCTCACAAAAGGGGAAAGAGGGACACATGTCAGAAGACTATCACTTATGCTACTTAACTTTCATTGTCTAAGCTGGGAGAGATCCAATGAGGTGCTAGCAAGAGCAAATAGCAAGAGAGGTCGACCAAGAGAGAGAGAGAGGGGCGTGATTTTTCAAAGGCAATTATCACACACACTCACACAAGTCTATGTGTGAAGCAAGAGGAAACTCTCTCTCCTTCTCCAGCTTTAATGGAAAGCTTATCACCTAGTCCAAGCTTGTGAGAAGGGAGGCCTACACCAACAACTCTTGGCTTTGTGATACAAATCCAACCAAGACCCAAGCTTCATGCATGCTCATCTCCTCTACCATGCTAATTACTAAGCTAAGCTATGCTAATATGAGTGATTATGTGAGGAGATGTATATCTTTCTCGTAAGACTACTCCTTATTCCTCTCAATCTACTCTCATACCCCGCTAGCTCTTACCATCTTCGAAGGTGTGTGAGGTCTTGGTTATGAGACCGTGAGGGAATTTATGTTGTGTTTAATAAGTGTTTTGCTTAGTGCTTGATGTTTCCATTTTCATTGCACTAGCTAGTATTGTAGGAACACAAAGAATTGTATTGTAAAATGTCTCTCTTGATGGGAGAAACCAGAATGCAAAGCCTTTTGGAGGGGGGACTAGCTCCATGCAAATCTGGTCCTCAATTGTTGTCAATAGGTTAATTTCTCTCTCTTTTGAATTATTCTTCATGCTATCTAACTAGGTGTTATACTTTATGTTGCTCTCTCCACCCAAGCACTCTTGTCATTCTCATTAGGAATCTATTCTAATGAAATGCTCACTATGTTCATGCTATTTTCTGCTACACACAAGTTACTAGGACATTAAATGTTACATTGGTATCAGAGCACAAGGTTTCTCTTTTCTTGCTCAAGAAGGGAGGTCCTCAAGCTAGCTATAAATGGTTGGTATTATTAATTGCATGTGAGTAAGTAGAATAGGGATTTTTCAACTTTGTAGTGCACCTGTATTTGTGCAGATAACAGGGCATCACCGTCGAGAGCTATGGTCTTAATAGTGGAGTCCTACGGGGCTTGCATACGGCTTAACCACTATTGAGCTATTAGAAGCTTGACAGGAGCCGGTGCTATTTTGGTGTTGAAAAATCCTCTCTTCTATTCCTTGGAATTAATGGTATTAGAGCCACGGGTATAGTAGCTTGAGAGCTTTTTCTAAAGGGGTAAAGAGGAGTAGCAACTAGGGCTTGAAGTTTTAAAGTACACCTAAAAGTTGCTAGAATTGCTAACAATAGTAAAGAGAGTGAAATTAATGTTGATAACTTTGATTTTGCTAATGAGCAGGCTACTAGTGATGCCCCTATGCTTGTTAACTACCTTGTTTCTAGGCTTCAACAAGCCATGGGCAATCCATCCCTCCAAAGTGAAGTGCAATGGCAGGTTCGTGCTCATGGGATTCTTAAAGCTCCCCACCATGACCAGAGAGCACCTAGGAAGCCTCCTTGTGAGACTTCCAAAAGAGGCCTTTCTCCGATTGGGGAAAAAGAAGAGGATCCATACGAAGGGCTCAAAAACTTGTTCCTTGATGATGCATCTCCTTCCCAAAGGAGAAATCAAGAGCCTCCACCGAAGGAACAAGAAAGAAGTGAGTCTCTTGCCACCTTGGCGGAGATGGCTCCACAAAGACGGCGGGCTAAACGCTCTCCATCACCTCCAAAACAGAGAAGACCATCACACACTTCTCCACAACATACTTCAAAGAGGGATGACAAAAAGAAAGAGAAGAAAAAGGCGAGAAAGAGGACACCCTCTTCTCCATCTTCTTCATCCTCTTCCTCTTATGAAAGTGATGGTGCAGACAAAGAAGATCAAGGCAAGAAAAAGGCGAGAAATAGGTCACCCTCTTCTCCATTTTCCTCACATTCTTCATCTTTTGAAGAAAGTCATGGTGCAACTTTTGAACCATAAAAAAGAAGAGGCCATAGGAAATCCTATGCCATGTGTAAGAGGTTGTCCAAGCTCAAGAAGTTCAAAGAGGGAGGGAAGAGCATCTCTTTCCTTACCTACGATGGCACCTTTGGTGCTACGGACAAAGTCTTGGCCTTTATCCAATAGTTCGATGCAGCGTTTGGAGATGAGGGCTTCAGTGAGTCCTCTAAGCTACGCCAGTGAGTCATAATCCGGGTATGGCCTGATGCCAATAGTTGGATGAGAAGGTTATATTTAGGGAGGATGATGTGAATTTAATTAAGGAAATTTGTTCGACTTGGTTGCTTAAAAAGGAACTGGAAAGGCTAGGAATATAGGGGCTATCATGTGCATCTGTCTCCAGATGGTGCTATACCTCTCGAAATAAAATGCTTAGGAAGGAATGATTAAATTACTTGATGAGCCTTTCCCAAACACTTAATTTTGGGAAAATATTATGAAAGTGTTGCCATTTTGATAGCTTGTAACCGATTATCTTGGTCTGAATGGGGAGGCAAGATGAATTGGTTCAAACTAAATCTGTTGCATGATTAGTTAGGAAACTAGTTACAAGCTAATTATAGCAGATAAAGAAAAGAAAATGAACTAAAAGTTTCTAAATAAAGATCTCGTGGGAACAACCAGACGAATTTCCTTGAACGAGGGTATGCAACAGATTGCATGTTGCTTGTTGTTTGATGATGTTTTCTAGACTACTGTCTTCCTGATTTTGTAGTAGTTAAGTACTACCTCGGGAAGGGATTTTCATGAAATGGTTCGGTGGGTGGGCGGATCCGTAGGGTCAGATGGCTGGATATTGATTTAAAACTTTTATGTTAAACACTAGGACTACGTGGGATAAAAATGGGTAATCGGGGACGAGCGAGACCAGGTAGGATTGCAAGATCCCTCTTCTTAGGGGAAAGTGATAATTGTCGTGCCTGCTTGTCAGGAAAATTGGGTTATCGCCATGAACTAAGGGAGAACAAGAAAGCAAGAGCAGATCCTCAAGTTAAAAGATCAAGAGAAACAAGACTAAGGACCACGATTTTGGGTGCGAAAAGCTGTCAAGGACAGATTGATTATGAGAAGCGGATAGAATCATTGAATGAAGGGAAGTACCCCCTTGGGTTGGCATTTGAGATAGACCGGAGTCTTGTCCTAGTGTCAGTCCCAAGTGGGAGGGATACTTGCAAATAGATCTACGTCATTACCTGGAACGGTCTGGAGGACTGAGAGGTGAGTAGGGTCGAGTCTGGGTATGGTCCTCACAAGTGGTATCAGGAAAGTACCCCCTTGGATTGGCATTCGAGATAAACCGGAGTCTTGTCTGAGTGTCGGTCCCAAGTGAGAGGGATACTTGCAGATAGATCTACGTCATTCCCTGGAACGGTCTGGAGGACTGAGGGAGGTGAGTAGGGTGGCCCTCACAAGTGGTATCAGAGCCTAATTTTTAATCTTGGACCTTGGAATTTCGGATTAATGTATGAGGGAAAAACAACTCAGTCTATTCTACACCCAAATTTCAATAATATATTACAAAAGGAAGTCTTGATGTTCCAATAAATTATTCAAAAAATTTCAAGAGGGCTTGGGATCTGCCAGAAGAAATTCAACGGATTATCTATGAGAGGATGGAAATTGCGATGCTAGAGCGAAGGCTCGCTATGCTGGAACATTTTAGGAAGCTCATAAATGAGAGATTTATGAAGGTTGGAATTTATCAGCATTGGAAGATTGCATGGAATGGCAAGGATGACATTTTTGTTTACATCAATACAATGAAAAATTGAGTACTTATTCACTGAATTGAAGAAGTCTTGTTGAGCGTAAGAGTTGCGGATTTTCCAAGTTTCTATAGTTAGGACTTCATGAGAATTCAAGATTACTGTAAATCGTACCAAGATAATCTTCAGACATAAGGATTTTTTTGATTAAGTGAAGAATTGGATTGCCAAATTGCAAGTCATAAGAAAGAATCTTAAGGGTGCAAGTGATGACCAAGTGTGTTTTTTTAAGTCCGACCAAAAGAAATCCCTTAAAGATGGGAAGGTGCAAGAGATAAGCTCACAAATTCTGCGGATCCTTCAAAGACTTGAGAAGAATAAGAAAGCAAACTTATAAGTTAACCAAGAACTTTAAAGTGGGAATCTTTACTCAAGACTATTGTAGACGAAAGACCATTTGCAGAAATTAAAAGTACACAGTAAAGAGAGGTCATTAAAAAAAAAAATCATTAGCAATTGAAGAAGACAGACTGACATTTGAAGAAAAGGAAATACTGACAATACTCAATTTTTTCAAAAAGGGTTATTTCTTCAATTAAAGCCAAAAAGGATTACAAGGGAGATAGGAAGTAATTAGGAAGAGGCAAGAAAGTCTACAACTCATGAAGATCCTCTAATATATGGTCACATAACCAAGTATCGCAAGCGCCACACATGTTAGGATGCTCACCCTCTGGAATGGTTCTATGAGAAATAGCTTGAGCAATTTCTCGGGTATGAGCTGAGAAAAGAAAAGGACCTCTAAGAGGAAGACTCCAGATGGTATCTAGGAAAATCTTAGAATGGGGGATAAACTGCATAAGCAAGAAGAACCTTACGGAGAATCCAGGATCTCGTATCCTTTTGATGCAATAGTATCGAGGGCCAAGTCCCAGAGCCTCTGTAACCATAGCAAGTCGGGTATTGTTGCGAAAATGATCTCTACCCCAGAGAGTCACTCTTGTGAGATGTCGCCATGTTTTCCATATCGTCTGGCCAACACAAGAATTTGGCTGAGGAAAGCGGAGATCTTTGTATCGCTCTAAGAACTGTCTTTTAACTGTCTCGTCTGCACTCTGCAAGTGAGAGATGCATACAGAAAGAACCAAGTCTTCTTGCCAAGATGCCATCAGATAAGAAAATGACTAAGTTACAAGAGAGTGAAGATCGCAAAAATAAGAGGATAACAAGTGTTGATAAAGAAGATATTACCAATAGCTTATAAAGAAGAAGTAGCGTATGGAAGAAGCCACAAACGCGATGACTTATTCAAGAAGATGGCTTATTAAGAAAGATTTTCTATGACTCCAATATTATATTAGCAGATTTTTGGGGATGAAGAAGTGTAAGAGAGAAGTCAAGTTGAAAGCATTAACAAGAAGTTAAGTTGCAAGACGTATCCAAGAAGCTTTGTCAATTACGTATTTTATTGGAGTTGAGGACAGCTCTTTCTTTGTTGGGGAGAGATGCTGCCTTCAATAGACTCAAAGACTTCTTGACCAAGAGTCCTGTCCTCATCAACCCTGACTAATTCACTCCTTAGCTCTTCTTTATCCGAGGAAGTTCAACAACAAATTTAGGTAGACCCCTATTTTAGACTTTTTTTGCAAGAGATTCAAGCTCAGAACCAGAGGGAACACTTAACTGACTATACCTTAGCAGATGGTCTTCTTTACTACCTGGAAAGCTTCAGCCCCTAGATATTCCTCAGATGAAGTGGGAATTGTCTGAGTGTGGACTTTGTCACTCGTCTTCCAAAGACAACTGGAAATTATGATTCTAATTTTGTCGTAGTAGATAAGCTCACTAAGGTGTCTCATCTAATTCCAGTCAAGCAAACAACCACCATCATCGACATAGCCCAAGTATTTGTCAAAGAGGTAGTAAGATTACATGGAATCCCTACAAGAATCACCAGCAAAATTTACTTCTAAGTTTTGGCAAGCTATGTTTCGATCTCTGGATATCGAACTAAATCTCAACTCAGCTTATCATCCAGAGACTGATGGTCAAATTGAGCGAGGGAATCAAGTCATTGAAGATATGCTTCAAGCATACTACAACCAACAGCCCCATCAATGGATGAAGTTTCTTCCCCTAGTTGAGTTTGCTTATTGCAGCCTCAAAATGTCACCCTTTAAAGCATTGTATGGTCAGGAATGTTTAGTCCCTCTTCGATTAGCTGACCCAGCTCTTCATGTTCCTGCCGCTAAGTCTACCTTGGAAGAGATGGATCATCAACTTCTAGTCATTAGAGACAACCTAAAGAGAGCTAGTGATAGGAAGAAGAGCTACGCTGATCTTCACCACTCAGCTAGAAACTTTAGCAAAGACGAACAAGTTCTCCTCAGAGTCAAACCCAAACGAAACTCCTTAAAGCTAGGGAAATTGCGTAAGCTTGCATTCAAATATTGTGGGCCTTTGGAATCAAACCAATATCTCCCTTTTGTCCAAACCCTTGATCATATTTTTGGTTGGTTCTTCGGAACAACTTATAATTATTCTTCAAGATATCGATGGCACTTTTGATGAAATTTTTATGCGGATGTAATCAATCATCATATTTATGGAATTCAAGCATCTCTAGTTAGTCAATTCTTTTGAGATTCAAATTGTCTATGGTGTTTTACAATTCTAGTTGTTATGATACGTGAAATAACTGATTACCAAGTGAAATATGAGCCAGTAAGCTATAGACATAAGAGAAATAAGGATGGAGAAAATAAATTGGGTACACAAGGGAGGAGATATTGCAAGATTTAATTGAAAGATCAGTATGAAATCCTTTAACTGTCAAGAACATGGTATTAGTTGGATGATATCAATAGAGAAATGAGTCAACTCTCAAAACGGAGAAAAGGTTAAAGTTTAGGTAAGAATGGTAAGCGTATTAAGGCTAGACAGAGAGCGAAGTGAAGAAATGATCTTCATACCTAACAAGAGAAACACAATCCGGTCACACCAAAGGAAAAATACCTAGTTGAGTAAGATCACACTCAGTAATTAAAGTAACCCCGAGTCATTAAGACTTCTTTATGATTAAGACTTTTCAGACAGTGCTAAAAATAGGTCTATACCCGCTTCACTGTCCTTAAATCTAAATACCCTAAAGTTACTGACCATCTTCAATCATAATTTGACCGAAGATTGAGTCTGACTACTCTCTAAAGCATGTCCCGAGCTGAGGACAGCTCTTTCTTTTTGTTGGGGAGTTTGTAAGGTCCCTCCCTAAACCCTAGAGTCATTAGAAACTTTTTTCAACCTAGGAAATAGTTTAGAAAAGGCAAGACTGACAAAGAAGTCATGCAAACAACGAGACTTTACTCCAGAATGAAAAGACAAGGATATTTTGGATAAGAAATTACGTCGTCCCTATAGTTTTCCAAAAAGATTAAGATTATGTTTTCGTGAAGATCCGCGTGGGAACTGATCTAGATCGAGAACTAGGAGAAAAAGTGACTAACTTAATTGAAAGGTAAAGTTAAGAGATAAGAACTAAGGAGAAAATTGGGGTCCAATAGCATTTGAGAAGAGAAATGGGGTCCAATAGCATTTAAGAAGAGAAATAGGGTCCAATAGCATTTGAGAAGAGAATTTGGGGTCCAATAGGAATGGAGAAGAGAATTGGGGTCCAATAGGAATTGAGAAGAGAATTCCACCCACCATGTCCTATATAAGCATCCCCTCTCCTTTGTATTTTTAGATACACATATATTGCTAAGCTACTTGCATACTTGCCATGCTCAAGACTATGCTTAAGTAAATCAAGGTTTCCAAAAAACCTTGCTCTTGCTCTCTCTCTCTCTCTCTTGAAGGCCAAACCCTCAACTCTCTTCCTCTCTTGAAGGCCAAACCCTTGAGGGTTTTGTGACGAAGCTCCTCTCTCCTTCCTCTTCATCCTAAATCCCTTTCCTTCCTCCTTGAGCCTCACATCTCTTCAAGAAAGACTTCAACCCCACTTCCCTCTTGTTTGGAGGAGGTAATCTTCATTTCTAGTAGGATTAATTAATCCATGTGTTTTAATACTAGGAAGGTTTATGTGCATCATTTTAGGTTTAAGCTTTAATGGTAACCTTGGAATTAGGGTTAAGTATTAATGGTAGCTATGCATCATAAAGTTAAGCTTTAAAGGTAGATTTACTCTCGTAAGCTAAGCTTTAATGGTAACTTCGCACTTAGGTGTAAGCCTTAGTGACTACCTTCTATTTTGAGGTTTTAAGCTTTAATGGAAACCTTGCAATTAGGATCAAGTGATAAGAGTATCTATGCATCATAAAGTTAAGCTTCAAAGGTAGATTTACTCTCGTAAGCTAAGCTTTAATGGTAACTTTGCACTTAGATGTAAGCTTTAGTGATTACCTTGCATTTTTAGATTTTAAGCTTTAATGGAAACCTTGCAATTAGGGTCAAGTGATAAGAGTATCTATGCATCATAAAGTTAAGCTTCAAAGGTAAATTTGCACTCATAAGCTAAGTTTTAATGGTAACTTTGCACTTAGATGTAAGCTTTAGTGATTACCTTGCATTTTTAGGTTTTAAGCTTTAATGGAAACCTTGCAATTAGGGTTAAGTGATAAAGAGTATCTACGCATAATAAAGTTAAGCTTCAAAGGTAGATTTTCTCTCGTAAGCTAAGCTTTAATGGTAACTTTGTACTTAGATGTAAGCTTTAGGGACTACCTTGCATTTTTAATGGAAACCTTGCAATTAGGGTCAAGTGATAAGAGTATCTATGCATCATAAAGTTAAGCTTCAAAGGTAAATTTGCACTCATAAGCTAAGTTTTAATGGTAACTTTGCACTTAGATGTAAGCTTTAGTGATTACCTTGCATTTTTAGGTTTTAAGCTTTAATGGAAACCTTGCAATTAGGGTTAAGTGATAAAGAGTATCTACGCATAATAAAGTTAAGCTTCAAAGGTAGATTTTCTCTCGTAAGCTAAGCTTTAATGGTAACTTTGTACTTAGATGTAAGCTTTAGGGACTACCTTGCATTTTTAGGTTTAAGCTTTAATGGAAACCTCGCAAATAGGTTAAGTGCTAAGAGTATCTATACATCATTAAGTTAAGTTTCAAAGGTAGATTTGCACTCTTAAGCTAAGCATTAATGGTAACTTTGCACTTAAGTGTAAGCTTTAGTGACTACCTTGTATTTTCGGGGCAGTCACTTTTTAGAATGTGTATGATATCATGTGAGTTAACTGGAGAGGATTATTAAAAGACCAAAATGTATAAAAATGTATACTTTTATGTATACATTAGAGGGGGGTGGGGGTTTTTTAAATAGGTTCACAGTGTAAGTATAGTATGTATATTGGGTCTACGCCTTTCAATTAAGTGGAATCTGCATAGATTCCGTGTCCCATTTCTCTCTTGCTTAGCTGGCAAAACCATCGCGTCCTCTCTCCCCTGTTCCCACGGACCCATAGAGCTCCCTTTACCTCTCCGCAGGTGACCCCCCGCCACCAAGATCGCCCTTCTCAAGACCACGGAGAAGCTCCACCCCCCAGCTCACCTTGCCTGCTACAGCTGCCTCACTCGCACACCTGTCGTGGCCTGCACTCTCTCTCCCTGTCTCATCCATCTGCACGGGATGGCACAAATCCATCTCTCTGATCGCCCTCGCCTCCTTGAAATCCGTCGAATACACTCCCGTGAACTCCTTTGTCTCCTCTCACGCTGCTATAGTCTCTGTTGTACAGACGATGACGATTTCTCCTCCTCGCGGTCCTGTAATCTCCCTTGTGCGGCCTGGCAAGACGACCCTGTCCCCAATCGCCAAAAAGAATTAAGATAAGAAAATCTCCAACAATTCTCTCTCTCTCTCTCTCTCTCTCTCACTCTCTCTCCACCTGTCATCTCTTGATATCTTTCCCTTTTTATCAACTTTCGCCCTTAAGCTTCCCCTTGGGAGGATCTTTCTAGATTCCCCTTAATCACCTGCTTCACAGAATTGGGCACGCATACTGGGGTATTATTAATTACCTCTTGAACGCACGTGATATAGGGATCTTTTGATAAGTGACTGCCCCGGGCTTGTATTTTAGGTTTAAACTTTAATGGAAAGCTCGAAAATTCATAAATTATAGGATGACCTTCTAACTTCCTAAAATGGAAAGATAGGTACCATAAGAAAAGAGTAGTTGTCTAAGCTCGATAGAAGTAGTTCAATTTTTGGTATTGAAGAGTATTTCTAAAGTTTTCAATTTCAAGTTTGTTTGTAAATACGGGATGGGGGAGATAGGGGATAACTTCGTGGAATTGATCTCCGTGTTGTTTGAACCGAAAACTCTACCAGCTTCCATGGAGATTCCCCATGGATGGCAAAGGATTGCAAAAACTTGGGAATCGAAAAAAAACGGGGATTGAACTTAAAAAGTTGGCATTTCCAAAGAGACATTAACCATCAAATGCCTATGGCAAAAACTCGCTTGTATTTTCTAAATAAACTTGGCTGGTAGATAATTAATGAAAGTAGGAATTAAGGTTGATAAATGAATGAACCTGGAAATTACCAACTAGGAGTTAAAAAGGAATCTCGAGAGGTGATAGGGATAGCCCATTGCAAAACATAGATTTAACTAGGAGTTTTGAAGATTGCCTGGAAATGACCGGGAACCAAGATGAATCTTCTTGGGGTCAATTTGATTGAAAGGCCGGCCCATTGAGAGGATTATCTTGGGGAACTTGTCGGAGATTGGTCCTTTTCGGCTAGCGCAACGTAACCGGCAAGTTGTTATACCTAGGTCATTCATGTACGAGGGATAAGGCATGAATAGGTTTGTTTTATTTTTGCCTAGCTGGGTGAAGTACCCGTGTATCTTATTGGAAATCGGCCATAATCCGAGTATGGCCTGATACCAATAGTTGGATGAGAAGGTTATATTCAGGGAGGATGATGTGAATTTAATTAAGGAAATTTGTTCGACTTGGTTGCTTAAAAAGGAACCGAAAAGGCTAGGAATATAGGGGCTATCCTGTGCATCTGTCTCCAGATGGTGCTATATCTCTCGAAATAAAATGCTTAGGAAGCAATGATTAAATTACTTGATGAGCCTTTCCCAAACACTTAATTCTGGGAAAATGTTGTGAAGGTGTTGCCATTTTGATGGCTTGTAACCGATTATCTTGGCCTGAATGGGGAGGCAAGATGAATTGGTTCAAACTAAATGTGTTGCATGATTAGTTAGGAAACTAGTTACAAGCTAATTATATCAGATAAAGAAAAGAAAATGAACTAAAAGTTTCTAAATAAAGATCTGGTGGGAACAACGAGATGAATTTCCCTGAACGAGGGTATGCAACAGATTACATGCTGCTTGTTGTTTGATGATGTCTGATAGACTACTGTCTTCCTGATTTTGTAGTAGTTAAGTACTACCTCGGGAAGGGATTTTCATGAAATGGTTCGGTGGGTGGGCGGATCCGGAGGGTCAGATGGCCGTATGTTGATTTAAAATTTTTATGTTAAACGCTAGGACTACGTGGGATAAAAATGGGTAATCGGGGACGAGTGAGACCAGGTAGGATTGCAAGATCCCTCTTCTTAGGGGAAAGTGATAACTGTCGTGCTTGCTTGTCAGGAAAATTGGGTTATCGCCATGAACCAAAGGAGAACAAGAAAGCAAGAGCAGATCCTTAAGTTAAAAGATCAAGAGAATCAAGACTAAGGACCACGATTTTGGGTGCGGAAAGCTGTCAAGGACAGATTGATTATGAGAAGCGGATAGAATCATTGAATGAAGGGAAGTAACCCCTTGGGTTGGCATTAGAGATAGACTGGAGTCCTGTTCGAGTGTCGATCCCAAGTGGGAGGGATACTTGCAGATAGCTCTACATCATTCCCTCGAACGGTCTCGAGGACCGAGGGAGGTGAGTAGGGTCGAGTCTGGGTATGGCCCTCACAAGTGGTATTAGGGAAGTACCCCCTTGGGTTGGCATTCGAGATAGACCGAAGTCTTGTCTGAGTGTCGGTCCCAAGTGGGAGGGATACTTGCAGATAGATCTACGTCATTCCCTGGAACGGTCTGGAGTACTGAGGGAGGTGAGTAGGGTCGAGTATGGGTATGGACTTCACACTACGGTGGCTTCTCGAATTAATTTCCAAACAGGGATAAGAGAAATTCTAAGCCTATGAAAAACAAGGGTTCCAATGAGCCTAAGGGGAAGGACAATGTCCAAAAGACTCCTAAGGGCAATTCCAATAACCACAAAGCTAAGGAGAAGGGAGTTTACAAAGGCAAAACCAAACTCTCTCCAGAAGATCTTGAGCGTTATCGCAAGGATAACCGTTGTTTCAAGTGCGGCGAGCAAGGGCCTGCGTACCACGCTTGTCCCCAAAAGAACAACCACCATAAGCCTCCTAGAGCTACCTTGGTTGAAATCCAAGAGAAGGAAACTCACCATAAAGGATCTCCTCTATGCCATGCTTGGGGAAAGGTAAGATAACATGATTCTTTTATTCTCTTTGACCCTGGTTCTACTCACAATTTCATATGCATAGAGTTGGCCACCAAGCTAGGCATACAAGCCTACGACATGGGAGATGTCCTACCCGCAGATGTTGCTTTCAAGGGGCAAGAAGGTTCAGCCACTCCCTTAATCGGGAAATTGAGGCTCCATGTCCAAAGCTATGTGGACAAAGAAGACTTATTTATCTCTCCTCTCAAGCATGAGGATGTAATCCTAGGGGCGCCATGGTTTGATTGCATGGCTGCGAATGTTAAATTCCCTGAAAGGAAAATCTACTTTAAGTACAAGGAAAAAGATATGTACATAGATGCTAAGGAAATGGGTAACACCATACCCATTGTACATACGCAAGCTTTCAATAAGTCAATAAAGAGCTCTATTTCCATGTACATGATTTTTGTTAAAGATTCTCAAAATGAGCCTAATGCTTTAGCAAAAGAAAAGATAAACAACCACAAGGAATTAGAGTTATCCAATTTTCTCAAGGGGTTTCAAGATGTCTTTATTGACGACATCCCTTGTGAACTACTTCTACATGAGGCAATGATGACCATGCAATTGAACTTCTTCCAGGAAGTTCGCCACCTAATAAACCTCCTATAGAGTTTCTCAAGCTCAACAAGAGGAGATTATGTGCATGAGTTAGTTGAGAAGGGCATGGTTAGGCCTAGATCATATCCATTTTGCTCACCTGTGCTATTAGTGAAAAAGGAAGACGGCACATATCGTATGTGAGCACTAAATAGGATCACTATCAAGAATAGGTTTCCCATTCCACGGGTAGAAGACCTATTTGATAAGCTTCAAGGGTCCACCTACTTCAGTAGGATTGACCTAAAAAGTGGCTATCATCAAATAAGGATAGTTGATCAAGACATTGTAAAGACCACATTTCATACTACGTTTGGTCTTTATAAGTACATTGTCATGCCTTTTGGCGTGACCAATGCACCAGCACATTCAACCGCTTGATGGAGAAGCTATTCAGGCCTCAACAAACCTTTACTAGATTGTTCGTTGATGATATTATCATCTACTCTAATTCACTAGATGAACACAAGCAACACCTCCAGGTAATATTTCAAGTTCTAAGAGAGAATAAACTTTATGTTAACCGAAAGAAAAGTGAATTTTTCTTGCAAGAGATTCAGTATTAGGTCACATTATCTCTCAAGATCGCATCCAAATGGATCCATCAAAGTTAGAGGTAATAAAAGGATGGCCTAAACCAAGGAATCTTCATGAACTAAGAAGGTTTGTAGGTATGTGTGCATACTATAGACTCTTCATAGAAAAGTTCTCACAAATCGTGGGACAATTACATGACCTAACAAAGAAAATTGTTAGGTATACATGGTCTGCCAAGGAGAACAATGCTTTTGAAAATCTTAAAGCAAAGCTTATCTCTCAACCTGTGCTTACATTGCCGGATCTCTCAAAGCCATTTGAGGTCCAATGTGACGCTCGTGGTGATTGCCTTGGAGTTGTCTTGCTCCAAGAAGGGCACGCCATAACCTATCAAAGTTGCAGGCTTGACCCTGTTGAGAAAGCTCTAGGCATATATGAAAAGGAACTCCTCGTAGTTCTACATGCCTTAGACTAATGGAAGCACTATTTATTGAGGACTCCTTTCATTCTGCGAACGGATCACCAAAGTCTTAAGTACTTCATGACGTAGCCCAAGATCTCTGACAAACAAATGAGGTGGGAAAATTTCCTTTCGCAATTTCATTTTCATATTGCTCACATTGCTGGTAAGCATAATCAAGTAGCCGATGCACTCTCAAGACGGCCGGGAGTGAATGCGGTTTACATACCAACTCACAATGATCTATCTTCTACGATAGATGAGTATGCTATTGATCCTGAGTTTAGAGATGTGATTTCAACCCTTGCATTAGGGAAGAAAGAGGAACCATTTACTCTACAAGATGGTTATCTTCTCTATGGCAATAGACTATGCATTACTAACCCACTACATGAGAAAGTAATGTATGAATCTCATGCTCCTCCTTATGCGGGGCATAGAGGGATTCAGTCTACCCTAAAAGGGATTGAAACATATTTCTATTGGCCTACCATGAAAGCAAACATACAAGAGTATGTTTCTAAATGTGTGGTATGCCAAAAGACGAAGTTTTATAGCGGGAAGCAACTTGGACTGAAGTTCAACCTTTGCCAATCCCTAATTCACCATGGGAGAGCATATCCATGGATTTTATCTTTGGAGTGCCTAAGTCTATCCATGGGAATACGGGAATATGGACGATAGTAGACAGGTTCAGTAAACAAGCTCATTTTATACCTGTCAAAAAGACTATCAAAGCCCATCAAATGGCAACCCTCTTCATTTCATAAATATTCAAGTATCATGGCTTGCCAATGTCCATAGTGTCGGATAGAGATCCTAGAATGACCAGTAATTTTTGGAAGGGTCTCTTTGAGAATTTAGGGACAAGGCTAAACTTCTCTTCGGCCTATCACCCGCAAACGCATGGCCAAAGTGAAATAGCTAACCTGACAATTCTTAATCTACTAAAAGCCTATTTAATGGAAGTATATCAAAGATCCCAATGGGAGAAGTACTTACCCTTAGTGGGGTATGTCATAATAATCAATATCTAATTCTCCTAAATGATTTTCTCATATTAAACTGATCATTTAATGTGGGGAAGTGCCAGGGGAGAAAAAGCTAGAATATTAGTTAAGCTAGCAGACCGGCCACAATAGGGATCCAAAGGAGGGAAAATAGGGATCCAAAGGGGGGTCCATCTGCAAAAGATCCATGTGCAACAATGGGCTAAAAAGACCCTAAGGTTCATCCCATTAAGACTTCCAAAATGCTAAGGTTCCAAAATTCAAAGGTTGTGTCCAAAGGTCAACCCTAGGGGAAATTGGATGCTTTGTGTGTAACTAAAAAGTCTTTGCATATCCCTATATGGGAGGGGGCGAGCCCTTCTTCTAGGGGATGAGAGAGAAAGTCACACACACACACACACACACACACACAGGCTCCCTTTACACAAAGGGAATTAGGGACACATGTCAGCTCCCTAGCCCAGATGCCCACAAGGTGTGCCCAATTCCTATTAGATGGCCTTGGAGGTGGACCAATGAGAATTAGGCTAGAGTAAATCTAGTTTAATTAGTTTAAAACGCTTAATAAAAGAACCAATGAGAATTAAGTCTCCTAGAAGACTATTAGACAGTCTCCCAAGGGGTCCAATGAGCATTCAGGAGCCCAATGGCTTGCCTGATTCCTATTGGCCAGGAGGCTAAGGGGTCCAATGAGAGTTTAGTTTAATTATTAAATTACCTAAAGCTCTCACAAAAGGGGAAAGGGGGACACATGTCAAAAGGCTATCACTTATGCTGCTTAATGGTCATTGGCTTGACTTGGGGAGGGCCAATGAGGCTGGAGCAAGAGCAAATAGCAAGAGGGCTCGCCCAAGAGAGAGGGGGGGCTGATTTTTGCAAGGCATTATCACACACACACACACACACACTCACACACAGTCTATGTGTGAAGCAAAGAAGACTATCTCTTCCCAAGCTTTAACGGAGAGCTCATCACCTACTCCAAGCTTGTGAGATAGAAGCCTACATCGACACACTCTTGGCTTGTGGATGCAAATCCAACAAAGAGCCAAGCTTCAATGCATGCTCATCTCCTCTACCAAGCTAATTACTAAGCTAAAGCTATGCTAATATGAGTGATTATGTGAGGAGATGTACATCTTTCTCGTAAGATACTCCTTCTTCCTCTCAATCTACTCTCATACCCTGCTAGCTCTCACCATCTTTGAAGGTGTGTGAGGTCTTGGGTCTGAGAACGGGGATAATTAAAGTTGTGTTTGTTAAGTGTTTTGCTTAGTGCATGAAGCTTTCATCTTCATTGCACTAGCTAGTCTTGAAGGAACACAAAGAATTGTATTGTACAATGTCTCTCTTGATGGGAGAAACCATAATACAAAGCCTTTTGGAGGGGGGACCGGCTCCATGCAAATCCGGTCCTCAACTGTTGTCAATAGCTTAATTTCTCTCTCTTTTGAAAGTATTGTTGATGCTATCTAACTAGGTGTTATGCTTTTTGTTGCTCTCTCCACCCAAGCACTCTTGTAATTCTCATTAGGAATCTATTCTAATGAAATGCTCACTATGTTCATGCTAATTTCCGCTACACATAAGTTTTTAGGCCATTAAATGTTTCAGAGTATGCCTACAATAACATTGTACATACTTCCACGAGAAAAGCACATTTCGAGGTAATTGAGTGAAGATCAAAAGTCTCTTGTTACTTAAGGTACACGGTAAGAGCTTCGTTGCAGATGAGTATAGCCGAGACGTACAAGAATCTTTCCAAAAGATTAAGGATACTATCTCTATCTCATAGCAAAGGCGAAAGGCTGCTGCTGATAAGCACAAAAGAGCCCAAGTCTTTAAAGAAAATGATTGGGTCTTACTCAAATTTCCCAAGGCTCGATAAAGGCACACGACGGGCAAGAATCCTACGGGACACCAAAAGTACTATGCTAAGTTAGAAAAAAGGTAATATGGTCCCTTCCAGATTCTTAGGCCAATCAATGACTTGGCCAATCAACTCAAGTTGCCCAGCCATTGGCTCATACACAATGCTTTCCATGTGAGCCTACTAAAGCCTTACAAAGGAGAGCCACCTCAAGAACCAACGATTGAAGACCCACCGAAGATCGAGGACCAAGAAGAGGTGATGTAGCCCGAGTCCATTCTCCGACATGAAGACGAGGTATTAAGAGGCGGTAAGACTATCCGATGATATCTTATTAAGTTTAAGAATTATCCCTATGAAGATGCTAGATGGATGCAAGGCATACAATTAAAGGATAACCTAAACCTTGTCAATGATTACAATGCTACCCTAGAGTAAGCAAATGTACAAATGTTTAAAATGAACAAAGTTTTTGTTTTATAGGACTCTCTTTTTCTTTATTGTGCACAAAAATGAAGTAGTATGCATGATTAGATCAATTTTGCAGAGACGACGTCTCCCAAATACCAAGTAGAGCTTGCCACTCTACTATGGAAGATTGATAGGATTAATGTGCAGACATGCTTGCGGAAGCTTAGGCTCTCAAGCGCCAAATGGACTAGTCATCCATTCTGGAACGATGTCGTAGGGTAACATAGGGATCCTCTAATCGCTAGGAAAAGGACTAATGAATATTCTTTATCATCTCTACCACATATTCAAGGACGACTATGATTTCAAGAGAGAGATAATTTCATAATAACTAATATCTAATTCTCCTAAATGATTTTCTCATGTTAAACTGGTCATTTAATATGGGGAAGTACCAGGGGAAAAAAACTAGAATATTGGTTAAGCTGACAGACCGGCCACAGTAGGGATCCAAAGGAGGCAAAACAGGGATCCAAAGGGGGGGGCATCTGCAAAAGAGCAATGTGCAACAATGTGCTTAAAAGACCCTAAGGTTCAGCACATTAAGACTTCCAAAATGCTAAGGTTTCAAAATTCAAAGGTTGTGTCCAATGGTCAAAAGCTTAGGAAATTTGGATGCTTTGTATGTGTGTAAAAAAGTCTTCCCAAGTCCTACAAAGGAGGGGCGAGCCCAAGAAGTAGGGGATGAGAGAGAAACTCACACACACACACACACACACACACACACACACACACACACACACAAGCTCCCTTTACACAAAGGGAATGAGGGACACATGTCAGCTCCCTAGTCCAGATGCCCACAAGGTGTACCCAAATCCTATTGGATGGCCATGGAGGTGGACCAATGAGAATTAGGCTAGAGTAAATCTAGTTTAATTAATTGAAAAACACTTAATAAAAGAACCAATAGGAATTAAACTCTCTAGAAGACTATTGGACAGTCTCCCAAGGGGTCCAATGAGCATTCAACAACCCAATGGCTTACATGATTCCTATTGGCCAGGAGACAAAGGGGTCCAATGAGAGTTTACTTGCATTAATTAATTATTTAAAGCTCTCACAAAAGGGGAAAGGGGGACACATGTCAGAAGACTATCACTTATGCTACTTAACTTTCATTGACTAAGCTGGGAGAGGTCCAATGAGGTGCTAGCAAGAGCAAATAGCAAGAGGGGTCGACCAAGAGAGAGAGGGGGATTGATTTTTTGAAGGCAATTATCACACACACTCACACACAAGTCTATGTGTGAAGCAAGAAGACTCTCTCTCCTTCTCAAGCTTTAATGGAAAGCTTATCACCTACTCCAAGCTTGTGAGAAGGGAGGCCTACACCAACAACTCTTGGCTTTGTGATACAAATCCAACCAAGACCCAAGATTCAGTGCATGCTCATCTCCTCTACCATGCTAATTACTAAGCTAATCTATGCTAATATGAGTGATTATGTGAGGAGATGTACATCTTTCTCGTAAGACTACTCCTTCTTCCTCTCAATCTACTCTCATACCCCGCTAGCTCTCACCATCTTCGAAGGTGTGTGAGGTCTTGGGTCTGAGACCGTGAGGGAATTGATGTCGTGTTTAATAAGTGTTTTGCTTAGTGCTTGAAGTTTCCATCTTCATTGCACTAGCTAGTATTGTAGGAACACAAAAAATTGTATTGTAAAATGTCTCTCTTGATGGGAGAAACCATAATACAAAGCCCTTTGGAGGGGGGACCGGCTCCATGTAAATCTGGTCCTCAATTGTTGTCAATAGCTTAATTTCTCTCTCTTTTGAAGTATTCTTCATGCTATCTAACTAGGTGTTATACTTTATGTTGCTCTCTCTACCCAAGCACTCTTGTCATTCTCATTAGGAATCTATTCTAATGAAATGCTCACTATGTTCATGCTATTTTCCGCTACACACAAGTTACTAGGCCATCAAATGTTATAGCAAAGGGCCATGGGCTCTCCTATAATAGGTTGGATGGGAGGAGGATCGAGGATTCAGTCTCCCCTCGGCCTTTCACTGGTGTGAGGAGCGAGAAAATCCACAATAGTCTTCCCATCCTAACACACTTGATACACACTAATTCTTCAATCTTAAGGGTGGGTTCAGATTGTCCCAAGACCTTGAGCGTTGCTAACCTCGTGCAGTTCACACAACAAATAAAATATACAATATTCTACTAGCTTAGCAAGAAAACTATTGAATCGACATATATGTTGTGGGCTCAAAACCCAAATCTGTAGATGTCACCCTCTTTTGCAGTGGCCATGGCTTGGGCGGCCTCAACTAGCTCGTTTCAAACTTTCAGTGACCAGTCTACATTGATCCCCCCCCCCCCCCCCCCCCCCCAACACACACACACACACACACGATCATCTCCTCCTGCTGCTCTCTTCTGTCTCTCACTACAAGAGGTTGTGTGCTCTTGTGACGCTGTTAGCGACGGAAATACACTGGGTTTTTATAAACCCCGGCGTCGCTAAAACCGTCGCTAATAGCGTCGCTACGAGAGCGTCGCTATATGCGACGCTATAGGCGTCGCTATAAGCGTCGCTATATAGAGATGCTCATAGCGACGGTTATAGCGACGTTTACACAGAAGTCTATAGCGATGCTCATAGCGACGCTACAGAGCCATAAATAACGACGGTTATAGCGACGCCCGAGAGAATTTTTTTTTGGTGACAGGGCATTGAATGCCCTGCCACCCATCAACCATATTGTACTTGATTCACTTTTTTAAAAAAGTGCAAGGGTAGATAATAGACCCAAAATAGTCACCCACAAGACGCATTGTTTGCAAAATTGACAAGCATAAAATTGACAATTGTACACATCATAGGCAAAATGAATTGATTGGCAAATGTAATAATGACAATTGTACAACATCATAGGCATAAAGAATTGATTGGCAAAATGAACTGCGGTGATAAATGTAATAATATACATGGTTCAAAAAGACGTATAAAATCCGTTTCATGATACATGAGAAACCCTAAACTAATGCTATCTAGCTACGGCTAAACTGACGTCGTCTAGTCAGACGTCTCATCGCGTCCAAGCGGCGTATCTGTCGGATTCTGCAAAAAAAGACAATAAGACAGCTTTCAGTAAGTATAAACATATAACGACATTTATAAAACAATACAAAAAATAGAAAAGAGTAAACCCTAATACTAACCATGCCGCTGCGAGAACTGAGAATGTCCATCAGGGCGTTTAAGCCCTTCCTGCCTGCGTACTCACGCTCGTACGGTGTGGGATCACATCCTGTCATCGACCACTGTCAAAAAATACAAAGAATTCATTATGTTAGAATTAAAAAACTCATAAACCCTAAACTATCGAACATAAAGAGCAATGCAAAAACACTTACAAAATCGGCCTCAAATGATGCCCATCCACCGCTCCCCAAGTGGTGCGAGCTCCCTGCCTCTACTCGCGCTCTGGCTGCATCCTTTTGTTGCTTCCACTTGTCGGGATTCTAGCGCGCTGCTTTCTTCGCATTCTTCCAATCTTCTTTGGCCAGCCAATCAGGCCTGTTCCACCCATGCTTGATTGCTTTTTGCACTTCGGAACGCTTGTGTTTGCAGTATTCGCGCATTCGAATCTTCATCAGGTCTTCATTGAAGCGTTGATCCCATGTTGGAACGGGAAACTCATCATAAAGTATGCTGATGACTCTATTTTTTAAATCACTTGGTACTTCACTCCATTTGTTTAGTATGTAGTGTCTAAACAGCTGAGAGCAAAGACCATGCATGCGCGAGACCACCTTCTTGCCGTCATCATCCATGATGATGCCGCCGCTGAAGTCGACGGAGTAAGGCAAGCCCTCTGGCCGGTGACGCGTGAACCTGGGTGTCGCGGCAGGGGTCTCTAGCGGCGTGTCAATGGGGGTACGGACGTCAGGTGTCTCCACCGGCGTCTGGGCCCCGAAGCGAGGAGTGTCGAGTGGGGTGGCTCCTGGCGGAGTAGGTAGAGGCGTGTAGCTGCTAGGAACAGTCAGCCGTGCAAAACCTGGCATAGATGGCGATGCTGTGGCTGGTGTGGGGGCGGGCAAAGAAGGGGAGGGTAAAGAGCCTCGTCGAACACGAGGCGGTGTGGAGGCATCGGTGGCGGAATCCCCACAACAACCGCCACCGCCACCACTAGAGCGCCGGTGTCTAGACGAGTGTGAAGCTCGTCTCGTCGACGCCGAAGCTTCGGAGCGCGCCGAATGCTCCGAAAGAGAGGGAGATGCGGATGGAGTAGGAACGCGCGATGATGCGCCAGAGCGATGACGCTCCACGTACCACTGTCTCTGCTGCGGTGACAAAGAAGAAAGAAACTCCTCATCATCCATACCTGCATTAAACACACGAATATTTAAACTTAATATTGAATGAATAGAGTAGACAATGACACAAAGACCATTAAATACAATGACGTAATGACGCATATAAATACAATGATGCAATGAATTGAGTGATAGAAGAGGCAAGTCGAAAACTCAGAATTTTCAATCAAAAGATGTGAGCGCGAGTAGAAAAGAGCGTTATACACCATGGAAGGTACTTAGAGAGCCAGAGCTTTTACAACACGGAGCAAAATTGTTCAAATACAATATTTGTGGCTTTAAGAGATCTCTCTCTCATCCTCGCATAACTCAGCATAACTTCCTATATCTATATAGAGCTCTCCGTTTAAACACATATCCTCTGTTTCATTTTGTAGCTCCTCTGCATGCACCCCATATAGAGTAGTAGCATCTTGATGCTCGTCTGGCACCACCGCAGCGGCTTCTGATTGAGCATCTTCTCTAATCTCCTCCATTGATGCCGTTGTGATTGGCACATGGTAGCCTTCATACGTCCTTGCACTATGAGGGGCTACCTCTATGACGTACCACCAGTTTGATGTAGACTTTGTAGGATGAAATATTACCTGCCAGAGCCACATAACTTACATGAGAGATTTCAAGCACATAACTTGTAAAAGGGGGATGTTAACTATTTACATACTTACTTGTTCACAATGCTCGGGTAGTACGAAAGTGTCTCTTAGGTCAGTCCATTTCTTAGTAGAATCCACCTCAAGAAAACCAGACTCTCCTCTACGCACAGTAGCGTTGCGACCCTCCATGATTATCTTGAACCATTGCACGTCGAACAAGTCGACAAAAAATCCTCTGTAATTGATCCTCAAAATCTCTTGCAGCGTGCCGAAGTAAGTGAGTTCCGCCACCACAGGATCTGCATCAGAGGAACGTCGTCGACTAGACTGTTCAAATTTTGCCATGATTCCACAATCTTGAGTAAAACGCTTTTTGTCGATTCGTTCCACCCTAAAATGTCGACCTTTACACCATGCTGCTGTGTATGAGTTATACTACAACGAACAAAGATTATGAGTGGCCGTTCAAACGTTTAGAAATAAAGTCACTAGCTAGTCGTACATTGCAAACTTACCTTGGTCGCGTAACCCCAAGAGTACTCCCACTCTTCCTCAGTCACTTCGTCACCGCATTGTTGTGCGCTTTTCAATTGGTTGTGCAACCATCTTAAGCTCATGAAGGTTGGTAGGCTCTCCAGAACCGTCGGATAGTGCATCGGTGGTCATCTTCCCCGTCTCCACTCGATTCGTGCCCTTTTGTCGCTCTTGCTTTGCATCCTCATATTGTGAAATCCACTTTTGCATCACTGGATTGTGAAGCATGCAAAATCGGTTGATTTTAGCCTCTATCTTCCGTCATCTTCTTCTCAACACCGAGATTGCACATGACAATCCCAGATATGCGCTCATCATCTATGGTTCGCCATAGCGTGTCCCGGGCTTTATCAAATCCGTCTAGCCACTCTCCAATGTACACTAGGGACTCTGATACCAACCAACCTTCTGCCATGCTACCCTCCGGATGTGCCTTTTGACGCACGTATCCCTTAAGCGTTTTCATGAAACGTTCTAAGAAGAACATCCATCTGGAATGAACTGTGCCAGCTATTTCCACCTCATCAACTATGTGAACAAGAAGATGCACCTGAATGGTTAGCATGGTAGTAGGAAAATGTTTCTCAAACATGCACACAAGCTCCGCAGCATTTAGTTTGGCGAATGGTATGGAGTCTACGTTGATCTCCTTTTGTGAGATCCATTGCACCAGCTTTGCAAGTTTGTAGATTGTGTTACGGATGTCGAGAGACAAACATCCCTCAATGGCAACCGGTAAAATAAACTGTAAAGTATGTGCAGCAATGATATTAAAGTCCACATTTTATGCAATGATATTAAAGTCCACTATGAACGTACCTGACACATTTTATGCCAATCGTGTGACTTCAAACCGGTAAGCTTTCCTTCTTTAGTAAAACACGTTCGGAGCGAGTGCATTACGCCAGTGGGGGTCCGCAAAGATCGAATGGTCTCTTTTACTTTGCGTTCTTGGGCTCCTGTGAAAATCCATGGTGCTTTAGGGAGTTTTATCGATCCATCAGACGCTGTTTGCGGCCAATATTGCTCCATACGATCCACATTTCTAAGGTCAACTCTGGCTCCCAAAGTATCTTTCTTGCCGGTCAGATGGTCCCATAGTAGATTACCCACATTCTTGAATATGTGCATTGGATCGAGCAAGTGATTGATCATGAGTTGGGGCCAGTATGGTAACTCGTACCATAGAGATAGTCTCTTCATCCCTGGAGGCAATCCGTCATCGCACATCTCCTTCTGCTCTAACCATGCTTGTGCAGACATCCTTGGTGGCTCTCTTCCCAAAAAGCTGTCGCGTAACAGATGATTCTCTGGAAGATACGCTTGATGACCTTCGTAGATTTGCTTCTTCAATGAGGGCGCCCTACGTGCATTCAGTCTAGGTCCACACGTGACACATGCTCTGTATCCGCTTGTTTGAAGCCCTACATGTATACACATGATAATAGATCAACTATGGGAAAAAACAAGATTTACAGTGTCTGAGTGAGGAGTGTCAATAGATCACCTGAGCATTCTGTTAGCCCCGGATAGTCATGCATGGTCCACATTAGAATGCTTCTGATCAAAGCATTCCGTCGTCCTATGTGTCGGCTCATATCCACCACCTCTATGCCAATCCACAATTGTTGTAGCTCTTCCAATAGTGGACGAAGATACACATCCATATTCCCCACTTTATATCGCCTTGGCACAATCAAGCTTAGCCATAGGTGCCCCTTCTTCGTAGTCAACCACGGGGGAATGTTGTAGTTGATCTTTGACCAAATGGATTTACGCCATCCATAGCCAGGCCTAAGCGCAAATTTCGAGCTTCCCTGGCAAAATCCGACCATGTTCCATCTATATGTTTCCAGGCTGCGCAATCTGCAGGAATTCGTAGGACACCATCCAAAGATTTATTCTCCTCATGCCATGATGCTAGGGCGGCCATGGACTTACATTCGAAGAAATGCTTGATGCGAGGAAGAAGAGGAAAATGTCGCAAAACCTTTTGTGGAATTTTTGTCCCGTGGAGATCTACTCGATATCTTTCGGAATCACATTTCGGACACTTCTCCATGTCTATGTATTCCCCTTTGAAAAGAATGCAGTCATTAGGACAAGCGTGGATAGAATTGTAATCCATCCCCAAGTTTCGCAAAATCTTTCTTGCTTCATCTCGGGAATCTGGCATCACATTGTCAGCTGGTAGTATGTGCTCTTTAAGCAATCTACACGACATAAAAATACGATACAGTCGTGTAAAAATCTATCAGATCATTATACATTTAGAGTTTTATTAAAGTAAACTAATTGTAATAGATCACCTGAAAAGCGCTGTGACGCTAGTGTCACTCCATCCAAACTTTGCCTGCATGTTGAGAAGAACCAGGAGTGCTATCAATCTAGACATACGTGCTCCATTATACAATGGCGTATCGGCTTCACTTTTCATATCATCATAGATAAGCCTTTTTGAATCCATGATCGTCTCGATCATTTCATCAATCTCGGGCTCAAACACTGCCTCGTTGGGAATGTGCTCTGCATGATCATCCCCCGAGATGTCAGAGGCTACATCTTGTGGCCTCACATATGCTGCTTGACCAAAGCGCCTGCGAACACGTCTATTGGGTTGCAAGACTGCTGCTTGTTGGCCAGCGTCAGAGTCCGACGAGTTATAATTGGCAACAACTCGATCTATAATAGATGGATCGAACTCGCCAAATTCGCGAACGGGCTGCAAAGAAACACGTCTTGTCCGTCGCATAGCATGCTTGCATTGATTACAAGGACATAAGACCCTCGTTGAGAGATAGGTGTTTCGGTTGGACGGTCCCACATCCTCGTCACTACTCATAATGAGGATAAAAATCTTATAACCTGGACAACAAATTTAATATTCTATTGGCATTCTTCGTCTTATCTCTCTCTCTCTCTCTCTCTCTCTCTCTCTCTCTCTCTCTTTACCTCACATTCTCTAGTCATGTCCAATTCCCGCACACCTCGGTCTAGAGGTGCACGGAGATCAGAACCACCGGGTTATAATCTCGTCTTTATTGGTCAATACCTATATTTGTGGGTACAAGAAATCTACAGACCCACGTCTACATGATACTGCATGTAGTGGACAAAACCCCTTTGCCTCTTCTCTAGCTGTAGCACTTCACAGCATCTTAACATCTTTTCACAGTAGATCTTTTCACTGTTCGTCTAACTCTAAACCCTAAACCGTAAGTAATTCTTGTGTGGACTCGATCTAACGTGTAACATTTAATGGCCTATAATCTTATGTGTAGCGGAAATTAGCATGAACATAGTGGGCATTTCATTAGAATAGATTCCTAATGAGAATTACAAGAGTGCTTGGGTGGAGAGAGCAACAAAAAACATAACACCTAGTTAGATAGCATCGACAATACTTTCAAAAGAGAGAGAAATTAAGCTATTGACAACAGTTGAGGACCGGATTTGCATGGAGCCGGTCCCCCCCTCCAAAAGGCTTTGTATTATGGTTTCTCCCATCAAGAGAGACATTGTACAATACAATTCTTTGTGTTCCTTCAAGACTAGCTAGTGCAATGAAGATGGAAGCTTCATACACCAAGCCTAACACTTAATCAAACACAACTTGAATTATCCCCGTTCTCAGACCCAAGACCTCACACACCTTCGAAGATGGTGAGAGCTAGCAGGGTATGAGAGTAGATTGAGAAGAAAAAGAAGTATCTTACGAGAAAGATGTACATCTCCTCACATAATCACTCATATTAGCATAGCTTAGCTTAGTAATTAGCTTGGTAGAGAAGATGAGCATGCATTGAAGCTTGGCTCTTGGTTGGATTTGCATCCATATGCCAAGAGAGTGTTGATGTAGGCTTCTATCTCACAAGCTTGGAGTAGGTGATGAGCTCTCCATTAAAGCTTGGGAGGAGATAGAGTATTTTCCCTTCACACATGGTCAAGTGTGAGAGTGTGTGTGTCAATGCCAAGCAAAAATCAGCCCCCCCTCTCTCTTGGGCGAGCCCTAGCTGCTAATTACGTCTGCCTTTTGCCTCATTGGACCTCCCCAGGTCAAGCCAATAGGAATTAAGCAGCATAAGTGATAGCCTTCTGACATGTGTCCCCCTTTCCCCTTTTGTGAGAGCTTTAGGTAATTAAATAATTAAACTAAACTCTCATTGGACCCCTTTGCCTCCTGGCCAATAGGAATCAGGCAAGCCATGGGGCTCCTGAATGCTCATTGGACCCCTTGGGAGACTGCCCAATAGTCTTCTAGGAGACTTAATTCTCATTGGTTTCTTTTATTAAATGTTTTTAAATTAATTAAACTAGATTTACTCTAGATTAATTCTCATTGGTCCACTTCAAGGGTCTTCCAATAGGAACTGGGCACACCTTGTGGGCATCTGGCCTAGGGAGCTGACATGTGTCCCTCATTCCCTTTGTGTAAAGAGAGCCTGTGTGTGTGTGTGTGTGTGGCTTTCTCTCTCATCCCCTAGCTTTGGGGCTCGCCCCCTCCCATGTAGGGATGTGCAAAGACTTTTAGGGCACACACAAAGCATCCAATTTTTCCTAGGGTTGACCTTTGGACACAACCTTTGAATTTTGGAACCTTAGCATTTTGGAAGTCTTAATGGGCTGAACCTTAGGGTCTTTTTGGCCCATTGTTTCACATGGCTCTTTTGCAGATGGCCCCCCCTTTGGGTCCCTATTTTCCCTCCTTTGGATCCCTACTGTGGCCGGTCTGCTAGCTTAACCAATATTCTAGCTTTTTCTCCCTTGGCACTTCCCCACATTAAATGATCAGTTTAATATGAGAAAATCATTTAGGAGAATTAGATATTGATTATTATGACATTAACGTAAATAAGCGTAAATCTAAATAAATGTAAATCTAACTAAAAATAAACCTAAATCTAATTTAACGTAAGTCTACATCTAACCTAATCTTTAACGTCTTTTGGGATAGTTTCCTACGACGTTAAAACTCTCTTCTTCTTGTGTGTGTGTGTGTGTGTGTGTGGGGGTAAACCTAAATAAACCTAAATAAACCTAAGTCTAATCTAATATAACATAAATCTAAATCTAACGTAAATTATGTTATATTGAAAACAAAGAACTAAACTAACAGGGATTATAAGAACCTTAAAACTGATTTAACACATAATTTTTCACATAACTCGGCAAGAGTTGGCATTCTCATCACTAAAGATGTGAGAGTTAACTTCCGGCGGTGACGCTGCCTCATCTCCATCGACATCTGACGACAGCAATTGGCGCTTTAGACCGTTCTTGCTCTTGTTACTAACTTTGAAGTTGCTGTTGAATGACTAGAGATTGTCTAGATGGTCATTGTGTCGGGGATGTAGTGACTCTTGCCGCCCTGAAGATCCACCTTCTTCCCTATCTTCTGAAGACATTTCACCAGTATTTTTGGATCGACGGAGCCCACCATGAGTGAAGGCAGCAATACCCTTTATTCCATTGAGAGCTTTCTTCACCCGCTTCATGCAGGCATCGCAGTCTATGGAGACCTAAATCTAATCTAATATAACGTAAAGCTAAATCTAGCGTAACTAAACGTAAATCTAATTAAAAATAAACCTAAATCTAATCTAATGTAACTTAAATAAACCTAAATTTAATTTAACGTAAGTCTACATCTAACCTAATCTTTAACGTCTTTTAGGATAGTTTCCTACGACGTTATAACTCTCTTCTTCTTGTGTGTGTGCGCGTGTGTGGATGTGTATGCCAATAAAAAGAGATAAATGGTATAACCTTTCTATCACCCATGCCAAGTATGATAGATTGGTTATGCCATTTCCCTCTTGAATAATAGGTCTTGAGTTCAACTCCTCGTCGGCTAGATCTTTAGGTCTTTTAATTTTAATTAGTTTCCTACGACGTTAAATTAGTTTCTCTCTCTTTCTCTCTCAATGTGTGCGTTTTTTTGTTTATGCATGTTTTCTCTCTCTTTTCCTCTCTCAATGTGTGCGTTTTTTGTTTATGCATGTTCTCTCTCTCTTTTCCTCTCTCAATGTGTGCGTTTTTTGTTTATGCATGCTCTCTCTCTCTTTTCCTCTCTCAATGTGTGTGTGCATTCTTTGTTTATGTATGTGTGTGCGTTTTTGTTTATATTTGTACTCTCTCTCTCTCTCTCTCAAAAACACTATGTGTGTGTGTATGTGTGTGTGAGAGAGAGAGAGAGAGGGAGAGAGAAAGAGGGGAAGGGAACATGAGAGCGAGGAGAGGGAAGGAGCATACCTGGCTCTCCTTCCTCTCCTCGTGTGTGTGTGTGTGTGTGTGTGTGTGTGGAGAAGAAAGAAAGAGAGAGAGAGAGAGAGAGCGTTACCTGCTCCTTGCTTGAGGGCGCCGAAAAACTCAAATCTGAGATCTGAGTTTTTGGGTGCTCTCTGTTATTTTTTTAGCCCAGTCGGCGTCGCTATGAGCGTCGCAAATTTACAAGTAAATTTGCGACGCTCATAGCGACGCCGGGAAATTTTTTTTTGAGCGTCGCTGTGTGAGCGTCGCTAATATGAATAGCCTCTTGTAGTGTCTCTCTCACTTTGCCTCCCCCTCTCTGTCTCTCTCTCAATAGATGGGGGATTGTTGGATGATTAATCCATGTCATCACACAAGTCAGCAACCCACGCAGCACACACGTGGTCATATGCCAAACGGCGCCATGCACCTCAATGAATCGCATGAACGTGTAACTGTCTCCATAATTGTATAAAACCACTACCTTGGCAATAGAAAATATATCTCATTCTAGCCTATCGCCTTCTTGGGTGCCTCAGTCTTAACACCCTCCTTCTTTCTCTTTCTTGCTCACGCCTCTGCGTGCTCTCTTTCTCTATTCCTTTCTCTCACATGGTATCAGAGCAGCAGACGACCCTGGCTGCCCTGTCCCAAACCCCACCAACATGCCTCCTGCGCATACCTTGCAGCTATGGCGAAGAGCCTCATGGCTGGCTCTCCTCGCAGCCCTGCGGCAAGCATGCATACCTCCTGCTACGCAACCTCTGCTATGGCAAAGCGCCACACTCCCAACCCGGCCCGACGGTGATGCTACCATCATTGACATTTTCCTTGGGAACTTGGATGTCGAAGACCCTATAACTGCAGACGATGACCCTGCTGAAGACGAAGACTCTCATGTAGATGACGACCTGCATGCTACAAAAGCAGATGTTGTTGCCGCTGGTGCCGCCACCCTTGCGGCCATGCCATTCGTCAACCATGCTGAAGATGACGCTGCAGCTGCCGTAGGTCCTACCTCAACACCTTCAGACGCTGATGCTGCCGCAACCGTACCTGCCACCCTTGATGCAACCGCTGCAGACGAAGTGCGGGCAGCTAGCGATGCAACTATGACTGACGTCACGCCTGCGGCACAACCTGCAGACGAGCCTACTGCGGTCAATATTGCCATCACCCCTCTCGAATTACCAACTGCTACGGCCAAGAAGGATGCCCTTGTTGTTGCGGTTACTACAAGTGTAGCCATCATAGCAACCATTGTTGTCGTTGCGAACCTCGTTGCCATCAAAACTGATGGCACTCACGTTGCTGTCGCCCTTGTAGCAATCCCTGCAGAAGCACCAACGGCAGACGAAGTCAACCCTGCTGCAATTGAAGAAGCAGTTGCAGTCGGCAACCTTGCTGTCGACAACGACCCTGATGCAAAGGCCCTGGCAGACGGACCTCGTGGAGACAAACCTACTGCGGCCAAGATTGCCGCCTCCCTTGCAGAAGAGGACGAGGCAACCCAAGACGCCGCTGAAATTGTCGCTGCTCCCAATCTGGCTATTGGTGAAGCGGCCTGCATGACTCATCCCTTCTGGATGACTGTACCATGCCTCCCCGCTGCTGCTGAAGGTCATCTATGGCACTTTGAACCTCAAGTCACTTATCTTGAGGCTCACCTCCCTAAAGCCAACGCCCGCAGGACTTCAGCCTTGAGGACTTCAGCCTCGCGGTCTCCTCCAGCTTGCAACACTGCACTCTCCCACCCTCTTCATGCTGCTTCTTATTCATGGAATGCTCCTGTAGCGCCCAAACTTGCTATGCACACCACCTTGCCTTGCAATTGCAATGGACACAATGCAGATGACCATTCAACTTCCTCGGCCTCACTCCCGGCTGCCAGCCCAGTTTCTGGAGTCCCTCCAGGCAAAGAAACCACCATGCTCCATTACCATGAAGCAATCTACCAAGCTCCATTTGAGGCTGTCAGCTCAGCATGCAATGCTGATCCGAACGCTGCTCCAACTTTCCTTCAAGCTACCTTGAATGCTTCTTCCAATCCAGCATCCATATTGGATTTACTTGATGCTTATATTGTTGTCCTCTTTCACCTGAGCATCATTTCCACCCTCTACCCATTGAGAGACCCCTCCACACCAACACTCAGGGCGCTGATACAAGCATGTATACCTTTCCTTCGACACTTACCAAAGCCATTCATCTTTCACTGACAGACAGAGTGCTGCAAGGTCACTTGCAAACAACACAGGTTTTCCTAACATCATGGCCTTCCATTGCCTTTGATCCCGGCGGACATGTTGACGCAACCTCTCGTCCCGAGCTACTCTCTTCAAACTATCACCTTACCATGCAAGAGATGCTAACAACCTTCCTTGACAGCCTACAGCAGGCTGTTTGCCTCAACGCTCTAGTCCTACCCATCTCCATTCTCATATATCAAGTGGCCAACCTCTACAATCTACTCTACTACCAGTACACCTTATCCTCGACATTGACTAACACTCCCAAAGATGGATGTATGCTTTCATTTCGCTTGTGGGGGCGAATATGTGGTGTTCAAGCTCTTGAAGGCATACATGTCGCGGACCAGAAAGAACCAATTAAAGCCCGTATAAAACGAAGATCCGAGTTGCTGGATTTCTTCATGGAAAAGTCAACAATTGATCCAGGCCAATCAATTTGCAGTTGAGATGTCAAAATTGCATCATGTAAATTTTGCATAAGCATGATGTACAAACCTCACGCATGTAGCCTTGCATTCACCATGAATCTGTATCGCATGGATGCCCTTGTATGACGACATGTCTTATGGGGGCGTGTTGGATGATTAATCCATGTTATCACACAAGTCAGCAACCTACGCACCACACACGTGGTCAGATGCCAAACAGCATGCACCTCAATGAATCGCATGAACGTGTAACTGTCTCCATAACTGTATAAAACCACTACCTTGACAATAGAAAATATATCTCATTCTGGCCTATCGCCTTCTTGGGTACCTCAGGCTTAACAGCTTCCTTCTCTCTCTTTCTTGCTCACGCCTCTGCGTGCTCTCTTTCTCTATTCCTTTCTCTCATAGGGATGTCCGTTCGCTCTTTTGCAATACTCGAGATGCCCAATTAGGCGCACAAGATAGTGATGCACAGAAGGATCTAGATGAGAAGAGCAGCTTAAGAATATCTGCACAGCAGCGCCGTGATGAGACCCATGTCCCTCACGACATTTTTCTTTCCCACAGTGGAGCGCAGAAAGGTTTCGTTAAGGATCTCTACGAAGAGCTGAGGCGGAATACCTTCACCACCTTCTTGGATATAGAGTACCATAGCTTGCCCCCCGGAGAGCATTTTCCCGAACACATCTTGAAGGCCGCAAAGAGCTGTACGCTTGCATTGGTAATCCTGTCAGAGGAGTTTCTGTGCTCCAAATGGCCAATGACTGAGTTGTGTACCTTTGTAGATGCCATGGCCAGCTGCTCCTCCGATAGCTTAAGGCTCTTTCCCCTCTTCTTCAAGCTCGGCCCTAGGAATCTCAAGTGTACGAGAAATCTTGAGAGATGGCGGGAGGCGTGGAGAGCCCATGCTGAGCAAGATAGCAAGCACCGCATCGATGTCTCCAAGTGGGAGGATGCTTTGGAAAAGCTGTGCTCACAGAATGGCATCTCCTTTGAGCAAGCGTCCGAGGGCGAGCAAAGGGCGAGCAAACTTACATCGACAAGATTGTGTCTGCAGTCTCTGAAATCGTACCTCCTGCTTTCATCTTCGATTCAACCTTCATTGCTGGCAAAGACCGCCTGTGTCAGGTGAGAATTAGCCAACTAATTGGTCTTTCCATTAATCTAACAATTGTGTCATCAATATGGATGAAGCTGGGCGTGATCTCTTTCTTCCAGTGAAAGACCATAGGAAGATAGACATGCTCATAACCACCCAACTTGCCTATATATAGGCCCCTGGTCCTCTGGCTCTTAACTACATATAGCCCTTGTACTACATATGTATCTGTCGGCCCTTGGCCTAGGCCATGCCCTCCTATAGTCTTCCCCTTGACATGACATTACTCCCCCCTTGGAGAAGATCGACCTGAACAAGGCGTCACTTGAGAAAACATCAGTGCTCTTAAGAAGAAGTTTCCCAGTTTTGTTTTCGAGAACGAAAACTTTTTCTTGCGGGGGGAGTAATGTCAGGACAAGGGTCACGGACCTAAGGGGCACGGACCTAAGGACTTAGGGCAGTCACGGACTACGGCCAGGCGATTGGACTAGGCAGTGTAGACAGGGGATCCGTCTAGGACAAGAGGCTAGGAGCCCACTTATATAATGGGATGTTGGGAGGAGGATCCTAAGGTCTAGCATCCCTAGTTTTTACACAGTAGGGCCGTGCCTTCCTATAGTCCTCCCCTTGGCATGACATCCAGCTTGTTTCCTTCTACTTAAATGCAGCCTCATGCGTTTCCAGTGCTTGAAACTTCTGTCAGGTTTCCATTGATCTCACAACTGCATCATCATGCATGAAGGGGCTGATCTCTTTCCTCCTTGTTTCCTTCAGCTACTTATGTGCAGCATCATGCGTTTATAGATGCTTAAAACCTGGGAAAATATTAGACCACTAGCAACTACAACATGATGGACTGCGTGATTTGTGTAGGTCGTTTTGGATAAATTTGAGCATATGGAATGCCATCATCAGAGAAGCAGAGTAACTATCTCTAGTCTCGAGTCCGCATGTGCTTCCCCAACAAGTTCACCACGCAAGGTCACTTGTCTACTGGGTTTGTATGGGCTTCCAGGAAGTGGTAAGTCCACATTGTGTAATCGTTTGATAGACCACTTCCGACCCTTGTTCGGCAGCAGAAAGACTCTCTACTTGGAATTCTCTTCTACTCCATCGGAGGCAGAGGTGGTGAACAAACTTAAGGGGCTCCTCCGTCTCATCAAGTTCCGAGATAGAGTTGAGCTTGATGGAGCTTCAAAATTAGAAAATGTACGTCTCTCATCTCTTGCTATCTTCAGTTTCTCTCTTCTTGTACTAGGGAACACATCTAATAATTGTCAACTAAATGCAGCACTATATGTTAACATTATTGTTTGAAAGATTAGCACGCTGCACCACATAGCATGGGTGACGTATTCTAGTGATAGTTGTGCATGACAATTATCTTACAAATGCGACCTCATCAGCTCTCTTCCTCTTCGTAACGTGACATCGAGTTCAAGAAGCACTTGATCAACGTCTATGAGAGACAAACGTGCTCTAGTCTCTAATCTCTTGCCGCGGGGGGGGGGGGGGGGGGGGGGGGGGGGGGGGTAGTATTACTTTTCGGCAATTCAATGTAGTCACAGAATCAACAGTAATATTGAACAGACCTCAAGTGCTTGATAGACATTGATTGAAAAATCAGCTGAAGATGATCATGGAGAGTTGTAACTTTGGCATAATATTGACATTCTTCTTCTTTTGAACCATCCAATTTGACATTTGAGTTGTTTGTCACATCTTCAAACAGAGATCTAGTAATAATCATCTGTGAAGCAAACACCATTGCTCTTTTGTGAATTAATATCCCCCTCATGAGGCATTGCAAAACCTGACAGGTTTCCAGAAATGATCACTGGCAGTCAAACTTTGTGCTCATGTCTTTTTAGTGCAATTCTCTTGCGTACTTAAAGAGGTTAATTCATTAGAGCTTTAACAACAAAATTTCGACTTACGCAGCTCATACTTTGTTATTCTGCAGGTGGAGTCTCTCCTCAAAGGATGTCGCTTATCTAGTTGCACAGTGTTTTTAATTGTGGATAATATATCTGACAACACTTGGGAAGCAGTACAAAGGATTCTTCATCTGGGTTTCGGTCATGGTAGTAAAATAATTATTATATCGCACACTTCTAAAGTCCTACGCAGGACTCTTGATTCACTCAGAGATGGGCTGCATTGGGCTTGCGATAGTATGGCCGTCCCAAGCATCAACGAGACGGAAGCCAGTGAAATCCTCATGCGGACTACAAGATGCTGCTATGGAGCAGCTTTTACCTTATTTAAGAGTCTTACCCTTAAACAAATGGGAACTGTCAAGCGCCTTGTACACATGTGCAGACATGAAGATGTGTGGCTACCCGTGGTCATGAAGGCTGTGGGTGCTAGGCTGCTTAAGTACGAAACCGGAGATCTGGAAGAGTGGGAAAGAGATTTAGAAAGCTTCTGGACAAGGGTGAAGACATATGAACAGAGTGCTGTGATTGAAGCGCTACTTGGGGACAATTTCAAGGCACTAGCCAATGAGCACCGCCAGCTCTTATTTTTGGATGTGGCTCTATTCATCTTGCATTTGAAGAGAATATTGATGCAGTGAGCGAAGCGTTAAGTATGATGCATGAATTCAGCATTTCGACATTGAAATCGATGGTATGTTTATTTTTCTTTTGTCCCTCTTTGTAAGTATGAATGAGAAATGGGGAGTTTCAGAGCTGACTAGCTTGTTATTTGCTTTGTTGGGTTTTTGCCTCCTGCAGATACAAGATCTAGAGAGGCATTGCTTCTTGACTGTTTCCGAAGATGGTATAGTCAGTGTTCATGATGTGTATCTAAAGTTTGCCAAGGGTATTCAGGATGATCCCTCCAAATATATCAGCACTTCGAGAAGCTGGCACTGGAAAGAAATCCAAAGTGCAGACGCCAATCAGTCGGTACGGAGTTGGGAAGCTAGAGGTACGCTAAGGGCCTTGGTCTTGGAAGTGGGAGAAAGCTGTAAGAGGGTGGATCTACAGGGATACTCAGGCCTGAAAGCTGTGGGTTTGACAGACTGCAAGTCATTGGCAGTGCTTGGACTGACAGGCTTGAGCTCACTTAGGACCTTAGAAATCAGGAACTGTGCTAGTTTCAGGCGCTTGGAGTGCCATGATAGTGACTTTGCTTCTCTGAGAAATGTAGGGAGATTTAGCTTCAAAAATGGGAGTACTAGTGCGACAGAGCAAGATGATCAGGAGAGGGAGCAGCTGGTGTCGTATTATTGGCAGCCCATGATGGTTGCCAAAATGGTGAAGAGAGTGATTGGCCCCTTGATTAGACAGCCTCATTCGCTTGAAGTGGGGGCCATGCTAAGCCAAATGAGAAGCCTGCAGGTTCTCAACTTGGAGAACACGGGCATTGCTAGGTTGGAGTGCGTTGGCAGCATGCGGCCTCAACTCCGAGCTCTGACTGTTATCGAACAACTCCTAGAGAGGTTGGAGTTGGGGTGCCTGCCAAAACTTGAACAGTTCCACTTTTGTGACGTTGATGAATGGAGGTACCTCCTGGTACTCTATTGATATTTGGGGAATGGAAAAAAATCCATTGCCAAGCAGATCATCAAAAATTTGGAGACGCAAGGAAGGAGATGAGAGGTATGTATTGCCAGGTAAGGACTTGTTGCTGAGATGCCCACAGTTGAAACAAGTGACGCTGCAGTCCTCTTTTTTCAGGCAGGGACAGCTGGGCTCTCTGCCTGCTGGCCTTGTGACTTTGAAACTACATCACTTTTACACAGCCACAGAGCTTCCAGATCTTTCGTCATCAGCACACACACTACAAGGCCTGGATGTCTTTGACTGTGAGAAGCTAGAGAGAGTGAATCTTGACACTAGGTACCTTAAAAGCCTCAGAACCCTCGAGTTGTGCGCCTGTCATAATCTGGTGGAAGTAAACGGGCTTGGGTCCCCTCCCAGCCTTCGTGTCTTGAAAGTTTGTGAGTGCAGGAAGCTTGAGAGTGTGAAAGGCTTCGAAAACTCAGAAATGCTGGAGGAACTCAGTCTTTGTGGGTTGGCAGAGTTGAGGGAGATTTCAGACTTCATGAGGTCGTTGGGGGCGTTGCGTGAATTAGGTCTAGGATCCTGTCCCAAATTGGCGACCTTAGTAGCTGGTGAATATGATCATTTGGAAAAGCTCACAGAGTGTCGGGTTCCTTATAATAATATGGCCTTGGCTCATTACTTGTGTGGTATGGGATCGAAGCTCAAAACGTGTGTGGTTAGCATAGTCGAATATGGTGGCAACTGCTGTTTCGACCTTTCCAACTGTAAGGAGCTCCAAAAGTTTGTGATGCAGTATTACGGTAATCATGCAAGCTGTGCTAGGGCGAATGGCCAAGTGAAGGTGGAGGGCGTGGACAAGCTTGAAAAGCTTCAGGAACTTCGGTGTCATCAATGGTAAGCATAGCATTTGGGTCTTTCAGTTTCGATCTCTCATCGACGGGGAGGGACTCGTTCTTCAACCTCAAGTATTTTGGGAACGATATGCTAGGATTACAGTTGTGGGGTTGTGATGTCCTCGACAACCTGGAAGGCATCGTAGATGGTCTCGTCTTTCTGGGCGTTTTCTATCTCGAGGATCTTTGTAGTTTGAGAAGCTTGCGAGGTGTAGAATCTCTCGAATCTCTCATCCAACTTCGACATCTATATGTTCTTAACTGCTCAGTGTTGGAAGAGTTTCCTTCCCTGCATGCCCTGGTGCATAGCATGGAAAGGCTTCCACTCAGCAACTTTGACAGCTTAGAGTTTATATCTTTTCGGGGCTGCAAATTCGCAAGCGATGTGCAGAAGATGGCAGCATGGGCAATGGACGAGGCGGCATGTCCATGTCTTCGTGCGGAAGCGTTGTGTTCCTTGGTGGAGCTATACTACCAGTTGGACAGACACATTAATAAGGTATTTAAAGCCGATTCTCATGTTCATCATGTAGGCCTTGCCATTTATATGATTTTGTCTCGAGGAAAGCTAGTTAGTGATGGAGTGGATGGTACTGCGGGTTGATATGGATGCAGGAGAAACAGCAGCTGATAGTAGAGGTCTTGTGGTGGAGCATGGTGAGGTGGATGCCTTCCAATAATGACAGCTGCCTGGATTTCTCACGGCTCGAGCGAGCGTGGGTTAAGGAAATAACATGGCGTTGGAAAGCATCCAAGGAGGAGGAGCCATTTCTCAAGGCGGCGGTCCAGGAGTTGGGCAGTTGTATGCAAAGGGGGCATTCTCCCCATCTTCATCCGCTTCCTCAATAACACCCATGTTGTCAAGTATAGATGCATGTGGTTACCTAATGCTTTGATACCACGTTCATTTAGGTCCTATTGGGACCCAGTCACATGAAGCTGCCCTACAGGTCTCTTGCTCGGTTTTCGACTCATCTTCAATGGTCATCATTACCAAGAAGTCGTAGGTCAACTGCTTGGGGAGAGGGTCTTGAAAAGGTACGAGCTACACGAGCAGGGCGGCTGCTCTTTCTCACCCATGATGGTCATAGATGAATCAAAACATCCCATGACTTTTGAGGAAATGCTTCCAAAATGTTTCATCTTTCGAGGTGATGTGACCAACGTTGGACGACCTATGATGAGAATCTTTCCTCTCTAAGTTAGTAACCTATGGAATGGCAGGATAGCACACAACACGACCAGGCTTTTAATTATAATTTGCGAATTGTAACCCAAGAGCTCAGATGACTTCTAGCTATTGATGTGTGTTTCGTGCAATATGCTATGATTATATTCTACAAGAATAATCTCAATTAAACATAGACAACTTCCTTCCTTATAGTGCAAGCTTGTTGTTTAAAAGCAATTGCTCTAATAATTAGGCTTGTCAATGCTTGAAATTGAAGACTACATGGTCGCTTTTGGACAAGAGAGATGCAAAAAACGCTCACGCATGCCTAGTTCGGCAAAAGACCCCTAACCTTTCAGTGAAGTGCTATACCACCAAAACATGGCATTGTGTTGCAATTATCCCAAAGCTTCAACTTATCTTTGTTTTTGAGCTTTGGTCCCTAGTAAAAGTTGTAGCATACCTACTTGAAGATTTGTCGTTTTGCTCATTGCCAAATTCATGACACTACTATTCTTGAACCTAGGTAAATAGTTTTCTCTAGAGAAAAGTATCAATGTAATTCCTTTTAGTGATGACGCTTTTTCAAAGGTAGCTAATGCCATACTTGAGCCCATGCCTATCTTTGCAACAAATTGGATTAATTCATTGAATTGCTTTCATGGTAAAGCCTTCTTTCAAGTAGTCAATGTCATATTTGAGCCCATTTGTGTCTTTGTAGAGAATTCATCACTTACTAGGAATATAATTTTCCATTAATAAAGTTAATGGTAAAGCCTTTTGTAGCTACTTGTTGCCATCTATAAAGCTAAAATTTTAGAATAAGTACAGCTACGTGAAATAGAATGTCAAATGAGAAGTTTGGTTTGGGTGACATCTTTAAATGTTAACACGGGTGTCTTAAGATGAGATCTATGAGAACAAAAGTGAGATGTGAAACAAATGGGTAAAAGCTCATTCATTTTCTCGTACTAGTATAAATAAAGATTGTGAAGGCATGACCTATCAAATGTTAGCCTTTCAGAATCTAAAGTTGGAATGATCTTTGAAACTACTACTTAATCAATCAACTAGAGACCAGGTGCATACATTTATGATTTGCAACATTGGGGACATCAAGGATGTTGATAATGGAACAAGTAAATCTTATGTTATGCAACATGTGTGATAATGTTCATGATCCGTTTAGCCTAGAATCTCACCTCTATCTTTCTCACCTCATCTATTTGAAGAAGCATGGGTAGAGCCTCGTCTCCAACTAACAAAGTAAGAAAATAGTGTTGAAAGTATGGTATTTTAGCTACAACAAGTCCCCACTTATTATTTTACATCTCTCAAGTAATTTCACAAAGCAGGGAGTAGAGTGAAGCTCACCACGGTCTTCTTCCTTGTTGCATTTTCCAGGCGTGTTCCCTTAATTGTGTTTTCTTGAAATCAACAATTACCCAAACCGTTCCTTGTTTTTCACATCACCCTACCCTACCTTCCGCAAGCGAACTCCACAAAAAATGTCAAGGTAGCTCAAAGGTAGCACCCCCCTATGTGTGTGTGTGAATGTGTGTGCTTCTCCTCTATTGGTCCCTTAAAACATTTGGAGATACTATTTTTTTGATTTTGGTTTGGTTCCTTTTGGATTTTTCCTTCTCTTGTTTCCATATCTCTTGATTATTCCATCTCTTCTTGAGACTCCTCATGCTCCAATGCTCAAGGGATCTTCTCCAATTTCTTTATGTGTTTTTAACTCTCATTTTGAAAATCCAATTTTATGAGTCCCTTCTTGTTTGTTCCTCACTGTGTGTGAAAGCCAAAACCAAAATGGAATTCCCTACATCTTGTACATCTTCTATTAACCTACACTAAGATCAATCACACACTGCATATTGAGATTGAGTGCACATGACCCTTCTTGTCTTTCTTTAAATAATGGGCATTTATCAAATAGTGTTCCAATTCTTCTCTTCCATTTCCATTAGAATTACATTATGCTACATCGTATGGTATTCATGTTATCCTTATTGATGGGAGTTCCCCTTTCTTCATGGGAAAGCCCTTGCCTTCATAGGGTTTACTCCATACTTCACAATTGGGTCTTTTTGTATGTATATCCTTGTCACAATATGTGCACTTAAAAATCCCCATTTGTCTAAAGAGATGATGTTGGATACTACATGCCAATTTGGCCTTGGTTGATTTGCCACAAATCTTATGAATGACCTTATCCATGGCATTATTGGAACTGCTTGCCTCATGTCTACTACGAAATGACTTGTGTCTTGCCTAATCCCTGTTGGTATTTATACCCCTATACCAACAATTAGCAATAAGATGTTCTTATGTTGCATACATATGACAGATAGGATTCTTTTTTTGGTCGGTGATAGCAACAAAGTAGAGTTATTTCAAGAATTTCTCCCCCCCCCCCCCCCCCCCCCCCCCCCTTCCCCGGTTTTCCCTTCTTGCCATTGGTGGTCTTTGATTTCCCCTCCTTACTTTTTGATTCTAAGATTAAACCTTACAAGTAAATTTTCTCTTCTTTCTCACTATGCGAATTAGAGTGGAGATCTCATCATTGTCTGAATCTAGTTATTGTTTAGAATTTTTGTTTTTGCCATAATAGAACATATTGCAAATATGATCTCATCCATTCAATGAAATAACTCGTCAACATCTAAACATGTGCAGATTCTCTATGAGGGAGCTGAAGTCTCCATGAAATTAGGTTGAGGGTGAATTAACGGAGGAAGAAGTTCACTAGTGAAAACCAAATAACGTGTAAAGACCTATGGTAAAGTAAAATAAAAATTATGTACATTGAATTACATCATGTCATCTTGGTCTCATCTGTTACCATATACATGTGGTAGTGATGTGTGTGAACACACTAGGACCGCCGGGGCATTTTTTCCCTCTTTAGGAGGTTTTTTCCCTCGTGCATTGTATATATGCCCATCACTCTAGGGCTATCTATCTTTCCATTGCATACTAAGAAACACGCTCTCTATTGTGTGCCTTGAGCTTCCTTCGTCTTCTCCAAGCTGTGTGCATTTCTCTGCAACCCTAATTCCAACAATTGGTATCAGAGCAGGTCACGTCCTCCCGGGCTTAGTCGCCAGTTGCTCCAGCACACGCCTGCTCACTTTCTCCGATTTCAGTGAGCTTTGGCGAGCGTTCGCAGGTCGACAAACTTTTTGGGAGATCTCGGAGAGCTTAGACTGCTCAGAATTTTGATTTGGGCTCATTTCGGCCTCCGTTTCCACTATAGACAGTACTGCACAGGCTATTTCGTCATTTTGTGCAAAATTTCCGTCAGTGCCGTTTTCTGCATAACAGGTGCCTTACAGTCTTCTACGGTTTGTGCTATATAGCACAGGTTGTTCCCACTCCGTTTCTCATATTTTCGGGCAGTTTTCACATCAGGTGCAGCATTTACCATGGCTGACAACAACAACATAGATGTGTTCAAGATGTTTGCTGCTGAGGATAGGTTGGATGGGGACAACTACCCTATGTGGGCTTATATTATGCAACATGTTCTTCTGTCAAAGGGTGTCTGGAACATTGTGCAAGGCATTGATGTACGTCCTGGTTCTGAGGATGTAGGCGATGTTGAGGATGTTGCAGGTCTTGCTGCAAGGATTGCATCTGTTAGAGTTGTTTTGCCTACGACAGAACAAGCTCGTTGGGATATTAAGGATGTGCAGGCTCATGCATTGACTGCGTTGTCTGTGAAGCGCACCATTGTTCCTCACATCCGTTCAGCAAAATCAGCAAAACAGGCTTGGGATATTTTAGCAGGTCTTTATGCAAGCCGCAATGAGGCTAAAATTGCTTTGCTGCGTAAAGAGCTGGAGTCGAAGATTATGCATGAGGAAGATGATATGGACACTTTCCTTGCTAGTGTCAGGGATATCAATGAGCAGCTTATTTCTGCAGGTGAAGTCATTTCAGACAGTTCCCTTGTGTAGACTGTTCTTGATGCCTTACCAGATTCCTACCAGACTTTTGCTAGTACTTGGAGATTGATGACCCAAGGAAATCCTGAAGTTGTCAAGTTTGATGCATTATGCACATTGTTGTTGCAAGAGTCACTTTCCAGAAAAAACAGGACTAGGCAGCGTGCAGTTGAATAGGCTTTTATTGCTTCTCAAAGAAAGGGTGGTAAGAGCAATGCAGCCACTTCTTATGGTTCTGCTGCGAGTCGCAAAAATTATGTTCCTAATGCTTCTGCTGGCAGTACTTCGTCTGTCAATTCTGGTGATAAGGGCAAAAAGAAGATGCGTTGCCATTATTGTAAAGCCAATGATCACTTGATCAAGTCGTGTCCTAAGTTGAAGGCCAAAGAGGCTAAGAAGAAAGAGGGTAGTTCCAATGCAAATGCTGGTTCCACTACAAATGCAGCCATTGCTGAGTCTTCTGTGAAAGGAGACTATGTTGTTGATGTTGATGCAGAATGGGCTTTTAGTGCAGAGTGCACTTACAATCCTGTTGTCCATGATGCATGCTTGTCAGTTGCTGCAGATTCACATGTGTGGTATCTCGACAGTGGTGCTACAAAGCACATTACCTCACATCATGAATTTTTTACCTCTCTCGAGTCTGTCTCTCATGGAAATTGAGTCACTTGTGCCAACAACGCCTCTTATCCAGTTCAGGGAGTTGGAAAGATTGTGCTTACTGCTGCTAATGGCATTTCTTTCACACTTGTTGATGCACTTTATGTACCTGGGATCAAGAAGAATCTCTTGTCTGTATCCGCACTTGCTCGACATGGACTTGTAGTCAAATTTGTGGATGACAGATGTACAGTTCATGATCTCAGTTTTGGTGATGAAATTGTTGCATCTGGGCTTTTGTGCCGTGGGATGTATAAGCTCACTTTGTATGACAAGTGTGGACAAAATTTTGCAAATGCTGTTGCAGATTCAAGGGCTATTTCAGATGCAAAACTTTGGCATGCACGTTTTGGTCATCTGAATTTTGCCAATTTGCTGCGTTTGCAAAAATCTGATATGGTTGCTTCTTTGCCACCTCTTGAAGCACCTGTCAAACATGTTTGTGAAGGCTGTATTTTGGGTAAGATGCAGCGTTCTAAATTTCCAAAGGATGGTTCAGTTCGGGCCACATGCAGGTTGCAGCTTGTGCATAGTGATGTTTGTGGGCCCATGCAAACACCGTCCTTGGGAAATTACCTGTACTTCGTGACTTTCATTGATGATTACTCCAGGCATGCATGGGTATTTCCGCTTAAAGCGAAGTACGAAGTTTTTATGTGCTTCAAATAATTTCTGGGCTATGGCTGAAAATGTCTCGAAATGTACTATGGGCACCCTCCGTTCCGATCGAGGGGGGGAGTACATGTATCATGAATTTAATGCATTTCTGGCTAGTCGTGGGATAAAACACCAATGTACAGTGCCTTATACACCTCAGCAAAATGGTGTTCCTGAGAGGAAATACAGGTCACTGACGGAAATGGCACGATGTATGGTCAAAAGTCAAGCTTTGCCGCATTCTTTTTGGCTTGAGGCCATTATGTGTGCCACTTATGTACTTAACAGGTGTCCTACGAAAGCTTGGCAGTCTATTACTCCATATGAAGCATGGCATGATAGAAAACCTTCTATTGAGCACATGCGTGTTTTTGGCTGTTTGGCATATGCTTTGGTGCCACAAGTGCAGCGCAGAAAATTGGATGATAAGGCTGTCAAATGTATTTTTGTTGGTTATAGTGCTGAAAGAAAAGGTTACAGGTTGTATCATCCGCAAACAAAATGTATTTAGGTTTCTCGGGATGTAGTGTTTGTGGAAGATTCTGTTCAGCCCTTGCTGTCATGTACTAGAGACAGTAATGTAAGCTCACAGGACATTTATGACACTTTGTTGCCTCTTTTCAGTGGTGGAAATACGAATGTAAGTTCCAATGAGGAAAATGTACAGCCTATGGGGGTTTCTGAAAATGTTTTAGATCAGCCTATTACTGATGCAGATGTACATGATGTACTTGATGAGGAAAGGGCTGAAAATGAGCAGGCTAGAGGTATGCCAAAATGGCTGGTGCACACTTTGCGTGACAGTAAATTGGATGCACCTTTGTCTAGTCGTACTCGTTCAGGCTCTCGCCATGCATCTTATGCATCAGATTGTTATGCTTTGGCTGTGTCTAGTTTACATGATGTTGAGGAGCCTCTGTCTTTTGATGAAGCACAGAATTCAGAAAATTGGATGGCTGCCATGCAATCAGAATATGATGCACTTATAGAAAATGACACATGGACTTTATGTGATTTGCCTTCTGGCAAAAAGGCCATTGGTACGAAGTGGGTTTACAAGTTGAAACGCAAGCGGGATGGTGAGATTGATCGCCATAAGGCTCTACTTGTTGCAAAGGGTTATGCACAGCAAAAAGGCATAGATTATGAAGAGACTTTTGCTCCCACTTGTCGTATGACTACTGTGCGTTTTCTATGTGCATTGGCAACTCATTTTGGTTGGGATGTACATCAATCAGACATTGTTACTGCTTTCTTGAATGGTGACATATTTGAGGAAGTTTATGTAACGCAGCCTCGCGGTTTTGTCATAAAAGGAAAAGAGGACAAAGTGTGCAAATGTAACAAGGCTTTGTATGGGTTGAAGCAATCTCCTCGTGCTTGGTATGAGAAAGCTGACACTCATTTGGTCAAACAAGGCTTTCGTAACAGTCCAACAGAAAGCACATTGTATGTAAAGCATGAGGGTGATGTATTTCTCATCGTGGTTCTTTATGTTGATGATTTGCTGATCACTGGACCAAATGAGAGACATATTGCTGAATTTAAGGCTGATTTGAATGCTACTTTCAAGATGAAAGATTTGGGGCTGTTGCATCATTACTTGGGTATACAGTTTAAGCAGTGTGATGGTTGTATTGCCTTGTGTCAGAAAAGTTACATAGAGACATTGCTATGTAAGTTTGGACTTGAGGATTGCAAACCTATTGCCACTCCCATGGAAACAGGTTTGAAGTTGAGTCTACATGATGCTAGCGATCCTGCTGATGTCACTCTTTACCAAACTGCTGTTGGCTGCCTCATTTATGTATGCAACACGAGGCCGGATATTCAGTTTGCAGTCTCACAGGTCAGCAGATTTATGCATAGCCCAGGGTCTAAGCATTGGCAGGCTATCAAGAGGATTTTCCGCTACCTTAGTGGCACTTTACATCTTGGCTTGTTTTATCCCAAGGGGGATCATTGCCGCCAGACTTACATGCTTTTTCGAACTCAGATTGGGCTGGTTGTTTTGACACGTGAGTGTCCACAAGTGGTTTTTGTTTCATGCTTGGCAGTTCATGTATATCATGGTTGAGCAAGAAGCAACCTACTGTGGCCACTTCGAGTTGTGAGGATGAGTACAGGGCAGTCTTCACGGCTACGGTTGAGTGTGTATGGCTCAGACGCCTTATGGATGATTTGGGTGTTGGACAGGACACTACCAAGACTATCTACACTGACAGTCAGAGCGCATTGGCAGTTGCAAGGAAACGAGTTTTTCATGCTCGCACAAAGCACATTGAGGTGCATTACCACTATGTCAGGGAGAGGCTCTCAGTAGGAGAGATCAGTTTGGCTTATGTGCCAACACAGGACAACCTTGCAAATCTTTTCACAAAGGCATTGTCTCGTGAGAAGCTTGAAGCTTTCCGCAAAGCTTTGGGCTTACTCCCCTTTGTGGACTGATCCTGTCCTCAGGGCCCGCCACTTCCCTTTACTCATGTGCCAGCTCTCGTTCACCGCATCACTCCAGGGGGGATTTGTTACCATATACATGTGGTAGTGATGTGTGTGAACACACTAGGACTGCCGGGGCATTTTTTCCCTCTTTAGGAGGTTTTTTCCCCCGTGCATTGTATATATGCCCATCACTCTAGGGCTATCTATCTTTCCATTGCATACTAAGAAACACAGTCTCTATTGTGTGCCTTGAGCTTCCTTCGTCTTCTCCAAGCTGTGTGCATTTCTCTGCAACCCTAATTCCAACATCATCTTGTGCAATTATGTCACAATTGTGCCATAAACTGCAAACATCTCTCCCTGACCTTTACATTAGAGACATTGATACCCCTCCATTATCGTTTTCTTTATGATCTCTCTCTCTCTCTCTCTCTCTCTCTCTCTCTCTCTCTCTTTGTGTGGTAAAGAGTTTATGTATACTATTCACAAAATGGCATTCTCATCATAATGAACAGGTTTTTGTGATGATGCATGCCATACAAGTTAAGTTGGAAACTCCATAGCATATCATTCTATTTTTGAGTCAAATAGATAAAGACATATTATATTGGCCAAGATGGACATATTGGTAAGGGTGAACATGTGGGCCTTGAAAACTATTACACCTTAAATTGAACACAGAAGGAACCCAAAATCTTGTGGATAGATATGATGTTGGAGATACCCTACTGGTTGATGACGCTTTTGAAGTTGTCGGGGATAGCACTGCAAAGGCCCAAATTGCTGGTGGATTTGAGGAGGTTGCAACATCCACTGTGAGTGTGTGTGTGTGTGTGTGGGGGGGTGGGGGGGGGGGGGGGGGGGGGGGGGGTTTGGAGCCTAGCACGTAATTGCTACATTGGTTGTAGAGTGCCGAGTTCCAGGGCAAGCAGCCTCGACGACCAGCGTCATATCCAAGACCCATCGGTGACCACACAAGGAACTTCTTATTCAATTCCTACATAGCAAAAAAAAGACTTTCTTAGATAAAACTTGAACATATGTAGGAAAAGTACAAACTAGTAAAGACGGAACCTTTTATTATATATGTATATGCAGTAAGAATGCCCCACATAATAAAACTGTGTAACTTTTCGACAACACGCATGAAAAGAAAACTATATAGCTTTTTGATCAACATATGCACAAGAAAGAACTACATAGTAATTGGAACGAAAGAAAATCTATATAGTAATATTTACGTTAGTTTTATATACACAGTTTAATACAATAGCTAGACAAAAAGAGTCACATAAGTGAATAACATAAATTTAACTTTTTAATAATTATATAAAAATTTATTAAATTTATAATTAAAATAATAATATTATAATAACAAATCTCACAAATGTGTCGTAGATCTCCATCAAAGAAATCAAATCTTTGATCAAACTCATTATGCATGGGTATTTGGAACAGAGACAAGCTCATAAGAAAAGAACAATGCATAAGAATAACTCACAATAGCTTTTGAAGAATTCAATAAATTTAATAATTGAAAATAGTTGACGCTAGAATGTTCACCCTTTCTTTGGGTCTCAAGATTACATTAAAATAAACAAATCAACATAACATCACTCAACCACAATTACATCATCCACACTTAGTGGAGAAGAGTCACATTTGGAAATTCTAACTTTGTTTGTGGCCAAAAGGTAGACCACAAATGATGAGTGCATTCCATCCACACTTTGCTCTTGACAATATGCTGTGAAATCCGTACTATGCTTTGCTAGATTGAAACTAGCCTTTAGCGTAATATACACTGCATCCACTGTTGGAACCTCCAAAAACTTAATTAAAATTGTCTTTTGATCGTCTTTATCAAAGTTCATATCTTCAATAAAAGTTCAATTGTAAAAAGTCACTACTTAATTGAAAAAGCCTAATCCATGCCAAACGAGGATTACAATTAAAGTCAATCTCCTTACATGTTCATGCCCATTTGAGAGTTCATTGAAGGCTTTTGTGTTTAGAAGAGTAACACTCTTAAGAACATTCTTCAGTACATTGTGCATGCATGGAAAATTGAAAGCATAAAAATTTAGTTAGAGCTCTAGACATGAGCTTTTGGGCAATAGATAACACTTACCTTTTTCTTGGTGCAATCTTTTTTTGCCTTTTTAGTCTGCATCATATCCATCATCTTTTGATTCCATTGCATCAAAAAAGTTAAGCTAGAGCTCAAAGCATTCAAGGCTATGAAATACATAGAAGTTAAAAGAGGTGAATAAACCTTAGGTGCACGCTTGCTCTTTCTAGAGCTCACATCTACTTGATTGTCCTCATGAGAGATCTCAAAATCCATTTGTTCTTTAATGAGATCAACCTTTGCATGCTCTTAGAATAAAACACATTAAATACATAGCTAGTTTAATTATTGTAAAGGACAATCACATAAACATACCTTCGGGACATCTTCAATAAGAGCCAAGAAAGAACCATTTGAAGCTAAAGCCTCATCCTCTTCTTCTACATCCTAATAGTAAATAACTAGATTAAAGAAAGTGTACAAAATAATTTGAGATAGTATAAGTTGAGAAAACATACATCCAGAAGGGCTTCAACTTGCACGCCAGTGAAAATTTTCTATGAATAGTTCTGGTCTTTCTCAAAGTCAATATGAGGATGATACACATCCTCATTGACAGGTTGTAAATAATTTTCCTTAATTTGCAATTGTATAACATTTCTAAATAACTTTAATTTAAAAAAACAAAAATTTAAAAGATGTAGAAACTCCCACAAGCTATTTTTCTTTGTCTTCTACCTTTGCATTCACTAAGTCGGTTCCCTACAATGCACAACTTCACATAATCAATCTTATTATGATAGCTAAAAACTATGAAAGTTTAATGATAATGTGGCTTACATATATTAAATTTGTGGGATTGACCAACGTTGATTTTTTATTTTCATTCTTTCACTTAGCTTGCCTGTGACGCAAGCAAAATGTTTAGATGTCCTCCACTTTCCAATGGTACTCTGCACCACGGAACTTCATCTCCTCAATTTCATCATGGTGCTCTTGAATGAAGCTCACAAGTTCATCCTTCCCCTCTAGATTGTGTTGTAGGTCACAAAGTTTGCTTCATCCAACCTCTAACAGTTCTCAGATTGGAGCAATGGACTTCATATACACTGTCAGTGTAATACTTTGGAAGGATCTCTTTTCCATACAAGAGTGCTGGATCTCTATCACTTTTCTTGAGTGGGAAGCGAAAGAGTTTCTCATATGTCGGAACTGGTTTTTCAACTATGTCTTCCTTTGCAACTTGTATAGCCTTGCTATGCCTTTGAGACAATCTTCCAGCTGCCCTACTATTCTTATGATCAGCCTTAGAGGACTCTCCACCACTTGATTCTAGCTCTTTTACCCTTTTCTCTAGCATTGCTTGTAAAGTGTGAGCTTTGTCCTAAAGTGTGAGTCAAGGAGAGGAGAGTGAATTTATCCCACATGCTGTGGAGCAAGGCTGTAGAGCTACTTAAAGCTCATTTTATGAATGAATGAACAACAACTTTATTTTGCACTACATGCTTGTCCATGGTGAGCTTGTGCTAAGCTAAGTCAATACTGAAGATTGTGTTTATGAGTCCAAGCTAATTCTATCTTGGAACCTAATTCACTTGAGTGATAATCTTGCTTACACACACTCACACATTGACACTATGTTTCTCTTTCATCCACCATAGCTAGCACGATCCAATTCCTAACATTTGGTATCAGAGCTATGGTGTACTAGCTAGGCTATTTACTATGCATTTATTCCGCATTAGTATCTCCAAGCTTAGTTTTTTCACTCTCATTCTCTGGAATTTTCTGCAGAACAGAGCCACAGAGGCACTTTGTGTGTGTGGGGAGGAAGGAGCATTTAATGCATTCATCCATTGTTGGGTTTTTTGAAAAAGAGTCGGTGGGACCATTGCCTAAATCAGGCTAAAGGGAATCGATTTTGGAGTGAGGACGCGCGTGAAGCCAAGCCCTCTCACGAACGTGAATTGCTGCGGTCAATCGCATTGGATGGGAATTTTGGCTCCGAACGGCCGGCCGCCGCAAATCAAGGATACCTCCACTTGACCGGTGACAATTGCGCCTACCCCCCACCTGCCCAATCGGCCGCAACTGACTGCCCTCACCGTCCGGTCACGGGATTCAATGGAGGCGCCAAACTCTTTTTTACATCAGTTTCGGGTCCGCCCCTCTCGGGCCCCCCTTCCCGCGTTGCCTCAAGAAGCCTCAAGAGCTCATCAAACTCCCAACTCCCTCAAGGGGGCAGTCCCACGAACCTGCTGCCTCAAGCCTCGGAGAGCCTAAGAGACCCAAAGCTCCCAAGCTCAAGGCCTTGTTCCCACTGAGTAGCCAGCCCTCCCAAGTCACTTTAACCCCCTCGAACCTCAAAGATTTTCAAAGCTTCTACACCGGACTTCAAAGGCGGTCATCAAACAAAGCATCTTCAAGCCTTTAAAAGGGAGCTCCAAAGGTATTCTAAGCCAACTTCAAAGGCTCATTCCAGTCATCAAAGAAGAACTCAAAGGTTTATGTGAAGGGTGACTTCACCTCGAGTGAAGAGGTACATAGTGCCTCCTCTCCAAAGAGAAAATTTGCAACAAAGAAAGATATTCAAACCCTTGGAGAACCAAGAAATGATCAAGTGGTCAAGGAGGTGATTAGAAGAATTAATCAAGGCTACAAACAAAACTTTAATGAATGACAACAACCCACAAGAAGATGTGACATATGTGGAGGGGTTCATCCAACCCCATGGTGTAACACTTAGCCAAAACCACAATGTATGCTAGGGCAACAACGACCTCTTGTTAATGATGATAGAGTAGTAGTCAACTACACTCAACCAGCATATGTTCCACAACCTGTGAAAAATCAGTACTCTATGGACGTGAACACACTCATGTTCATAGACAATTAAGAGTATGGTTCAAAGACCATCCTAACCAAACAAAAACAACCAACGACGGGATCACTAGCTATGCAACAAAAAGGTCCATGCTATGAATCTGGAGGTAATCAATGGGCACGAGGTTTTCTAAACAAGTGTCAACAAATATGAATCTTTGGAGCCTGTGATGGTTGTGAAAGAGACCATCTACTCCAACACTGTTCTAGGAATCCAGACAACAAGGGGAAAGCAACAATGAGCATCATAGAAGTGATGCCTTTTTCAAGCAGATCCGAGGTAGAACCCATAGTTTTAATAAAGGTAATGCATTAGGAAAAGGATGGGGTCTAGGAGGGACTCTTTATTCTCCATGAGCTTATGGATTTGATTAACATTTTGACGCAAATAGGTGTACGTCATGTGTGCAAGAATGGTGGGTGTGTAAGAGATGTGTAAGAGTGGTCAAAGGATGCACTTTTCCTCCCAAAAAGGAGGTGGACAATTTTATAATTTTTGGCCTTCCATAACTCCCACATATGATCTTTGATTTGAGCGGAGATGATAGATCCGCAATCTACACATCGAGCTCTTTCCATAGATATGCTACATGATATGGTTTTACCACTAGATTTTAAATTCCATTTTGGGGGGCAACTTTGAATTCAAATAAACTAGCCATTTTTCCAGTTTCAATTCAAAAGTTTTCTTTTAATTACTTTCTTAGTACTAAAGGTTTGACTTCCTTAAACTGCCAAATAGAGGCCTTCCTAGACCCCATTTTCTTCCTAATGGACTTGAGCTCAAGCTCAAGAAGATGCCGAAAGTGCAGTTGCTGAGGACGAACCCACATTGCCACCTCAAACAAAATAAAAAACTTAACAGTGAGAACTGGATGAAAACTATGAAAATCCAAATGAGACATATGAAAGAAAAGATATTGAAGGAGAAAAATGCCCTAGAAATTGAGTTGCAACAAGCCAAAAATTAGCTAAAAGAAAAAAAGAAAAATAGAGAACGAATAGAAAAAGCAAAATCATTCAAAATATCATCGAGAGGTTTGGTCTTGGTGGAAAAGGTGAACGAGCAACTAGATGCTATGTTGCAAGCCTATATAGCAAGGCTCAATTGCAACCAAGCTTTAGAACAATGACTACTAACTTATTTGCATCCAAAATTTGAAACAAAATGGATGGAAATGTACAAACAAATCATAGAGAAAGCTCAAGGTCTACTTGAGCCAGAAACATTGAAGTCTGTGCTTGTAAAGGTAAATTCAAGCATCATCAAGGAAAAAAATGCAAGTACACTAAAAGAAAACAAATCAATAGAGCTACCTAAACCAGGGAATGAAAAGCCATTGGATACAAGGGTTGTTTCAAACACAATGGATGAGGCCAAATATCTGAAGATGCTGCCAATTCTTGAGGTAGACAATCCATGGACACAATCCATATTGGAAACGATCAAAAACCACAAAGATGGTAGTGCTACTTTACAATCAGCACCTATCCTTGAAATCAACATGGGTCACGAGTTCTATCCTGAAGATTTACAATCTTTATACGGGGATGCCGGGTCTATCACATCAGAAGAGACCAAACCAGACTCTCTACACACTTTGCCATCTTTCATAGGAGAACACGAAACAAAGTGACATTAGAGTGGTGCCTTCTCAGTGAAAATCCACACCAAGAATGATGGATACCAAAATCTTGTATGAAGTGATGTCATTCTCTATAAGATGCACGATTACTCTTGTAGATTTGCTGAAAATTAGACCGCATCTATGGGGAAAATGTGCAAACACTTGAAAAAAATAGGGTTGAAAACCCCTTCACATGCAAAACCCTCAGATGAAAACATGTGTAAAACTCAACCCCAGAGACCAAATTCATAGCCGGTACCAGTGAATAAGGTGGTGACTATTGTGAAGGAGAATAAGGAAACACCACCTTACTCGTCGAGTACAAAGGAGTAAAAACGATAGCCATACTTGATAGTGGGCTGGAATATCCATTGCTACAAAGGTAATTTGGGAGAAGTGGGGAAGACCAACTCTCAAGAAAATGCGCATGAAATTACAACTAGCAGATGGATATGTAGAGAGACCCTTAGGGATGCTGGATAAAAATATAGTATCCTCTTGTGAAATAGAGTACAACCACACATTTCCTTTAGTTGACTTTGGAAAGGAAACAACTTTGAGTCTATTTTGGGACGGTTGTTCATGTGTCAACTCAAAATGGTTCAAGATTGGGGCTACAACCATCTCTATCTATGGCACAAGGGAATCACAACCAAGGTCAACACCAATGATCACAGTTACAGGGATGTAAATCAAGCCCAATAGAAGAATTTGATGTAACTATGGATGATGGAACACAGTTGCTGCTTGGTTAGTGAAAGATGCACATTTTTGGACGTGCAGAGTATCTGAATGCGAAAGCCTTAGACAGAAGATTGTATCATAGAGAGATCAGTAGAAGATGAGGCTTACATAAAAGGGCCATTTCCTAAAGATTTATTTGAACCCTTTGGATGAGAGAAAATACTGGCTACTCTAGATGTATGTATAAATAAAATAACAAAAACAAATTTCTACGATGAGAATGGCTATAACATAACTCCCTTATTTACGATAAAGGTGCTAAAGGAACCTAATGAGGTTTGTGAGTATGAAAGAAAAAAAGGTGAGACATATAGCTATGTCATGGAGCATGGTGTCAAAGTGCAAATAAGGAAGCAGAGAAACCACAAGGATATATTATCATCAACATACCTGAAGAATCAACAAAGGCTATTTCAAAAAACTCAACTCGAAAAAAAGCCCAAATGAAAGCAGATGGAGGAGCAAAGTTTTCAATTTCAACGTCAAATGTTCAAAAAACACAAGATCAAGAGAAGAACAAGGATAAGGAAGAAGATCAATTGTATCCTATGATTATCAAATTTAGCTTAAGTGGAGAAACATGACTCAAAATTACATGTTGAACTCTGATATATCCTTATGCCACAAAGAATCTATTGTCTTATGGAATGTGGATAATGATGGAAAATCCACCTATCAAAGAGCTAGAAGAAACAATATACACAAATTCAAAAAAGCCAATTTCTAGATTTGACGTGGTAGAAGCCGTACTCAAGTTGGGTATTGGGGAGTTTAAGGATATATTCTACATAATCGACTCCCATCACAAGAGAGTCTGTTCCTGAGAGAAAGCTCGAGAAACATATTCTTTCAACCACAAGGAAAAGCTTCAACAACAACACCATCAAATCCAAAAGCACCTTAGGTCAATGAAAAAAGGAGCAACCAAGCATTGTGGAAAAAGGTAAACCTAAGGTAAACACAAAAGTAGATTGACCTCACAAGATGAATTTACCTTCAATCAGCCTCCATAAAACTTCCTGCATTGCCTCTACATAAGGAGCCACACCATCGACAATGCAATGGAAACCGAAGCAAAAAGTTTATCAAACAAGTTCCATCACTAAAAAGTCACCAAAAAGAATAAACTAAGTGTTAGTATCCAAAGATTACATCAACGTCAATGACCCAATTTGGATACATGAAGCACAAGTTCAACCTCAACAACAAAAGGTAATAAGTGAGTCAATCACTACTCAAGGCTAGTTCCAGGGAAACACCAATGTTTAGGCCAGAAAGACCAAAGTAACATCTTGGACTTACTCACCTCAAGCAAAAAATTCTACAAGGAGGAAGCCGAGCAGTCAATGGAAGACCAAAACCTCATGCAGGAGAAAGAAAAATAACAAAAGGTAGAAGAAAAGACCTTCCAAACTAGCAACATGACAAGTATAGGTGGAGAAGTAAGACCTCAACCAAGCTACCCAATAAAAACAGGGGCAACAACAGATGATTCCAGTGAATCTACTCAAAGCACAAGTGTTTTACAAAGTTAACACTCCAATATGGTTACCCAAAGTTGTAGCTCAACCTCGAACAATGAAGATTAGTCAGGGAATAGAAGGTGCTACCCAAAGGCAAGCAAGAAAAACCAAGAGGTGATAGAATCCAGTCTCAGTTGAGGGTGATGCAACCTCTAGATGGATACGTTGTTTTCAAATACAAAATCAAGGCTTTTACAATGGAAAAAATCAAATATGGATACCAAAGCCTAGTCTCACTCAAGCCAAAGCAGAAGAGCAAGACGGTCACACAACGACCAAAAACAAGGTGGGTTCCAAAATCTCTTGTGGAAAATCACTCACAAAGAACCCACACACATTGACAATTGCTTCACATGGAAGATAAAGCAAAGGCTCCATCAATCCATACTACAACCACAAAGCCCGTTTCAAAAAGTAAGATCAACATTTGGCAAACCATGTAAGAGGAGCCAACATATACCAACCTATTGGACATGGTTGCATCCATATATTAGCACAATGAAAGAGGCCTAAATTTCCAAAAACTTATGGAATTGGGTTTTTGGCCTTGAACAAGTACGTCCAAGTTGCCATTGAAAATACATGGCATAAAAGTGAGATTCGGGAAGCTAAGCCACTAAATGATGAGGCATCAGTCCCAAAGCTTTAAGTAATATTCTCTAGGGCCTAAGCATCTTAGCTATTCTAAGTACTGCTCAAGTTGGAAGAGTTGAATAAAATTATGTTGTGTTTCTCATGCTGGTATAGGTGAGCATAAGAGTCGAAGTCTATGCAAATTATGTGTGGTGAAGTGAAGGAGGAAGTCCAAAAGACACTCACACACTAAACACAGTGAGGTATGAGTGGAGAATCTTCTACATCAAAAACCCTTCTTGGAGATGTGGAAGCTATTGCAATGTCCTTTGATGTCACATGTGCTACATTTATTCCTTGAAGCACCCATCAACTCCATCTTTCACATAGAATGCTTTTGTTTGACAAAATTCTCATATGCATATAGAGTGTCCCATAGTTGGAACTTGCATTAGGAAATCTTTCTTTGTTTCACCCAAGCACTCACCTTGCATGATAGGTACTTCAAGTGGAATTGCTTAATTCCAATAAGAGCGTATACCAAAGTCACTTTTTTCCCATAGGGTTTTTTCTCTTTGATCATCTAGGTTTTAGACCCTAATCCATAGAGATCTGTCACCATCCTCTTGTATATATTTCTTCTAGATCAACAATAAGGAAATGGATACCCATATAAATCAACAACTCATCAACAACAACTTGGAGATACAATTGCAGATTCAACATACTTATCAAGAGCAAATATTACATTCAAGGAAAACAACCAAGCTTCATTAAACACAGGCAAAACATAGAATGGCATACAAAGACAACGGACAAACAATGACAACTTCAAAACAAAGCTCTCAACAACAAGCATAAGGAGCTCAATAGTAGTGAAGTCGGTGTAGTATTGCAAGATACCAAGAGCAAGCCCATCAATGATCCAAAGAAGCTTAGTTCCCACAACTAAAGGCACATCAAAATAAATCTTCCCAAAAGAACAATGCACAACAAGGTGCAAAATTGCCTTGTCAATTGAACTCCAACACATGCATTAAACAGACCACATGATATATGATGCACTCAAGGAAGGAAGGAGCGTCGTCAACAACAAAGCATACAACACTAACAACTGGCCTTGAAGACAAAACTAAAGATTCCAAAACATGCATTGTGTTCCTCTCTCTTTGAATTTTCATTCAAGCATTGCCAGTTTTGTTGAGGTTTGGAATTACACATTAGTGAGCCTAATCTTCTATTTTGAGTGCTTAAATCATTATTTTTTAATGTTTTGACCATAGGAGTGTCTTACTAAAAGATAGGGCGACCTATTTGGATAATTTTATTGCAATATTTAGGACATTATTTTATGATGGATTGTGGTTTTGATACCTTGTTGGATTGTGATCAGACTTGGTAGGGTAGTGTCCCTAGATGTATTAGACCTCTTCCTAAAGTTTCATTGCATTTGGAGCCCGTTCCAGTGCCAAAATGGTGTCATGACCTAGAGCGGTGAGAGAAGGACAAAGGCATATTTTCCAATCATTGAGTGGTGGTTTTCTTGTTGAGTTGTTGTGTTAGCTTGATAGGTTCACTTCTTGAGGATTGACAACCTTAAAGAGTCTTCGTGCCCTATTCGAGTCACTTACGTGAGTATTGACATTATGATGGACTGACCAAACAGGTCCCCATGTGGATGGCCATATGGCCAAACACCACATTTTTACTCTGTTATTTTTTTGAGAAAGTATAACTACTGTGTGTGTAATTCCTAATTCCAGAGTAGCAGGTCAATTGCCTGAGTTATAACTCTTGCATGATATGTGTAAAGGACCATGTGAGCTGGCTGTAGAAGGAGAGGAAAGTCCCAACATGCAAGAACTACTCCTTAGAAGGCCCACTAATGGGAATTGCTACAGCGATAGTAATTTGATAGTAATTACAGTAGTTACCATAGTAACTTTGTGAGCCTATAATAGGACCCACTACAATGTCTCCAGGACTTTTGGGCTTTTTCGTCTCTTGGCTTATGGGCTCTTGCTTCTAGACTTTTAGCTTCATAAGATTTTGGCTTTCAACTCTGTTATCACTTACTCCTGTAATCAATCATCAGACTTCATCTGAGCTCAAGCATGTTGTACACTGAACTGATTATCTTGGTACTACTAATTTGAATCTATGATACTATTCCCAGTCCTCCAATTTGTGTCTTCCATTTCAATACCTTGTTCCAATTCAGTTCTTTATTTCAGTCCAATACTTATTTCAAGTCCTCACTAACTGAACCACCTAGATAATTAGTAGCTCTAAACTCTAACACCGGAATAGCTGTCTGAAGAGACCAGCTCTCATTCTAATTTTGCAATCACGGTGGCTAGAGATGATTTCTCTTAGACCAACGAGCTCTGTCTCCCAGTTAGAATTATTAGCTACAAACATGCCACTTAGAGTCAGTTGTGGTAAAAAATCATCAACCCGTTTTTGCACTGATCCCACACGAGTCAACCCTATTCCAAAAGTGCGAGAAAGAGAGGGACCCCGAGAGTGAGATTGAGGTTTAGGAGGAGTAGAGTAATTTTGAAGAGGCCAGAGACTCTTAGCATTCCAGTCACTCAAGGAGGAGGAGGGTTGAGAGTGAGGAACGCAAAACCAAGACTCAAGGTTCTCGATCCACACAGAAGACAACTGAGGCCAAGGGTAGCAAAGGGAGCCATCATAGTAGAATCAAAAAGGCCAAGGTAGAGACTAAGATTGAAATTGAAAAGGAAATTCATTGGGATGCTGACATTGATCATTATAGGAAGTCATCCAGACACAGTCAGGCTACCAAGACTAGAGGAACCAGAGATGATATAGACATGCATGATTACACTGCTTCGTTAAAGATCTCTTTTCCAGTGTTCAAAGGTTGGAAAAAAGACGATCCTGATGTCCACATTCAAGCCTTTGCGCAATATATTGACTTAAAGCATATTGATGAAGATGACTGGGGAGAGTATTTTCCTCAAACACTAAAGGATGCGGCAGGAAAATGGTATTACCACTATCCAGATTGCCAGCTCAAGTCTTACAATAAACTGATCAAGGCTTTCAGGCTTGATTACTTAGACACAGAGGCGATGAAGACATTCCCTGTGAGCCGGACAAGATCAGGCAAGAAAAATTGTCAGTAAGAAGCTATGTGAAAAAGATCAAAGAGTTGACTAGACAGTTGCAAGAACCACCTTCAAAGAAAAGACTGCGTGCATGGTTTCTAAATGGCTTTTGCAGCAAGAAGCTGAGAGAGCAATAGGTGCCTACATCCATGAAGAAGTTTAATGACTTGGTGATTTTTATGGTTCATGGATGGTGGCCGTGCCTCTTAAGCGTGGGGAAAAAGGCGTTGTTTATGGATTCTAAATATGTCAATGAGATTTTATCTTTATGTTAGGAAACAGCTTCATTAGAATCCTAGAGTTATTGATCTGGCTTGTGGCGTATGACCCTTATAACCACGTAAACGATGGATAGAGGACTTCCTCTCTTCTGTTGCTTATATCTCTACTTTGTGGAAAGAGAGTAGGGTGTCGTTAATGAAAAAGGAGAATAAAGGAAGCCCATCTATCAAGTCGCCCCAATCTTCTCGGGGTTGGGGACCTCACACACCTGGTCGGACACATAGCCGAATACCACATTTGAAATCTATTATTTTTTTGAGCTAGTGTAGTGATACTCTGTGTAAATCATGATTCCAGAGTAGCTGATTGATTTGTGTAAAGGTCAATAGCTTTAATGTGAAAGGGGAGAGGCTTATCTTGAGAAGAAGAAAGAGCTCTGATGTACATACACTCAAGCTACAAAGATGCTCCAACTTGTAATCAACTTTTCTAACGATTGGTTAATCTTTTTTTGGTTTCGAAACTTGCATTGTGTTCCTCTTTCCTTGCTTTTTCATTCAAGTGTAATCATTGTCAGTTTTGTTGAGGTTCGACTGATTTGTTATAGATTTAGGACCTTTTCCATGATGGATTGTGATCTTGTTACCTTGTCAGATTGCGACCAGAGTTGGTAGGATAGTGCCCCTAGGTGTCCTACACCTCCTCCTAAAGTTCCGTTGCATTTTGAGTCTGTTCGAGTGCCAAAATGGCATGATGACCTAGAGCGATCAGAAAGGACATGCAAATTTCCCTTATCATTGAGTGATTAATTTTCCTGTCGAGTTGTCGTGTTAGCTTGTTAGGTTCACTTCTTGAGATTGACAACCTCAAAGAGCCTCCGTGTCCCATCTGAGTCACTTCCCTAAGTATTGAAATTATGTTAGTGCCCGATAGCTATGCTACAGATGTCCATCACAGCGACCCGCTAACATTGGCACTATTGCGGGGGATATGATCCGTAGATAGTGAGTGACCTAGTGCATATTTAGAGCGTTCTTTTTTGAAGATTTTTCTTCCATTCCATTTGCACTTAAGCAGTGAAGCAGCTAGACACGAGGTTTAGTGCTTGGCAGAGTCTAGTTATCGAGGACTTGCTAGATCTATTCTTAAGAGGTAAAAAGGTTGTGGGTGACCTAGCCAAAAGCGTTTCATTCTTCATTTTTTTCTATGATTTTAGAGTGATGTTCCGTTTTCTGTTGCGACTTTATTTTTCAGCGTTCTGTTTGTTTTTATTTCATGTTTTATTTCAATACTTAGGAGTAGGGTAAGTAGAAACTACCACCATCAAATTTGGGCTAAAAGATTGAGGGAAAAAAAAGGTGAAAATCATATTTTGGCCGAAATGACGATAACTCTGAAATTTTGAAAATTTGATGGTAGAGAGTTGAAAAGTGATCCAGTTTCAAAAATTTGTGGATCAAGGGCATCAACATACTCTCTAGAAGCAATTTGAAAAGTTTGGCCATATTCTGTGGAGGAACATGGATCGCGATCCATATACCCCAGAGACCATTTTGGCAGAAAAGAACAATGAGACTGCGCATTAGTGGGAAACTTCTCTGATCAAGTTTGCTTGAAAGAAAAACTCAAAAATCACATCAAAATTGGATGAGAGAGTAAAAACAGGAAAACTAGCATATCATACACAAAATTTGGGGTTTGTCAACTTTTTGGGATCCAAATTAAAAAAGGGGGTGAGATTTGGCTACTATAGGAAATAGAGAACTAGCAGAACAAAATTCATGAAAAATGCTTTCAAATATGGATTGCGATCCATGTACCTTTTGACATTTGGGGTTGATATTTGACAAGCACATCCCTGATAACTAGTGGAACAATTTCCCAAAAGACACAATGCCAAAAAATTGAAAAAGTTGGTCAAAAGAGCCAAAAACAAAACATTCTCCAAACTGCCACAATAGACTGTAGAAGTCAGTTTTAGTTGGGCAAAATTGATCCAAATTAAAAAAAAATTGGACGATCAGGCTACCAAGATCATAAGCTAGCAGCACACAAACATCAAGTTCAAAAGTGATGGAACATGGATCGCGATCCATGCACCTCATGAGGAATTTTTGGACAGAAACTTTACCAGCTTGTAGCAGAGACCATAGTGAACAAAGGTCCCCAAAAGAGTTTTGTCAAAAAAGTTCAAAAAGTGGGTCAAAAGGGTCAAAAATAGTTCAAGTTTAAAACCCTAAAAATGACCTAGGGATTGACTTTTGCCTGACCTACACAAGTCCAAATCATACAAAAACCATATAGCAGGGATCAGTGTACCAAGGACAAGCTTTGTGCCAAGTTTTAGTGCGATATGACACAAGGGTACATGGATCGCGATCCATGTTTCTCTGTCACCCATAGACTGATTCCAAACTTGCACCATAGCTAGAGGACATCACAAGGAATCTAGTGGTCTTTTCAAAAGTGAAGTTGGATATCAAAAACCAAGCCAAAATCCTAGAACAGCCAAGTATTCTGACCAGGTGCTAGAATTGACCTAATCCTCAATCCAGAGGTCCATTTTAAAAAAATTGTGATGCTATAAGACCTACTAATCATGCTAATTTTGATGGTACCAAGAAAAATAAATTTGGCCTCCAAACATGGATCACGATCTATGTACCCATAGTAATAGCTTGACCTAAAAGTTTCCAGATCAATAGTGCATACACAAGGAAACATATCCCCAAGCCTAGTTGTGAAAACATTTGAGAAAATTTGGGTCAAAAGGGGGAAAAATAGGTGACAAATTGAAAACCGTAGTGTAGACATATTGTTGGACATTAGACTTGTCAAAACAAGTCCAAATCTGAAAGGATTTGAGATTTAGCTTGTCAACATAGTTAGGAACTATCTCCTAAGAGATCAAGTCCACATGTGGTTGAACATGGATCACGATCCATGTACCTCAACCTAAAAATTTGATGAAAATTGGTACAGAGCCTGCATACGACCTTGTTTATATATTGTCAAAATTTGGAGATTTTTTTTGACAAGGGAACATGTATCGCGATCCATGTACCTCAGCATAGTGGGAGAATCTGAGTTGATGATCTTGTAAACATTCTTGAGTACATCTCAAATCTCAAGTTTGAGCCAAAAATACCATCTGGAGACCAAGATACAGGCCAAAGTTCCCGTGTTCTTGTCTTGAGACGGTATTGAGTGCTATTTTAAGTGTAGCTCACTAAAATTGCTCTAACTTTTGATAGACAACTCCAAATTGAGTCAGGTATAGCTAGGAAGAAACTTGTGGGTAATAGGACACATCTAGACCTAATTCCAAACTTTAAGGGTACCCCAAGACCAATTTCTAGAGACCAAAGTCAAAAATTCTTGAGTTTTGAGAGACCTGATCAAGGGCAAAAAAGGGAAAAGTTACACTAAGCCAAAGAGGACTTCTTAGAGATTATCTTGAGTTTTGAGTGAACTTTAACCATGACAAATCATCCACCACCAAGGTTTTCTACTCCACTCAGAGACATGAAAAATGCAAGAAATGTTGCAATGCCTTTGAGAGTGAGATTCATTGAAGAATATCTAAAGGAGACTCATCATTTGATCAACAAACCAAACGTGAGATTCATCAAAACCAACAAAGCCATGAGAGTCCTCATGGATTATGATCATGAGAGATTGTACAGGTTCACAAATGGAGATCCATATATATTCTACAACTGTGGGGAACCTAATGCTAGGGAGTTGACCACCCACAAGAACCTCTATTCATTCACATATACAGATGCTCACAGACTGCAAGTTTTGATGGTAGATAAGTATGGATGTGAGTACATACTTGTAGATCCAATCAACTTAGAACAATACACATATAAGGGTACTCCAATCTCTACTGACTTCCAACCAAAAACAATGCCAGAGCACATGTCACAGAGGATTCCATCGGGATTTTCTCCAAGAGAGAAGAGGAGAGAACAAGAGGCATCTTTCCAAGAGACCACGAATTGATTAGAGTACTGACTGGAACAAAACAATTAAGACCATATCAAGTGGCCCAATGTGTCAAGACAAAGTACAATGGGTCAAGGGATCCATATGCTCATGTCTCCCTCTTTAAACAAGTGTTGAGAGATGAACAAATTGTAGATTTCCATACTTAGTATGAGGGATTTGGGTTGACATTGGAAGGAACAACCTTGATTTGGTTCCTGTTGGGAATTGGATCATGCTAGCTAGGGTGGATGAAAGGGAAACATATTGCAAGCGTGTGTGTAAGCAAGATTATCACTCAAGGGAATTAGGTTCCAAGATAGAATTAGCTTGGACTCATAAACACAATCTTGAGTATTGACTTAGCTTAGCACAGGCTCACCATAGACAAGCATGTTGTGAAAAATAGAGTTGTGTTTATTCATTCATGAAATGAGCTTTAAGTAGCTCTACAGCCTTGCTCCATAACATGTGGGATAATTCCACTCTTCTCTCCTTGAATCACATATTAGGACAAATCTCACACTTTACAATCCTCCCTTTGAGGTTTGGACTATGAAAAAATAATGAAGATGCATGATCCGCATAGGATGATTAGCTGGTATCCACACAGGATGGTAAAATCCAACAGGCTGACAAAATCCACACAGGATGATAATATCCACACAGGAAAATAAAAGTCTTCCCCTACAAGTAGAGAGGCTGCATCTTCAAATTACGTCTTCATAAAAGACAAGGTTGGTCTCTCCTTTGTCTTCTTCATCTTCTACCATGTGAGCTGATCCTTTGTTAGGTCTTTTGTCTTTGTTGCTTCTGTTGTTGCTTCTACTACTACTGCTTTCTCCACTGCTACTGCCTCCATTTGAGTAGCATCAAGAAGGTGGGTGTCTCTTCTTACCACATTTGTTGCAAGGATTGTTTGTGTAGCAGTCTTTTGCTACATGTCCCATTCTTCCACATTCATAACACTTTCTTTTGGTTGATGATGTCGATGGCGAATATCTTCCCCTTGAGGATGTTGTGACAAAGGCCCCTCCTGATGGATTTAATGAACCTCTTTGCTCTCTTTCTTCTGCTTGGATTGAGTTGATGACATCTTGAAAAGGTAGAGCCGGTTCTTTTTCTTCAAGAATTGTGACTAAGTGGTCATAAGAAGGTGGAAGTGCACTTAATAGTATGGCCACTTTGTTGTCTTCTGGTACATTGACCTGGATGTAAGTGAGATGCGTGACAATGCTCTTAAGCCTATTCACTAGGCTAGCAATGTCCTCCCCTTCAATCATGGTGATCTTGTAAATTTGTCTTTTGAGACTAACTTTACTTCTTTTGGCCCTGGCTCCAAAATTTCTTTCTAAAGCATGCCAAGCATCATGTGCATGCGTGCATTCGTCTATGAAATGCATATAATTGTCATGCAAGGAGGTGATGATGATTCCTAACTATTGTTTGTCTTTGGCCAAATTCTGTGCACTTGCTATGAGTGTAGATGCCCTAATGTGCACTCCATCGGGTTCAACTTGTTGCTCTAAGGCAGTGCTGATGACAAACCACAATTTTTTTTTCATAAGGTAACCTCTTAACTTTGTTTTCCAGGTGTGAAACCCTTCGCCGTTGAATTTTTCTATTCCCTTGTCCCCCATTTGTGTTAATAGAGGGGTCTTAGCTTAGGAGACTCTCCTAACCAGTGTCTACCTCTTTACACGGTGCACAAGAATTTGAAAAAAATTATTTGAAGTTGTGCTCGGCTGGGTTCATTTCATTGCAATTTAACAGAGAGAGGGAGAGAGAGAAATCCCTTTGTGAAGCTCCTCTTCATCGGAGTGAAGCTCCTCTTCACAAGGAAAAACAAATGTATTCTTTAATTGCTTGGAAGTCCCGTCTTGAAGCTCCATGAAGTTTGATAGTTTTCTTAAACCGCCTTTGAATGCTTTGGAAACCCTTTTGAATCCCTCTTGAAGGGAGGTAGGGTAGGTTCAATACAACTTCGATGATTTGGCTTTAAAAAATGATGCCAAGCATCTCCTTTTCTGCTACAGGTGGGAAAGGGCTCTAAAGGAGGACCTTTTGCACGGGGTGGTCACCTAATAAAAATGTAACCTATCACGTGAGTTCAACAGAAGGGTATTTAAAGTTCTTGAAACTTACAGAAATATATATTTAGAAGGGCATTATTTTTTCAAATTTGGAAAAAACTTATAGATTTTAAAAGAAAAGGGTACATTATATTCCTAACAAACTTCAGAGATAAGGGGTTTTACAAACATGTCTTGAACGCACGTGATATGGTAGTTTTACACATAGTGAACCCCCCGAGACCTTTTGAAAGGCCTTATAGAAACCTCCCCTTGTGGTGCTCGGGGCCGTGTGAGCCAGTGCTTGTGCCAACGGGTTGTCTAGACGGGCATGGTCAGGTTTTGGCAACACAGGCAAGGCCGGCAGGGTCGGATAGTTGGGGCAGGCGCGGGCAGCAGGGCAGCTTGTCAAGCAGGCGTGGGAGGTAGCGGACGATTTCATGTGCGTGCAGCCATTTGCCAACGGGTGTGCAGGAAACAAGGGCCGTCGGACGTTAATTTCGACTTGCAGTCAGTCGGTGGCGGATCTGAAATCTCACCTCAATTCAGTTTACCGCAAGGCTGAGGTTCCCCACCAGTGGGCGCCGTTGCCTTTTGTGGTATGACCCCTCAAAGAAAGATGGTCAACTCCTACAAATAGGAGGTTCACACGGTTTTGTTGGCTGATTTGCCTTCCCAAGACAAAAAAGGAGAAAAAATTCCTCTTTGGCATTAAATTCACCACACCACACACATTAAACAAGACTTCTAAAAATTGTTCTGCAGAAAATCTAGAGAGTGGAAGTGTGTAAGAGAAAAATCAATCAAGCTCTAGAATGAGTAAATGAGGGCAATTTGATCATGGATCGGCTTGATGGAAAGCACTTGAATGGGGCTACGTACACACACCAAATTGAAAATGCCAATTTGCTAAATAATGAGCAGCTATTGAATGCAAGATGCAAGTTCTTGATGGAAAATTAATGCATTCTAATGCTAATTAGGCTTCCAATTGGCCAGTGAGTAGTGACCCAAGAGTCTTTAACACAAGAACATGCTCATGCTAGACAATGTAATACTAATTAGGCATGAGATATGCAATAGAAGAGCATACCTAATGGATCTAGCTAATGATTACTACTGAATGCTAATCGTACAAACATGCAAGTGCATAATAGCAAACCTAGTTAGCATAACCGTGGCTCTGATACTAATTGTTGGGAATTGGATCATGCTAGCTAGGGTGGATGAAAGGGAAACGTAGTGCAAGCATGTGTGTAAGCAAGATTATCACTCAAGTGAATTAGGTTCCAATATAGAATTAGCTTGGACTCATAAACACAATCTTGAGTATTGACTTAGCTTAGCACATGCTCACCATAGACAAGCATGTAGTGCAAAATAGAGTTGTGGTTTATTCATTCATGAAATGAGCTTTAAGTAGCCCTACAGCCTTGATCCACAGCATGTGGGATAATTCCATTCTTCTCTGCTTGACTCACACTTTAGGACAAAGCTCACACTTTACGGCTCCACCAACTAAATAAAGATGATTTTCCTAACATAGCACAAGTCTTGCAATAATTCGCAGAGGAGTTCTCAAAAAGGGAATCAAACACGACACAGTTTCTCAGATCTACACTTCAAATAGAAAAAGAACAAGAGAGCGAAGAAAGCTCTCCTTTGCTTCAAACAATACATAGAGAGATTTCATGTGAGAGGGTTACCACGAGATGAGAGATTATCAGCTCTCTTCATAGAGGGATTGAGAAATGAAACTCTTAAAAAGGACCTACATTTGAAAGGATGCACGACATTTGAGCAAGTCACTAGAGAAGCTCTATATCTGGTTGACAATTCCAAGACCTATGGAGAGGTGACGTACGATGTAGAAAGCGTGACTAGTAGTGCCTCTTCTCCATAGAGTGAATTTTCAATAAAGCAAGATGTTCAAACTCCTACGACGCAGAGCTTTGACCAAGTGGTCGAAGAGGTGATTAGAAGGATAATTGAAGTCTACATACAAAACCTGAATGTACGACAACCTCAATTTAGGAGATGTAATACTTGTGGAGGAAATCACTCCACTCCATGGTGTAGCACTCAACCAAAGCCACAACAAATACTAGGGCAACAACCACCTCTTTTGAATGATGGTAGATTAGTAGTCAACTACACTCAGCCAATGCATGTGTCCCAACCCATGAAAAACCAGTACTCCATGGATGCAAATACCCTCATGTTCATAGCCAATCATGAGTATGGTTCAAAGAACATTTTCAGCAGACAAGAACAACCAACAACTAGATCACCAACTATGCAATAAGATCTAGAAAGGAAAACAAGGGGCAAAGGGAAAGCTAAAATGGATGAAGAGGAGACTAAGAAGAGGCCACATCCTACAACACCAATAGAGGAGCCTATTCAGAAAGCAAGGGTAGAAAGTGAAGACGCCTCTTTTGAACTTGAAAGATGACTCAAATGAAATTTTGAAATGAAATGGAAACCCTCACCCAAGAAATTCAAAGTTTGAACAAAAAATCCCATGTACAATTTGCATGGTGATCCTATGGCAGGATTGAAATATCTCTATCAAAGAGAGGAGAGACAAAGAAATAGGCAATGGCACAAGAAGAAGAGTCAACACCACCCAAAGACGAATTGCATGCACAGGAACAAGTGCATAGTGACGAAGTTCCACACTCAACTCCTCCAAGTGAGCAATCCCAATAAGACGCAAGTGCCCCAAATGTAGAAAATTTAAAAGAACAGGTGGAATTTCTCGAGAAACCTACAAAGAACAAGCCGACAAGCCAAATAAAGAACTCCTGACAGAAGCTCAAGATACACAATTGAAAAAAAGAGATTTATGCTCACAATCAGTAGCTTCACAACTTGTATCAACGACTTGAGTACTAAAATGAAAGGCTCGACTTGGCAAAGTCTTTTCATGAGCATTCAAAGAAGCCATGGAAATTAAAAAAATCAATTGGACGCACTAACCGCAAAGTCCAAAGCGGAATTGGAAGTCAAAAGAGCAAAGAACCAGCAATAAGAGCAGCAGAGGTTTATAAGCTACTCAGCAGTCAAGTAGAGGAACAAAAATACCATGCAATTCATGTCCACTGCAGATAAAGAGCTTTGCTTAAAGTATCAACAAGGCTTGGAACATCATGCAAAGCGGACTGAAGCCAAAAAGCCCGAACACTACTTAGCACCCTAAGGAGCTATGTTGCGGACGATATAGTCAAGGAGGGGAGGAATGTTAGCTACTCAGCTAACAAAAGGACATCATTCTTATTTTTACCCTCATTGATTGTATCACAAATTGGTGTATTAATGAGAAATCTTGTAAAAGTCCAAAGCCATTGTATTATCATTGACTGTCAAAGAGTGTCAAGGGGACGAGTGTAAGATCCCCAATTTCTGGGTCTCTTCTAAAAATAAGAAAAATAACTTTCAATATCCATTTTGCCAAATTTTGACTTAAGATGCTTGATTGACAGTATTGGAAGATTCTAAAGTAAAAAAAAGGACGTTTCCATGTTTCAGTAGGTTAAACAGACGTTTGGTTCAATTTTCAAAAAATCCGCTATTTTTAGCTTTTCATGCTTTTAGGTGCTTTTTTGCAAAAGGCAAGGTCAGATCCTTAATCTACGTGTCCTAGGGAAGCTATGGTTCAATTTTGTAAAATCTACTTTTGAAGTGCTTTTCACTCTATTTTTAGCTTTTCATGATTTTTAGTGAAAAGCGAGTCCGCTTTCTTATTCCAGTTGGACGAGGGGAACTCGTGGTTCAATTTTATATTTTTTTTTCTTTTTACGCTATCATTTTTGAAAAGCAATGTGTTTTTTATTATGACCTAAACATAAAAATATTGATTTTAGTCTCCATCGAATTTAAAATTGATCACCCGGACCAAAAACAAGACCAAACGGGATGTTTATGAGAATTATTTTTATAAAAAGACGTACCGTAAATACACCGGGCAGTACGAAGAAGTCATAATTATGTCGAGACATTACGGTGCGGCATAGCCTAGCTACGGTTTCCATTAGTTGGCCGGATACTATTGAGATGGCGAATTTTGATGTAAAACTTGAATGGTAAGTGGGAGAGTTGACCACCAAAAGTTGTGCCATGTTTTTAGAAAAGACTAGAGTCTTTTCCCAAAAGTGAGAGGCTAATTCAAGCTGAGAAGCAGAACCTATAAATTGGCATAGAGTGCTCAGTTTTCAGTGCCGTCTGTTGTGTCTACTACCGCAAGGCTATACGTATCTATTATACGGAGTGGTGCAAGCTCTTCATCACCATCTCCATAAGATCTTGTCTCTTGAGAAGAAGAAGAAGAAGAAGGACACACTCTCTCTCTACTTTCTTACTATCTTCTCTCTCGTTTCACGGTGTACGCGCTCTTCGGAAGCTTTTGCGGTGAATACCTCTACGTAGCTCTCATCAGCGTTGTCTTGCGGCAAAGCAAGAAGCCTTTTGACAGCCCCTAATCAATTTTAAATCACGGTGAGAAGATCTAAACTCCATTGCCATCATCTCTCTCTCTCTCTCTCTCTCTCTCTCTCTCTCTCTCTCTCTCTCTCTCTCTCTCTCTCTCTCATCTTTCTGAGTAGTCACCCTCTCGGTGATTTTTTCGCATACGAGTGTATGTATGGATTAATCGAGTACGTATGAAGTTTCCCCATTATTATTCATCATTTTTAACACGTTGATTTATGTACGTGATGCGTTTATGATCACGTACATGCATAAAAAGAGCTTTTCGTTTCACGTCATAGAGACGGTAGGAACACTGTTTTGGTCATAAATCACAAACCGCTATGAATCAGTCCGAACCCTTCAAACCAAAGATAAAACATCATTTATAACATTTTCTCTCTTTGGTGTCATATGAAAAACACGCAAGAGCTAAGAGATATGGTCAAAAAACAGCTTGTTGCCCACTGCCCAACCAATTTGTTTGTACTCCAGGCTCCTTGGAGAACCACTACATAGATTCACCGGATGGGCAAACCCACTTAACCAATTGAAAATCTTGATGAAACTTGATGATGAATGAATTTAGGTCTCCGTTATCACCTCATAAATGCGAGTTATTAATCGTTCTATAACCGGTTTTATCTACTCGTGTAGGGGTGCTACCAAGGGGGGGTACCATATGATGTGTGTTAACCAAGATATTTTTATATGTTTTATGGTTTGTTTTGGTGAGTTGATTCCAACTATTAGATGGCCATAAAGTGATGTGAGAGTATATGGTTAAACATCCCGAATCGCATAGGTAGATATGATTAAAGTGGCTTTCTTTTGGGGTTACCGTTTGTTCTGTGAGTACCATATGGGCGAAGTGATGTGATAGAGTGATAGTATATATTATGGAGTTGATCTTGATGCATTGGTTTGAGGTCAAAAACTTTCAATTGCATGTTTTGTCTACTCCCGCAAATGCCAAAAAATCGTTTTTTGCATACGTGTGAAGTTATGGTTTATGGTTGACCTAAAGGCCGGAGCTGTTTTGGATCATGTTTATGGTGATGGAATGTTTTCATATGATGTATTGGGACTCATGGATTGATGTGGATGCCTCATGTGCATGGTTATGATTGCTTTCCACATTCCTAGGTCAAAACTAGCTCTATGTGCTAGGGAGGTGAAGTGCAGATGTGATGCATCAACTTTGCATGGTTGGATGTTTTCAAAGTTGGATTTTTATATCATGATAGGTTTCTGGTTAGACTTTTCTTATGCATGAAAGAATCACATATTAAGAGTCACATGTGTGTGGACTCTAATTGATTGTAAGAGATGTGTTAAACTCCAAGTGTGGGAGTTGGTTCAGTGAGATTATGATTTATCGTTAAGAGCTAAGATTCTCTCATGGATTATGGTTGTGATTTTTTGGGTGGAAGCCGGTGTGGCTCATGTTTTTTTTCTAGATATTGGTTATGCTACCAAAATGCTGGCAAAATTTTTGCAGCCATGCTATGTTCTAAAAGTGGTTATGCAAGATTGGTCGTGCCTCACCAAGTTGGGTGGAGTGCTCACCCATGTGATATGATTGGATTATGATTTATTGTTTTGGGATTGGATCAGGAAGTGATCTGGATGGTTTACGATAGACTTGTAAGGATAGAGACCCTGTACAGTCTAACTGCTTGGAAAAGATTGTTTGTGCATATGGAAAGTGCTATTGTGATTGAGCTCACGTGTTATGTTTCTCATGGCAGCGTTGCTACAAGACTAGGATCACCTTGATCACTTAGCCTTAGACTAAAGGGTCATTGACCTGGGGCTTTGCTGGATCGAGGGTGTTGCCTAGGTCTTCGTCTTTTTGTTGGGCTCATCTACATGGTTAGTGCATCGGAGGTTGAATGACCTACATGGCTAACGCGTCGAGGATTTTGCCTTAGCCTTGCCTAAACACCTAATGCTGGGCATCGAAGAGGCATGGCGCCTAAACTGGTATGCTTCGTGTTGATACCCTACCACCTACTGGTACTTGGGATCCTTTCAAAGCTCGGGTTCATGGAGGGAGGCGAAGCGCGGCCTCAGCCTATGTCTGGCTCAGGTAGGTTGGAGGTGTTCTGGCTTGCTCCTGACAAAGTGAAATTCTCTCTGTCCGTAATAGAGAGGAAGTGGATGGGTGGACAGGTTGATCCCTACACAGGGTCCAGTGCTCTGCTAGTTATTTTTTCATAAACTTTTTGATGTTATGGTATACCCAGATTTTATCATTGCATTAATACATGGTTGCATGTTTCATTTAGAGGGGACATTTAAATATTCTCCGTTGTCATTTTCTCATGTCTTTGTGCACTCTATTTGACTCTCCACTATATTCTCTCTCTCTCTGTTCCCGCAATGTGGTGTACACATATATTCACCCTCCACAATGTTATATTTTCTTGAGTACGCTTTCATTCATAACACCCATTCAAAGGTAGCACTAGTTGCTAGGTACCTCTGGATGCAGTCTGGCTCATGGCCTAAACTCCATGCTTGGTTGGGTGTTGAGAACTCCTCCCCTATGCAAATGCTTCCTTAACTCTGGTGTATATTGAAAATTGTATAAAAGTGTAAATTGCATGTTTTGTGCATAGACCCCCGGGGAGGGGTATCTCTCACCTGATATTAGAGCCAATGCTTAAGGTTATGGGGATAGCTTAAATCCTGATACTAGTTGGGTTAGTTATGTATCATGCATGCATTCATGCATACTGTTTGAGAAAAGATATTGTATTCATGATGCATCTATAAGTGACATTGGTTAATGGTACTTGTTTGACTTGTCTTCTTGAGTGGAAGTGTTTGGTTTGAGTTATGGTAAAGTGGTTGAAGTGTTCAAACAACGACTCTGTAATTTCTTTGAATGTTTGTTTTGTAGTAAAAAATGGCTCACAGAGTGACTTTTGAATGCTTTAGCTAGGGGAATGAGGTTTTGACCATAGTATTTAACAATATGGAGACATGGTTGTCTAGGGATGAACGGGAACTCTTTTACTTAGAAATCGAGACCAAAGTCTTTGGCATGCCAGGAAGCACAACTTGTTGGAAAAGTATTGACCGTAGTTACCTTACTCGTCACCAAGAACCTTTCCGTCAATTCTTCATCTATATTGATGACAATCAAAGAGATTGGTTTGCCAACATCAGACTACTTCAACTCAAAATATGGTTAGGCCTAGAATACATGTTCTACTACTTGGCAATGCGCTCCCAAATGTTAAGGATTGCCGAAGTTGCCAAGAAGTTTGAAGCTCTTGCAGTTGTCATAGAAAAAGAATAGCTAGAGGATAACCACAGACCACATTGTCATGTGGGAGGTCTGAGAGAATTATGAGATTTAAAAGAATATTTAGAGAATTGGCTCCAAGACACCCATAATATTGTAATGAAATCATAAAAATCAAATTTTGATGAATAAAAGAAGCGTAGACTCAGTTTTGGTTCACATGTGTACTAAGTTTTTTCTCTCCCGTCCCCAAAGAGTTGGTCTAACGGTAAGGCTTTGGACTCTCAACCTTTGGGTTGTGGGTTAAAAACCCGCATTGGGTCACACTCTAGAGGGACACCTTGTGCTCACCTGGTGTTCACGTTGCTAGGGCTCTTGCCCTTGGACACTCGAGTGCATCCTCCTCTTGGGGTGGGTCACCCGAGGAGGAGGTTTCTAGCTGGTTGCTACGAGTTCTCTCCGTCGTTCCCAGCATGTGGTGCATCAATTAGGTGGCCATGGTGATGCCTACGCATGGCTCTTGCCCGATGGTATGCGGCCCTTGCCCGACCATGTAACATGGATAATACTTGGAAGGGATAAGCACCTCCCTCTGTGGGCCCTATGGTGTGTCGAAAAAAAAAAGTTTTTTCTTTCCCTGTCTTGTTTTAAATGGATCTTCTTAATTGTCGAGATGAACTCTCGAGTGACTTTGCACAAAGAGTCTTTTTCAATTATGCGGTTGGATTCAGTCTCCATTGGGGAATTGAAGTGGTTCAAGTTTCAAAGGGGACTAGAGAATACCTTGTACCCAACACTTACGTAGCATGGGAGTTATATATTGAAGCTCAGCCTGAACATCATACACAAGTTCCTGATAGGTTTATGACCAACCCATAGCTTTGGGTGAAGGAAAAGATCCAAGAAGGCGATGTTAAAGTGCAAGGATATGCTCTTTACCTTAACCTATATTCTCTTTTGGACATACCAAGCCGTGAACTCATACTTAGTAAGAAGCCCATATGCTAAACCAAAGATATGGACTTTGTGAGGAAGTCATAATCAGAGTATGAAAGAAGTCAAATGGCGGAAACTAATTCTATTATGTACCCCAACATTGGTTCAATAGAGTCTATGGACCTATTCTCAAATACAACCCTCACAATGTCACCGTTATCTTTGATGACTACAAGAAACTAAGGTGCATTGGTGACTTTACCCAAGCACAACCAATGGCAGTGAACTGGAGTAGATACTTCTACAAAAATGATATAAATGAACGACATGCTCATGTAAACTGCTTTAATGGATTATCACCCGAGGATGTATCACGGGGGGGAGAATGGTACGAGAAGAGAGACGTGACTTTTAGTGTACAAGTTGAGCTTCTGAACTTTGACACCCGAGATGTGAACAAATATAGGGGTAGGACCTCAATTTTAGGAACCAAGAATTGGTTCATTGGACCTTTTCATATTTATGTATCTCCCCAAAAACACTATGTACCTTTTTGGTCTTCTGCGGTTATAAAAATTTGATTTTGATATAACACATTTTTTTGAGGATATAATATTTGAGTTTGAATCTTGGTTTTATCATTCTATCTAAATTTAGTGATGGGGTGTGTGTGTAGATGATTAACATCTTACCTCGAGGGATATGGGCGGATATACTCTCCCGCTTGTTTGGTTCAAGTCCTCGTTCAATTGCCCGTGGGAAACTCTCCTTATAGCATGAAGAGGAAAGTCCAGTCTAAGTAGAGCTTTGCATGGTTAAAGTCTATATATTGTAAGGTGTTTACAAAAGAAATATACAAACAATAGTGTGTGTTTTTTGATTGGTGTCGAATCATCTCTCTCTCTCTCTCTTAGTCATCATCTCTGCACGCTACTCCACAGCCACCATGGCTCCTCGATGGCACCCACCATAGCTACAACCTTAACATCTGGTATCAGAGCTTGGTGCTCCTGCTGCTGGCAAGGTAAGGCTCTTGGCGCTGGCTTCTCAAGACGCTCAATGGTGGTGCTTCTTAAGATGCTCACTTCCTCGCAAAACCCAAGGAAGGTGGCACGCTGTGGCAGTTTTGTGGCTGTTGTTCCTAGGAGGGCAAAGAGACGGAGGTAGACAGGTGCTCCAGAAAGCATATCAAAATTCCACCTTCTTGCTATGGTAGGCATTGAGAAGCTCTAGTCGCTAGGTGGAGGTGGGTTGGCATATTGCCTATCAAAACGTTGCTAGTCAAAAGTTGAAGGTGCAAGCTCTTCATAGCATATCAAAACGTAGGAATTCCTTGGCAGTTGAAGAAGACGTTGATAGTGAAGTACATAGCATCTCAAAATGCTACCTTTGCTGCACAGAAGAGCATCTCAAAAGGGTACCTAAATCTGCACCTACAAACACTGCTTGGCAAAGTTGGGCAATTGTTCACACAACATAGCTTTTCAAAAAGCATTGTAAGGTAGTTTTGTTCAGCTTGGCAATTTCAAGGCTTTCTAAAATGATGTTTGTATAAGATGAAGATCTGCTTTGAGATTGCGGTACAAGATTTTACAAACTATTTTTGTCAGTTTAGTGTCATAGATTTGTCCTCTTTTGTCTATTATCAAAACCATCATACAATTTTCATTCAAAGCCTTATTTTAGCCTATAAATTGTCAACTATTGCCATGATTAAAACATTGTACGAGTTAGACACTGCACACATGCAAAGTGTTAAGACCATTTGCTCTTAGCCTATTTTTTGTTGCACTTCTCGTGAGGTTACTGGGTACACCTTAAACCCAAGGCTTGGCAGTGAACCAAAAACTCCACTCATTGGTAGCTAATTTTTTGACCTACACCCTATCTGCTCAAGGGGGGTTTTTATCAAAGCACCAAGTTATGGATACACCAAAACTCCTTGGTTGTGAGAGAACCTAAAACTCATGGTTGACGAGTACACCAAAAACTTGAGGTAATCATGAGAGGGTCTGTCTAGTTCGGGCTTGAGGGGGGATTGTTGGGTTCAAGCCCTTGTTCAATTTCCTGTGGGAAACTCCCCTTATAGCATGCAGAGGAAAGCCCAGTCTAAGTAGAGATCTGTATGGTTAAAGGCTATACATTGTAAGGTGTTTAGAAAAGAAATATAAAAACAATAGCGTGTGTTTTTTGATTGGTGTCAAATCATCTCTCTTTCTCTCGCTCATCATCTTTGCACACTGCTCCACAGCCACCATGGCTCCTTGGTGGCACCCACCATAGCTACAACCTTAACACCACCTTATGGTGGAGGAGCATTTCCAAACTGGAGTGAAAGTGTAAAGTCTTTCCACTACCACACATAACGGGGAAGAGAAGAAAAGGTTGATGTCTACAAATTTTATTGTACCTAATACCTTCCGATCTTGGTATCATTATGCTACAGGGAACCCCAAGTTTAGACCACCTCAGCATAAACCCTTGCCATCACATGAATAAAATCCAAGTTGGGAATGGATATTGTAGTCACTAATCAAATATTGTACATAGATGCTTATGAACTTACCCTAAGACCGACAAAGGAAACGTGGATGGCGAGAAGCATACTTCCTTTAGTAATAGCTACGGGATGCTTTGATATTGTTATGTTTAACGTATGGGGATGGCAATGCAAAAACAATGATTGACATTCCTTTAGCCCGGTACCTTGGAAGTTATTCTTTGACTTATTTGGGAAGTCACTAATCTACAATGCTTGCAACGTAAAAATTTTATATTGCCTACAATAGACCTCAGTGCCTTGCAGATTGTGCAAGTATACACCGCTCAATTTGATGGACACACTTTCCAAAATAATCTTACGACTTCGATGATTACTTTGGGTATAGGAAGGCAATTGTTCACACTGAAAATGGGAATACATGTGACAAAAAAATCTCTTACTCAAGAATGGTATGACTCACACTACAAGAGGTCCTTCAATGTAGCGACACTCGTAGTGCGATGCTCAGATGGGAAAAAGCTCGGTGTCGCTATATAACAAAGACTATAGATGTAAGGACATGGGTCCTACGAGCAAGGCCACAAACAAATCTCTTACTCAAGAATGGTATGACTCACACTACAAGAGGTCCTTCAATGTAGAAACACTCAGATGGGAAAAAGCCTAGCGTCGCTATATAACAAAGACTATAGATGTAAGGAAATGGGTCCTATGGCAAGGCCACAAGACGGCCGCACAGTGTGTACGCTAGGGGGAGGCTATAAGATTGCACGGTTGGGTGGAGACTAGCGCACGCATTACCACCGCCTTTTCACCGATATGCGAGCTATTTTTGGGAGGAGGCAAAAAGCGGGTTGCATGTGCGTGCAATGCTCTACTTCTCATCCACGTTCCACAGACAACGACGTTTTCGTTGTGTAATGAAAGAAGACAGACATGCTATCTTGTGCGCAACGCATGGACAGAAAACGACAATCGACCGCGGCCGCCCCATCCATAGCGGGCGATGTAAGGTGGGCGACCAAGGCAAACTCGACTGACAACTTGGCGGCATCGAGGCTCCGAAGGCTTTCATTGGCGTCATTGGCTGCGCACATAGGAAGGTCCACTTAACCCTTTCATGAAGGAGGGTTGAACCCACCCCATGAGGGTAAGAGGCCAACACTTTACTATCAAGCTATTGACCCTTGTTGTGTATAACAAAGAAAGATAGCTTACTTGTGTTGAAAGGAAAACTAGAAGGAAAGGGAAAGCTTCAAACTTCAAGGAAGTAGCTTCACCCTTCCTTTTCACTTCTTGGAGGAAGGCAAGTTTTCCTCCAAAAAGTCTATTTTCCTCAAGGAGGTAGCTTCAAAATGAACAAAAGCCTTCACAAAAACGACGGGTTTTTGTGAAGAATCATCAAAGGTGTTCTTACAACGAACGACAAGTGAAGCACTTAAACTCCCACAAGGAGAGGTTCGCATGCAACGCAAATCGTGGAGCATACAAAACACAAAGATTTTCATTTCTCAAGGTACAAGTTGTTTTTTTTTTCTCTCTTTGCATTAGTGTGTGTTTACCAAGGCCAATGAGGATATCCGACCTACACAAATTTTATTTTGAGCACGTAGATCAAAATCAGGGCACCATGGGTGCTGCTGATACTAATATATATGGTGATGATCTAAGAGATCATGGGCTTGTAGATATGGCTGTTTTCAAGACTTTGGAACATCACCAAAGTGTACTTAAAAGCAACCTCTTTGCACTCAATGCAAATGTTACCAATCTTACAGAGTTACTCGTGAAATTTATGAATTCACAAACGACTCAAGGAGCCACAAGTGGCACGGTTCAAGGGAACCAAGCTCGCACAACTCAAGGAGTCCAAGAGACAAGTCCTGCAGAAGATGCAGAAGGTAGCAACGCATTACTTAAGAATATCACCATTCCTGAGTTTCATGAGGAAGAGCGTGATCGCAACAAGGATGCAGTCAATACGTTCTTACAAAAATGGAGTGATATTCATAGATTGAGACACACCCCGAATATAAAGACGGTTGTGGAAACAAGTCTATCTCTTAAAGGCAATGCCTATAAGTGGTGAATGACATTTACAATAGATGCTCGTCCTCCGTCTTGGGCTGTGTTTCAAGCTTTTTTCTCCAAAAGAGTTTTTGGACTCCAATGAAGAAGATAAGAATTGGTTAGCATGGGATGCATGCCGCATGTCTGGTCTCTCTCTCACAAGAAAGGGAAATCATATTAAAACTAGAAGGTCTAGATGAATTCCAAAAGATACGGGGTTTTAATAGGGGTCTTGACAAAGACTATCGTCTTCATGTTAAGACCCAACATCCAAAAAATTTGGGAGAAGCCATCAATCATGCCCAAAGATATAATGATGACCAAGGGAGCAAAGGAAATGTTTCCTACTCTAAGAATACTTTTGCTAAGAGCAATGTGGCTAACAGTCAATGGTGAGGTAGATCTCCCACATGTTCCAAGAGGAATAAGAGACAATCTACCTCTCCACGCCCACAAGAGGCTAAGAAGCCTAAGCAATCACAAGATTCTCCACGTGGGTCTCTCACCACTGTTGATTTTGAGCGTGCAAAGAAACACAATTTGTGTTTTAGATGTCTTTCAGACCCAGAAATCAGATTTAATAGATGAAGTCTTTTTGTGTTATTGCTTGTCTCCAAGTCTTGTGAATTCTCACGAGAAAAGTGCGTTGAAGTCTAGTAATGCTATGCAAAGTGCAATGAATTCTACTGATAAACAAAGTGTTAACAAATTTAATGAGCAAAGTGCTCTGAATTTCAATTCTATAGAGCAATGCGCAACTGTTGTAAAACAAACATTACATGAATTACAAGATTCTCCATCCAAGCATAACTCTAGTTTACTTTCTCCTTTTGCATAGCAAAAGCTAACTCACTTACTCACGGAGTACAGTGATGTGTTCTCAAGTGATTTACCACCGAGTTTACCCCCCTACACATTGGTGCAACCAAAGTTGGTCCATGCTCAAAAGTGCTCTATGCCAAGAAAAGGTTGCAGGTAGGTGCAGTGCAAAAGGCTAGGGTAGGTACCAAGGTCTTGGGCAGCCAAAGGGAAGCGAGAATGTATGCTCAAGGCATCTTTTTAGGCTAAAATAGCTCCAAGGATGGTTTAATTGGGATAGTTGGTGAAGGTGCCCAAAATGCCAAGTCAATGCTTTGAAATGTAGAGTTCCATGTTCTTTAGAAGACGGTCTAGACGGCTCGTCAAACAGAGCCCTGAGGTGCAAGATACTGAGGTAAAAATTTAGAAGGTTTAGTAGATCCCCAACGAGCAGGGCCACTGGGGACACATGGCCCAGATAGATGTTAGTAGATAGATGCATGGAGCTCAAATTATGGGGCATGCTTGTCTTTTCGGATTGCCAAATAGAGCTCCGGATAGTAAGTTATGGCCATCAGAAGTTTTTACGGGGGCTAGTTATGGGCCAAGACGACCGCATGGAAAATTGGGCCATATAGCATTCTTTAGGCCTTGACAAAGTTCAAGCAGATAGAATAGATCATGTGGAGTCAATAGGAATTAACGGCTCATGATTCTGAGCCCTGAGCACCGAGTTACGGCATGATGACGCTTGGAGCATTTGGTGGCAGAAAGCATACATATGTTATTCTTTGTTTTTGATGACCTCGGTTTGCAGCCTCGGCAAAGTCCACATGTGGTGTGGTTTGGCAAGCTTGAACTCCGGATCGATGTCTTTTGGTAGCATTTTGTGGCTCAAAAATCAGTGCATGGAGCACCGACTGCATGGGAAGCATGCATGAAAGAGCTCTTGAGTTATTAATTGTAACAGCAAACTTGGGTGGCTGGACCTGGAAAAGGCAGGTTTGAAAGAGTATGGGCTTCAAAAGCTAAAGGAAATGGGGGGACAAAGAAGAGTGACCAAAGAGTACCAGCGATGTCGCTAATGCTTGGACTTGTTTAGAATGTTGAGGGAAAAAAAAGTTTGAAAAAAGGTGAGGCCTATAAAAGCCAATTTTCGTTCATTTTTGGGGGGTCTCTTATCTGCCGACTAGGTAGTTTTTTTGAGGAGGCCAAAAGAGGAGTTTTAGAGAGATTCTTCCCATGGAGGGTGGGTCCGTGCAATTGTATGTTGCGGTGAAGCGAGTAGTGCAGTGGAGAGCCAGCGAGGGGTCGCCCCCATCGGTTTTTCCTATAAAGCAATGCTTTGGATGGTGTTCTTTCAGCGAGTGAGCCTTGTTTTGGTGCTCATGCCCTTGTAAAGAGCTTTTCTGTGTTGGAATGAAGGCCACTATTGCCCACTCTTGCTGTCGTTTCCCCTTCCCCCTTCTCTTTCTCCTGCTTTTGAGTTTCCCCTCGGTGCCGGTAGTGTGGATGTGTCTGCCCCCCCCCCCCCCGGACGCACGGTGTTTTGTGCGAGAGAGCAAAATTGAGTGGCTGCGTGTGAGTGTAAGGGTAGAAACAGACCTGTGGTAGTAGGTGTGCATTGTGTGGTGGATTTGTGGAGTGTGTGAACAGTGGAAATTGGGCAGGTGGTGGTCTGCTAGTGTAATGTGTGTTTGCGAAGGTGTTTTCCGAGAGGACAGGGGTGCTGTGGATACCTTGAGCTATAGAGAGGCCCTTGTGTTTGTGTCGGGCATGTTCCACGATTCCCCCTCTCCAACGTGATGTGCAACATGGCATAGATGTCTTGCCAAGCACTAAACCAGTGAGTAAACCACCTTATTGTATGAGTGCTAAAGAAGCCACGGAGGTTGAGAGTCAGTTGGCTGACTACCTCACTTGTGGTTTCATTAGACCTAGCACGTTGCCTTGGGCATCACCAATTCTATTGGTAAAAAAGAAATATGGTACTATGCACATGTGTGTAGATTATCGCGGATTAAATGCGATAACCATCAAGAACAAGTATCCTCTACCTCAAGTGGATGAGTTGTTTGATCAACTCCACGGGGCAAGATATTATACAAAGATATATCTTCGTTCAAGATACCACCAGGGGCGTATCCTATTGCAAGATATCTCCAAAAATTTCTTTAGAACACGGTTCGGTCATTTTGAATTTTTGGTTATTCCTTTTGGCCTAACCAATGCTCCAGCTACATTTATGACACTCATGGATAGTGTGTTACTTCCCTATCTTGGAGAATTTGTTGTGGTTTTCCTTGATGACATTCTCATTTACGGTAAGACTGAAGATGAACACATAGAACACTTACGATTAGTGTTTGAACAGCTACAAGCTCACGTGTTGTATGCTAAGCAAAGCAAGTGCAATTTCTTTAAAATAGAGATACATTACCTCTGTCATGTGATCTCTTATTCTGGCATCAAGATGGACACTGGCAAGGTCGCTGCCATTCTTCGATGGCCACATCCCAACATGGTTGAGGAGCTTCAAATATTTTTAGGTATGGCTGGATTTTATCGATAGTATATCCGTGACTATGCCAAAATCAGTGTTCCTATGACATATCAACTTAAAGAAAAAGGTAAGACCTTTTCTTGGAAAGAAGCCCAAAAACACATTTTTGAACAGCTCAAGGTAGCTATAGACACTGCTTCCATCCTAGCAATCGTCTACCCACTTAAGCCGTTTGTGGTAGAGACTGATGCCAGTGATAAAGCCATTGGTGCGGTACTTCTCCAAGAGGGAAGACCTTTAGCCTTTGAAATTAAAACGTTAGATAGATCTCAACAGAATTATTTTGTTTATGAGCGAGAGCTCTATGCCATAATTCATGCTTTATGAAAGTGGCGACACTATTTATATGGTGCCGAGTTTGAAGTAGTTTTTGACCATGAGAGTATCAAATGGTTTACTACTCAAACAGACTTGAAGGGCCGTAAAGCTAGATGGACAGAAACCTTTCAAGATTATGATTGTAAGCTTTGATATTGCTAGGGGCGATATAATGTAGTAGCGGATGCACTAAGTCGGATGCCTCAGATTAATTCGTTTGCTTTTATGGAACTAAAGAGTAGATTTTTGCAGTCATTATGTGGCAAGTGTGCACACGATCAATCATATGCTAAAGTATGGAGTGCAGTTTTAAAAAGGGATTCCTCACACTCACATATCTCTGAACAGCCAAATCAACATGTCTCTGCAGGCACAAATAAAAACTCCAACACACAGCTCCACCCCTACTCGGGAAGAGCTTAAGCGATGGAAGATTTTTTTTATTGATGATGGCTACTTACTCCACAAAGGTAGAGTATGTGTGCCAAAGGACTCAAACACTAGGCGCCAAATCTTAATTGAGTGTCACGATAGTCCAAGTGCTGGTCATCCAGGTTTTCATAAGACATATGCCTTAGTTCGACGATAATTTTATTGGCCGGGCTTACATCATGATGGTCAAGAGTATGTACTAAACTGCTAACAATGCCAAGTTAATAAGGCAGAGCGCCTCAAGGTAGGTGGCCTTTTACATCCTTTAGAGATTACACAAGATAAGTGGGAGAGTATCTCTATGGATTTTGTAGTAGGACTACCTACTACAAATCGTGGCCATGATTCCATTTGGGTAATTGTAGATCGTCTCACAAAGATGGGTCAATTCATTCCCACTAAGACTACGGTTAAGACACCGAAATTAGCATGGCTATTTGTAGAGAATATATATAAACTCTACGGTCTTCCAGCTAGTATCATTAGTGAGATAGAGATCGAAAGTTTGATAATCACTTCTAGAGAGCTGTGTTCCAAAAGTTGGAAAGTAAACTTAATCTAAGTATGGCTGATCATCCAGAAATGGATGGTCAAATAGAAAGAGTTAATCAAGTGCTAGAGGATATGCTACGAGCGTACATTAGCAAGAAGCAAACCAATTGGGAAGACTACTTACCTATATTGGAATTTTCTTATAATAGTCAAGGCATGTGAGTCAGCCAGGATTTAGTCCATTTATGCTTTTATATGGATTTCAACCTAGATCACCCGTTACGATGGGGTTGGCTAAGGAGAAGATACAACAATCGAAGGATTTTCTCTAAGACCATTTTGACATGTGTCGAGTTGCTCGACAAAATGTTAAGCAAGCTCAAGATCGATATAAGAAGTACGCAGATGAGCATCATTGTCTTGCTATTTTTGAAGAAGGAGACAAGGTTTTCCTCAAAGTTCTGCATCATTCAGAAAGTCTGAAGACGGGAAAAGTTTCTAAACTTTCACCACGCTATTGTGGAGCATTTACCATTCTCAAACGTATAGGTCAAGTGGCCTATAAGTTAGCTCTCCTAGAGTACTCACGAGTTTATCCTGTTTTTCATGTTAGCCGTTTACGAAAACACCTAGGACAGAATGATAATGTTATTGCAACAAGTGTGTTACTTGACCTTATCCAACCGCCAAGCATCCCTCATGAGCCCGAAAAGATTTTGGATTCTCATGAGCTTCGCACCAGACATCATGCCAGACGACAGGTGTTGGTAAAATGGCGAGATAGACCTGAAGAAGGTTCTACATGGGAGAATGTGTCCGCACTTAAGAAACATTTTCCTACGTTCGTTTTCGAGGACGAAAATGATTCTCGAAGGGGGGGGTAATGTAAGGACATGGATCCTACGGGCAAGGCCACCGGCACGACCGAACAGTGTGTACGCTAGGGGGAGGCTATAAGATAGCACAGTTGGGTAGAGACCAGCACACGCATTACCACCTCCCTTTCAATAGAGACACTCATAGAGATGCCTATAGCGACGCTCATAGAGACGCTCATAGAGACGCTTATAGCGACGCTCATAGAGACGTTCATAGCGACGCCGACCCTGTAAAAATAATTTGAGGGCACCAAAAACTCAGATCTGTAGATCTGAGTTTTGGTGTTCTCTGTACAATAGGTATACCTGTCCCCCCCCCCCCCCCCCCCCCTCTCTCTCTCTCTCTCACACACACACACACACACACACGCACCAAGAGAGGAGGGAGAGCCAGGTATGCTCTCTCCCTCTCCTCTCTCTTATGTTCCCTTCCCCTCTTTCTTTCTCTCTCTCTACACTGTGTGTGTGTGTGTGTGTGTGTGTGTGTGTGTGAGAGAGAGAGAGAGAGAGAGAGAGAGAGAGAGAGAGAGAGAGAGAGAGAGAGAGAGAAGAAGAGAATGTACACACACATGCATGAACAAAGAACACACACATACACATTGAGAGAGAGAGAGAGAGAGAGAGAGAGAGAGAGAGAGAGAGAGAGATAAAGAAATGAAATGAAATGATATATTTAACGTCTTCAAAATGCCAAAATGACATATGAGACCAATCCGATAAAATCCTTGTGGATCTAATCTAATGTCTAGGTACAAACATAAAATTGAAGTAAAGTGGAAGACTAAAATCATCATCATCTTCATCAATTTCCAACATTGGGCGTTGTCTAAGAAAGTAATGCATCAATTGGTGAAGAGCTTTGTCAATGTCCGCCTTTGTAAATAGACATAATGGGCATCTCCCATATCGTGCTAGAGTAGTCTTGATCCTCTGATGGAGCCTTTATTGATGTCGTGGACGTCTAGCTCTCCCGAGTTCAATGGCTCTTTCAACTAATATATCTTTAGTATGAGAGAGAGAGAGAGAGAGAGAGAGAGAGAGAGAGAGAGAGAGAGAGAGAGAGAGAGAGAGAGAGAGAGAGAGAGATTGAATTATCATCCACGGAGGTCATATGACCCATGAGAAAAAAAACACAACATTACAACAATTGCTTCTTAGTGCGGGTTGATACATATCAATTAAGGACTGAGGGTCCATCAAGAGAGTAGCGTAGGAAAAAAGAGAGAACAAAAACCTAAAGGTCAGCTGAGGGAAGAGCTGGTTTGGGATTTTGAAATTCGTGGATGATCGATTTGCCACCTTGGTAGACTGACCATTTGCCTTGCAGCTTGCATGCTTCATGCATTTTCTTGAGCTTGCTTGCTTTACTCTTGAGTTGATTCATGGTCCATTCTTCTGCATTCCAAAGCTTTTTTCCCTTGAGAAGTCAAGATTGACATAACAACTTCATATGCTCATCTTTGTCCTTGAAAGTGAGTATGCAATGCTTGGGTGGTACATGTCTATGTGTATCGTTGATCCAAGCAACAGTTTCAGGCTTGATGTAGATAGGTTGAAGAATTTCATTGAGCTTGGTGATTTCTTCATGAAGGGTGTCCTCCGTGGTACACCATGATAAGTGTAGCCCCCCAATGCGGACCTTGAGGCCTATAGATTTTTGTAGCCGGCATCCTTGTAGGGCCACCTATATCTTGGTGTCAGTCTTTGTATGTGTTGCTTCATGTGATTCTTTCTCCACTACCACTTTGATTGCATGTTCTTCTTCAAGCAGAGCTTGGCTCTCTTCTTCCTTCGCATCTTCAGGATTTTGTAAACATTCTTTGAGTCTCTCATTCTCCCCGATGAGTTCTTGAATATGAGCCTCAAAGGCTGTGATTCGTGCTTCTTAGCGAGCGGCGGGGTCCTTCCTTAGTGCCACTTCCACCGCAAGAAAGCTCTTGTGTGCAACATGGGTACCCAAGGACAACATCAGGGAATTCTTGTTGTTGAAACACACAGTGGTACATGAGATCAAGGGCTTATTTTGATTTAATCTTTTTAGAGTGGAAGCATTGCCATGCTCTGTATCGGAAGGATAACAGAGAAATGATGTTTTTCGACGAGTAGAGATGGGGCTTAGTTTTCGACGGGCTGAGAGAGAGAGAGAGAGAGAGAGAGGTTTGGGCAAGTGTTGAAGCCGTTTCCGAAGTCTGTTTGCGTTTTTTCGTAGAAAAACGCAAACGGATTTCAGAAACGGCTTTTCTTTTTGGCGTTTCTTCTTGCGGTTTTGTCTACCTCTTGTCATACGCGCTCTTGAAATTTCCTAAAGCTTAGCTAATCAACTATGGATGGTTTGGGCAAGCGCAGAAGCCGTTTTCGAAGTCTAGCATTTTTTCGTAAAAAAATACGAACGGACTTCAAAAACGACTTGTGTGTTTGGTGTTTCTCCTTGCGGTTTTACCTAGGGCTTGCCATACGGTCTCTTGATATTTCTTAAAGCTCACTTAATCAGCTATGGATGGTTTAGGCAAGCCTACAAACCGTTTACGAAGTCCCTTTGCGTTTTTTTGTAGAAAAATACGAACGAACTTCAGAAACGGCTTGTGTATTTGTCATTTCTTCTTGCGATTTTGCCTACGGCTTGCCATACGTGCTCTTGATGTTGCTTAAAGCTTATCTAATCAACTATGGATGGTTTGGGCAAGCGTACAAGCCATTTTTGAAGTCCATTTGTGTTTTTTTGTAAAAAAAGGTGAACGGACTTCAGAAACGGCTTGCATATTTGGCGTTTCTTCTTACGATTTTGTCTACGTCTTTCCATACGCGCTCTTGACTTTGTATAAAGCTTACCTAATCAACTATAGATGGTTTGGGCAAGCCCACAAGGCATTTTCGAAGGCCATTTGCGTTTTTTTGTAGAAAAACGTGAATGGACTTCTATAAATGGTTTGGGCAAGCGCACAAGATGTTTTCAAAGTCCGTTGCATTTTTCAGTAGAAAAACACGAACGAACTTCATAAACGGCTTCTGTGTTTGGCGTTTCTTCTTGCAATTTTTCCTACGACCAATCATACGTGCTATTGACTTTGTCTTAAGCTTACCTAATCAACTATGGATGGTTTGAGCAAGTGTTGAAGCCGTTTCGAAAGTCCGTTTGTATTTTTTCGTAAAAAAACGCGAACGAACTTCAGAAATGGCTTGTATATTTGATGTTTCTCCTTCCGGTTTTGTCTACGGCTTGCCATACGTGCTCTTGACTTTGCCTAAAGCTTACCTAATCAACTATGGATGGTTTGGGCAAGCGCACAAGCCGTTTCTGAAGTCCGTTTGCATTTTTCCGTAGAAAAACGCGAAAGGAACGGCTTGTATATTTGGTGTTTTTTCTTGTGGTTTTGTCTACGGTTTGCCATACGGGCTCTTGATATTGCCTAAATCTTACCTAATCAACTATGGATGGTTTAGACAAGCGCACAAGCCATTCACGAAGTTTGTTTGCATTTTTTTCGTTGTAAAACGCGAGCGAACTTCAGAATCGGCTTGTGTATTTGGTGTTTCTTCTTGCGATTTTTTCTACGGCTTGCCATATACGCTCTTGATATTGCTTAAAGCTTACCTAATCAACTATAGATGGTTTGGACAAGCGCACAATCCGTTTTCTAAGTTTGTTTATGTTTTTCGAAGAAAAACGCGAACGGACTTCAGAAACGGCTTGTATATTTGGCGTTTCTCCTTATGATTTTGTCTAGGAATTTCCATACACACTCTCGATTTTGCTTAAAGATTATCTAATCAACTATGGATGTTTAGGGCAAGCGTACAAGCCGTTTTCGAAGTCTGTTTAGTTTTTTTCGAAGAAAAACGCGAACGAACTTCAGAAACGGCTTATATATTTGGCGTTTCTTCTTACGGTTTTATCTATGACTTACCATGCACGCTCTTGACTTTGTATAAAGCTTACCTGATTAACTATGGATGGTTTGGACAAGCGTACAAGCCGTTTTTGAAGTCCGTTTACGTTTTTTCGTAGACAAACCCAAACGGACTTCAAAAACGGCTTGTGTATTTAGGTGTTTCATCTTGCGGTTTTGTCTACGTCTTGTCATACGAGCTATCGAATTTGTCTAAAGCTTACCTAATCAACTATGGATGGTTAGCGCAAGTGTTGAAGCCGTTTTTGAAGTTCGTTTGTATTTTTTCGTGGAAAAACGCGAATAGACTTCAAAAACGGCTTGTGATACACAAGCCTTTATGTTTAGTAGTTATGGGTATTTGTGATTTTAAATTCTAACATAACGTTTTCTTTGTATGTTTTGAATAGTGGACGATGATAGAACATGACCCCACACCATACGAGCATGAGTATGAGGATGAAAAGGCCTTAAATGTCCTTATGGACATTCATAGTTCTCACTCCAACTTGGTTAGTATTTAACCTTATACTCTTATATTTGTTATATTTTGATAATAAGCTAGAAATTAGATTGTCAGTTTTGCATCTTAGTTTTGAAAACTTTATGTTCAAAAAGGTTGATGGGGTGGCAGGGTTATGTATGCCTTGCCACCAAAAAAAATTATTCTCGGATGTCACTATTTTTGATTTGCAGCATTGCTATACGTGTCTCTACATGCGTCTCTACATGCATCTCTATATGCGTCTCTATTTGCATCGATATATGCATCTCTATATTCGTCTCTATATAGAGATGCAAATAGAGACGCATGTAGAGACGCAAATAGTGACGTTCTCTTTGCGACGCGCATAGCGACACTTATAGTGACGCCGGAGGTAAAAATATCCCCATGTATTTTCATCGCTAAGGCCGTCACAAGTGTGAAGAACCTCTTGTAGTGTCACACGCCAATGAAGAGATGTTCCAGCCAAAGATCATAAAAGATCATCAGACATACTCAAGGAATGGGACAACAATGCTCCATTAGTGGAAGCATATCACAATGGATATTATCGAGTGCATCATGTTAGAGCCATTAGGATTTATTAGAAACTTTCAAGACATTTTGTAGACTTTTCAAAAACCCAAAGTTTTGTGATATAGAAATTGGATTAATTTATTCATTATGCCTTCTCCTATTTTCTTCTCATCTTATCTTTAAATGTCTATTCTATTTGATTTAAGGACTTTGAGCAAATAGAATATTTTACTAAGTGTGACCTTGGTTAATATGTAAGTTACCATGTCTCCTAGAAGAAATGCGGCTGCTGCTAACACAAATGCGTCTATTGTTCCTTGTGCGCATCTGTTGCACGTGTCAAAGCAAGGGACTTTACGTACACTGTGTGTGAGCCACAAATGGCTGCAAGCACACAACCAGATTAATCTAGCAAGCTCAAGAGAGTAAGGGTGTGTCACTCACCGCTCTACACTTGCCTTCGTGGAGGATTCCTCACCGCAAAGAAGAGGGAGCTACCGTCGTGCCCTGCTCAACCGCCTCACCGCTGCCCTGCCGTCACAATGCTCTCTCTCTCTCTCTCTCTCTCTCTCTCTCTCTCTCTCTCTCTCTCGCATATACACACACACAAGGATATGAAGAAGAAGCTGGAGATGAAGCAAGAGCACTCTTCAATTGCATAGATGAGAGAATGAGTGATTTTTAGGTTTAGGTGACTTTATATGAGATCACCCATTCACACTTGGGAGCTCATGCTTAGCCAATTAACCCTTGAATGTTCTAATTAGAGTGCACCTCTCATCGGCAATCACCCTTACACTTTTCCTATTGGACCGACAAGCCCAGCCCATGACTACTAGAAGTGGATGCCGGTGGTTAACATGCCCCCCTTCTTGGTGTAGATTCCGCCCTCGAAATATAATAGTGCAGCAGGAGTACCTGTAGCAGAAGAAAAAAAACCATGTGAAAGCTCAAAGGCAGCATGTGCAGGCATGCAATAAGTGAGATGGATACATAATATTCTAGGAAATGCCAAAATAAATAAATAAATAAATTGTAACATTGCCAACTAGAACAAGCGTAGTACCTGAATGAAATGCAATTGAGTTAAGGTCTATTAGGTTGAATCTAAGAGAAGTACACAAGAGCTAGGGCTAAAGTAAGTACTAGATTGACCAATGTTAATTAAAAAATGTCGACCAAAGAGTAGTTAACCCTAGGAATGCTCGTCAAGGTCTAAAGACTAGTGTTCTTGTCACTTATACCACTTAAGTGTGACCAACATAAAATACAAGGAAGTTTGTGCTATTTGATTTCTGTTTTCTCTCTCTTTTTTTTTTTGGTTGTTATAGTTGCTACAAGTAGCAGGGGGACTCGAGGCCTCAAATACCAGCAGCTGGGAGACTCGAGGTCTCATATACCAGCTTGAGCATAAACTAGCCGGGAGACTCGAGGTCTCAATAGCAGCTTAACACATGGATTTCCACAACACAAGTCACACTTAGGTGGAATATGCTAGAGATAACTATATCCTCATAGCCTAAAACATTACTAAAGTTACTACAATTAATAGACTATTTAGGAATTAAAGTCAACAATTAAATGGCCTAGTTTAGCCTAAGGTCCTAATACCTACTTAAAGCCAACTAATAGGCCAAACTCAAAGAGAAGAACAAGGTACTAGAAGTGTGAAAAAATTATAGCATCTAAATTGGCAATGTCACTACTTCATAAATTTTATGCATTGTTAGAAACTCAAATGACAAGATGCAAACATGTAACTGTGGAAAGAATAGATAAAAGGAAGTAGTACACCTAATATAATGGAGAACATCCATTGTAACATGTAAAGATCCATTTTTGTTGTCCTTCGAAGGCATCCTTATGTAGTCACAAACTACACAATAGTCACCAGCAAACATCCACCTTTCAGAGGCACTTCAGTGGAAAAAAAGAACTTTGATAATCACTAAACTCTAAAACAGAAACACTCCTATCGTACTAATCCTACCTACCCTCCATCACTTGAGTGATGAGTAGATTAGCCTCTCGTTGGCGTCTAAGATGTTGGTGTCTTTCTCGAGCCTTAGCTCTTGCTTGGATCTTTTTAAGCTCTGTCTGTTCTTTGGCTGTTTTCTTTTGATGGATAGCTTGTAACTCTTCCTGGCTTAGAGGATCATAGTACCTTTTGAGTTTACTCCCATTGAGGAATCCAATGGTTTCAACTCCATCTAGAGTCTCCACACGAATGGTACCTTGCAGGGTAATTTCACACACTTGATATGGTCCTTTTCCCGCATATTTCAACTTTTTCTGTTTATTACACACTCCATACATAAGGACTTTATCACCAACATTGATATCTTTTTTCTTTAGATGACAAACAAACCATTTCTTCCTTCTATCTTTCTCGATAAGTGCATTGTGCATAGCCAATTTTCTTTCTTCCTCTAACCTCTCAAGGATGTATAAGCGCTCAACTAAAGGGTTACCATCCCAACCTTCTTGTGAAGCTATGCATGGATTAGGAATCACAAACTCCCATGGCATAACTACTTCTTGGCCATATACCATTTTGAATGGTGTACAATTGATAGCCACTTTATAAGCAGTGTGATAAGCCCATAGAGCTGATGTAAACTTTAAATCCCAATCTGTATGATGAGCCTCAACTGTCTTTTTCAAAATGGAGATGAGAGTTTTGTTGGTACTCTCAGCTTGGCCATTTGCTTGTGGATAATAAGGTGTAGACTTGTGGTGGGATATTATGAAGTCTGATGTGAGTTCTTTTATCACTTCATTTATAAAATGGGTTCCATTTTCACTCACAAGTTCAAAGGGACATCCAAACGTGCGATAATGTTCTCAAAGAGAAACTTAGCTGTTATCTTTGCATAAGCTTCTTGTGCTGCTTTTTCTTCATCCCATTTGGTCACATAGTCGGTAGCTACAATGATATTTCGTGATTGAGTGTTATGCATAGTCGGACTAATTGGATCTACAAAGTCTAAGCCCCACTTTTCAAATGGTTGGGCTACCTTGATGGGATGTAGAGGCATCTTATCCTTCCTTTGTGGCTTCTTAAAGCATTGGCAATCATCACATCCCTTCGCAAAAAGTGATGCATCCTTGAATAAGGTAGGCCACCAATAGCCTGATTGCAACACCTTTCTAGTTGTTAGATCCCCTGAGAAATGTCCTCCAGCTATACCCATGTGGGCTTCTTGCAGTATGTATACATACTCATCCTCACAGGCACAACGTCTAAGAATATCGTCCTTCCCTAGCCTATAGAGAGTTCTTGCAATGAGAGTATAAGGCTCACATTCTTTTAATAGTTTTGAGCTATGTCCTTACAAAGCTCTTTGGGTGGAAATGAAGAGTGCGTGCAAGAGCGTGTGTGTGTGTACAACAATGGAGAAAAGAGGAGACACAGGTTTGGGTGGACTCCAAACACAATAGTGTTAGGGTTATGAGTCCTTATTCTTTTGTATAGAATGAATGGTGAGTGTTAGTTCTCGGTTAGTCTCCGGCCGCCCAACACTCAGGCACGGTACATTGGGCTTTACCATCTCAACAACCTCCCACTTAAAGGACAATGTGCCTTTAAGTTGGGGTGATAATGTATATATACATACAATACATGTAGACAGTGACCATGACTATCTATCCAATGCCCATGAGTGCCCGACAATGTGCAAACCGCTCTGAAGGTAAGCCCTTTGTTAGAAGATCAGCAGGATTCTCAGTGGTGTGAATTTTGGCAAGCTACAATTGCTTGTCCTCAAGCACCTCACGAATGAAGTGATACTTCACATCCACATGCTTTGTCTGTGCATGAAAAAGTGGATTATTTTCCAATTGTATAGCACTTTGGCTATCACAATGTAACACAGGCATCTCAACATTGATTCCCAAGTCTCCCACCAGCCGACCAAGCCATATAGCTTCCTTGCAAGCTTCTGAAGCTGCAACATATTCAGCCTCTGTAGTAGACAAGGTAACACAATCTTGCAAACGAGATCGCCATGAAACTGCACCTCCAGTGAATTCAAAAACACAGCTTGAAGTGGACCTTCTCTTGTCCAAGTCTCCTGCATAATTTGCATCCGTGTAACCAATTACACATGCTTCCTTTCTTCCAAAGCAAATGCACATGTCTTTTGTACCATTCAAATATCGCATAACCCCTTTCACTGCCTCCCAATGTTTCTTTCCTGGATTTGACATATATCTACTAACAACTCCCACTGCAAAAGCAATATCAGGACGTGTAGCAATCATTGCATACATCAAACTTCCAACTGCAGATGAATAAGGCACTTTTTCCATTTCAGACTTTTCCTCTTCAGACTTAGGGCAATCATTTTTAGAAAGTTTCACATATGGAGGCAATGGAGTACTCAATGTCTTCCCCGTCTCCATATTGAAACGCTTGAGCACTTTAGCAATGTACTCAGATTGAGACAAATAGACCAATTTCTTGCATCTGTTTTGCTTAATGTGCATGCCAAGGATATGGCTTGCTTCACCTATGTCTTTCATTTCAAAGTTTGCATGTAACTCTGACTTCAAAGTTGAAATCTCATCCTTGCATTTCCCGGCAATTAACATATCGTCCACATAAAGGACCAAAATCAGCAACTACCATATTTAGCTCGCTTAGTGTAGAGGCAATGATCCATATTGCTACGTTTATAGCCTCGAGAGAGCATGAACGAGTAGAATTTACGATATCACTCCCTTGATGACTTCTTAGACCGTAAAGAGTCTTTTCTAACTGACACACCAAGTCTTCATTGCCCTTCTCACCAAAACCTTTTGGCTGTTGCATATAAACTTCTTCTTGAAGATCACCTTGCAAGAACGCCGTCTTTACATCCATCTGGTCAAGTTCCATGTCGTCTTTAGCAACCAACACAGGTACATACCACAGGGTAGTCATCTTGACAAACGGAGAAAAGATCTCATCAAAGTCAATACCCTGCTGCTGCTTAAATCCTTTAGCAACAAGCCGTGCCTTGTACTTGGGTTTATTATCATGAGGTGTAATTTTCTTCTTGTACACCCATTTGCATGGTAATGCCTTTTTACCTTTAGGCAACCGAATCAACTTCCAAGTTTGATTCTTATGCAACGAGACCATGTCTGATTGCATAGCTTTCTCCCACTTCGCCTTGTCATCCAGTGACATGGCTTCCTTATAGCAAGAAGGCTCTCCGCAACCTGTCAACATAATGTAGTCCAATGAGGGAGTAAATCTATCAAGAGGCCTTGAAACTCTTGTAGACCTTCTAATAACTGCATGAGCCGATTGTCCCTCAGCAACATCTTGTACTACAGGAGGATTTTGCACTTGTTGTCTGACATTAGGCACTTCAGCCCTATTGTGGACAATTCCATCTTCTTGGAAGATAACTCGTCTGACCTCCATTGTATGCACAGGCTTCTTATGCATCTGTTCTTCATTGAAGTATACGTCATTGCTGCAAACTATCTTTTTAGCTTCAGGATCCCATAACCGAAATCCCATCTCGCCAGGATTTCCATAGCTAAGAAATATGCATTTCTTTGACTTAGGAGCCAACTTACTTCGAAACTCCTTTGGAACATGGCAATACGCTTCACAGCCAAAGACTCTAAGATGCTTGTAAGAAGGTGACTTCCCAAACCAAATCTCTTCAGGTACCTTCTCATTCAAAGCCTTGTTAGGAAATTTATTAGTAAGATGGACAACAGTTGCTAATGCTTCCACCCAAAATCCATTAGGAAACTCTGCATTAGACAACATGCTACGTAACTTCTCTTGTATGGTATGGTTCATCCTCTCAGCAACACCATTTTGTGGAGGGTTATATGGAGCAGTCAACTCTCTTTTGATGCCTTTGGAATCACAAAAATTTAGAAAGGCTTTAGTGACATACTCACCACCATTGTCTGACCTTAAGCACTTGACTTTCTTGCCATACTGATTCTCCACTAATGCCACAAAATTCTGAAATTTTGAAAGAACTTCATCTTTCTTCCTGAGAGGATATACCCACACTTTCCTTTAGAAGTCATCAATGAATGTAACAAAGTACAACAAACCTCCCATGGATACGTTAGGCATAGGTCCACACACATCACTATGCACTAACTCTAATGGCTCACTTTTCCAAGTGCTTCCCCTTTTGTGTGGTGACTATGTTTGTTTACCATAAAGACAATGCTCACAAACTGAAAAATCTGAGAAATTGAAGCCAGGCACATAACCAAAACGAGATAAGATTTTCATTCCCTTTTGAGACATATGTCCTAACCAGCGATGCCACAAAGAAACACTTGGCTGCTCGGTTACACAAATTATATGGTTTTTAACATTGGATACATGTAGCATGTACAAAGTCCCAAACTTTGAACCATGTGCTACCACTAAAGAACCTTTGGTGATCTTCCACGAGCTATCACCAAATGTGCAGTAATATCCTGCGTCATCCAATTGTCCTGTACTAATCAAAATTTTGGTAAGCTTCGGCACATGTCTCACATTCTTGAGCATGAATGAAGAACCATTCTGAAATTTCAGCTGCACATCGCCGCGACACCAACTATGTCGCAAGCAAAATAATTGCCAAGACGAACACGACCTTTACGGGCTGCATCATATGTACTGAACCACTCTCTGTGAGGAGTCACATGAAACGATGCACCTGAGTCAATAACCCAATCTTGTAAAGCATAGTCATCAGTGGCAACCAAAAATGATGAATCCATGGCAGATGTGAGATAAATGTCTCCATCAGGATATTCAACAAAAACATTGTTTATCTCTTCAATATTTATATTGGTTTCCTTAGTCTTGCCTTCTTCCGACTTCTTGTCTTTACCTTTCTCTTGTTTCCACTTTCAACAGTCTTTCTTCATATGACCCTTTTTGTGACAATGATAGCACTCAATGTCTTTTCGGCCATGTGATTTGCTACGAGATTTTCCTCTCTAATTTTGCTTGCCCTTTTCTTGTGATCGACCACGAACAACGAGAGCATTGCTAGTACCACGAGAAGTATCAAGATTCTTCCTGCTAACCTCTTCAGTGAGCAAACTGCCCTCAACATCAGCACATGTTAAACCACTAGGAGGTGCGGAGTTACTTATGGCTGTGCGAAAAGTATCCCAACTTTCTGTCAATGTAACTAGAAAGAACATTGCTTTGACTGAATTGTCGAAATTGACTCCCTGCACAGAAAGTTGACTGAAAATTGTGTTGAACTAATTGAGATTGTTGCACATGGGTGTGCCCTCATCCATCTTCAAATCAACTAAATTTTTCAGCCAATAAACCTATGATGCTGCACTTTGCTTCTCATACAGGTCACATAACTTCTTCCACGGCTCATAACTAGTCTTTTCCGTGTTCACATTGAAGTACACATTTTTTGACAAAGTCAGCATGATGGTGGACTTGGCAAGCTCATCCAACTCCTCCCAGTCATACTCATCCATATCCTCAGGCTTTATCCCCTTCATCTTTATCGGCCGGATCTGCTTCTTCTGTACTAAGACATTGTAAATTTTGTTCCTTCCAAAATGGGAAGTTAGTGCCATCCAACTTCTCAATGTTGAACAAAGAGTTCTCCGATGATGAAGCCATCACTCGACAAGGAACAAAAGTGATAGATCCGCTCCACTAAAGAAGATGATAGAAAACCTGAAAAATTTCGGTAGAGTCTCCCCTGCAAAACTGACTTCTGAACCCAAAACAAATGTGTACAATGACTGAAACGCTGATCAAAGTGGCTAATCCGGTAGGATAAAATCTCAAAGAACTGTCACTGTCAATGTCTCCAACTCTAGAAGAGTGTCTCTGACCAACTGAACACTGTCAAGGGCAAACGCATAAAGATGACAGCAATGCCAACAATGGCGGGTCAGTAGATGCACACCAATACTGCACTAACCGCATAAACATACATCCTATGTTGATGTCGAAACTATGGGGATGTCGGGGGCTTGCTCCAAAACCTGTATCATCGAAAGAATCTCCACATTTGAGAATCCCCTAGCTCAATAAAACCTCACTAGGATCTTCAACAATAGGCTTTGCATATTTCCATCACAGTACATAAACCGCATAAGATCTTACATCAACCACAGAAACCCTTTTCTGTAACCGCTACTACGGTTTGTCTGATATAACAGACCCTCAAGACCTTACATCAAATATGCATGTGACAGACATTGCAGAAAGAGTCTGCAACAAAAACCTGTACGCAGAAGAACCGACGAGGGTAGACCACTCTGCTATCTGAACTGAATATCTCTCAAACTGTGCAAAATTTGCAGAAACTTCCTTCTGCAAAGTTATAGACCACACGAAAACAATTGGGCATAGTCGAAATGGACTTGAAATAAGCTGTTTTTACAGATCGAAACAGATCTGTAAAAAATTGCAGCTTCTACTTCACGACCTACAAGCAGTCTGAGTGACGTATCTCAAAATTGGTGAAGATTTTGAGTAAACGTTCTTCTGCAAAGTTGAAGAGGACAAAAAATCGCTCAAGAATAAGTGGAATCGGCTTGAATAAAGACATTTTGATAGGCCAAAAAAGATATGCAAAAATGTGCTGCAGTTTTTGCTGCTTCTCTGCCTGCTTCCCCGCTGAGCTCCAATGGTGCTCCCAATCCCTGAGCTCCAATACCAATTGAAGAGTGCGTGCGAGAGCGTGTGTGTGTGTGTGTGTGTGCAGCAATGGAGAAGAGAGGAGACACAGGTTTGGGTGGACTCCAAACACAATAGTGTTAGGGTTATGAGTCCTTATTCTTTTGTATAGAATGAATGGTCAGTGTTAGTTCCCGGTTAGTCTGCGGCCGCCCAACACTCAGGCACGGCACATTGGGCTTTACCACCCCAACAGGAAAACCATGAACTAGAAAGTTCACAATCTTCTCACTCCATTCAGGCATGAACTCTACTAGAAATAAGGAAGTATTGGGCAATTCATCATCAACTCTAGTAGGGGCTTCACCATTGGGTATGCGAGACAAATGATCCGCCATGACCTGCCTTTTACTCGGTCTTACCACAATAGAAAAATCAAACTCAAGGAGAATTAACAACCATCATGTAATTCTTCCCGTGGAACAAGGTTTATTTACTAGATACAACAAGGCTTGATGATCCACATAGAAAACAAACTTGTTGGCAAGAAGGTAGTAGAAAAATTTCTTTATTGCATAAATCATAGCTAGAACTTTCCACTCTGTAGTGGTGTAGTTTCTCTCGGCATCATTCAATTGACGACTTGCAAAGCTAATGGGGTAGTCCAATTTATGTTCTCCTGGTTGAGGTAGAACACACCCAATAGCAAAGTTTGATGCATCAATATGCACATGGAAAATTATATTCCAATCAAGCACTCATAAAATGGGAGCACTTGTCAAGGTCTTTTCCAATGACTCATAAGCATGGTCACACTCCACGATCCAGTGGAACTCAGTAAGAAGCTTGTACAAAGGACAAGCTATCTTGACAAAGTTTAAAATAAACCGTCGATAATAACCAACATGGCCCATGAACCTTTGAACTTCTTTATAGTTTGTAAGTGGTGGAAATTCAACAATGGCTTTAATTTTGCTCTCGTATGTGGAAATCCCATTTTTGGACACCATGTTTAACCCAAAATTGGCATTTGAAAGGGTTTAAGGAGATGCGATACAATCTTCACTTCTCAAACACTTTTCATAAGCAAGATAGATGTTCTTTCCAAGAGGATTAAACACAAACGTCATCTAAGAAATCTTCACAAAACTCCCTCAAATATTCTCTAAAAGCGGTGTTTATTAATCTTTGAAATGTAGCAGGGGCATTGGTTAAGCCAAAATCCACACAAAATGCAAACACTCGAAATTTGGTTATTAGAGCCATTTTAGCTTGGTCCTCTAGTGCAATTGTGATTTGATTGTATCCAGAGTACCCATCTAAAAAGCTACAAGCTTACTTTCCTGCAACTCTTTCAAGCACATGTTCTGAATATGGTAAGGGATAATGGTCCCTCCTAGTGACGGCATTCTTGAGATCCACGCAAACTTTGAGTTTCCCATTCTTTTTTGGCACAATCACTATCAAAGAAACCCATTCTGAGTGCTCAATAGGGTATATGAATCCGCATTTCACAAGCTGTTAAATCTCTTCTTGAACGATCTTTGCATATTTAGGATTCATTGGGTAGGGTCATTGCTAAACTGGTTTAGCCATGCTATTCATGGGGATTGTGTGTTGCACCACGGAAGGTGGAACACCTTTCATATCATGATATGTCCAAGAAAATATATCCCTGAATTCCTTGAGAAGTTTTTTAAGTACACACTCCTCAGTCTCTATTAGATCTTGGGCAATGAAAACAGGTTTAGACTCTTCTTTTGGGTCTATTAACTCTATTTTCTTAACTATCACTGAACCGTCATAAACTCCATTGCTTCCATCAATAGATTTTCTTTGATCCGTTGTATACACAACCTTACGTTCCTCTGTGGTGTAGGATTTGAAATGTTCAGGTGCAGGGTGTAAGTCTGTGGGGTCTTGTTGTTTTGTGGACTGTGATTTCACTTCCGATTCCTTTTGTTGTTGAGCTAACTCTCAATTTTGTCGTCTCCTTATGGTACGGCTCAACTTTGGCTTCTATGTAGCCTCTAGTTGTGTGATGTCAATGGGTTATGAACTACACCACATAACACTTTGAAGGTATTCACCCCAGTTATCTACCAATTTTCAATGAGCATCACATGACCCTATATAATTAAGCCATTATGTGGTAGATTTCTTTTCATTTATTCTAGCACACACATTTTCTCAATATCGTCGCCTCTTATATCTCTTACTTTTCTTGTCTAATTTTTTATTACGACCGATCTGTAGTGAAGAGTCACTAGATGAATTGCTACTTGTGAATTTCTACTTCTTCTTGTCTAATTTTTTAAATTACGGACGATCTGTAGTGAAGAGTCACTAGATGAATTGCTACTTGTGTCTTTTGCTCCCTTGGATAGATTGTCATCGAGGGTACCACTGGGCCCTGAATGGTTTGTCCCCACATTTGCACTAAGATTTAACTCAGATTCTTTGTCCTCAAAGTCAATTTCAATTGATGATTCTGACCCCAAATTGTGTGGGCTATAGTCTTGTGAGATATTATTGGTTCTAATGCCAGTCAAAATGCCAGTCAAACCTTCATCTTGTAGGTCATCAAAAGCTATAGGTATTGCTTCTAGCATATTTAAGGGTACAACTGGTGGCATTTCATCCCCCTCAGGTGTTACGTAGGTCTTCCACCTATTTCCCCAAGTGTCTTCCACCCAATCCACATTGTCCGAATCAGTCATCCCAGGTAGTACATCCATATAAGGAGAATCTTCCTCAACCTCAGTGTCCAGTTTACATGTGTAACAATACTACAATGGGGCCGAGTGAATTGTGGTTTCAGATCTACGATCAATTATAAACTTGTTTCCTAGAGGATGTGCTCAACCAGTTACAAGATCCACTCGAATGACAGAATCTTGGAACTACAAGTACACATGGTTTTTAGACCAGTCATGCACCATTTTTACTTCCCTCATGAAAGGACGTCCTAAGACCATCTCAGATGCCATAGTGTGCTTGAAAAAATCCAGAACAATGAAGGTATTTCTTATTTTATTTCCAAAGACCTTGATCTTGAGATCTTCTAGCATCCCAATAGGTTTAACAATAGACCCATTGGCCATCTTTACTACTATGGTTGTGGTTCCAAGGTGAGGTCTTCCCATAGTTTCCCAGTAATTTTTAGTCACAATGCTAACCCCAACACCACCATCAAGGATTCCCTTCACAGTTAATCCCTTGGTAGTGATTGGTATGGTTGCATTGGATTCATCGCCCTCAAAGTATTGTCCCAACTTGTTAACGGGTATTTCTACAACAGAGTTCTTATTTTGGTTGGCTTGTGGATCTAAGAGTTCCTCCTCTATCGGCATCTCCCTAGCTCCATCCATCTATGCAAATTGTGGTAGCCCGACCTTCAGTTCTCCATTGAGGAAAGCTCGAAGAGCTAAGAATAGCTCAGGGTCTCCATATAGTTTAGACATGATGGTGGTTCTAACTTCTAAAGCCATGAAATCCATCAATTTGGCAATATTTAACAACACCTTTTGGGCTTCGTTCCCTTGACATGGGAAGATGGGATCTCCATTTAGTTGATAGGGTCAGGTAGTCCCTCTATAAATATTCTTTCCAACAAGAAGTGAGTACGCCCACTTTCCCATGACTTTAAGTCAATTTCTTGTTGGATGACACTAGGTATGGCTAGGGGTCTATGGACTTTGTGAGGTTGTTGTTGTGTAGGGAACAATGTGTTTGTATTCTGGATCTACCTAGGTGCTGGTTCTATATCCCTTTGGGTATCTTCTACCAAACTCCTTAATTGCTTGACTTGATTGATCTCCTCTGTAGGGTTTGGATAAGTTCCTACCTTCTTCTTGGATCCTGGCCATTGTGGCTCATGACGATCTTCCTTATTGATTTCTTTCTTAGTGGTTGTTTTGGTCTCCATGCTTTCACCTGAATCAGAATCCTCTTCCGCGTCATTCATATATATGAGGTTGTCACCAGTCCCTATGTTGGTCTTTGAACTAGGGTCTGACTTTTTTGCTTTTTGTGATCTCGTCCTTTGTGTTTTCTTCTTCTTTTGAGATTGGGAAATTGGTGTCGTGTCTCTTTCTTCAAGAATATAATTTTGTTTTTGGAGCATCGATCGTGTGAGTACATTTATTGGTACCACAGGTGTACTTTGTGATGACTCCTCGATAAACTCAATCAAGTTTAATGGCATGATCTTTGGTGAATTTGGATTATTTAGACATTGGGCAATCAAATGATATATGCCACATCGATTACACATGACTCTATTAGCATTGTGGACATGCTCGCTTCATTGGTTTGCATTAGTGTGGCATTATTTTGTAGCCTAATAGGACACTCGGCCACACGATGTGGACTTCCACACTCATAGCATTGAAGAGGTGGTCTCTTAGCAATGTAATTGATATTTTGGCCTCTTGCAGCAAGAGAAGCTACTTGATAGACATGTTTGACTTTTCCCCAATAGTCCTCCATGTAGTATTGTGGACTTTATTTAAGTGCATCAATACCATAGGCAATATTAGGGTCTATATCTTCCTCACAGCCTTCCAAACAAGCAATAGATGACTCACAACCCACTTGATTCACAGAAGTGATTCTTGGATGTGGTGGTTGCGGTCCTAGCACTAGAGATGGTAAGGGTGTTGTTTGAACAACATTCTGGTCCCTAGGGACCATGTGTTGTGATGTTTGTTCAAGAGGTGGGTCATGCATCAATGCACGCACTCGAGGTGTGTCTGTCCATGCTAAGGTTGGTCTATTGGCCATCATACACTTAAATACTATGTAATCCTTAGCTTGATGACCATACCTCCCATAGGCATTGCAATTCCCATTGAATTTTACTCTAAAAGTAGGGCATTCACTGGTACTATGCGGACCATATCATACTAAGCACCATTGTTGCTCCCTTCTTGGATACATATGATTGTTTTGTGGAGCATGATTGTCTCTAAGACTCTCTTGAATGGCCTTGGTGAGATCTGCTAAAGTCATCTCAAATATCTTTGGCTCCTTAGCAATAGGCTTTAGGGTCATTGGCTGATGCCCCGATGCTTGCAAGCTAGTAGATTTAGGCTCAACATACACTCTTTCTCCTTGAATCATTAGATTATCCTCCAATTGGATCGCATTGCTGGTGACTGCTTCCCAAGTGGTGATACCTCTAATGACTAGGCCATTGTAGATATCCTGATGTTGTAAACCCCTAATGAATCTATCAAGAAATTGATTATTATTGAAGCGCTTATTTGGATTACAATGAGAATTCAAATGCTTCAAGCGATTAATAAAGTCTCTCACCAATTCTCCTTCCTCTCGTTGGGCTTTCTGGAGCTGAGAGGCTTCACCCCAAAGCACTCCCTCTCGTATGTATTCTTTCAAGGACAGTCTCCTAAGAGTAGGGTAAATCGTTTTTTCTTCCACCCGTAGGGTTCTATACCAATCCCCAGCTTTCCCACTTAAGGTTGAGCTTAAAGCATTATTCTTATGCAGGTCACTGTGTTCTCCTAGAGAATCGCATATTTGCTCAAACACTTCAATATGCTTTCTCACATCCCCGTCTCCACTAAATTTTTGTGTGAGCTTTGCTATTTGTACTACCTTACTTCTAGGCTCTCTATCAAGCGTGTTATGCATACTCTCAGAAATAGATCAATCGATGGTTTGAGCAAATGTTCCCAAATCTCCTAAATAAGAAGGTATAGTGGCCACAGGTGTAGGTGCTCTTGGAACTACATATGGGATGGGAGTTGGCCTTGTCCTTGGCATATGCGCGGCCCTTGGGTCCCATACCTCGTATGGTGGTGTACCACGTGGTGGTCTAAAGTTCCTAGGTGTGGCCCTAGGCATAGCCGGTGCCCGATACTACATGTTATTGCTAAATGGTATGGCCCCACTTGAAGAAGAGCTTGGATAATGCCATTGTGGAGTGTGAGCCCTTGGCATAATTGGGGGTGTGGAAGCTACATGGGCATGAGGTGCGATAGGTACATAGGCTTGATGCACACCTGTAGGTATTGTTGGAAGCACTATGCTACTAGGTAGTGGTGTAGTGCTAACAAAGGAGGTCCAAGGTGTATTTTTTGTACTCATCACCGGAGTAGGTATCATAGCCATAGTGTCTCCGAGAGACAAATGAGCTAGATTTGGAAAAGTAAAACTACTAATTGTCTGTTCAGACTATACCGAAACTCCAGGCGACACAATATATGAAGGGTCCACTGGACTCACTAAAGGAGTTTCTATCTGTGATAGTGTTGGTTTTCTGGGCTTGCCCATATCCAAGAATCTCATAAGGCCCGTTAAAGGAATGTTAATCCCTCGGTTTTGCCTCTCCGATTGGATGATGCTATGGATGACATTACATACCATCTGTTGCTACTCTTCTAGACTTGTGGTGGTAGAAGTAGATTGTACAACTCCTAACCAACCTATATGGTATGTGTAACCCGTGTACAGGTCAGTCAAGGCTTCAATTTCTAGGTCATATTTCCATTTTTGTTGAGAAATAACCCTTCTAGGCAGAGTGTACTAGAGGTTTCCCTTGAGGTGGAAGCATTGTTGTTCCCCAAATTTTTTTGACCCACATTGCCTACTAACTCAAGAGCACTCGATTGCTTAATTTCTATGCATGTTGTCCAATGGCCTTTCCCTTCATTGCTTGACGTTGTTCTAGGAAACTCTCCATTTTCCTCTCCCTAACCACTTGCATATAGCACTCAACTGCTTGCACCTTTGCAAGACTCCTACCGTCGGGTAGTAGAACTTTTGGGGGGGTGATTGCTTTTTGTAGGGTCTTCCATGAAAGCAGGGGGTAGGATATTGATGTGGACACTCTTGGGGAGTATAGGCTCCCCCTAAGATACCAAAGGCGAATCTACCTCTCCCTCACCTTCGTTAACTTCACTAGCCGCAGGTTCAGGGCGAGTAGCTCTACCAAAGGTTTCTATAAAGAAACTAAACACACTAGATCCAGGCTGTGGGGCCCAGACAGGTACGTTTTTGTTTACTTGCTTGGGGTTTGGTGTAGGATGCCCTTCCATAATATCGTAGTCAGATGAAGAGTCACTAACCGCTATGTTTGGGTCTTGGGTTGTACTACCTTGGGTCCCCGTCGAGGGCCCGGAACCTAAGGTAGATGGGTATTGAGAACCCTGTAAGTCGCAATGATTGCTAGTTTCTCAGCCTCAACCACATGACTAGAGCACAAATGCATGTGTATTTGGCACCTTACAAGCATCGATGAATATCCTCGAAGGTTAACCACTTGATTTTTTGGGTGTTTTGCACCCCGTTTTCACTCATTTTTTAAATGTTTTTTAATGTCTTTTTACAATCATTTTTTGGATTAGAGCGTGTGATAGCTCAAAACAAGCGTATGGCTCAGAGGATAGTGATGTTGCTTTACAGCATAGTGTTTGGTTACCCGAAGCTCCGATAGTCCTCAAAAGGGGGGTAACTTTACTTAGGCATGAGGCTAAAATAAGTAAGTCCAAAGGGTGACTGAGGCCTGTGCATAGGCTTGGGCTTGGGCTTGGTCTTGGTCTTGGGGAATGTTCCTGATCCCGGTCCTTCCTTTTAAATAAAAAATTATTTTGTATTTTTATTTTTGGAGGATAAGGTCGCTGCGGTTGCACCGTGTGCGCGCACACACACATCTAACCTACCTACTTGCAACTAACAGAGCTACTATTACACACTTTTTAACATAGTACTATAGTAACTAATTAACTAAAAAATCTACTTATTGCACCTTACAAATTTAACATTATAGATCCAATAACTTAAATCTAACACCTTATCAACAAAAAACAGTACATTGCGACAAAAAAATCTAACACCTTATTAACAGAAAACAATACACTATAGCAAAAACAAAGTTCACTAATCCTTCTCAACAGCCACACACCTTCTTTCTCTACCTTTCCTACATCTCACATTGCACCACAAAGCAGCATAGAGTGCTATTCGAGCTTAGTGTAGGGCATCTCCCCGGGAATCTTCCATGCAACGACGACAAAAATGTGTGCATATGTCTCACGTATCAAAGCAAGGGACTTGTCGTACAATGTGTGCAAGCCACAAATGGATGCAAGCACACAACTAGATTAATCTAGCAAGCTCAAGAGAGCAAGGGTGTGTCACTCACCACCCTATGCTTGCCTTCGTGGAGGATTCCTCACCGCGAAGAAGAGAGAGCTACCACCATGCCATGCTCAACCGCCTTGCCGTCGCCATGCCATCGCAATGCTCTCTCTCTCTCTCTCATGCATACACACAAACAAGGAGATGAAGAAGAAGATGGAGATGGAGTAGGAGCACTCTTCAATTGCACAAATGAGAGAATGAGTGATTTTTAGGTTTAACTCACTTTTATATGAGCTTGCCCATTCATAATTGGGTGCCCATGCTTAGCGTGCTAACCCTTGAATGTTCCAATTAGAGTGCACCTCTCATCGGCAATCACTCTTACCCTTTTCCTATTGGACCGACAAGCCTGGCCCATGACTACTAGAAGTGGATGCCGATGGTTAACATTCCTCAACACACCATCATCGATAGAGACATTGATGCTATTCTTTGTAAGTCTCAACCTGGAAATTCTAGTGGATAAGACAGAGATGTAGCAAAGTTCTTGAAGATTGGATTGAGTGCATGGATGACTACTTTGACATGGCTCATTCGTCCATAGTAAAGAAAGCTATCATTCGCTAATTTCAAACTAGAGAAAACAACCAAGAATTGGTGGAGAGACCATTGCACAGAAAACAATGTTGATCCTAGTGCTACAGCTTGGGATTAACTTAAGACCCAGCTCAAGAAGAACTATCAAAACAAAGTCTATCATTCATACCATATGAATGAGTTTCTTGACTGTACTCAAGGGACCAGAGATCTGGAATCATACTAACAACATTTCTTAACCCTGTCAAGTATGCTCTAGAAAAGATGACTCAAGAGGTCAAGGTAGCTTGATTCGTGTCAGGGTTACATAATCCTATGAAGACTAGACTCCAGAATCTTTGTCTTACCAATTTTGTAGATGTCCTTGATGCAGGCAAACCTATCAAAATAGAGTTATCTACTATCAAAAAGAGGAAACTAGAACCTGTTCCTGTTTATGAAATAAAAAGACCTTGTCCTAAGGAGGAACAAAGATCTGAAAATCCACAGTGAAGAAGAGAGACCTTCTTATGTATGAAAGCCAGACAAGATCATTTGTGCTACATTTGTCTTGATCTCGATCATCAATCCAAGGATTATCCATTTAACAATTCAAGATTCACAAGATTGGTGGAAAATTATGAACAAAGGAACTTCAATCCAAATCAAAATTTTGGAAATTTTAGACCCAGAGCATCGGCAGTTCACAGGAACTTCAATCAGCAAAACTTTAAACAAAACCAGAGACAACCTCAAAACCAAGGAATTTTAGACCAGGCAATCCACTTTTTGTTCGGAATGGATCGCCCGTCAACAATAACAAGAACGGGAATGTTAACCATCAACCTCATTCAGGAGGAGGAGGAAATCAAAGACTTCAAGAAAGACCTCAAGTTAACAGAGCTCAAGTTGCAATTGAACATCAGGGAGTGAATGAACAATTATTATTTATTCAAACCCCAACAGAGTATCAAGATAACTATTTTACCTTATTGATGGATTCAGGGAGTACACATTCTTTTATATCTCCTAAGTGCATCAGAAACCTCATTTTGCTTGAACACCATGATACAGACCTTACATTAGAATTAGCTACCAGTAGAAAGGTTAGATCTTCTACTTCAGTGGGTAACTTGTATTTTCTTTTGGATGGTCATAATACTTTTGCAAATTTTAGAGTCTTAACCCATAAAAGTCCACGATGGAATTCTATGAATGGATTGGCTTAAAGCCAATGATTCTCACATACATTGTAAAGACGATTCATTGACTTTGGAAAACAACGAAAACTCAAGGATTATTGTTATTGGGAAAAGGTGGAAGCCTAAGCTCAGACTAGTAAACTATACCAAACTTATAAAGACTCATAGGAAGAATGAGAGGATTTTTGGAATAAAGCTTAACTCTAAGGAGAAGAAGATACATTCACCTGAACGTGAATGGATAACAAAATTTGATGATGTATTTCTTGAAGAACTTTCACAGTTACCACCCAAGTGTGATTTTGATCATGCAATAGAGCTTACTCTAAAAGCTCAAACAGTTGCTCGTAGACCTTACAAAATGTCAGTACCTGAATCTGTGGAACTCAAGGAGCAATTAAATCAACTCCTTGAACAAGGCTTCATTCGACCCAACATTTTTCCATGGAGTACTCCTATTCTCTTTAATTGAAACAAGGATGATACTCTATGTCTTTGTATTGATTGTTGTGAATTGAACCAGGTAACAATCAAGAATAAGTATGCAATACCAAGGATTAATGAACTACTTGAATGATTAAATGGAGCTTCTATCTTCACAAAGATTGATCTTAAGTCAGGGTATTACCAAATCTGAATCAAGGAGAAGGACATACCAAATACAGGATTTAATAGTCATTTTGGACATTATGAATTTATAGTTGTGCCTTTTGGACTTACCAATGCTTCTGCAACTTTTAATCGTCTTATGATAGACGTATTTCAAGAGATGATCTTGATGATTTTGTTCTTGTCTTCTTTGATGATATCCTGGTCTACTCAAGAAACAGAGAAGAACATGAACAACATGTGCGGTGAGTACTTGAACTACTCCGTCAAAATCAACTTTATGCCAAACGTAGTAAATGCACCTTCTTCACTGGCAAGGTGGAATATTTGAGATTTATTGTATCCAAGGATGGTTTTTCTACTGATCCAAGTAAGATCAAAGCTGTTATAGCTTGGCCTACACCAAAATCAGTACGAGAAGTGTAGACATGTAGTAGTGTTAGTGTGTATACGCGGTTCACTAGGGGCACTTTTCTCCCACTGGGTTTTTCCCCCTGGACATCCGGTGTGAAAGGACACCTTATCTCTTAGGGTTTCATATAAGCTTTGTAGCTCTGAGTTTGTATACTCTATTATTCCAATACAGAGAGAGAGACTACAGAGATCTCGTACACAAGCTCTGTGTCTTCTCCTTCTCCATCTTCTTCCTACTCTGAGTTGCTGTCTTCCTTCTATTTCCGGTTTCATCATCTTCAACAATTGGTATTAGAGCGAGGTGATTTCCAGAGCCTCTACTTGCGTTTTCGCGTCCGCGCGCGCAATCGCAGTTTTCAGGCAGTTTTTGGAAAATTTGCTCGTGGGAGCATCCTCGACGTTCCGGGAGTATTCTAATCAGGTGACCTAGGGTTTTACCCCCCTTTCAAAGCCGTTCGAGCCCTCAGAATTTTGTTCTGAGCAACGTAGCAGAAGTTACTTTTCGGAGGCGTTTAAATCAAGAGGGTGTGCTTTTTGACAGATTTTCTTCAGGTAAACAGTTCTTTTGGGAAGCAGCTTGTCTTAGCTTTGTGCTGAGATTTTGTGTAGAGTTTTGCTTGCATTGGAGAGGAGATTTGTGAATCTCTTGGAGGTTCTTTTGCTCTCTTGTGTGCATCTATAGTATGGCTCAATCTACGGAGAAAGAGATTTTTGGTGCGTTTACATCCGAAGACAAATTGGATGGTACCAACTATTCTCTTTGGTCTTTTATGGCCAAAAATGTTTTGGTTGGTAAAGGATTGTGGGATTATGTATCTGGAGAGGAAGTTCGTCCAGGTAGCATTGCACCTGCCACGCCTGGTCGTGGTGCAACTGTTGGTGCAGGACCCTCACAAGTCACTCCAGAGCAAAAGCGATGGGATACTAAAGATGCACAGGCTATGGCTGTGATTGACTTAACCATAAAGAGGACAATCACACCACATATCAGATCTTGCAGAACTTCTGAGGATGCTTGGAACACTCTGCAAGCTATGTTTGGAGGAAGAAACGCTGCCAGAATAGAGTTTTTGAAGAAACAACTTGACAAAATACAGATGGACGAAGGTGACAATATTGTCGAGCATCTTACAAAAATCAGGGATCTTAAAGAGCAATTTCTTAGCATTGATGAAATGATTCCAGAGAAGGACTTGGTTTCCAAAACACTCAATTCACTACCACCATCTTATTTGACTTTTTAGACTTCTTTGACTCTGTCCTTGCGAGCTAATCCTGAGCCTCTTCATTTTGAAGAGTTAGTGGCTTTGCTATTGCAGGAGGATCAATCACGTAAGAACAAGTCTTTACAGGTGGATGGTATGGATCATGCTCCTGTTGTACAGAACAAAAACAAGGGTAAAGAGAGTGCTCATTACTCCAAGTCTAGTGCAGGACAATCTTCAGAGAAGTCTAAAGGTGATTCCGACAAGTCCAAGAAGAAAGGTAAATGTCATTACTGCAAGAAACCTGGTCACTACATTAGTGAGTGTAAAAAGCGAATTGCTAAAGAAAAGAAGAAAGAGTCAAGTTTGGTTGTTTCAGCTTCTGGTGATTCTTCTACAACTAAAGAAGAGTCTGCAAACTTTGTGCAGGATTATTATGCTTTTGTAGTATGTTCAGATTTTTCTGCTTACAGTGTTGACAAGACACAAATGATTTGGTACTTTGATAGTGGTGCATCCAGGCATATTACTTCAAGGAAGGATTTGTTTTGTTCATTGGATGCAGCTCCAGCAGGAAAGAAGGTGATATGTGCAAATAATGCTTCTTATCCAATCAAAGGCGTTGGTAAGATTTTGATTACCATTTCAGATGGTTCAGATTTATTCTTGCTAGATGTCTTATATGTTCCAGGGATCAAGAAGAATTTGTTGTCTGTATCCTCTCTTGCAAAAAATGGTCTTCGGGCCATTTTTGAGGATGAAAGATGTGTTGTACGAGATCGAGAGAATGGTTATTCTCTTATCACTACAGGTACGCTGGAAAATGGACTATTTGTGCTAGATCGTTATGAAAAGCAGATTCAGGTATATATTGCAGAAACAAAGACTCAGGCCATGCAGGATGCTGAGTTGTGGCATGCTAGATTTGGGCATGTTAGTTATGGCAGTTTGATGACTTTACAACGTCATAATATGGTGCATGATTTGTCTTTATTGGAGATGCCACCAAGACATGTATGTGAAGGTTGCGTTCTTGGAAAGATGCACAGATTTGCATTTTCGCAAGATGGTTCAGTTAGAGCGACACGAAAGTTGCAGCTTGTACACAGTGATGTATGTGGTCCTATGAGGACGCCATCTATAGGAAACAGCCTTTATTTTGTGACCTTCATTGATGACTTTTCCAGGTTTTGTTGGGTGTATCCACTCAAAGCAAAGTCAGATGTGTTTGTAGTTTTTCAACATTATGTCGCCATGGTTGAAAATGAAACAGGTTGCAAAGTACAGACTCTTCGTACCGATCGAGGAGGTGAATACATGTCAGGTGCATTTAAGGATTTTTTGGGAAAGAAAGGCATGAAACACCAATGCACTATGCCATACACACCACAACAGAATGGTGTTGCAGAAAGGAAGAACAGGTCTTTAATGGAGACGGCTAGATGTATGCTCAAGGCTAAGAGTTTGCCTCATAAGCTATGGATGGAGGCAGTTGCTTGTGCAACACATGTTTTGAACAGGTGTCCTACTCGTGCCTTGAAGACCATTACTGCATATGAAGCTTGGTATGACAAAAAACCTTCAGTCAGTTATCTTCGTGTTTTTGGTTGTCTTGCTTATGCTCACATCCCTCAGCAGTTACGTGGGAAGCTTGATGATAAGGCAATCAAATGTATATTTGTGGGGTACAGTAGTGGAAGTAAAGGTTATAGAATTTACAATCCTGCTACAAACAAGATTTTTGAAAGTCGTGATGTAATTTTTGCAGAAACTACTGCTCAACCTATGGTTTCTTTTGATGTACCTCATATGCAGACACATGATGTATTTGAAGGTTTGCTTCCTTCTTTTGTGGAGAATCAAGAATCACAACAGGTTGATAATCTTGATCAATCTTTTGATCAGCATGTGACACCTCATGATGTAGACGAAATTGTGCGTGAAGAGCAAGAAGTTCTCACGGAAGAAAGAACCTTGCCTAAATGGGTTTAGAAAACTTTGCAGGATAGCAAGTTGGATGCACCATTGCCACGAAAAACACGTGCTGGTACTACTTTTGGCAGAGAGCAAGTAGATTTGGCTTGCTTTAGCACTCTTTGTGATGCAGATGAGCCCGATTCATTTGAACAAGCTTTAGAGTGTGTTCAGTGGAAAGATGCTATGCAACAAGAAATTGATTCTATTCATAAGAATCATACATGGGATCTAGTGGACTTGCCTACAGGTAAAAAGCCTATTGGTACAAAGTGGGTTTTTAAGGTAAAAAGGAAACAAGATGGTACTGTTGACAGGTACAAAGCAAGGCTTGTGGCAAAAGGCTATGCGCAACAGAAAGGCATAGATTATGATGAAACCTTTGCTCCTACTTTCGTGCGTCCACAGTTAGATCACTAGTTGCAATTGCTGCTCATCATGGTTGGAAAGTGCATCAGTTGGATATCAAAACTGCTTTTTTGAATGGTGATTTGCAGGAAGAAGTTTATGTAAGTCAACCAAGTGGTTTTGTTGTAAAAGGTCAAGAGCAAAAGGTATGTAGATTGCGTAAAGCTTTGTATGGTCTCAAACAGGCTCCAAGAGCATGGTATGAGAAGATACATACTTATTTGATTGGCCAGGGATTTCAGAATAGTCCAACAGAAAGTACTTTGTATGTCAAAAAGAGAGATGGAGTTCTCATTATGCTAACACTTTATGTGGATGATATGCTTCTTACAGGCAATAATGCAAATGAAATTGAAGCGTTTAAAGATGTTTTGAGAAAAACATTTGAGATGTCTGATCTTGGTTTGCTACATTATTACTTGGGTATTCAGTTTGTGCAATCAGAGGATGGCATATACATGTTGCAGGCAAAATATTTGCATAAAATTTTGGACAAGTTTGGTATGCAAAATTGTAAGCCAATCTCTACACTCGTAGAAACTGGATCAAAGTTGAGCATGCATGATGCTGGAGAAACTTTTGATGTACATACTTATGCAGCAGCGGTTGGTTGCTTGATATATTTGGCATGCAACATTTGTCCAGACATTCAATTTGGGGTTTCACAAGCAAGAAGATTTATGCACAGCCTAGGTATGCATCATTGGCAGGCTGTGAAGCGCATACTTTGTTACCTTTCAGGTACCCCTAATCTTGCCATGTTCTTTCCAAGGGGGGATATGTATGGAAAGCACAGTTCTATGCAGCTTCTTGGTTACAGCGATTCAGATTGGGCTGGTGATTTTGACACATGACATTCCACAAGTGGCAATTGTTTTTTCTTGGGAAATGCATGTATATCTTGGCTAAGCAATAAGAAACCCACAGTGGCTACATCAACTTGTGAAGCTGAGTACAGGGCAACTTTCACGGCAACAGTTGATTGTGTATGGATACGCAGGTTATTGGCAGATCTTTGTGAGTGTTAACAGGCACCCACTACCATTTTCACTGACAGTCAGAGTGCTATGGCAGTTGCAAGGAATCCAGTATTTCATGCAAGAACAAAGCACATAGAGGTTCACTACCACTATGTCAGGGAAAGGCTACATGCAGGGGAGATCACACTAACTTACTGTCCTACACAGGATAACATTGCAGATCTATTTACAAATGCGTTATTACGAGAAAAGTTTGAAGCTTTCCGAAAAGCTTTGGGCTTACTCTCATACACATGATGATCTGCTACCTTGTACGGATTCACACTATCACTACAGGGGGGATTTGTAGACATGTAGTAGTGTTAGTGTGTATACGCGCTTCACCAGGGGCACTTTTCTCCCACTGGGTTTTTCCCCCTGGACATCCGGTGTGAAAGGACACCTTATCTCTTAGGTTTTCATATAAGCTTTGTAGCTCTGAGTTTGTATACTCTATTATTCCAATACACAGAGAGAGACTACAGAGATCTCGTACACAAGCTCTGTGTCTTCTCCTTCTCCATCTTCTTCCTACTCTGAGTTGCTGTCTTCCTTCTGTTTCCTGTTTCATCATCTTCAACAAGAAGTACGTGGCTTTCTTGGTTTGACAGGATGGTATCGTACATTTATTGAAGGATATGCTAAGATTGCATCTCCATTGACTAATACTCTTAAGAAGGCTAAAGTGTTTACTTGGAATGAACGTGCTCAAGCTAGTTTTGAGAAACGCAAAGAAATTTGTTGAATGCTCCATTACTATAGCTTCCCAACTTCTCAAATACATTTACTGTGCTCACTGATGTAAGTGGACAAGCAATTGGTGGCGTTTTGTCTCAAGAAGGAAAACCAGTAGCTTAAGAGTCTCGTAAGTTACGTATACATGAGTTAAATTACCCTACACATGACTTGGAGTTATTCGCTGTTGTGCATGCTCTTAAAGTATGGTGAAATTATCTTCTTGGAAGGAGATTTGAATTATATACCGACCATAAAAGCCTGAAGTGGATCTACACCCAACCTAACCTTAATATGCGGCAATGAAGATGGATGGAGTTGTTATGTGAATATGATTTTGAAATTGAATATAAACCTGGAAAGAAAAATCTTGTGGCCAATGCTTTGAGCAGGCTAAGTATTATGGCGGATGTCACAACCTCTACTACTTCTTTAATCAACCTTATTCGAGAAGGTATGACTAATGACCCGTATTACCTAAAAATCCAGTACTTTATGAACTTAAATAATCGCACATAGAAGCAAGAAACGCAGATCAAAGGCTTACACGTTGAAGGTGATGACCTTTACTTCAGTAATCGTCTTTGTATTTCAAATCAAGGTGGAATCAAACTTCAGATATTATAGGAAGCTCATGATATACCTATAGCAGGACATCCACGATACATTAAGACTTACTCTATTGTAAGAAAGAGTTTCTTTTGGCCAGACTAAAGCGTGATGTTTTGAACTATGTTACAAGATGTTTAACATGTCAACATAATAAAGCTGAACGAATTCGATATCCCGGTAAGCTTCAACCTATTGATGCTCCACAAATGAAATGGGAATGCATATCCATGGATTTCATTACAGGACTTCCTATATCTCTGGGATATGACTTTATTTTTGTGGTTGTTGATATGCTTACAAAAATGACTCATTTATAATTTCCAGTCAAGAAAACATTTATGGCTAAGGATATAGCTCAAGTCTTCTTGAAAGGTGTTTTTATGTATCACGGTTTACCTTGACGAATCATTTTTTATCGTGATGCGAAGTTCATCTCTAAATTTTGGAAAGCCTTATTCTCAACTATAGGAACCCAGTTAGCCTTTATTACTTCTTATCATCCTCAAACTGATGGGCAGCACAAATCAAATCATTGAAGACATGTTACGAGCTTATTGTATGCATGAACAGAGTAAATAGACTAGATATTTGTATTTGGTTGAATTTACGTAAAAATTCCTCATTCCAACACTGAATTGGGATGTCTCCTTTTCAAACATTGTACAGACAAGGGTGTCTTAATCCACTCAAATGGATAGACCCTCTCATACGAGTTCAAGCATCCAAAGAAATGTTGGATAAAATGCAACTTCAAATCGATCTTGTACGATTGGATATTAAGATTTCTCAAGATAGACAAAAGAGTTATGCTGATCCAAGACGATTTATTAGACCTTTTGAAGAGGGTGGTATGGTATTTTTTAGGATGAAACCCAAACGTAGTTCTTTATCAATGGGTAAGTGTAAGAAGCTAAGTGCCAGATATTGTGGACCTTTTGTAATCAGAAAGCGGATTAATGATCAAGCTTACAGGCTCTTATTACCACCAAACATAAAGGTACATGATGTTTTTCACGTCAGCTTGCTCAAGAAGTATGTATTTGATCCGCAATATATTCTTGATGATTCTCTATTATCTACATCTACTGGCGGAACTTTTGAAGTATATCCCAAAGTAATACTTCAAAGTAGAACCAAGCCTCTGCATAATCGGCCGTCATTAAATACCTTGTTAAAGGGTCAATGTATCCTCAAAAAGATGCCACTTGGGAACGTGATGATGTAATGAGACTAAATTATCCAGATTTCATGTCGAGGTGAGGACACCTCAAATTTTTCAAGTGTGGGAGGATGTAAGATCCCCAATTTTTGGGTCTCTTCTAAAAATAAAAAGAATAGCTTTCAATATCTATTTTGCCAAATTTTGACTTAAGATGCTTGATTAACAGTATTGGAAGGTTCTAAAGTAAAAAGCAAGGTCGTTTCCATGTTCCAGTAGGTTAGACGGACGTTTAGTTTAGTTTTGAAAAAATCCGCTATTTTTAGCTTTTTCATGCTTTTTATGCTTTTAGGTGTTTTTTCTGCAAAAAGCAAGGTCGGATCCTTAATCTACATGTTCCAGGAAGCTATTGTTCAATTTTGTAAAAAATATTCTTTTTGAGTGCTTTTCACTCTATTTTTAGCTTTTCATGATTTTTAGTGCTTTTTAGTGAAAAATGAGTCCGCTTTCTTATTCTAGTGAATGAGGGGAACCCGTACTTCAATTTTAGAAAAAAATTCTTTTTTTGCTTTTTACGTTGTTAGGCGTATTTTTGACACCCCGTTTTTTGTAAATTTGTACATACGGACATGCCGCCCAATGTTAAAATGGTGTGTGGTCTTTCTTTTTGTGGGTTTCTTTAGCTCACTTTAGCAAGCACATGTACATGCACTGCAAGTCGCTAGTCTAATGACAGTTGTCGAATATTGTAAGTGTCCGTGAGTGAGTTTTTTGAAGGGAGACTTGTATATAACTAAAAGTCATGTAAAAACTAAAAAAAATTCAATCAAATATCAGAAAATTGCAGGTCTTATCTTGTTCTGGCTTCTGAATGCTTTTGGATGCAGTTTTTTGTCCTCAACTAGCTCTCTCTACACCTAGTCTTCTTGCCACAACATCCTATTCGCGTAGATTTTGCACATAGTTGTGTGTGGATTTGATTTGAAGGATTTCAACACTTCTATTGCAGAGTTTGCAGAGATTTTTTGAAGTTTGAAATCATGTCTTTTGGAGTTGGGGTTTTGGAGTTATGGTATGTTCTCTACAGCGTACATTGTATGGCAGCTTTGGGGCAAAACTATGTAGGTTGAGTCGTGGAAATCCATACGTCTTTTGGGTGATGTATACTTTGAAGGGGGAGTTTTAAAGTGGTTTTTGATGAAGGGGAAAGCTTTGTTTTCAAGAGAATTGGTAGGCCACGTCCATAATTCCCTGCCTAAACAGGTTTCTTCCTTCTTTGTGGCATAGTCTCTTGGGTGGGCGACGGCCAGTAAATTCCCAAGGGGACTACTCTTGTTGGATTAGTGGTGTCTCAAAGGAGTTTCCAAATCTTTTTGTGTTCTTTTTGTGCTCTTTCAACGCTCTTGGGTGACATCTCTATAGAGGTGTTCCAGTTTGTTTGTTTCATGATTTTCTTCCACACTTTCAACAGGTGGAAAATCCACAAAAGGTATGGCAGTCTATTCAAGGCTTGGTACAGGGTGAAGGCCAGACTATAGAAGACTTTGTGAAGGTATTCAATGCGTTAAGGAAAAAGTGGTGTACATATTTTGGGGCTGAAATTCCTCCAACAATGTTGAAGAAGGATAGGTTTTTGGTAAGTTTGAGGAGTAACCTACACTTGAAGGTAGAGCTTAAGCAGCCAAGGACCTTTGAGGAGGCAGTTGAAATTGCAAAGAATAAAGAGTGGAAAGCAGAGCGTCTTCATCAACTTGGAGTCAATGTCAATCCAAAGGCTGAAGTGAAATTGGTAGAGCAACCAAGGGTCCTCATCAGGGAGTCAAGTTATGATCAACAAGCTTCTCATGATGTGAATGCTTCAAGAGGTTGTAGGTCTTATGAAGAATCTTACTGTGCATATGATGGGAGGTGGAGGAGGTCAAAGCTATGGATATGGACGTGGGTATGGAAGCAATGAGGGGTTTGCAAGTGGTAGAGGAAGAGGCATGGCTGGAAGAGGGGTTATGTTTCAATGTTACAATGTGGTGAATGGGGTCATAAAATCCCTCAATGTGACAAGCCAAAGAGAATGGGTGGTGACATGTTTCCTCTTCCTCCACAAATTCCTTCTCGAGCTCAAGATTATGGTATTGAGATTAAAGAGGAAGGAGGACCAAGCAATTTGACAGCTGAAGAGAAGGGAAAAACAAAAGTGGTAAGCATAATCCGTTTGGAGAAGAAAGAGGATGGTTTGGGAGCTATGGTCATGCCTATAGGTAAGAGGGTTACAAGAGATCATGACATGAGTGATGCAAGTCCCAACCATAAAAGAGGGAAACAGGTTGAAACAGGTACACGCAAAGAGAAGAAGAAGCGAAAACCCAAGCAACATTACAATGCATCCGACTTTACTTTGGGAGAAGGGCAACCAAATTATAGTTTAAAGGGATGATTTGTTGGATAGAAAGGCTGACATTACATTTGGGCAACTCATGGAGATGTGTCCTAAGTTAAAGAGGCAATGGAAGCATGTAGTCAACCCCATGAAGAAGGAGCCTGCAAGGGGGTGAGTGAGAGTCATGTCTTTTAATGAGCTACCTGATATATACCCTACTATGGATGCATGGCATAAGAGGAATTGCATTGGAGAGGCTTATATTGATGGAAGTGCACAGGTATGTGTTATTGCTCAAGCTTGTGTATCAAAGTTGAGACTCAACATGGTGAAGAATTCAGGTTTTTGCATAAAGCTTGCCAACCAATCAAGGGTGAGGTGCTTGGGAGTTATAAAGGAATTGGAGGTGGATGTATTTGATGTTAAAGTGTTGGTCAATTGCCATGTTATGCCCGCAGGTATTGGTGCTTTCCCTCTCATCCTTGGAAGACCATGGTTACAGGAAACCAAAGCTGTACAGGATTCAGGACATGATACCATCACTCTCTACAATAGAAGGGGTGATAAGAAGAGGTTTGACATGGCTAGCAAGAAATATTTGGACACTGATTTTGATGAGAAAATTGATGAAGAAGAGTAGTCAAGTGAAGAAGAAGACAATGGGGATGATGGCAGTGAAGTGGAAGATAGTAGCGATAGTGATCTAGATGTTTCCTCATTGTTTCTTGAAGAAGAGCATAATAAGGAACAAATATTTCTTGGCCTTAATGGACAATGAGGATATCTCTGGTCATTATGAGCAAATTGAAGAGCTGATGCAACCCAAAGTTCAATGTAATGTCAAATAGGAGCTGATACAAGGTATGTTGTCTCCCAACTTGACTAGTCATGAGAAGGGTGAGTACCTACATATGATACAACAATTTCCCCATTTGTTCATCACTTCTTATGAGGAAATTAGAGGCTTCAAGGGAGAGGAAATCCACATTCCAATCAAGGAAGGAGATCAACCCGTACGCCAAAAGCTAAGGAGAATGGGACAGGTACAACTTAATGCTTTAAAGGAAGAGGTAGACAAGCTTCTTGAAGCAGGTTTGATATGTCTTGTGTGTTGGAATTAGGGTTGCAGAGAAACACACACAGCTTGGAGAAGACGAAGGAAGCTCAAGGCACACAATAGAGAGTGTGTTACTTAGTGTGCAATGGAAAAATAGATAGCCCTAGAGTGATGGGAATATATACAATGCTCGGGGGAAAAAACCTCCTAAAGAGGAAAAAAATGCCCTGGCGGTCCTAGTGTGTTCACACACATCACTACCACATATATATGGTAACAAATCCCCCCTGGAGTGATGTGGCGAGTGAGAGCTGGCACATGAGTAAAGAGAAGTGCCATGCCCTAAGGACATGATCAATCCACAAAAGGGAGTAAGCCCAAGCTTTGCGGAAAGATTCAAGCTTCTCACAAAATAATGCCTTTGTGAAAAGATCTGCAAGGTTGTCCTGTGTTGGCACATAAGCCAAGTTGATCTCTCCTGATGAGAGCCTTTCCCGGACATAGTGGTAATGCACCTCAATGTGCTTTGTGCGAGCATGAAAAATTGGGTTCCTCGCCACTGCCAGTGCGCTTTGACTGTCAGTGTAGATAGTGTTGGCAGTGTCCTGTCCAACACTCAAATCAAACATAAGGCGTCTGAGCCATACACACTCAATCGTAGTTGTGGAGACTGCCCTGTACTCAGCCTCACAACTTGAAGTGGCCACAATATGTTGCTTCTTGCTCAACCATGATATACATGAACTGCCAAGCATGAAACAAAAACCACTTGTGGACACTCGTGTGTCAAAATAACCAGCCCAATCTAAGTCCAAAAAAGCATGTAAGTCTGGTGGTAATGATCCCCCCTTGGGATAAAACAAGCCAAGATGTAAAGTGCCACTAAGGTAGCAAAAAATCCTCTTGACATCCTACCAATGATTAGACCATGGGCCATGCATAAATCTACTGACCTGTGAGATTGCAAACTGAATATCTGGCCTCGTGTTGCATGCATAAATGAGGCAGTCAACAACAATTTGGTAAAGAGTGACATCAGCAGGATCGCCAACATCATGTAGACTCAACTTCAAACCTGTTTCCATAGGAGTGGCAAAGTCCAAACTTACATAACAATGTCTCTGTGTAAATTTTCTGACACAAGGCAATACCACCATCACACTACTTAAACTGTATACCCAAGTAATGATGCAACAGCCCCAAATATTTCATCTTGAAAGTAGCATTCAAATCAGCCTTAAATTCAGCAATATTTCTCTCATTTGGTCCAATGATCAGCAAATTATCAACATAAATAACCACAATGAGAAGTACATCACCCTCACGCTTTACATACAATGTGCTTTCTGTTCATTAGGAAAAGTTTGGACTCAAAAATGGGCCTTGTAAGAATTGTTGATGTGGCATAGCTTTCAAAAAGTGGGGATCGGTAAATTTTTTGCAAATAAGATCCAAACTTGTCACAGGTTGGATATTTAGATTCTACTCTTCAAATGCTATCTATTGATATATAGCATGCATGTATCGGACATTGCCTTCATGTAGATCTAGAAAAAGGTGATTTTAGATTACCGTAACGGTAACAAAACCTGGTTGATTGAAAACAAATGGCATAAAATTCATAGAATTCATCCAAACTTTTTGAACCTTGGCTCTTTAGAATCCATTTTTCAAGAACTTTCCAATGATAGGTCATATCATGGGGTTCTAAGCAATATTTAGAGGGGTCTACCGGGTTACTTTCTTTTGTACAACTTTGATGATGTGGCACTCTTAAAAGGCCCAAAAATGAGTTCAAAATTTTCCTAATGGGACTGTAACAAAAGCCTAGTTTGACCACATGAGTCTCAACTTTCTCATACCAAGCACGAGGAGATTGCTTCAACCCATACACAGCCTTCTTACATCTGCACACTTTGTCCGCTTGTCCTTTTATGACAAAACCGCGAGGCTGCGTTACATAAACTTCCTCAAATATGTCACCATACAAGAGAGCAGTAACAATGTCTGGTTGATGTACATCCCAACCAAAATGAGCTTCCAATGTACATAGAAAATGCATAGTAGTCATACAACAAGTGGGAGCAAAAGTCTCTTCATAATCTATGCCTTTTTGTTGTGCATAACCTTTGCAACAAGTCGAGCCTTATGGCGATCAATCTCACCATTCGGTTTGCGTTTCAACTTGTAAAACCACTTTGTACCAATTGCCTTTTTGCCAGGAGGCAAATCACATAAAGTGCATGTGTCATTTTCTATAAGTGCGTCATATTCTAATTGCATGGTAGCCATCCAATTTTTTGAACTCTGTGCTTCATCAAAAGACACAGGTTCCTCAACATCATGTAAGCTAGACACATACAAAGCATAACAATTTGATGCATAAGATGCATGGCGAGAGCCTCAATGAGTATGACTAGACAAAGGTGCATCCAATTTAATTTCATGCAAAGTGTGCACCAGCCATTTTGGCATACCTCTAGCCTACTCATTTTCAGTCCTTTCCTCATCAAGTACATCATGTACATCTGCATCAGTATAATAGGCTGATCTGTAACATTTTTAGAAACCCCCATAGGCTGTACATTTGCCTCATTGGAATTTACATTCGTATTTCCACCACCGAAAGAGGAAACAAAGTGTCATAAATGTCCTGTGAGCTTACATTACTGTCTCTAGTACATGACCGCAACGGCTGAACAGAATCTTCCACAAACACTACATCCCGTGAAACCAGAATACGTTTTGTTTGTGGATGATACAACCTGTAACCTTTGCTTTCAACACTATAACCAACAAAAATACATTTGACATCCTTATCATCCAATTTTTTGTGTTGTGTTTGTGGCACCAAAGCATATGCCAAACAGCCAAAAACACGCATGTGCTCAATAGAAGGCTTTCTATCATGCCATGCTTCATATGGAGTAATAGACTGCAAAGCTTTTGTAGGACACTTGTTTAGTACATAAGTGGCACACATGATGGCCTCAAGCCAAAAAGAATGCGGAAAAGCTTGACTTTTGACCATACATCGTGCCATTTCTGTAAGTGATCTGTTTTTCCTCTTAGCAACACCGTTTTGCTGAGGTGTATAAGGCACTGTACAATGGTGTTTTATCCCACGACTAGCCACAAATGCATTGAATTCATGAGACATATATTCCCCACCTCGATCGAAACGGAGGGTGCCCATAGTACATTTTGAGACATTTTCAGCCATAGCCAGAAATTGTTTGAAGCACATAAAAACTTTGGACTTTTCTTTAAGCGGAAATACCCATGCATTCCTGGAGTAATCATCAATGAAAGTCACGAAGAAAAGGTAATTGACCAAGGACGGAGTTTGCATGGGCTCACAAACATCACTATGCATAAGCTGCAACCTGCATGTGGCCCTAACTGAACCATCCTTTGGAAACTTCATACCCCCCAAAATACAGGCTTCACAAACATGTTTGATAGGTGCTTCAAGAGGCGACAAAGAAGAAACCATATCAGATTTATGCAAACGCAGTATACTGGAAAAATTCAAATGACCAAAACGTGCATGCCAAAGTTTTTCATCTAAAATAGCCCTTGAATCTGCAACAGCATTTTCAAAACTTTGTCCATGCTTGTCATACAAAGTGAGCTTATAAAGCCCACAACACAAAAGGATAGATGCAACAATTTCAACACCAAAATTGAGATCATGAACTGTACATCTGTCATCCACAAATTTGACTACAAGTCCAAGTCTAGCAAGTGCAGATACAGACAAGAGATTCTTCTTGATCCCAGGTACATAAAGTGCATCAACAAGTGTGAAGGAACTGCCATTTGCAGCAGTAAGAAAAATCTTTCCAACTCCCTGAACCGGATAAGAGGCATTGTTGGCACAAGTGACAGAATTCCCATGAGGGACAGACTTGAGAGATGTGAACAATTCATGATGTGAGGTAATGTGCTTTGTAGAACCACTATTGAAATACCACACATGTGAATCTGCAGCAACTAACAAGCATGCATCATGGACAGTAGGATTGTAAGTGCACTCTGCGCTAAAAGCTCATTCTGCATCGACATCAGCAGTACAGTCTCCTTTCATAGAAGACTCAACAATGGCTGCATTTGTAGTGGAACCACCCTCTTTCTTCTCGGCCTCTTTGGCCTTCAACTTAGGACACTTCTTGATCAAGTGATTATTAGCTTTACAATAATGGCAACGCATCTTCTTTTTTCCCTTATCACCAGAATTGCCAGACAAAGTGCTACCAGCAGAAGCATTAGGAATAGAAGTTTTTCCACTCGCAGCAAAACCATAAGAAGTGGTTGCATTGCTGTTACCACCCTTTCTTTGAGAAGAAATAAAAGCCTATTCAACTGCATGTTGTCTAGTGCTGTTTTTTCTAGAAAGTGACTCTTGCAACAACAATGTGCATAATGCATCAAACTTGACAACTTCTGGATTTCCTTGGGTCATAAGTCTCCAAGTACTAGCAAAAGTCTGGTAAGAATCTGGTAAGGCATCAAAATAGTCTGCACAAGGGAACTGTCTGAAATGACTTCACCTACAGAAATAAGTTGCTCATTGATATCCTTCACACTAGCAAGGAAAGTGTCCATATCATTTTCCTCCTGCATAATCTTTGACTCCAGCTCTTTACGCAGCAAAGCAATTTTAGCCTCATTGCGGCTTGGAGAAAGATCTGCTAGAATATCCCAAGCCTGCTTTGCAGATTTTGCTGAACGGATGTGAGGAACAATGGTGCGCTTCACAGACAATGCAATCAATGCATGAGCTTGCGCATCCTTTACATTCCAACGAGCTTGTTCTACTGTAGGCAAAACAACTCTAATAGCAGCAATCCTTGCAGCAAGACCTGCAACATCCTCAACATCGCCTACATCCTTAGAACCAGGGCGTACATCAGTGCCCTGCACAATATTCTAGATGCCCGTTGACACAAGAACGTGTTGCATCATATAAGACGTCCTCAGCGGTAAACATCTTGAAGACATTTGTGTTGTTGTTAGCCATGGTGAATGCTGCACCTGATGTGAAAACTGCCCGAAAATCGAAGAAACGGAGCGGGAACAACATGTGCTATATAGCACAAAACGTAGAAGACTGTAAGACACCTGTTATGCAGAAAATGGAACTGATAGAAATTATGCACAAAATGACAAAATTGCTTGTGCAGACTTGGTTGTAGTGGAAACGGAGGTCGAAATGAGTTTGAGTCAGAAATCTGAGCAGATTGAGCTCTACGATCCTTCCCCAAATATTTGTCAACCTACAAACGCTCGCCAAACCTCATTGTAATCAGAGAAAGTGAGCAGGCATGTATTGGAGCAGCTGGCGACTAAGCCCGGGAGGACGCAACCTGCTCTGATACCAATTGTTGGAATTAGGGTTGTAGAGAAACTCACATTGCTTGGAGAAGACGAAGGAATCTCAAGGCACACAATAGAGAGTGTTTTACTTAGTGTGCAATGGAAAAATAGATAGCCCTAGAGTGATGGGCGTATATACAATGCTCGAGGGGAAAACCTCCTAAAGAGGAAAAAAATGCCCCAGTGGTCCTAGTGTGTTCACACACATCACTACCACATGTATATGGTAACACTGTGAGTACTACAAAATGGGTGAATCCTGTTGTTTTCACGCCCAAGAAGGATGGAAAGTGGAGGATAGGTGTTGATTTTAAGCCTCTAAACGTAGCTATGAAGAGAGATCCATACCCTCTTCCTTTCATAGATGACATACTTGATTCTATTGCAGGGCATGAGAGGTATAGTGTATGTGATGGATTCTCTGGATATTTTCAGCTCACCTTGGCTTTAGAAAATCAAAAGAAGGCCACATTTATCACACCATGGGAATTCTTTTGCTATTGTGTGCTTCTTTTTGGTTTCATGAATGGTTGTGCATGGTATCAAAAGCGCGTCAATAAGGTGTTCTCTCCCTTTTCTTGGCAAGTTTGTGAAGGATCTTATTAATGACTTTTGTGTTTATAGCTCTAGAAAGGATCATTGTGTAAATCTTGGGATGGCATTGAAGCAATATGATGAAAGTGGAGGTCAACTCAACCTAAAGAAGAGTCATATTGCTCAACCAAGAGTGAAGTTTTTGGGGCATATGATCTCAGAGAATGGGATTGAAGTAGATCCTGAAAAAGTGAAGGATTTTTTTCTCCTCCCATCACCTAAAGATACAAAGCAACTTGCTACTTTCATTCAAAAGGTAAAGTGTATGGCAAGGTTCATTCCTTTGTCCTCTCAACTTCTTTATCCTCTACAACAAGTAGCAAGGTTGGATCCTCTACAATGGACAAATAAATGTGAAGAGGTTTTTCAAGGTATCAAAGAGGTTCTTGGTTCTCTTCTTGCTATACAATCTTCTAATTGGGATAAGGAGTTCTTTGTGAATCATCAGTAGGTGAGGATGCTATTGGAGCTATGCTTCTTTAAAGAGGTAACAACTCACACTACATGAAGCCTATCTATTGTGCTAGCAGGGTGAAGCTAGAGGTGGAAAGAGGCTATACCAAGGTGGAGCTCATCATGGTGAGTGTGATTTATGCATGTAGAAGGTTTAGGCACTACCTTCTCCCTAAACCATTCACATTTCTCACTAGCTGCACTCTTCTACCTCAATTGGTGAATAGCCCTTCTTTGTCAAAGAGGCTTATGAAGTGGATTGTGGAGTTATAGGAATTCCAATTCTCTTTTCTTGTTGAGGAGAGTACAAGGGATACATTGGCTGATTTTCTTACTTATAAGGAAAACCCTCTTCTTCTTAAGGAGGACACGATGAAAAAGAAACACATGGAAGCTCCTGACATAGACAATGCCTATCTATTGTTTTTTTGATGCCTCTTATTACAGGAAAGTGCATGGTGAATCTTCAAGAGGTGTTTTAATTTATGATCCTCAAGTTGTGTTGGTAACTGAAAGGAGTTTGAAGCTTACATCACAAAGCAACAATGAAGCTGAGTATGCTACTTTGGAGAAAGGTCTCAACCTTTGCCTTGAGCTTGGAATTCGTCGTGTGAGGGTAAGAGGTGATGCTCTTTTGTTGGTTAAGCAAGTACTTGGGGTGTGGCAAAGTAAGAATGCAAAGTTGAAAAATATGTGTTTTCAAGTAAAGAACTTGCTTAAGCATTTTGAAGCTTGGAGTTTAAGGCATGTGGACAGGTCTCAAAATGAAGAAGCACATGGTGCAACGCAAGCTTCAATTGGGCAATTGTATGTGATAAGGGCTGATTCTCCTCTTTATTTGGGAAGGGAAGCTTTAGAGAGGGAGGAAGAGTTTCTGCAAACAGGTATGCTTCCATCAGAGTTGGAGAAGTCAAAAATGTATGCCTTCCTACGCCGTGCAAAAAGGTATGTGCTACTTGGTGATGCCTTATATATGAAGGGGGCTGATCTTGTGATGAAAAAAGTTCCTTGGAAAGAGGAAATTTATAAAATTTTAGAGGAAAATCATGAGGGTTCTTGTGGTGGCCACTTTGCTTCAAAGGTCACTTTGCATAGAGTCTTGCAGGAGGGGTATGTGTGGCCAAGCGTTCAACGTGATGTTCATCATTGGTGGAGGTCTTGTAAAGAGTGTCAAAGCATTGCAAATAGGGTTCTCAAATCAGAAATTAGAGGCACCATTGTGTCTTATGATGTGTTTCAGAAGTGGGGTATTGATGCAATAGGTCCTCTACCTATGACAGTTAGAGGCAAATGTTACATACTTACTGCTATTGACTATCTATCCAGGTGGGCCGAAGCCAAAGCTGTTAAGCACATCACCAGTAAAGATGTTTCCTTATTTATATATGAAGATATTTCTTGCAATTTTGGCATGCCATTGTAGACATGTAGTAGTGTTAGTGTGTATACGCGCTTCACCAGGGGCACTTTTCTCCCACTGGGTTGTTCCCCCTGGACATCCGGTGTGAAAGGACACCTTATCTCTTAGGGTTTCATATAATCTTTTTAGCTCTGAGTTTGTATACAACTATTATTCCAATACAGAGAGAGAGACTACAGAGATCTCGTACACAAGCTCTGTGTCTTCTCCTTCTCCATCTTCTTCCTACTCTCGTACACAAGCTCTGTGTCTTCTCCTTCTCCATCTTCTTCCTACTCTGAGTTGCTGTCTTCCTTCTGTTTCCTGTTTCATCATCTTCAACAATTGGTATCAGAGCGAGGTGATTTCCAGAGCCTCTACTTGCGTTTTCGCGTCCGCGCGCGCAATCGCAGTTTTCAGGCAGTTTTCGGAAAATTTGTTCGTGGGAGCATCCTCGACGTTCCGGGAGTATTCTGAACAGGTGACCTGCGGTTTTACCCCCCTTTCGAAGCCGTTCGAGACCTCAGAATTTTGTTCTGAGCAGCGTAGCAGAAGTTACTTTTCGGAGGCGTTTAGATCAAGAGGGTGTGCTTTTTGACAGATTTTCTTCAGGTAAACAGTTCTTTTGGGAAGCAGCTTGTCTTAGCTTCGTGTTGAGATTTTGTGTAGAGTTTTTCTTGCATTGGAGAGGAGATTTGTGAATCTCTTGGAGGTTCTTTTGCTCTCTTGTGTGCATCTACAGTATGGCTCAATCTACGGAGAAAGAGATTTTTGGTGCGTTTACATCCGAAGACAAATTGGATGGTACCAACTATTCTCTTTGGTCTTTTATGGCCAAAAATGTTTTGGTTGGTAAAGGATTGTGGGATTATGTATCTGGAGATGAAGTTCGTCCAGGTAGCATTGCACCTGCCACGCCTGGTCGTGGTGCAGCTGTTGGTGCAGGACCCTCACAAGTCACTCCAGAGCAAAAGAGATGGGATACTAAAGATGCACAGGCTATGGCTGTGATTGCCTTAACCATAAAGAGGACAATCACACCACATATCAGATCTTGCAGAACTTCTGAGGATGCTTGGAACACTCTGCAAGCTATGTTTGGAGGAAGAAACGCTGCCAGAATAGAGTTTTTGAAGAAACAACTTGACAAAATATAGATGGACGAAGGTGACGATATTGTCGAGCATCTTACAAAAATCAGGGATCTTAAAGAGCAATTTCTTAGCATTGATGAAGTGATTCCAGAGAAGGACTTGGTTTCCAAAACACTCAATTCACTACCACCATCTTATTTGACTTTTCAGACTTCTTTGACTCTGTCTTTGCGAGCTAATCCTGACCCTTTTCATTTTGAAGAGTTAGTGGCTTTGCTATTGTAGGAGGATCAATCACGTAAGAACAAGTCTTTACAGGTGGATGGTATGGATCATGCTCCTGTTGTACAGAACAAAAACAAGGGTAAAGAGAGTGCTCATTACTCCAAGTCTAGTGCAGGACAATCTTCAGGGAAGTCTAAAGGTGATTCCGACAAGTACAAGAAGAAAGGTAAATGTCACTACTGCAAGAAACGTGGTCACTACATTAGTGAGTGTAAAAAGAGAATTGCTAAAGAAAAGAAGAAAGAGTCAAGTTTGGTTGTTTCAGCTTCTGGTGATTCTTCTACAGCTAAAGAAGAGTCTGCAAACTTTGTGCAGGATTCTTATGCTTTTGTAGTATGTTCAGATTTTTCTGCTTACAGTGTTGACAAGACACAAATGATTTGGTACTTTGATAGTGGTGCATCCAGGCATATTACTTCAAGGAAGGATTTGTTTTGTTCATTGGATGCAGCTCCAACAGGAAAGAAGGTGACATGTGCAAATAATGCTTCTTATCCAATCAAAGGCGTTGGTAAGATTTTGATTACCATTTCAGATGGTTCAGATTTATGCTTGCCAGATGTCTTATATGTTCCAGGGATCAAGAAGAATTTGTTGTCTGTATCCTCTCTTGCAAAAAATGGTCTTCGGGTCATTTTTGAGGATGACAGATGTGTTGTACGAGATCGAGAGAATGGTTATTCTCTTATCACTACAGGTACGCTGGAAAATGGACTATTTGTGCTAGATCGTTAAGAAAAGCAGATTCAGGTATGTATTGCAGAAACAAAGACTCATGCCATGCAGGATGCTGAGTTGTGGCATGCTAGATTTGGGCATGTTGGTTATGGTAGTTTGATGACTTTACAACGTCATAATATGGTGCATGATTTGTCTTTATTGGAGATGCCACCAAGACATGTATGTGAAGGTTGCGTTCTTGGAAAGATGCACAGATTTGCATTTTCGCAGGATGGTTCAGTTAGAGCGACACGAAAGTTGCAGTTTGTACACAGTGATGTATGTGGTCCTATGAGGACGCCATCTATAGGCAACAGCCTTTATTTTGTGACCTTCATTGATGACTTTTCCAGGTTTTGTTGGGTGTATCCACTCAAAGCAAAGTCAGATGTGTTTGCAGTTTTTCAACATTATGTCGCCATGGTTGAAAATGAAATAGGTTGCAATGTACAGACTCTTCGTACCGATCGAGGAGGTGAATACATGTCAGGTGCATTTAAGGATTTTTTGGGAAAGAAAGGCATTAAACACCAATGCACTATGCCATACACACCACAACAGAATGGTGTTGCAGAAAGGAAGAACATGTCTTTAATGGAGACGGCTAGATGTATGCTCAAGGCTAAGAGTTTGCCTCATAAGCTATGGATGGAGGCAGTTGCTTGTGCAGCACATGTTTTGAACAGGTGTCCTACTCGTGCCTTGAAGACCATTACTGCATATGAAGCTTGGTATGACAAAAAACCTTCAGTCAGTTATCTTCGTGTTTTTGGTTGTCTTGCTTATGCTCACATCCCTCAGCAGTTACGTGGGAAGCTTGATGATAAGGCAATCAAATGTATATTTGTGGGGTACAGTAGTGGAAGTAAAGGTTATAGACTTTACAATCCTGCTACAAACAAGATTTTTGAAAGCCGTGATGTAATTTTTGCAGAAACTACTGCTCAACCTATGGTTGCTTTTGATGTACCTCATATGCAGACACATGATGTATTTGAAGGTTTGCTTCCTTCTTTTGTGGAGAATCAAGAATCACAACAGGTTGATAATCTTGATCAATCTTTTGATCAGCATGTGACACCTCATGATGTAGACGAAATTGTGCATGAAGAGCAAGAAGTTCTCACGAAAGAAAGAACCTTGCCTAAATGGGTTTAGAAAACTTTGCAGGATAGCAAGTTGGATGCACCGTTGCCACGAAAAACACGTGCTGGTACTACTTTTGGCAGAGAGCAAGTAGATTTGGCTTGCTTTAGCACTCTTTGTGATGTAGATGAGCCTGATTCATTTGAACAAGCTTTAGAGTGTGTTCAGTGGAAAGATGCTATGCAACAAGAAATTGATTCTATTCATAAGAATCATACATGGGATCTAGTGGACTTGCCTACAGGTAAAAAGCCTATTGGTACAAAGTGGGTTTTTAAGGTAAAAAGGAAACAAGATGGTACTGTTGACAGGTACAAAGCAAGGCTTGTGGCAAAAGGCTATGCACAACAGAAAGGCATAGATTATGATGAAACCTTTGCTCCTACTTCTCGTGCGTCCACAGTTAGATCACTAGTTGCAATTGCTGCTCATCATGGTTGGAAAGTGCATCAGTTGGATATCAAAACTGCTTTTTTGAATGGTGATTTGCAGGAAGAAGTTTATGTAAGTCAACCAAGTGGTTTTGTTGTAAAAGGTCAAGAGCAAAAGGTATGTAGATTGCATAAAATTTTGGACAAGTTTGGTATGCAAAATTGTAAACCAATCTCTACACCCGTAGAAACTTGATCAAAGTTGAGCATGCATGATACTGGAGAAACTTTTGATGTACATACTTATGCAGCAGCGGTTGGTTGCTTGATATATTTGGCAGGCAACACTCGTCCAGACATTCAATTTGGGGTTTCACAAGCAAGCAGATTTATGCACAGCCCAGGTATGCATCATTGGCAGGCTGTGAAGCGCATACTTCGTTACCTTTCAGGTACCCCTAATCTTGCCATGTTCTTTCCAAGGGGGGATATGTATGTAAAGCACAGTTCTATGCAGCTTCTTGGTTACAGTGATTCAGATTGGGCTGGTGATTTTGACACATGACATTCCACAAGTGGCAATTGTTTTTTCTTGGGAAATGCATGTATATCTTGGCTAAGCAAGAAGCAACCCACAGTGGCTACATCAACTTGTGAAGCTGAGTACAGGGCAGCTTTCACGGCAACAATTGATTGTGTATGGATACGCAGGTTATTGGCAGATCTTTGTGAGTGTCAACAGGCACCCACTACCATTTTCACTGACAGTCAGAGTGCTATGGCAGTTGCAAGGAATCCAGTATTTCATGCAAGAACAAAGCACATAGAGGTTCACTACCACTATGTCAGGGAAAGGCTACATGCAGGGGAGATCACACTAACTTACTGTCCTACACAGGATAACATTGCAGATCTATTTACGAAGGCGTTATCACGAGAAAAGTTTGAAGCTTTTCGAAAAGCTTTGGGCTTACTCTCATACACATGATGATCTGCTACCTTGTACGGATTCACACTATCACTACAGGGGGGATTTGTAGACATGTAGTAGTGTTAGTGTGTATACGCGCTTCACCAGGGGCACTTTTCTCCCACTGGGTTTTTCCCCCTGGACATCCGGTGTGAAAGGACACCTTATCTCTTAGGGTTTCATATAAGCTTTGTAGCTCTGAGTTTGTATACAACTATTATTCCAATACAGAGAGAGAGAGACTACAGAGATCTCGTACACAAGCTCTGTGTCTTCTCCTTCTCCATCTTCTTCCTACTCTGAGTTGCTGTCTTCCTTCTGTTTCCTATTTCATCATCTTCAACAGCCATTGGAGTTACTTTTTGACAAGGTTCCAGGTTTCAGGGGAGAGCTAGTGGATTATCTATATGAGAAGCTTCATGTTCAATGCAAGTTTACTACTCCATATTATACCCAATTCAATGGCATAAATGAAAGATTCAATGGAGAGCTCATAAGGATGCTTACAAAGATGACAAGAAACAATGTGAAGACTTGGGATTTAGAGCTACCTTGTGCTCTATGGGCTTACAAGACTGCCATCAAATCAGGTACTCGTTTCTCTCCCTTCCATCTAGTTTTTGGCAAAGAGGCTTAACTTCCTATTGAGGTGGAGATACCAGCTTTGAAGATTATGCTAAAGCTTGAAGAAGAGCCCAATGATGCATTCAAGGAAAGGCTTCTTTATTTGCAATGTGTTGTTAGCAACAAGCTAACACGGTCACCATTTTTTGGAGTTCTGTTTGTAAAACATTTATTATTTTGATAAATCGAGAATATTGTAAATCCTATTTTCTTGGATAAACTCTGTAATTAATGAGCTAGGGATACAAGCTTTCAGATTGTATCACAAATCATTTCCCAGCTTTGGTAGAACTCTAGATTATTAGTTTTGACCACCCAAAAACCTTGGCTAAGGTATAAAGCCAATTGTGTAAAGATTTTATTAAGTTTTGGATAAGAAATACACAGCGTGAGCTAACGGATCTCACTCCTCTCCTTCTCGTGCTTCTTACTCCCTCCCCGGTTGTCACATTGCGATTGCATTTGTTGCATTGCAACCGCAGGTAAGAGCAAGCAGTTCACAGTATTTTGTAACTTTTGGCGTCACCGACCCGTGGCCTAATTTCATCATAACTAGGAATTTACACTTTTAAATCGGAAACTAAGCATAGGCGGGGTATTGGGGCATCATTGCTAAGCATTTAGATACATTCTGGGTCGAAAACGACTAGTTCAAAAATCCACTGCTGTTAATAATCGCGATTTTGGAACTTGACCTAAAGTGGAATTTGAGACCATAAACATGTGTACATAGGATGAGTTTTGTTACATTTGGATGTCATTTGATGCTGTAACGGATGTGATTTTTTTTCCGATGAGCGATTGGCTTTTGGTGATTTCAGTCACTTGAGTGTAGCCTAAGTTAGATGTGAGTTAATAGTTGTTTTCCAAGAGATTGACAACCTCTTGTAGCCTCTATGCACTAGTCGAGTTAGCTTCATCCCATGGTTTGACAAATTAATCGTGGTTCTCGTTAATACTGCAATAAGATAGGATGATGAGGTTAGACATGCGTCCCACATTTGGCACCATTTCCGGGGATCAAAGAGACCTAAACACAAGCCTCTTGTGTAGTTGTCCTTTAACTTCCTCTAGGTTTGCCTAGAGTTCAAAACTTTCTTTTAGAAACCACATAGCTTAAGATTGTTGTCTTTTGCTATGTAGAAGTAGCTTGGAGGATTGTAGGATTGTAGAGTTAGATTAGGATTTTGAGAATGATTGGTAGACAATAAAAGTCTTAAGATCAGTGCTCAGAAAAACATAAAACACAAAAAAACAAGTGTTTGTGGACACTTTTCACAACCCTATTGCATGAGAATCTAGGAGTAGGGTAAGTAGGATCCGAGGTGGATTTCAAACATTGCTCTCTCTGCAATAATCAAGTGCGATTTGTTATTGGAAGTTGCAGAATTTCAGATCTATGGCTAGAAATAGCTCGAAAGACTCAAAACCACTCGGTCCGACTAGAGAGTAAGCCTAAAAGTTGTCTAAACCAGTTGGTAAGCTCAAAGACACTTCGAGGTAAAAATTTCAAGAATTGGCCAAAAATCAGATTATTTACTTTTTCTTGACATTTTAGGCCAAATTAACTTTTGACTTGATTCATAGGCTTAAAATAGCTCATATAAGGACTGTCTTTGAAAAAATTGTAAAAAAGTGTCCATTTCAAGCCTAAAGTTAATAATCACGATTATTAACTTTTTGCTCTAAATTGACCAAGGTTCATACCATTCACTCATTGCATGTGTACAAACAACTTTTGTAAAGGCCCAAGAGATTTGGATCACTAAACTGACAAAAAACTGGGCAAAAACTAAAGTTTGTATTGACTTTTTGAATCTTGAGTTTGAATTGGGAAAAAAAATTATCCAAACTTGTTGAAAATTGATTTATAGGCTTATATTGATGTGATAAACATGTGTAAATGCTCAATTGACCAAAGAATGCAAGAATTTATAAATAGTAAATAATCGTGATTATTTACATCTGCCCCATTTTTCAAGTTTTTTGATCAAGTTAGCATACCACTAGTTTTAACATGTTATAATAAGCCCACAAACCAAATTTGGTAAGATTTGGATCACTGGATTGAAAATTGTGACTAAAATTCCAAAGTTAGTCTGCAGACAGATAATTGATGACTATTTGACCAAAAATTGTCCAAACTTGATGAAACTTGGCTAGTGATCTTAACTGAAGGTGCTTAACATATCTGTGTCAAAGTTGGGACAAAACTTGCAAAAATATAGCTGGAGTAAATAATCGCGATTATTTACATCTACTTCAAAACTTGATGATTTTGCAAATTTAAGTATACCACAAGGTCAAGCATATCAAGTAGACCTCACAAATCAATTTTGGTGAAATTTGGATCCCAAAAGTGAGACTTAAGCCAGATTCTCGAAATCAGAGTCTACGGAAACAAAATAGTTGATAAACTTGATCAGATTTTGTCTAAACTTGTTGAAACTTGTCCAGGGACTTTAACAAGTTGTATACTTGCCAAACCAATCAAAAAAGTGCAAAAAACTGACAAAAGTAAATAATCACGATTATTTACTTCTGCTATCCAGAGACATCAATTTTGACTTTTGAGGTTATGCAGTGTTAGATCAACATAATATAAAGCCACAGGGCAATTTTGGGTTCAATCGGATCAAAATTGGTACATGTTCACTCAGTTTCCAGGTTGCAAATCAAACCTTTAATTTTTTGCTAAGTCGAATTTGAAAGTCCAATTTTGACTCCAATAGCTCGATCTGAAGTGATACACAAAGAGCAATCACGAGAGTAGCAAAAGCTCTACTGTTTGTATAGAAGAATAGCTAACTTGATTAAATTTGTACAGGAATCAGGTTGCAGACGAGGAATTAGTGGCTTGAGAGAAAGTTGCAATCTAACCAAGTAAAAATTGATGACAAGTCAATCCAAAGGTGAGTACTCTATCCAAGGCTTCATAAGTCTATATGAACATTAGATCTGGTCGTGTACTAGGAAATCAGGGCATACTCGGAGAAACCTCCAATAGAATATCTACCGAAGAAAGCGTGAATCAAGGCAATTCCTTGCACACAATTCTTGAAGAAGTCTCAAACACTTTTTTAGATTCAACATTCGAAATGTCTTCTTACTCAACTCACTCGGAAACTGGAATGACAGTGCGCTATAAGCATATACTATCTTTTTACAAGACTAATCATCATGGAGCCCATGTTTACTTGGACACTAACGAGGAGTATGCTATTCGCATTGATGACCATGGTATTGAGTTTGAAGAAGAGATTAGGGCAAACAAACAAGGAAAAATGTATATGGATTGAAACGGAACTCAGTATTTATAAGTCAAAAACCCTGATGTGATAGACAAATGGGAGTTAGAAGTAAACACCATAATCCCATATATGTCAGCAAAAGAAGGACCACTAACTTTAGAATTTGAGGGATACGATCAAGTAGACTTGAAGCCTTTGAAACGGCTTGGTACGGATAATCATAGGATCGGAGTCTATTGTTGGGAAGATAGAAACATAAAAGATCTTCTATGGACTTGTCATGCCAAACCAGGACAACTAACAGCCATGAAGATCATCTATATCTTCAAGATCAGAGATAAGGGATCAGTGGACCTACCAACCTACCTGTTTAGGGATTGTTATAACAACAATTTTGTTATGAGGACTCTTGAGGAGGTAGAACAAACCAAATACCAGGGGTATTCCATACGGGAATGGATAATTAGTACAAGGACCAAAAACAATTCCAAGAGATGATTACCATGAGAGATCATCTGAGAGTAATGTGAAGAAACTAGAAACCACCTCATCACGTAGAAAACCGGGTGACACTAAGGCCAGTCCAGGGCTACATGAGTCACTATTTCCAACAGACTGGTTTGAAGGACTTGGAGCACGACCAACGGCCAAGAGATCGGGAGTTGAACCAAACAGACGCGTCAGACTAGCTGGTTTTCAAAAATGGGTCAGAAAATACAGTGGATCAGGGGATCCATACGACCACTTAGCAAGCTTTAAGCAAGTGCTAAGAGCAGTGCATATATTCAACTTCTATACTCAATTCGAGGGGTTTGGAATGAAATTAGAAGGAAAAGCATTGACATGGTTCCAAAACATTCCACCAAGGTCAATCATGGACTTAAACACATTAGCTCAAGGATTTGTAGCCGCTTGTTCCAAAACGAGGATCAAACATAGTACGGTAACTCAAATCTACAGCTTTAAACAGAAACATGGTGAGTCTGTTAGGGATTGTACAGCTCGAATGAAACAATATATTGCCCAGATCTGGAGATACCTGCAGAAGAACGACTTGTATCTTTGTTTCTGGAGGGACTGCTAAACAAAGAGCTTCATACTATACTTTATAGTAAGAAGCATACAACCCTAGAAGCGTGTGTGTCGGATGCTATTGACTTAGGAGACAATTGCAAAATTTTCAACGAAGAAGATGTCCCTAAGGATAACCAAAGCGAGAAAATGGCATCCACTAAACCAGCACAAGTGGGAACGGCTGCTGCAGCACCACTCTCATCCATAGAAGATATGCTTAAAAGGATGAACGACATGATGAACAACATGCAAAAAGCACCTATGAGGGGACCAGGACAAGGGATACCTCCACAAGGACAACCAATTGGGCCACAAAAATGGTGTGCAATCGAGGGTAAATGGACCAACCATGAGACCCACGAGTGTTACTTTAGACCAAAGTATAATGGGAATGTTCAGTACGTGCCCATGCGGCCACAAGGACAACCCATGTACAGATATCATCCTAATATGGCCCAAGCTCAAAGACCACCAATGGGTATGGAAAGACCTCAACCTATGTTGGGACAACAACCTCCATATCCAGAACATAATGCAATGCCTGTAAAGTACATACACTCTAAAAGCATCATAGATGAACAAGCATTAGTGCCTGTTACACCCTATGCAGAGCCTAGTCCATCTACAGTAATGGTAGAAGGAGATTGGTATAATCCACATCCACCACCAATGGAAGAAACAATGACTTATGCTCCACCAGAGCTCGCACCAATGTATTATGTAGCTAATCAAGGTGTCTGACCTCCCATGGTAAGACCCATGATGAAGCCAAGAACAGGAAACTGTCATAACTGGGGTGTTGATGATCATTGGAAAAATGAATGTCCAGAGCCTGACAAAAAACTCAAACCAATTCAAGCCTATTGCATACAATGTTGCAAAAAGGGAGGACACTTTTCGGAAGATTGTCCTAAAAATCCTTTGAACAAGGGTAAAACAATAATAAACGTAGTCCAAGTGATACCTAGTAGCTCATCAGAGAGTGAACCAATTGTTCCAATCAAGGTAGTCACTAGAGCCCAGGCAAAGAAAAAGAAACACAACTCCTCTGATGATTCAGAAAATACAAAAGTTTCTTCTCAAAGAATCAAAAGGAGCATAAGCAAAAGATATGAGATGGGAAAACAAAAACAACGGGTTGAAATCAAGGAGAAAGCAAAGAAGCTATTCCAGGAAAAGTTGAAAGAAACTGGAAGTGAATTCAAGGAAACAACCGTGAAATCTGGAGGATCCATTCTAGTTGATAAAAATTTTGAGCCTATTAATGCCGCCTTGGAAGCCTACCAAGCAGGACTTAAGCTAGGCCAAAACATGGAAAACAAGTGGAAAAACTATCCTTCTCTAGACATGGAAGCAGCTAAGCTGGAAGCTTATCAAAATTTGATAAGAATCACGCAAGGAATGCGGGAAAAACAAAAACCCAAGCTTGCATTAGGAGGAGAATGGGGTCTAGGAGGGCCTCTTTTTTTTTGTAGTTTAAGGAAGTCAAACCTTTTGTATTACGAAAGTAATCAAAGAAAAGCTTTTGAATTCAAACAGGCAAAACAACTAGTTTATTTGAATTCAAAGTTTCCCCCCAAAATGGTTTTAAAATCTAGTGGGTAAAACCATATCATGTAGCATATCTATGGAAGGAGCTAGGCACGTAGATTGTAGATCTATGATCTCCACTCAAATCAGAGATCATATGTGGGAGTTATGGAAGGCTGAAAATCATAAAATTGTCCGCCTTCTTTTTGGGAGAAAAGTGCATCCTTTTACCACACTTACTCATCTCTTACACACCCACCATTCTTTCACACATGTTGTATACCTATTCGTCAAAATCTTAATCACCTCCATTAGCTCATGGCAAATAAAGAAGCCCTCCTACACCCCATCCTCTTCCTAATGGAAAGTATCGCAAAACCTGAAGAGCTTGTGGTAAGAGACACTAAAGAAAAATCCAATGTGGTGGCAGAACCCCCCCTTGAAACAAAAGAACCATATCTTATAGTGTCTGACGGCGAATATGCCTTAGACGAAATTCCATTCGTAGAGGAAGACTGGCCAGGATACTTATGGAAAAAAGTGAGAGAGATCAATGATGGGAGCTTAACTCTAAAGTCAGCTCCTATAGAGGAAGTCTGGTTGGATAACCTATCTTCTGATATGAACATGGATTTACAATCCTTGTACGGGAATTGTGGATCGGAAGCTTCAGGAATATCAAAACCATTGACCTTGAAAACGTTACCTTCTTACTTGGGAGATAATGAAGATGAATCCATTGTGTGTAAGACCACTCAAGTAAAAAGAGCTAAACAGACTCTAGAAGTAGACAACATACATTCAATCATGTCTGCACCCATCCAATGCACTCTTATCGTGGGAGAACTGTTAAAACTCAGACCATACTTAAGGAATGATTTACAAAAAACCCTAGAGAAGGTGGGGATAACTGGATTAATCTCAAAAAAATTGGGAAAATTGAAAAATTAAATGGACAACAAAGAGATTCGATCTGTTCCCATGAACAAATCCGGAGAATATTATGAAGGGGAAGAAGGAAACACCACCCACCCAGTGAAATATAATGACATTGAAACCATGGCAATACTGAATAGTGGAGCTGGCATAGCCATAGCCACTAAAGCAGTATGGGAATCCTGGGGACAACCAGCCATTAGACAAACTCGAATGAAATTGCAGTTGGCTGACGGACACATTAAGAGACCATTAGGGCTGCTTGAAAAAGTGATAGTCAATTCCTGTAGAAATGAATATCAACACACTTCTGCCATAGTAGACTTTGGGAAAAAACTCAACTATGAAATCATATTGGGAAGTTCTTTCATGCGACAGTACAGCTTATCCAAGATTGGGGAAACAATTATATGTACTTGAAGCAAGTGGGATCTATAACAAGAGTAAATCTAAAAGATCACACTTATAGAGATGTCTTGAAAACACCCATCCAAGAGTTTGATTCAGTCTCTTCGGATAAAACTAAAGTCTCATCATGGTTAAACAATGACACTCCTATTTGGATGTGTGGAGCTTCAGAAAATGAAAGCTTAAGACGTGAAGAATGTATCCTAGAAAGAGACTGCACAGACGAAGCCTATGTACGTGAACCCTTTCTAGAGCATTTATTTGAGCCATTCGAGTGTACTCAAATTTTAGCGACAATGGATGTATGTGTGAATACGTCTATGCCTTTTGCAATGAGGATGGCTATGACATAATTCCCATCCAAATGATTTCAATCCTCAACATTGAAGACAAAGATGAGGAACCCAAGGACTTAATGAAAGCTCAACAAGTCTTTTTGGACCTCTATTACGATGCAACAAATGAGTTAGATGAACACTCAGCTACCTCAGAAGATTCGGGATCAAAAAAAGAACATATGAGAGCTAAGTTACTCTTAAAATAAGGGGAGGAAAAGTTTTTGACTTTCCAAACCAGAAATCAAGAAGACAAAAATGGTATAGACGAAAGAGAGACACCAGAATTGTGAAAACATGACCTATGTCATCAGTCTCCAGTAAAACACAATTCTTGATGCAGATAGATGCTAATGATTGTGTCAAGGACAAAATAACTGACAGATATCCTTCAAACAAAAACTCAAAAATGTCTCAAACATCAAGAAAAACAGGGAAGGATACTCAAGAAAAATCACAGGATAAGAAACCACTCATGACCAGAGTCAAGCGGAAAAAGAAATATCAATTGAAAAAAGCTCTAAAGGAGATATACACAATCTAAATGGAAACCATGGGGGAGGATGGTAAGGATGTAATGCATGTTCCATCCCATTACAAAAAGTATACTCTCCAAGATCGAAAAATTATGGTTGAACAACCTGTTAGGGAACTAAGGAAACAGGGCGAGTCTTACGAAGGGCATAAAAATGCTAAAAAGATAGACTTGGCTGAACCAAGTTAAGAGCCTAGACCTGCTTACATTGCGAATGACCTAACAAAAGAAGAAGAAAAGCTTTTGCTAAGCTTGTTAAAGGAATGCTGGGATATCTTTGCTTGGTCCTACAAGGATATCAAGGTTTTGATCCAAAAATCTGTAAACATACCATACCCATGAGAGATGATGCGAAAGCAAGTAGACAGAGACCATACACGTATAACAAAACATTTTCCAGGAAGATCAAAGAAGAGATTGAAAAAAGGAAGACGAATTCATTTATGAAATTGAACACACAGATTGGGTGTCTCCAATTTTGGTAGTACCCAAGAAGAATGGAAAATTATGAGTGTATATTAATCTCAAAAAGGTGAATGCAACTACCATTAGAGACAAGTTTACTCTTTCGATAACTGAGCATGTTCTAGAATGAGTCGCAGGCAAAGAAGCTTACAGCTTCTTAGACGCCTTTTTGGGATACAATCAACTTTTGGTTGACCCAAAAGATCAGCATAAAACTGCTTTTGCAACAGAATGGATATATTTTCTTATTGGGTTATGCCGTTTGGGTTAACTAATGCTCCAGCCACGTTTCAAAGGTTGATGATCCATGCTTTCAAAGAATATCCTAGGAAATTCTTAGAAGTATATATAGATAATCTATGCGTACATTCATCAATCCAGGTTGATCATTTTGAACACCTCAAAAAGGTATTCGAAAATGTAAACTTTATAGGATTTGCTTAAATCCTGAAAAGTGCACATTCATGGGAAGACAAGGAAAAATTCTTGGACATATAGTGTCTAAAAATGGCATAGCTACTGATATTGAGAAGATTCATGTCATTGCTAATTTGCTTAGACCAACAAAAGTAAAGGGGGTACAAGCCTTCATGGGGCATTGTGGATATTACCGACGATTCATCTACATGTACGCTATAATTACAAAACCCATGTATAGCTTGATTACACACTTTGAATGGACCGAGGCATGTGAAGAATCCTTCATAAAGCTTAAGAAAGCTCTCACCTCAGCTCCAATATTGAAAGCACCAGATTGGAATAAGGTATTCCACATACATGTAGATGCTTTCAATTTTGCTATAGGATGTATACTAGCTCAACCAGAGACGGGAAAATTGACTTTTCTATTTCTTATGCTAGTCGACAATTAAACATGGCAGAAAATAATTACACCACCACCGAAAGGGAAGGATTAGGAATGATCTATGATGTTAAAAAGTATATACATTACCTATTAGCCAACAAGTTTGTGTTCTTTGTGGACCACCAAGCTTTATTGTATTTGGTCAACAAGCCATGCAGCACAGGGAGAATTGTGAGATGGTTCATCATTCTTCTGTAATTTGATTTTACTGTGGTTGTAGAAAAAGGCACTACACATCAATGAGTAGATCATTTGTCAAGGATTGTTTCAGGGGAATCACCTAAAGGGGTAGACGATGGTCTACCAGATGCCTATTTGTTCTTTGTGGAAATGATACCTCAATGGTTGGAAAACATTGTGTCACTGATGACACAATGAGCTATTGTCATTGATGACAATAGCTCAAGTGGATTCACAAATACCACTTCCTATCACGATCAGATCAATTCAGTAATCAGTTATGTATCAATTACTAGTTGGAAGGCTATACAAAAGAAATCGGGACGGGGTATTGATTTTATGCATTAATCTTGAAGAAAAAAAAAGTACCTAAGTCAAGCACATCTTACCATAGTAGGACTTCACTTTGAGAAAGACCAAACTATGCAACGAATCTTGAGACTTGGAGTATTTTGGCCGACTACAAGGAGAGATGTTCGATCGTCTGTAAAATATTTCCCTCAATGTCAAAAACAAACACCCATACCTCATGTAACATTGTTTCAAATGTCACCTGTTCCTAAGTGGAGTAACTATCTGGTTACTTACTTATCAAGCCAAACATTTCCTGAGGATATGAGTAATGCCGTCAAAGAGTAAATGAAACAGAAGCAAGAGACTATGCTCTTATTGGGAACCAATTGTGTCGGAGAGGTAAAGATCAACATTTGCGTCTTTGTGCAAATGAAAACGAGTATATTTTGATTATAAAACAAGCACATATTGGATTAGATAGAGGTCACTTTTCTAGTGAGACCACTGCAAGAGCAATCTTGATGGTAGGCATATGGTGGCCAACACTTTTTGCAGATGCCAAAGAATATATTTGAAGATGTGATTCTTCTCAAAGAGCAAAAATTCCAACACGAGTAGATAGCATGCCCTTAAGGCCAATGATGGGGACTAGAGCTTTTGCAAAATGGGGTATAGATTTTGTTGGACCAATATAGCCACCTGCTTATAGAACCCAAGCTCAATATATCATCGTAGCTACAGACTATTTGACCAAGAGGGCCGAGGCTAAAGCAACTCAAAAGAATGATGCCAAAACCACTAATGAATTCTTATATGAGTATGTATTCACAAGATATGGACTACCAATAGATATTGTCAGTGATCAGGGAACTCATTTTCTCAATGAGATAATCGAGTATTTTCTTAATGATTTTATGGTCATCCATAACAAATCAGCTCCCTATCACCCTCAAGAAAATGAACAAACTGAGTATACGAATACAAATCTTAGCTTGGTGCAGATTAAAGTGGTTAGTTCAGGAAGGGCAGACTGGGAAATGAAATTCCATGTTTCTCTATGGGCTTATCAAGTTTCATTCAAAACAGCTTTAAATGCTATACCCTTTAACCTTGTTTATGATCTCGATCCCATATTGCCAATAGAATTTCTATTGCCGACATTAAGGGTAGCACAAAATCTTGAGTGCACTGGACATGAATTGTCAGAAAGACTTGAAGATTTGGAAAAGCTAGATGAGCAAAGGCTAACTATTGTAGCTCATATCTATGCACAAAAGCAAAAACAAAAACAGTTTTTGATTCCCACGTAATCACAAAAATCTTAAAGAAAGGGGACTTAGTTTTCGTCTATTCCCTTAAGCAACACATTCCCAAGTTTAAGAAAAAGGGAAACGGACTGTTTATCATTGAAGATGTATCTCCAAGTGGAGAAGTAGAATTGTCCACCCTAGATGGTGAACCAATGGCTAATTGGATTAGTGGATGTCGTTTAAAGAAATTCAATTTTCTACTAACCAATGAATTGCTAGAAAGAATGCATGTAGCAAAGAAAAGGAATATTAAACGATATCAGGTTATTGATGAATCCCAAGAGGAAGCTCGACTTTGGGTACTCAAGCAGAAAGCTGCTCTCAAGAATCAACAGATACCGATTCCCATCAACACTTTGGAAATAGATGACCAACAATGGGAATTACCTAAAGACGCAGTTTCAACAGATGATGATTGGTTAGATGGAATGGAACTGCGCATCAAAGTACAACTCAACAATCATAGAACCAATGCTTTGGTCGACACAGGAGCTAGAGTAAATGCAGTCAGTTATTCCACATACAAGAAGGCAACAAGTCAAGCATTGACGACAGGAATAACGACAATCAAAGGATGCAACAAGAACCCAACCCCAACATTGGGAGTAGTCAACTTGAACGTGATAGTACATGGATATTCATGTCCTCATCAGTTTGTATGCTTACCAGATGAACATATGAATGAAATGATGATTCTTGGAATTCCCTGGATGCAAGCATACAAAGCAGTACTAGATTGGGATGGAAATTAGCTAAAGCTATCACCTAAAGGAGGACAGCTCATTGTTCCAATTACACCAAGCAAAGAGAAATAGAAAAGAAGCAATCAGCAGACCAAACCACGAAGTAGTCAATCTTCTCCATCCCCTCGATAATCAAATGCTACAAGTAGCATGCAAGGAGTCAGGTAAATTTGGGTACCAGAAGCACAGCTTAAGGATAAACCGATTTAGATCTGGGTGCCTAAAAGACAAAACAAAAGAAGGTTCCAAGGGTTAAAACACAGAGACGAGCATCTCTAAGCAAGGAACCTAAAATGGAAATGGTTTGGAAGAAAAAGGAACACTTATCTTCTCCACAAACCGTAAAACCAATCAAGCAATGGCGAGTAAGTCTCAAAAGACTCCAACAAACCATACAGCACCCAAGCAGACCAAGCTACCAATGGCGACAAAAACTCGACAACAAACAAAAGTGTTACCAAGAGCTCAAGCAATCAGTGTACAGAAGCATCCGGATGGTACAATTAAACAGAGAGCACACAAGCTACAAGTTTTGCTCTTTGGAAGACATCAGCAACAAACCTCGACATCGGAAACCCTTGAGTTAATTACTCAAGACCCAGCTCTTTCACAGTATATTGGTTTGAATAGCATTGATCTTCATAGCATGGTAGAGCCAACCACGACTATGCATAGACACAACTGTTCAACCCATGCACACAGTCGTCCCGGAGTACGCCATCTAGGAGGGGTGTGGAACGGCACTAAGTACTAAGTAATTAAGGGCAATGTTTGAAGAGGGAGGCAAAAGTTTGATGTTAACGTGTGATTTTTGCAAAAATTCCTAATAATGCCCTTATAATTCATCATAAAGAGAAAATTCACTGATAATATCTTCCCGACAAGTGTAAATAGTGTATATATATAAGACAATCATAAAAAATAGTCCTTTTTTGGATATTTTTCATCATTTTTATTGATAAGGAGGCTTAAAAATAGAAAAATCCAACAAAAAACAATAAAGATGTGTTTTTCAATGGATTTTCTTAATTATTGGATTTTTACTTTACTTTTTCAGAGCATTTTGCTATTTGCTTTGATTTTTTCAAATAAGCAAGTCAAAAATTAATAATAAACAGCAGGAAAGTCCATATGGAAAAACGGAAGACACGATGGTAATCAGAAAGACAAGGCGGACAAGAACAAAAATTCTCAATGAAATCAGAAGATGGAAGCGAGAAGCCTAAATTAGGCGGCCAAGCCTACTTTTGCAAAATTCTTGCAGAATGAACTACAGGAATCCAATCAAGCAAATTTTTGAGTCTAGCATAGATTTCACGTCTTAGTAGGACTAATGGAGCAATCTGGGGGAAATTGGTTCGGGAAGTCCGGGTATAAATATCCAAGGTAGGCTAAAACCACCTCATTTCCACTTGGAGCCTTTGCAGAGAGAGATTTCGACCTCTTTCGTGCGACTTTTCTGGAGCCCACAGTTGACCATTTTCAGCGATGTCTCACACGAGACATGAGTGGTAAACTCTATACTCGTCAATGATCCATTTTGTACGAGACCTAAAGCCAAAATCTAGCACCACTTTCACCCAAACGAGCCCATATTTCACTCAGAGCATGTATTTGGTATATACTTCAAGCCTATAAAGCCAAGTTTGCAAAAAGTTGAAAAAAATCCTCAGCTATAAATAATCGTGATTATTTACTTTGGTTGGAAATATTTGTTTTGACTTTACAGTTGTTCCTTGCATGTTTTTATGCATCTATACTTGTTCAGAAAGTTGATTTGAAGCAAATTGGACCAATTGATAAATCTGCTAACTTTGCACTCTATTCACTGAACAGGAGCCATGCAAGCAGTAGAGAGGGCCAAGAAGAAGCTGAACCAAAAGGAGAAGTTGCAGGAACTGCCCGCTTACCAACTACACCCCGAGTCAGTCAAAGCAGCCAAGGCATCATACCTCTCCATAGAACAGCTAGAAGAGCATCATATCACAGTCTTCACCGACAGGTTCAAAAGTGAAGAGGGGCATCAGGTGGAGTTGCAACTCCTACCCAAAGAAGTATATGATGTTGTTGCCAAGCCAGAAATTAAAGAAGCTAATTGCAGGCTGGGACTCACGGATTTCAACGAACAAAAGCCTTGCAGAGTGGATTTTCAGAAAGCTTACGAGCTTCTATCCACAATTAAAGAAGATGGAACCGCACAGATATCTGGAACCCAAGGGAACAAGGTCAAAGTAGTGATAACTAAAGATATAGTGGAAAAGGCACTCAGACTGTCCACAGAAGGAATGATCATGCGAGCAAGGGATAGGAAAACGGCTGGAACCTTTACCAAAGAGACAGCCGTGGCTACCTTCGTCGATTTAATTCACAAACAAGTGGAAGAGCCAGCCCACTTGTACTACCAACACCTCTATTTTTTGGCAAAAAGACCATCAAGGTACACTACGCCAAATCACACCATGGCCATCACATTCACTCAAGTTCTCAAGTCAACGACAAGGCAATCAGTGGACCACGCGCAGTACGTCCTGACCACTTTGAAGGGCACCAGGAAAGAAGGAAAAATCACTTACTTGGGTGCGCCAGAGGTCTTGACAAGGATAGCATACCATGCCAGTGGCATGGCCGATAATCTACCACCTGCTCCTGATCAAAACACCTGGATATTGGCAGCACAACCCTCTCCAAGAGTTATAAGGTTAGGAAAGAGAGCTTATAAATCTGATGAAGAATCAGCTGACAGCTCGTCGAAAAGGCACAGCAGCGAGAGCTCTGATAATGAGGAAAAGAGAGCTTGTAGAGAAGAAATGAAAAGAAAAGTTGTGGCCGTCTACCAAGAAGAGCCCACACAAAAACAAGCCCGCTTTGAAAGAGAGAAACAAGCCTACTAGAGCAGTAGACAAGCACAAGGGAAGGACCCAGAGAAATGGGTTCCTGTTGGACTTAAAGGCCCAAGGACAAAGCATCATACAAGAAAAGAGGTTGAAGATCCAACAGAACGTTTAGAGAAAATGTACCAAGAAGCAGAGGCCCTAAAGTTGAAGGAAGCCGAAGAAGAGGCTGGAAGATCCAAAGAGGCGGAGGAACAAAGACAAGCCAAGGAGACAGCTAGAGAAGAAGTACAAGAGCAAGGATACAAATCTCCCAGACCCGCCTCACCGCCTACAGAACAACAGGACCATCCAATGCCAAGCCCACCACCATCACTTGCGGGCAAAGACACTAATAAAGAAGCAAAACCTGAGAAAGAGGCTACCACTGCACAAGAGAAAGAACCCGAGCCAGAGAAGGAAGAAAGTTTGGCACTAGAAGAGACAAAAAGATCTAAGCTATCACCCTCTACTGTAGCACAACAAGAGAAGGATGGAGCACCCTCTACTTTCACTCAGCCAGAAACCACCGAGGCAACAAGGCCTCAGGATGACGAAGCAGAAGACCGACCCTCTACCTCCACACAAGAGGACCCAGTTGCTACGACACCGCACGTGGCAGAAAGACACACATGAGGTTGTAGGCACATCTTAGCTGCTAAGGCAAGAGGATTGGCAGTCAAACAACAAGGTTATATTACAAGTAAATGAATATGCAAGGCAGATGCAAGACATGACAGAGAGACTCCGTTCAGCAGCACTAAGCTGCAGCACAAAGGCCAAAGAGCTTGAGATGGTGATTGACGCTCTCCAAGGAGAGTTAGAAGATGGGATGACTATCATCACCGATCTTTAGAGGTAGGTGTGGAAGATGAAAGCAGAAGATGAACAACATCAGCTAGCTAGAGATAGGCAGCAAAAAGAAATGGAGGAGTTAGATGATCTGCTCACCAAACTATCTGATGCCTGCAAAGCAAAAGCAACTGATAGAAGTGACAAATGAACTTCTTACGACATCCCTGTCAGCTCAAAAAACTCAGGTGCAATTAGATGTTGCAAATGCCTCATTACATTACTCTGAACAACGGATCAATGATCATGCAATCTTCTTACGACAAATCAGAGAAAATCCAACTGTGGCCTCGATCAAAGGGACTGATGAAGTGTATAAGGCACTAGAAAAGAAGAATAAAGATCTTGAGTTGGAATTCAAGCTGGAACAATCACAGCGCAGGGACCTGGCACTGATGCGGGTTTAAAGAGAAGAAGAGATCCTAAAGGAAATAGCAAAGCTCAAGAGAGTTAACAAACTCCTCAAAGATGGAAAACCGGATACACAGGAAGAGGCAGGAACTTCAGAGCCGCCACAGATAGACATACCCTCGGTCTAAGTTTGATGAGTTTGAGACACAGTCCACAGAAGAGCTAAGTGGTGAAGAGGATTTCTAGATTCACATCACAGATACAGACACAGTGCCAATGGTCCAGCTGTCAAAAGCTGAAGAAGACGCACTGAAAGAGAAGATCACCCTAGAGGTGGATGAGAAGTGGAAAGCCGCAATTGACTGAAAGTTGAGAATTTTACACTCTGTCAACGTCACTCAACTCACTCCCAATGAGATAATGCTCAATGGCATCAGCAATCCCTGCCATACCCTCTCATCAAAGTGGAATTATTACAGGTAAAAGAGAGGTTGTACAAAGACATGCAAGAAGATGGCGCAAATAAAGACCATCCAAAATGGAGGTTAAGCTGGCTGAACAAGAATCCGAGATACCTGATTCTGTTCACAAGAGCACCTGTAGCCCTTCAAAGAGATCCCACATTTTTTCATGTACCCAGAGTAAGGACATGGCAAGAGCATGAAGCACTGACAAAGAAGAGGCCAACTTGGCTTAACTACCCAAGACTACCAGCTCTAGAGAGAGGACAAGCACCAGAGGAACACATGGTGAAAACCCTAACGGGCACCATGTCTTTCTTCAAGAGTCTACCAGATCTCTCATGTGCCATGTTATATAAAATCTGCAGAATGTTGCTCACATGCATCCAAGTCTTTCATGAGCCTAAGCAAGCAAGAGCCCCGTGGATGTCATTTTTAGAAGGTAACAAAGGCTTATGCTATGATCTAAGTAGTCAGCCTTCCAAAGAAGTACTTTATGACTTTTATGCCAGATGTATGACCTTGCCATCAAATAATATGTTGGAATTTGAAGAAGCTTTCTACACTCGATTCTTCATTTGGCGCACGAAGATATTTGCACTAGTGATCAGCAATCTTACATCTAGGTTTGTCGGCTACTCAGTGGTGGAGTTGAAGAATAAAGTGACCATGTAATTTCTACAAGTGCCTGACAAAGAAAGAAAATTCAGAGACCAGAAGGCACTGGATGCGCTTAAAGACTACCTCGCCAGCCATCAATCCAAAGACTATTTCAGCCCATAAAGTTGTGTCAAGGGATGACACATGCGAGGAGGGGGGAATGTTAGCAGCAAGCTAACACAGACACCATTTTTTGGAGTTCTCTTTGTAAAACATTTAATATTTTGATTAATCGAGAATATTGTAACTCCTATTTTCTTGGATAAACTTTGTAATTAATGAGCCAGGGCTACAAGCTTCCAGATTATATCAGCTAGTCATTTCCCAGCTTTGGTAGAACTCCAGATTATTAGTTTTGACCACCCAAAAACCTTGGCTAAGGTATAAAATCCAATTTTGTAACGATTTTTTGGATAAGAAATACACAGCATGAGCTAACGGCGCTCCCTCCTCTCCTTCTCGTGCTTCCTACTTCCTCCCCGGTTGTCACATTGCAATTGTGTTTGTTGCATTCCAACCACGGGTAAGAGCTCTACGCATTGACATAAGCAGTTCACAGTATTTCGTAGCTTTTGGCATCGCCGATCCGCGGCCTAATTTCATCATAAGTAGGAATTTACACTTTTAAATCAAAAACTAAGCAAAGGCGGGGTATTGGGACATCATTGCTAAGCATTTAGATGCATTCTGGGTCGAAAACGACTAGGTCAAAAATCCATTGTTGTTAATAATCACGATTTTGGAACTTGAACTAAAGTGGGGTTTGAGACCATAAGCATGTGTGCTTAGGTCTTATAAACTTGTCCAAGAAGTTTCGTTACATTTGGATGTCATTTGATGGTGTAATGGATGTGATTTTTTTGCCGATGAGCGATTGGCTTTTGGTGATTTCAGTCACTTGAGTGTAGCCTGAGTTAGATGCGAGTTGATAGTTGTTTTTTGAGAGATTGACAACCTCTTGTAGCCTCTATGCACTAGTCGAATCAGCTTCGTTCCATGGTTTGACAAATTAATCGTGGTTCTCGCTAATACTGCAATAAGATAGGATGGTGAGGTTAGACATGCGTCCCACATGTGTACAATAGGTTGTTGGATTTTGAGCATTATGAGCAGGTCTTGAAGAAGTACCAAGCAAAGGTAAATGAGAAGGTGGAGGACAAGGACATCAAGAAGGGTGACATGGTGTTTCATTACCATAGTAAGATTAATAGCACTTTTCAAAAGAAATTTCAAATCAAATGCCAAGGTCCTTTTTTGGTCTTAAACAGGTTTCCAAATGGCACATATCAGCTTGCTGACTTGGATGGTAACCCACATAAAGCACGTGTGAATGGCTACAGGTTGAAGAAGTATATTGCAAGATTGATGACTGTGATTGAGGATGAGCCTTCTTTTGAAGAATTTGATGATCATGTGGATAAGGATGAAGATGAAGTAAAGACTCCCTCATGTGGTTTAGAGAATCTCTTTGTGCTATTGATCATGAATGATCTAGTAGGCTGGGGTGTGGCAAACTATGTTGGGCGCATTTTTGACACCCCGTTTTTTGTAAATCTATACATACAGACATGACGCCCGATGTCAAATGGTATGTGGGATTTCTTTTTGTGGGTTTTTTTGCAAGCACATGTACATGCACTACAAGTCACTAGTCTAGTGATAGCTATCGGGCTACTATAAGTGCCCGTGAGTGAATTTTTTGAAGGGAGACCTGTATATAACTAAAACTCACGTACAAACTAAAAAAAGTTCAATCACATATCAGAAAATTTCAGGTCTTAGCTCGTTCTGGCTTCTTGATGCTTTTGGATGCAGTTTTTTGCCCTCGACTAGCTCTCTCTACACCTAGTCTTCTTGCTACAACATCCTGTTTGTGTTGATTTTGCACATAGTTGTGCATGGGTTCAATTAGAAGGATTTCAGCACTTTTGTTGCAGAGTTTGTAGAGAATTTTTGAAGTTTGAAATCATGTCTTTTGGAGTTGGGGTTTTGGAGTTATGGTCTGTTCTCTACAGCGTATAGTGTATGGCAACTTTGGGGCAAAACTATGTAGGTTGAGTTGTGGAAGCCTATACATCTTGTGGGTGATGTATGCTTTGAAGTGGGAATTTTAAGTGTTTTTTGATGAAGGAAAAAGATTTTTTTTCAAGAGCATCGGTAGGCGACGTCCGTAATTCCATGCCTAAACAGGTTTCTTCCTTCTTTGTGGCATAGTCTCTTGGGTGCCTAAACAGGTTTCTTCCTTCTTTGTGGCATAGTCTCTTGGGTGGGTGACGGCTAGTAAATTCCCAAGGGGACTACTCTTGTTGGATTAGTGGTGTTTCAGAGGAGTTTCCCAAAGCTTTTTTTTGTGCTCTTTCAACACTCTTGGGTGACATCGCTATAGACGTGTTCCAATTTGTTTGTTTTCCAACAATGCTATTTTTAGCTTTTTGTGCTTTTCGACATTTTTGAAAAGCAATGTGCTTTTTATGATTACCTAAACATAAAAATAATAATTTTAGTCTCCGTCAGATTTAAAATTGATCACCTGGAGAAAAAACGGGACCCAACGAGGTTTTACGAGAATTATTTTTACAAACAATGGTATCGTAAATACACCGGGGTAGTACCGGGAAGTCATAATTATTTTGGGACATTATGGTGAGGCATAGCCTAGCTACGGTTTCCATTGGTTGGTCGGATATTGTTCAGATGGCCAATTTTGCTGTAAAATTGAATAGTAAGTGGGAGAGTTGACCACCAAAAGCTGTGCCATGTTTTTAGAAAAGTCTGGAGTCTTTTCCCAAAAGCAGGAGGCTAATCCACGCTAAGAGCTAGCTCTACCTGTAGCTTGGGACACACTCCGGGCAGCTGCAGAACCTATAAATTGGCATAACTGGTCAGTTTTCAGTGTCATCTGTCGCGTCTACTACCGCAAGGCTATACGTATATATTATAAGGAGTAGTGCAAGCTCTTCATCACCATCTTCATAATCTCTTGTCTCGAGAAGAAGAAGAAGAAGAAGGACACTCTCTCTCTACTTGCTTACTCTCTTCTCTCTTGTTTCACGGTGTATGCGCTCTCCGGAAGCTTTCATGGTGAATACCTCGTACCTCTCATCACTGTTGTCTTGCAGAAAAGCGAGAAGCCTTTTGACAGCCCCTAATCGATTCTAAAACATGGTGAGAAGCTCTAAACTCCATAGACATCATCTCTCTCTCTCTCTATGTCGTTTTTCTGAGTAGTCATCCTCTCCGTGATTTTTTTTTGCATACCAGTGCATGTATAGATTAACCTATTACGTGAAGTTGCCCCATGATTATTTCATCATGTTAACACGCTCATCTATGCACATGATGTGTTTATGATCATGTGCGTGCATAAAAAGCACTTTTTGTTTCACGTCATAGAGGTGGTAGAAACACTATTTTGGTCACAAATCACAAACCGCTATGAATCAACCCGAACCCTTTATACTTGAGATAAAACACATCATTTAGAACATTTTTTCTCTTTTGTGTCATATGAAAAACACACACGAGCTAAGAGATATGGTCAAAAAACAACTTGTTTTCCACTGCACAACCAATGTTTTTGATTCCAGGCTCCTTGGAGAACCACTATATAGATTCACCGGATGGGAAAACCCACTTAACCAATTGAAAAGCTTGATAAAAATTGATGATAATGAATTTAGGTCTCCATTATCATCTCGGGAATGCAAGTTATTAACCGTTCTATAACCGGTTTTACCTACTCGTATAGAGATGCTACGAAGGGGCGGTACCATATGACATCGTGAGTTAACCGAGCTGTTTTTATATGTTTTATGGTTTTTTTTGGTGAGTTGATTTCAACTATTCGATGGACATAAACTTATGTGAGAGTATATGGTTAAACATGCCGAACCGCATAGGCAGTTATGATTAAAGTGGCTTTCTTTTGGGGTTATTGTTTGTTGTGTGAGTACCATATGGGCAAAGTGATGTGATAGACTGATAGTCTATATTATGGAGCTGAGCTTGATGCATTGGTTTGAGGTCAAATACTTTCAATTTCATGTTTTACATACTCCCAAAAATGACAAATAAATTGTTTTTTGCATATGTGTGAAGTTATGGTTTATGGTTGACCTAAAGGTCAGAGCTGTTTTGTGTCATTGTTTATGGTGATGGAATGTTATTATATGATGTATGCCAAACTCATGGATTGATGAGGATGCCTCATATACATGGTTATGATTCCTTTCCACCTTCCTATGTCAAAACGAGCTTTATGTGCTAGGGATGTGAAGTACATATGTGATGCATCAACTTTGCATGGTTGGATGCTGTCAAAGTTGGATTCTTATATCATGTGTGGACTCCAATTGACTGCAGGGGATATTTTTTTGGTGGAAGCCAGTGTGGCTCATGGTTTTTTTTTCATATATTGGTTATGCTACTGAAATGTTGTCGAAATTTTTGCATCCATGTTATGTTCTAAAAGTGGTTATGCAGGAATGATCGTGCCTCACCCAAGTTGGGTGGAGTGCTCACCCGTGGGATATGATTGGACTATGGTTTATGGTTTTGGGATTGGAGCAGGAAGTGATCTGGATGGTTTACGATAGCCGTGTAAGGGTAGAGACCCTGTAGAGTCTAACTGCTTGGAAAAGATTGTTTGTGCATATGGAAAGTGCTATTGTGATTGGACTCACGTGTTATGTTTCGCATGGCAACGTCGCTACAAGACTAGGATCACCTACATCACTTAGCCTTAGACTAAAGGATCGTTGACCAGTGACTTTGCTGGATCGGGGGTGTTGCGTGGTCTTCTTATTTTTGTTGGGCTCATCTACACGGCTAGTGCATCCGGGGTTGAATGACCTACACGGCAAATGTGTCAAGGATTTTGCCTTGGCTTTGCCTAAACACCCAAAGATGGGCATCGAAGAGGCATGGCGTCTAAACTGTTATGGTTGGTGTTGATACCCTACCACCTACTGGTACTTATGATCCTTTCAGAGCTCAAGTGTATGGAGGGAGGCGAAGCGGCCTCAGCCTATCTCTAGATCAAGTAGGTTGGAGGTGTTCTAGCTCGCTCACAGTGAAGTGAAATTCTCTCTATCCATATTAGAGCGGAAGTGGATGGGTGGACTAGTCGATCCCTACATAGGGTCCGATGCTCTGCTAGTTATTTTTTCATAAACTTTTTGATGTTATGGTATACCCAGATTTTGTCATTGTATTAATACATGGTTGCATGTTTCATTTAGACAGGGCATTTAAAAATTCTCTGTTGTAATTTTTGCATGTTTCTGTCCACTCTTTTTCACCCTCCACTATATTTTCTCTCTCTCTCTCTCTCTCTCTCTCTCTCTCTAATAATCCAATTGTCCAACAGACATCAAACTCTTTGTCAATTTGGGTACATGCCTGACATTGTGCAACATAAACTCAGTGCATTACGTATAGAAAATTGGATGTTGTCCACTCTGCATATATCAAGCTCATAAGAATTTCCTTGCTTCACTGTGCCATGTGTGGAAGTGTATGTGGAAAACCACTCCTTATGAGGAATCACGTGAAATCTAGTACCTGAGTCCACAATCCAATTCTACGCATAGCACTCATCAAGTGCTAACAATACATTAACACTCAAATCCAATGTGAAAATTAACATATCATTTGTCACGTCAAAAACTGTCTCAATGGTTGGAGACTCAACCACATTAATCTCTTCAATTTTCATGCTACTTTTAGGTTTGTCATACTTCACTTTCTCCTTGCCCTTATCACATTGCAATGTGCGGAACTCTTTCTTCAAGTGTCCCTTTTTATGGCAGTAGTAACACTCAAAATTTCTAAAGTCTTTGCCGCGACCCTTGCTAAGACTTTGCCTATGATCCTGAGAACAACTGGGGCTAAGACCATGCTGCCTTTGCTTGTCACAATTTCCACTATCCACATACACATCACGATGCCCACTTGTATCAAGAGACTAACATTGAATCTCCTCAGTGAGAAACACACCACCAACATCACTAAAAACTAGCTTCCCATTAGGTGTAGAATTGCTATTAGCTTTCCATTAGGTGCAAATTTTTTATGGCTATGTTGAAGGTATCCCATGATGATGGTAGCAAACATAGCAAGAAAATGGCCTTCATTTCATCACCAAAATTGATACCTTCTGAAGTAATCTAAGAAAATATGTTGTTGAACTTGTTCAACTTGTTCTCACTTGAACTTGTTCAAGTGAGAGCTACCATTAGTGCCTTCTTTCATATTCATGCGCATAAGTTTCTTCATCAAGAAAACCTTGTCCGAGGCATTGTTGCCATCCATGTTGCACAAAGATCATCCCATAAATATTTGGCATTGGTCATATCCATTATGATAAAGTAAATGGATCCACCAAGGTGCAGGCAAATGGTCATCATGGAATGCTCATTCAAGTCTTCCCACTAATCATCAATGTATGCATTCCCTCTTCTTTCACGCAAGGATGCTATCAAGCCTTTTTTAATCAAAACATCTTGCATACGCTGCCATCAAATAGCAAAGTTTGTGCCATAGAACTTTTTGATGTAGTACTCTTCTCTTTTGAAAGCACTACTCGCAACCATGACTCAAGAGAATGTGGCAAAAAATTTATGGCAAATTTCCTCGGATAATTTCAGCAGAGTTTTCCCTATAACACGAGCAGAAACTCAAACCAAAAGTAGTAAAATCATTGTGTAAGAACAACCAAATGTGCCAAGAACACAAAAAATGGACTCACAAGAAAAATCCGGCAGTCTCCTCTATACAAGGAGCAAACTCTCAAATCCGATAGGACAAAAGTAAGTGCATAAACTCTTCAAAACAACCACTGGGCATTAACTTCTCAAAACCAGTTGTTGTGTGACCACCAACTTGGCATCAAAACCAAAAGAAACCATCTAGATACATATCCTATGGTGAGGGTACGATAAGAGGAAAACTCTACCAATGTATATCACCCGAAGGTATATCAACATTTGAGAATACCCCAGCTCATAGAAAACCTCACGCAACGACCCTCCAAAGGCTAAGCAGACTCAAAACAACTAGCCACGGTCTCAGAAAGGGCTCCTCCGGTTCGAGTCTCATAAACGGTCGAAAAAACTACCAAAGTATCACACCAAATTGGTGCCACAAACAACATACATAGGCAGTGACCGCAACTCAACATACATGAGTGACCACACACGAACAGGCATTGAGAACTGTTGTGTGCAATAAAAAGGATCCTTGCAGGGATATCTGCTATCAAAAGAGCTTGATAGCACTAGGTGTGCTCAAAAGAACAAGCATCTGATAATGCATGGTCAGGAACAATCACCAAAATGACTATTAGAAGTGCCTTTGAAAGCGTTGTGCACGTAAGCATCTGAAAACCTCAAGAAAATGGTGTATGTGGACTCAAAAACCCCCTTTAATCTGCGTGTCAAGGTAGATTGGGAATGTTGGTGCCAATTTTCATCGCCGAATGAAAATGTGCTCGATGTGGATGTTGGGCATCACTCCTCTATGACAGAGGTACCTCACTCGTGCATGCCAAAAGATTGCCTTTAAATTGTTGATGTCAAAAATCCCTAAAGTAGGTGTCAAAACATCTCTAATGTCAAGCGCCGATGTCAAAGACTTTCCGAGAGCGGATCCACTCTCTCCAATATTGGCGGTGAATCACCAATGCCGAGGTGGCCTCTTGTCATCGGACGGGAGTCTCCAATTCTGATGACGAGTTGTCGATGTCAAAGCCCTATTCTGTCTCTCTCTCTCTCTCACTTGCTTGATCTCTCTCTATGTCTCAAGATCTTTCACTCGTTGCTCGGGTGTGTGTGTGTGTGTGAGCGAGGGGACGGGATGGTCAATAGCACTGCGGGAGAAATGGTTTTCACACTCTGTAGTGTGTATGTCAAATTTTTAAACAAAAAAATAAAATTTTATAGCTCTGTGGAAAGCCTGCACAATTGGCAGTGAAAGGAAATGCGGTGTGTGTGTGTGTGTGTGTGTGCGCGTGCGTGTGCCTTGATAGTGAGTAGCTCACTTGCTCCCAATCTCCCAAGCTTGCATTTTGATTTTACTCCTACTCCAAGATATACTATTTGGTTCAGCTACCTCCTCATGCCCAATTTGTCAAAACTGCCTAATTTTGAGTTGTTGTGGCTTTATCTGATTTAGTAATTGCTTTCAAGATCACAAGCTTGAGCTCCTACTCGTTGATCCAATGCTTCCTCTCTATTGCAGCTCACTGTCAGTTGCCAATTCACTTTCATCTCTCCAAGCTTACAAGCTCTACCTTCGATGTGCTTGTTGCCCAATTGCTCGATTTCTTGCTTTTGAACAATTTTGCACTCCCCCAAGCATTGCTAAGCTCTCTCTATTTCTTCAATCTTTTCCTCTACAAATCTATGCTCCTTGCTCAGTCAGTTCTCTTGCAGATCTTCAAAATCTCCCAAGCTCTTGAGCTCACTTTGAGAGGGTTACACACGTGGTAGTCAGGGCTCTTGGGCTCTGATACCACTTGTGGGGTGAGGATTTGGAGAGTGCAGGATGCAAGAGAGGGAAGGAGAGAAGGGGGAAGGAGAAGGAGACACATTCTTGGTGGAGCTTAGTGATACAATGATCTCACACTCCTTATTCTCATTGTAACCAAAGAATAATAGAAATGAATGGGCAGGCACTCGCCAAACTGGCCATGGTCATGAAACCTAACAACAACAAATGCGCCGCCTCCCTTTGCTAATATCACTAACGTTTTACATTTCATAGGCAATGGCAAGGATGGGGTATTGGGCTACATTGAACATCTGGAAATGTGAGGATTGAATGTAGAAAAGCAAGCCACATGCAAGTTACAGTTTGTGCATAGTGATGTTTGTGGACCCATGCAGACTCCGTTCTTTCGCAATTACCTTTACTTCCTGACTTTCATTGATGATTACTCCATGCATGAATGGTTGTATCCCCTTAAAGAAAAGTTTGAAGCATTTATTAGCTTCAAACAATTTCTAGCTATGGCTGAAAATGTCTCGACATGTACTATGGGCACCCTCTGTATGTGTCTCATGAATTTGATGCATTTTTTGCTAGTCGTGGGATAAAACACCAATATACAGTGACGTATATGCCTTTAAAAAAATGGTGTTGTTGAGAGAAAAAATGAATCACTTACAGAAATGGCACAATGTATGGTCAAAAGTTATGCTTTGCCACATTGGTTTTGGCTTGAGTCCATCATGTGCGCCACTTATGTACTTAATAGGTGTCCTACAAATATGACTCCATATGAAGCGTGGCATGATAGAAAGCCTTCTATTGAGCACATGCATGTTTTTGGTTGTTTGGCATATGCTTTGGTGCCACAAATGTCGCACAGAAAATTGGATGATAAGGTTGTCAAATGTATTTTTGTTGGTTATAGTGTTGAAAGAAAAGGTTACTATTAGGTTTAATGGCCATGTGGCCGATCGCCCATCAATAAATGCGACTAACCCCAAGTGTACAGCTATACACTTGTGTGAGCCACTAACACAAAAGTAGAGTGTGTATTGTGCCTAGGTGCATAAGATAGAGAAGAAAGAAAGGGGGCACACAGTGTGTGTTGGCTCTCCCCCTCCAACCTGTGGGTGTGGCTATGGTGGTTTGTGTGTGTGAGTGTGTGTACGTATTCATCTTCCTCTTCCGCTGTGCTCCCGGCTCCTCTCCTTCATCTGGTATCAAAGTTGTTCCATTCCTAAAATTGCTTTCGCATGTGTGCACTTTTAAGAGTGTAAATAGGGTTTTGACTTTGGCATCTACAAATTCAGCATTCCAAGAGAGTTTCTACCAGGTGTCTTGGGTAATCCTGGATTTTTACCCCCCTTTTGTAGCCATTCGTTCCATCAAAAACCTCATTCAAGCTACAATTTAGGAGCTACATTTTTTAACTCTCTTTTGGTAGTTTGTGTTGCAGAGCTTCCATAGCCATTACAGGTACCATTGTTGCAGTTTCTTCCATCTATGAGAGCCCACGGCTCATTTGGGAGTGTGTAGCATCTTTCGGAGTGGCCTCATACACACACATAGAGTGGGAGTTTGATGGCATTGTCTTCGATGACTACAGGTACAGATATAGGTACAGGTACAGGTACATAGAGCAACTTGGTTAGCTTCTGTGCTTTTCAACCTCAGTTTCAAATTTGGCTATGGCATCGGCATTGACTCACAAGCTACAAGTTTCAGTGCTTGCAATATTCTGGTTCTAGTGGGAGCAGGTTTTCTATGCATACATGCATATGTTGGCACTTTTGACAATGTTTGAGCTCTTTTGAGAATAGTTTGACTCCCCACATGAATATTTCTTTGCCTGCACATGCTTTTGGCACTTGTTTGAGCGTTGTGACAGACTTGTACGTCTTTGTGGATACTACCATTGTAGGCTTTTGTGGAGCCATCTTTTGATAGACATTTTTGAGACTTGGCTATATGTTTTGTTGCATAACCTATGTTGGTGAGGGTTGATAGCATGAGGTTTTCATTGAGCTAGAGTATTCTCAGATGTGGAGATACCTTTGGTGATACAAGTAGCTAGAGCATCCCTCATGAGGCCTTAGGACATGTATAGAGTGGTATAGGTGCTTTTGATGCCGAGTTGGCGGTCTATGGTCAGTTTAAAAATTTATGCACCTCAGTTGGTCTCTATATAGTGTGCTTTTGAGAGGCATTTCCCTCTTTTATGCTTTGTGAGTGACATACTTGGTCATTTTGTCTCGTAGTTTGGTTGACATAGTCCCAAATACAAAGGAGACTCTACCGAAATTTTCCTAGAATCTTTTGGTAGTTTTGTCACCATATCTAATAGCAAAGAATGCAACATTTATGACATGAAGAAGTTTAATGGCACTAATTTTCAGCTTTGGAAGAACCAAATGCATGATGTGCTTGTCCAAAAGAAGCAAAAGTTTCCTATTGCCTGTGTAGCTAGAACTGAAGATATGCACATGACTCAAATTCAGTGGGAGGAGCTTGATGAGCTATAGAGGTCTACAATTAGACTGCACCTTGGTGAGTCGGTGTACTTTTCAGTGTTAGAATGCGAGATTGCTCATGCTTTATGGAAAGAATTATGCAACATTTATGAAAAGGATACGGCTAGCAATAAGGTTTTCATGATGCAAAAACTTTTCGACCTTTGTATGAAGGAGTCAACTAGTGTTGCCAGCCATATCAATCATTTTGATTCTCTTTTTGTCTAGAGTCATGCACAATGCATGACCATTGATGATGAGATGAAAGCAATATTTTTGCTTTCATCGCTGCCAGCCTCTTGGGATATCTTTTGCACAGCTGTTAGTAATTCTGCTAGTAATGGTAAGCTAAAGAGGATGATGTTACTACTGCACTTTTGTCAGAGGACATGCATGGGAATACCATGACTAGCTCACATAATGGTGAATCTCATTATGTGCAAAGGGATGATAAGCAACATAAGGGCCGTTCTTTGCAACGTGAGTCCAAGAAAGAGGGCAATAGAGATGCATCAAACGGTAGATCAAAGTCTCATGGTTGCCGCAATGTTCAATGTCATTATTGTGATAAGTTTGGTCACATAAAGAAGGATTGCTATGCTTGGAAGCATGACAAAGAGAAGGGAAAAGGTAAAGGCAAATATCATGATGATAAAGAGGAGAAACCAAAGAGTTTGATTAAGATTGAAGAATTGAACATAGTTCATGATGACACTGATGCGCAAGACATTAATATGTTGACTAAAAATAATGATGTCTTTTATGATACACAATAAACTCTATCTTTGCAAAGTTCTATGCCAGTTGAACTCCTTGTTAGTGGTGAACATACATGGATTCTTGATTTGGGTATATCGTTGCATGTCACACCTCATAGGCATTAGTTTACTACATACGAGGAAACCATTGGCTCTGCTACACTTGGTGACAGTTACTCTTGCGACATTGTTGACGTAGGCGATATTGCCATTGTTATGGCAATTTCACCCCATTATGGAAAATGGGGTAAAATTTATCATCCATAATGTGCATCATGTTCCAGCCTTAACACGCAATTTGATTTTGGTTGGACATCTTTATGACTTGGGTTACAAAGTCACTTTTCATCAGCAGTCTTGGCGTGTCGCGAAGGGTCATCTTATTATAGCCCATGGTCCTAAAGTTGGTTCACTTTATCATTTTTATGTATTTGATAAAACCAGTGTTCTTTCTGTAACCAAGCTGCCAACCGTTACTTTGTGGCATAGCCAGTTAGGACATATGTCAAAGAAGGGAATGGAGACACTCTCTTTTTTGGGCTACTTATCGTCTTTGTCACGTTTTTATTTTCCCTTTTGTGAGCATTGTCAATATGGAAGCAAACACGGACACATCATACACATCTTTTGACAAAGAAAGAAAGCTGTTAGAGATTATGCACAATGATTTATGTGGGCCTATGCCTTCTAAATCCCATGGTGGTGCGTCTCATTATGTTACATTCATTGATGGTGCAACATGGCATGTTTGGGTCTACGCCATGAAGTCTAAAGATGAGACCTTTTCTTGCTTCAAGAAGTTCTTATCTAGTGTTGAAACTCGGTCGGAAGCTCCGTCTGAACACAAGTTGAAAGTTTTGCACTCAGAAAATGGTGGAGAATATATCTCCAAAGAGTTTACAAACTTTTGTTCAAGTAAGGCAATTAAGCGTGAGTTTATAGCTCCTTATACCCCTTCACAAAATGGTGTTGCAGAATGAATGAATAGGACCATCCAAGAGCGAATTATGTCTATGCTATCACAAGCTAATTTATCACAAGCGTTTTAGACTGAAGCATTTCAATAGATCACCACATGCTTCATTACAGTTTCATGTACGTTTGGAGTTATGGTCAAGACATAAATTGTCTTCCGCATGTTTGGCTGTGAAGCTTATGCACATGTACCCAAGGAGTTGCATGCTAAGCTAGATCCTAAGTCCAAGAAATTCATCTTCTTTGGCTATGGTGTAGATGGTCAATTGGCTATTGTTTATGGGATCCAAAAACTCAATCAGTGATCCGTAGTAGAAATATTGTCTTTCATGAGACCAAGATGCATAGACAGCTAGTGAAAGAGGTTCAATTCCGGAAAGTGACGTTTTTTGATGTATCAAATCCTGTCCAGACAGCTCGCAAGCCACTTACTACACAGGCTAGTATGAGTTTTGATCAGCCGTGGAGATCTCAAACAGTTTCACATCCGCCATATGTTTTTGTTCCAGGTGTGGATTCTGTTTTGCTGACAGATAGGGGTGAGACTTCTTGTTTCAAAGAGGCTATGCTAGCCAATGATAAGGTTCAATGGAACACGCTATGAAGAGGGAGCTGTCCAGTATTGCAAAGAACAAAACATGGAAACTTGTTTCATTGCCAAAAGGTAGGAAAGCATTTCCTTGTAAATGGGTTTACAAGAAGAATATTGACAATAAAAAATCTTGTTTAGTGGCCAAAGGTTTCAAGCATGAATATGGTGTCGATTTCCAGAAAATCTTTTCTCCAGTGGTCAAGATAACCAAACTGAGAATGTTGCTTGCTTTGGTTTCCACTGAAGATATGGAGCTTGATCATTATATATTTCTTACATGGTGATCTCGAGGAAGAGATTTATATGCAGCAACCTAAAGGGTTTGTGCTAAAGGGCAACGAAAATTTGGTCTGTAAGCTTCTAAAAAGTTTCTATGGCTTGAAGCAATCATCCAGACAATGGTATCAAAAGTTTGATGCATTTATGCATTCCCTAGGCTATAAGTGCAGTAATGAAGATCCATTTCTTTACGTGAAAAGACAACCCAATGGACAGCTTATTATGCTTACCCTTTATGTAGATGACATGCTTATTGTTGATCATTCCAAAAAGGACATTGCTGACTTGAAAACGAAGCTAGAAAGTAAATTTGAGATGAAATATTTGGGTAAAGCCAATCACATTTTGGGTATGCGCATTACTCATGATCGTAAGAAGAGGTTGTTGCACCTTTTTCAAAAAGAGTATGTACGTAAAAAGGTTCTTTGATCATTTCAACATGCAAAAGGGAAAGGCTTTGAGTACTCCATTGCCTACATATTTGAAACTTAGCAAGAATAATTGTCCCAAATATGCTGAGAAAAAAGCTGCGATGGCTAAGGTTCCTTATGCTTCAGGTTGTGGTAGTCTCATGCATGCCATGGTAGTCTCATGTATGCCATGGTGGCTACAAGACCTGACATTGCACATACAGTGGGAGCTGTCAGCAGATTTATGTCTAACCCTAGTAAAAAGCATTGGGATGCTGTCAAGTCAATTCTCAGATACTTGAGTGGCACTGTAGATAGACAGTTATGCTATGGTCATGGAGAGTCATCCATTTAGGGATTTGTAGACAATGATTATGAGGGCTGTGTTGATAATCATAAATCAACAACAGGTTGGATTTACACATTTTCTAGTTCTGCTATTTCTTGGAGATCCGTTCTTCAAGGTTGTACAACCATTTCTACCACAGAGGCAGAGTATGCTGCATTGAGTGAGGCATGCAAAGAATCTATTTGGTGTGCTCACCTAGTGAAAGATCTTGGGTTGGAGCAGTGTACACCAGTTCTTCATTGTGACATTCAGAGTTCTATTGCCTTGCCAATGTTTCATTCCATAACAAAACACATTGATATGCATTATCACTTCAGTCATGAATTTATGGCAAACAAGAGCCTTGATATAGTGAAGATTCCTATGTAAGAGAACACAGCGGATGCACTCACTAAAAGTCTCTCAAGCCATTAGTTTCAGGACTATCATGAGTTGATGGGCATTGGGTGAAGCATGGTTCTCTTCCATTCTTATGGTCTACCACATTGTCCATCAAGTGGGAGAATGTTAGGTTTAATGGCCATGTGGCCGACCGCCCATCACTAACTTCTACTAACCCTAAGCGTACAGCTATACACTTTTGTGAGCCACTAACACAAAAGTAGAGTGTGTATTGTGCCTAGGTGCATAAGATAGAGAAGAAATAAAGGGGGCACATAGTGTGTGTCGGCTCTCCCGCTCCAACCTATGTGTGTGTGGCTATGGTGGTGTGTGTGTGTGAGTGTGTGTGTGTGTGTGTGTATACATCTTCCTCTTTCGCTGTGCTCTTGGCTCCTCTCCTTTAGTTACATGTTGTATCATTCACAAACAAAGTGCATCTTGGTCTCACAAGATATTGTGTTTGTGGAAGATTCTGTTCAGCCCTTGCTTTCATGTACTAGAGACAGTAATGTAAACTCATATGACATTTATGACACTTTGTTGCCTCTTTTCAATGGTGGAATTTTGAATGTAAATTCCAATGAGGCAAATGTACAACCTATGGGGGTTTCTAAAAATGTTACAGATCAGTCTATTACTGATGCAGATGTACATGATGTACTTGATGAGGAAGGGTTGAGAATGAGCAAGCTAGAGGTATCCCAAAATGGCTAGTGCATACTTTGCTCGACAAGAAATTGGATGCAACTTTGTCTAGTCATACTTGTTCAGGTTGTTTCCATGCATCTAATGCATCAGATTGTCATGCTTTGGTTTTGTCTAGACTATGTTATGTTGAGAAACCTTTGTCTTTTGATGAAGCACAAAATTTGAAAAATTGGATGCCTGCCATGCAATCAGAATATGATGCACTTATAGAAAATGACACATGAACTTTATGTGATTTGCCTCCTAGAAAAAAATCCATTGGTACAAAGTGGGTTTAAAATTTGAAACTAAAGCCGGATGGTGAGATTGATCACTATAAGGCTTGACTTGTTGCAAAGGGTTTTGCACAACAAAAAGGCATTGATTATGAAGAAACTTTTGATCCCACTTGTCATATGACTACTATGCATTTTCTTTGTGCATTGGCAGATCATTTTGGTTTGGATGTACATCAGTGAGACATTGTTACTGCTTTCTTGAATGGTATTTGAGGAAGTTATGTAACACAGCCTCGTAGTTTTGTCTTTAAAGGGCAGGAAGATAAAGTTTGCAAATGTAAGAAATCTTTGTATGGGTTGAAGAAATATCCTCATGCTTGGAATGATAAGGCTGGCACTCATTTGGTCAAATGAGGCTTTTGTAACACTCCAACAAAAAGCACATTGTATGTAAACCGTGAGGGTGATGTACTTCCCATTGTCGTTCTCTATGTGGATGATTTGCTGATCACTAGACCGAATGAGAGACATATTGTCATATTTAAGACTGATTTGAATTCTACTTTCAAGGTGAAAGATTTGGGGCTATTGCATCATTACTTGTGTATACCGTTTAAGAAGTGGGATGGTGGTGATGCCTTGTGTCAGACAAGTTATATAGAGACATTGCTATGTAAGTCTGGACTTGAGGATTGCAAACCTATTGCCAGTCCCATGTAAACAGGGTTTGAAATTGAGTCTTCATGATGTTGGTGATCTTGCCAATATCACTCTTTACCAAATTGTTGTTGGATGTCTTATTTATGTATGCAACACAAGTTCAGATATTCAGTTTGCAGTCTCACAGGTCAATAGATGCATGCATAGCCCAGGGTCTAAGCATTAGAAGGATTTCAAGAGAATTTTTTGCTACTTGAGTGGCACTTTGTATGTTGCTTGTGTTATACCAAGGAGGTATCATTGTCGCTAGATTTACATGCTTTTTCGGACTCAAATTGGGCTGGTTGTTTTGACACACGAGTGTCCACAAGTGGTTTTTGTTTCATGCTCATCACTTCATGCATAGCATGGTTGAGCAAGAAGCAACCCACTGTATCTACTTCTAGTTGTGAGGCTGAGTACATGGAAATCTTCATAGCTACGATTGAGTGTGTCAGATGCCTTATGGGTGGCTGATTTGGGTGTTGGATAGGACACTGCCAACTATCTACATTGACAGTCAGAGCGCATTGGCAGTTGCAAGAAACCCAATTTTTCATGCTCACACAAATCACATTGAGGTGCACTACCACTATGTCACGGAGAGGCTCTTGGCAAGAGATATCAGCTTGGCTTATGTGCCAACACAGGACAACCTTGCACATCTTTTCACAAAGTCATTGTCTTGTCAGAAGTTCAAATCTTTCTGCAAAGCTTTGGGCTTACTCTCCTTTGTGAACTGATCATGTCCTCCGGGCATGGCACTTCCCTATACTCTATGTGCCAGCTCTTATTCACCACATCACTCCCAGGGGGGAATTGTTACCATATACATGTGGTAGTGATGTGTGTGAACACATTTAGGACCGCTGGGGAATTTTTTCCCTCACTAGGAGGTTTTTTCCCTTTTGCATTGTATATACTCCCATCACTCTAGGCCTATCTTATCTTTTCATTGCACACTAAGTAATACACTCTCTATTGTGTGCTTTGAGCTTCCTTTGTTCTCTCCTAGTTGTGTGTGTTTCCCTGCAACCCTATTTTCATGAAGGAAGGTATAGCCATGGTTGTACATCTGAATGAGTTTAACTCAATTTTTAGCCAGCTGGTTGCTCTGAAATTCAACATTGATGATTATTCAAAGCTATTTTTCTACTATGCACTTTACCTAAAAGTTGGGATACATTCAAGACAGCCGTGAGAAACTCCAATACTATGCTGATGTATTCTGATCTGGAGAGCTCTTTGCTAATGGAAGCGTTGAGTAGATAGAATATTGCAGCTAATAAGTCTTCCAGTGCATTGCATACCAAAGGTAGATCTCAGCAAAGGGGGGAATTGGAAAATAGAGACAGCAACAAGTCTCGTAGGGAAGATGTTTAGTGCCATCATTGTGGCAAGAAAGGACCCTTTAAGCATGATTCTTTAAGTGGAAGAAAGAGAAAGGCAAGGATAAAAAATTTGATGATAGCAGGGATGACAAAAAGGATGCTCAACCTAGAAAAAAGACTCGCACGGTCAAGATAAAGGAAATCAATGTGGACAGTGGCAATGATATTCTCTTTGCTTCTTCTTTTAGTGCACAACCTTTGGTTGATGATTCTAATGATGACATGCATACCTAGAATTTGGATTCAAGTGCTTCATTCCATGTGACACCACATTGGGAATGGTTCTCTAGCTATTGTGTTGGCAAACAGGTGTTGTTTATTTGGGGGACAACCATGCATGTGATATTGAGGGAATTGGCAATGTATAGTTGAAATTTTAGCATGGGTCATATTTTACATTGCATCATGTGAGGCATGTACCCAAGCTCAACAAAATCTTGATAAGCACATGGCAACTAGATGTTGATGGCTATTGCACTACTTATGGGTATATCAAGTGGAAAATCAGCAAGAGATCCAGGATCATTGCAAGAGGTCCTAAAAGTGACACTCTGTATCCACTTCATGTATCTAAAGTGCGGGACCATGTAGTTGACATAACCGAGCAACCAAGTGTTTCCTTGTGGTATGGTAGGTTGAGACACATGAGTGAAAGTGGAATGAAGGTGCTTTCTTGTTTGTGGTATTAAATGTGTTTGAGGTATGATGATTTTGACCATTGTGATCACTCAAACTGCTCACTAGAAATCTCTTTCACTGATGGCTTCTCCCTTGGAATTAGTACATTTTGATGTATGTCGGATCCAGGGATATCTCTAAGAGGAAGCAGTACTTTGTAACCTTTGTGGATGATGCTACCCACCGTAAAGGATGAGGCCCTGGGTAAGTTTAAATAGTTTGTGGCACTTGGTGAAAATCAGATTAGCAATAAAGTAAAGTGTCTTTGCTCTGACAATGGGGGTGAGTATGTGTCAAAGTCTTTTCGAGACTTTTGTGACAGTAAAGGGATAAAGAGGGAGCTAATTGCACCTCATAATCCACCCCAAAATGGTATTGTAGAGTAGGTGAATCTAACTATTCAAGAAAGATTTTGATGTATGATGTCTCATGCTATGTTACCCCATTGTTTTAGGGTAGAGGCTGATATGACAGTCGTATATTTAATTAATTGATCACCACATAGGTCTTTGGGTGGGGGAGTTCCCCAAGAAGTGTGGTTAGGCAAGCCGCCTGCGTATGCTCATTCGAGAGTGTTTGGTTGCAAAGTTTTTGTGCACATTTGAAAGGAAGGCTGCAACAAGTTGGAGCCAAAGTCCTATAAGTGTGTATTCCTAGGATATGCTGATACTGGTGAAATGGGGTATAGATTATGGAATCTCAAAAAGAGGAGAATTTTCCACAGCCATGATGTAATCTTCCGAGAGGATCGCATGCACAAAAAACCTCAAAGGACTGAAGAAGTCAAAAAAGTTGTTTTTCAAACAGATGTACCTTTTGGAGTAGTGTATGCCCAATGGTTAGCAACAAATTGTCAATGATGTTCCCGAAAGTGCAGGGAATGGTGTGTTGAAAATGCTCAAGCAAAAATTGCCCATCATAGTCCACAATTGGGACATCACGAATCAGGACAATCAAAACTGGTAGAGTTGCATGCATGACAGTCAGACTTTGGACAATCTGAATCAGCTGGTCAGTCTAAAATGGTAGGATAACAAGCTGTAGATTTAGAGCTGGATAGCAAGCTAGAAATATAGAGCCTTTGGTTTGGAGGTCAACTTGACCATCAAGGTAGCTAGACAAATTTGTTCCTGGTGTTGATTATGTCATGTTGACAGATTGTGGTGAGCTGTCTTGCTTCAAGAAAGCATTGGTTAGTCTGGACATCAAGAAATGGTATAGGGCCATGCTGTCAAAAATGGAATCTCTGGAGAAGAATGATACTTGGGATTTTGTGTATTTTTTAAAAGTGCATAAAGTTTTTCCATGCAAATATGGGTTTACAAAAAGAAAGTCGATTCTAGTTCCTTGGTAAATTACAAGTCACATTTGGTTGTTAAAGGATACAAGTAGGAACAGGGAATTCATTTTGATGAGATCTTTTCTCTTGTAGTCAAAATGACTACTTTGCGGATCATTTTGGGCTTGGTTGCATCAAGGGATTGGGAACTCATACAAATGGATGTAAAAACCACATTTTTACATGGTGATTTGCATTAGGAAACCTATATGTGGATCATTTTGGGCTTGGTTGCATCAAGGGATTGGGACCTCATACAATGGCTATAAAAACCGCATTTTTACATGGTGATTTGCATGAGGAAATCTATATGCAGCAGTCTCAAGGTTTTGTAGCAAAAGGGAAGGAGAAGATGGTATATAAACTCAAAAGGAGTTTGTATGGGCTGAAACATCCACCTTGGGAATGGTATCAAAAATTTGATACCATTCATGCAATCTCAAGGGTTTACTCGGAATTAGACTAATCACTACTGGTACACCAAGAGGGTAGCAGACGGCAATCTGATTATCTTGGTTTTGTATGTGGATGATATGCTGATTGCAAGCCGGAATGTTCATGCATTGGACATGTTGAGACAAAGTCTACACAACAGTTTTGATATGAAGGATCTTGGTGAGGACAATCATATTCTTGGAATGTGTATATTTAGGGTCAAGTCAAAAGGTCTCCTTTATCCTGTTGTAGTAGGAATATGTAACCAAGATTTTGGAGGGTTTCCATATGGAGGGGGGGAAGCAATTTGTTAGTGGGTCGCCGTGAGAGACGTTTGGAGCATAGCTATTTGGCACTAACATAACGTCAATACTCAGGGAAGTGACTCGGATGGGGCACTAAGACTCTTTGAGGTTGTCAATCTCAAGAAGTGAACCTAGTAAGCTAACACATTACTCAATAAGCAAATCAATCACTCAATGATCAGGGAAATCTGCATATGTCCATTCTCACCGCTCTAGGTCATCATGCCATTTTGGCACTCGAACGGACTCAAAATGTAACAAAATTTTAGTAGGAATTCTAAGACACCTAGGAGGCACTATCCTACCAGGTCTGGTTGCAATATGACAAGCTACCAAAATTGCAATCCATCATGAAAAAGGTCTTGAAAATTGCAACAGGACATACCAAACATGTCGCCCTATGGTCTAAGAACACTCTTATGCATAAGAAAATAGGTTAAACAAAAGCATACAGTGTAAGAGGTGGAGTTGATGGGTTCTTTAGGGAAAAAATGTAGCACATGTGACATCAAAGGATGTTTCAAAAGCTTCCATGTTTCCAAGAAGGGTTTTTGATGTAGAAGTTTCTCCACTCATACCTCATTATGCTTAGTGTGTGAGTGTCTTTTGGACTTCTTCCTTCATGTCCCAGACTTAAAATACATAGAATTCGACTCTTATGCTCACCTATACTAGCATGAGTGACACAATGTAATTATGTTCAACTCTTTTAGTTTGAGCAGTACTTAGAATAGCTAAGATGCTTAGACCACAAAGAATATTACATGAAGCTTTGGGACTAACGCCTCGCTCATTTAGTGGCTTAGCTGCCCAACTCTGAATCCATGTATTTTTAATAGTGACTTGGATGTACCTGTTCAAGGATAGAAACCCAATTCCATAAGCTCTAGAAATTTAGGCCACTTTCAATGTATTGGTCTTTGGATGCCACCATTTTGTCTAGTAGGTTGGCATATTTTGGCTCCTCTTGACTTGATTGCCGTATGTTGACACTGCTTTGTGAAAAAAGTCCTTCATCTCTTGTACAGATTGATGTAGCCTTTGCATTATTTCCCATGAGAAGCGGTTGTCAAGGTGTGTGGTTTCTTTTGATTGAGTTTCCATGAGCGATGGAACCCACCTTGTCTTTGGTCAATGTATGACCGTCTTTGACATTTTCTCTTCTGCTTTGGCCTAATGGAGAATAGGCTTTGGTATCCGTATCTGATTGTTTTCATTGTAGAAGCCTTGATTTTGTAGTTTAAGATGAGGTATCCATCTAGAGGTCTTAGCACCCTCAGCGATGATTGTTTGTTGTCTCTTCCTATTGATTGTGTGCCTTTGGGAGGAGCTTTCTGCTTCTTGATTGATCTTCATTTTTCCGCAACTTTGTTAAAGTCTGACTTCGGCACCCATACTTGTCATGTTGCTTGTTTGGAAGGTCTTTTCTTCTACCGTTTTTTTCTATTCTTTCTCTTGCATGAGATGTTGGTCTTCCATTGATTGCTCGGATTTCTCCTTGTAGAAGAGTCTGCTTGAGGTGAGTAAGTCTAGGCTATTAATTTGGGCTTTTTGGCCCAAACATTAGCATTCCCTTGGAAGTAGCCCTAAGCAGTGATTGACTCGTTTGATGCTACCCACCCTGTTACTTTATGTTGTTGAGGTTGAACTCGTACTTGATGTATCCAAATTGGGTCTTTGACTTGGATGTGCTCTTTGGATACTAACACTTGGTTGATTCTATTCGGCTTCTTCCTAATGCTTTGATGTGATGGAAACTTTGGTTGATAGACTTTTTGTTTTGGTTTCCATTGCATTGTCAATGGTTTGGCTCTTGATGTAGAGGCTTTGGGGAAATTTTGATCGAGGATCGTTCAAGGTAAAATCATCTTGCAAGGTTGATATACTTCAGAGTTTACCTTAGCTTTACCTTTTTCTGCTATGCTTGGTTGTTCCTTTTTTTCAGTGACTTAAGTTGCTTTTGGGGTTTTTCATGGTGTTGTTGTTGAAGATTTTTCTTATGGTTGAAAGAAGATGTTCCTCCAGCTTTATGTCAAGATCAGACTCTCTTTGATATCATGGGAGTCGATTATGTGGACAGTATCCTTATACTCCCTGGTACTCAACTTGAGTACAGCTTCTTCCACTCCGAAGCTAGGAATCGGAATTTTGGAGCTTGTATACACTATCTCCTCTAGAACGGTGATTTGTGGCTTTCCCATCAGTATCCATGTGTCATAAGACATTAAATGCTTTGTCGCATAAGGATCTATTATCATAGTTGAACACGTGATTATGAGTCCTCTTTCTCTGCATATGCTAAATTTGATCATCGTAGGAGACCGTCGATCTTCTTCCTTATCCCTATTCTTCTCTTGATCTTGCGTTTGTTGAGCATTTGACGTTGACCTTTTGTCTATTCTTCAGGTATGTCAATGATTACATATTCTCTTGGTTACTCTGCTTCTTTCATTTTCATTTTGTCATGTATCCAACTGTCTCTCCTTTTCTGCTTTCACGCTCACAAACCTCATTAGCTTCTTTCAACACCTTTATTGTAAATAAGGGAGTTATGTCAAAGCTATCTTCGTCACAAAATTTGGTAATGGTTACCTCGTTTACGCAGACATCAAGAGTCTCCAGTATTTGATCTCATCCAAATGGTTCAGAAAAATCCTCTAGACATGGTTCCTTAATGTAAGCTTCATCTTCTATTGGATGCTCTAGGATGCAATCTTACTCCCGCATTTTGATGCTCCACACATTGAAATGTGCACTTTGCTTTGCAACCAAGTAGGTACCTCCTTTTCTTGTTCAGTTGTGGATTTTAATTCTTCCCTCGGGGTTTGCTCTACATCTCTATAACTATGATCCTTGACACTGTTTTTTGTACTGATCTCTTTGTGTATCAAGTAGATATAGTCATAGCCCTAGTCTTGTACCATTTTGAGCTGACGTGTGAATGGTCTCCCCAATATTTTATCAAAGTTTCTTCTCTTGTCAAAATTCATCATGGCAAATGTGTGCTCATACTCAATGCCATACGAGGATACAATGATTTGTTCTAACATTCCGATTGGTCTCTCCATGGATCCATCCACTAATTGCAGTTTCATTTGAGTTTTCCTAAGCCTATCTAGCATCGCAACCATATTTACTCCTTTGTACTCGAGTGGTAAGGTGGTGTTTCCTTCCTTGCCTTTGGATTTGCATTCCATAGCTAAGAGGTGTTGGTGTAAGCTCTTACTTCTCAAGCTTGGAGAAGGAGATGACTTGTGCACACAACACACAATGGGGGAGTGTGTGTGTGTGACTTGTGGAGTATATGAGAGAGAGAGAATTCGATATTTCTACTTTACTCTTGCTACAAGCCTATTGGCTCAAGCTTTTTGGGCTAGCCAATGAATGGCTCTAGTCATAAGAAGCAAGGGCTGTAGAATTTGGATAAGTGTCCTCCTTTCCACTTTTGAGAGAAAGATCTTCGTTTTTTTATTATAGTATTTGGACAAGCACCCTCCTTTCCCCCTTTAAGAGAAAGACCTTAATTACTTAATTTGTAGCATTTGGACAAATGTCCTCCTTTTCCCCTTTTAAGAAAAAGAAATTCATTTCTTAAACTATAGCATTTGGACAAATGTCCTCCTTTTCTCCTTTTAAGAGAAATACCTTAATTTTTAAATTGAATCTAAATTCTCATAGGACATTCCTATAGGTCATCCAATTAGGTTCAGGCCCATTATAAGGGCAATATTGCTAGGGGCATGACATGTGGCTTTAATGCCTCTTGAGTTTTGGGCTTTCCTTGAGTGTGTGTGTGTGTGTGTGAGTGTTTTCTCTTATGCCCCTACCTTTAGAGCTCATCTTTGACTTGAACACCTCAAGCACATGCCTAGCTTGCTTAAGGTCTAAAGCACCTAAAGGTCATAAGTCGAAGGACTTTTAACACTAAGATTTGGAGGTCTTTAAGAAGCTAACCCTAAGGTCATTTAAGCTCCATTATCTGCTCATTGCTCTTTGGTAGACCATCTTCTTTTTGGACCCTTAATGAGATGTAGCTTTCTCTCCCTTTGGTCCCGTGCTAAGATAAGTCTAAAAGATCATGTCTAAATTCTAACTCTTGTTCCCATTCATTTTTCCACATTGAATGATTAGATCAAAATGAGAAAACCATTTGGGATAGGTATTTATTAGATTTTATGACATTACCTCTCTCTTGAAACAATAGTCATCCTCAACTATGCGGTAGAGAAGATAAAGACTTAGCCATCAGACTATGTTTCTTAGCGAGTAGAGGATCCCTTTTTACCCTATGACATCATTCCAAAATGGATTACTAGTCCATTTGGTGCTTGGGAGACTCAGCTACCGCAAGCATGTCTTCTCTTTACTCCATATCCTACTCCCAAAGTAGAGTGACAAATTCTACTTGGTGTTTGAAAGACGTTGTCATCACAAACATGACTCTAAGCATGGATACTACTTAAATTTGTGTATAATAAAAGATAACTAGTCTTATAATACAAAAGCATTGTTCATTCACCAGCTATGCAACAAGAAGGTCCATGCTATGAATGTGGAGGTGACCATTGGGCATGAGGCTGTCCAAACAAGGGTCAAAAAATAAAAATATTTGTATTCTGTGACTGTTGTTGGAGAGACCATCTACTCGGACACTATGCTAAGAATCCAGATTACAAAGGAAAAGCAACAATGAATGCCTTCATCAAGTGGATCCAAGGTAAAACCGATGATTCCCTTAAAGGTGATACTCAAGCTCAAGCTTAAAAAGCTGCCAAAAATGCACCCATTGAGGAGGAACCCACATTGCCACCTCAAATAGAAATCGAAAACTTATTGGCGAGAATTGGAAGAAAATCATGGAAAGCCAAAAGGGACAAAATGAAAGTGAAGAGGCTGCAGGAGAAAGCTGCTTTGGAAACTGAAGTAAACCAAACCAAAGAACTGCTTAGCCAAGAGCAAGAAATCAAGAAAAATGCAAAGGGTCTGAAGAGTCAAAGACTGACTCAGGTGGTTCAGTCTTGGTGGACAAAATATTTAAGCCTTTAGATGCAATTTTGAAGGCATATGAAGATAGGCTAAAATTCAATCAAACCCAAGAGCATAGATGCCTGACGTATCTTCATCCAGGGTATGAAAAAGAGAGGTTTAAAATGTGCAAGGAGCTCATCCAAGCGGCCCAAGATCTTATGGAACCACATGTTTCAGATGCTCCAAAAATGGAGGTGCTAATCCGCAAAATAATCTAGGAAATGGAGAACCAAGGTATTGTAAACAGAGACCAAGAAGAGCCGGAAGTTGAGACACCTTTAGATACAAGGGAAGTAGCTAATATCACAGATGGGGTGGGCTCACAAGCAGTGAAATTGATTCCAAAGGTAGAAGAACCGTAGCCACAATCCTTATGAAAATCGATCAAAAACCAAAAAGATGGTAGTGCTACTTTACAGTCAGCACCTATCTCTGAGATAAACATGGATCACAAATTTTTTCTAGGAGATATATGATCTCTATATGGGGATGTCGAGTCTGTAGTGTCTGAAGAGAGCAAACCACACTCTCTGCAGACTTTGCTATCTTTCATAGGAGAAGTTAAAACAAAATTTGAGGTTAGAGTGGTACCTTCTCAGTGGAAATACATACCAAAAATTATGGATACCAAGAGCTTGCACAAATTCATGTCTTCTCCTATACAATGCACACTTTCTCTCTCAAAGTTGTAAGAAATTAGACCACATCTATGGGGCCAAATGGGCAAACACCTGGAAAAGATGGGGTTGATCCCTTGAAAATCCCTTCACATGACCAACTTGCAAATGAAAACATGAATGAAACTTTTCCTAAGAAACCATAAGCAAAACCACTACCAGTAAATAAGGTGGGTGACTACTGCAAAAGCAATACTTGTCATCTTCTTCATCTTCATTACTATGCTATGCTATGCTCTATGAGTAATGATATGAGAGGAAACTAATTCTTTCTTGTATGTTACTTCTTCTTCCTCTTCTCTTCCCTCACTCCTTGCTAGCTCTCTCCACCTTTGAATGTGTTTGAGGTCTTGGGATTGAGGCCAGGGACAAGTTAATATTTTTGCAAGGTAGTTGCGGGCATAACTTTGGTTCATGAAGTTTACCATCTTCACAGCATCAACAAGGTCTCAAGGAACAAAAAGCTTGTATTGTATCAAGTCTCTCTTCATGGGAGAATCTATAATACAAAAGTCTTTTGGAGGGGGGACCGGATCCAAGTAAACCGGGTCCTCAAATGTTGTCAATTTCTCTAACTTTCTCTCTCTTTTACAAGTATTATTCATGCCAAGCTAATTAGGTATAATGTTCATTTTTCTACCTTTAATCAAGTGCTCTCCTTTTTCTATTTAAGAATTCTCTTAATAAAATGCTCACTATTGTTGCTTTAATTCTGCTACAGTCAATGTATTAGCCATATTCTGTTACAGTTGATAGTTGATCATGAATAACCTTAGTCTTTATAAGAAAATACTGCAGGGAACTTTCAGTTGGAAACTTGATGGAAAATGATTTTCCAAGAACGATGACAGCTTGCATCACAAAATCCCAGGATCAAACATTTCAATGAGTATGAACGACAATTTTCAGAGTCTGTATGCTGGAGAAATTTTCTTTGTGAGAGATTCCGCAATGGTTGACATTGCCTTCTCATTACTCGCATACCAATTGACACATGGTTTCTAATACTTATCATCTTGGAGGTGAGTGTACTTATTGTTGGTATCCCTCATAGGATAGGGCTTTGAGCCATTGACTATTTCCTATAAGTCTTCCCCTTCAACGAGAGTCGCACAATCAAATTCCCATCGCACAATCAAGTTCCAATGGGTGTAGTTATCGCCATTCAATTTTTTTCCGGCACTCAAGAAAAGGGGTCATGTTGAAGTCTACATTTTTGATGTCCTTCTTGATAGCAAAAGGTGGTTGAAGCCTTGGAAAAGGTCTTGGATGAGGTTGTTTGGGTAGTTCAATAGTTTTCTTCAAATCTTTCATGCATATAGCTAATCCATTTTCCTATAATCAAATTGAAAACTAAGAACATTTAATGTCGATGAAACGATAGACATGAGTTTTATATTGTATATCATATGGTAATATTAGATGGAAAGATCCATCTACTAATATACTCATTGCCATAAACAAAGTCAAATTGAAAACCTAACCTTTTTTATCTTGCACTCTCTCTTAGTCTTTAGATTTAAGTCAATTTGTAAGTACTACTTGTCAAAGGTATGCTCGAAGTGCATAAGTTCTTAATCAATTCTCTAATGTAGAAAGGGTGCTTAGGTATCAAGTCTTCCACTTTTCCAATATAAGATCCATTTGGATATGGAAAGAGAAACTCATAACCATTGTGCAAGTGATCAAATAAAGTTTAAATCTTGATTCTTGTAACAGAGGATTTTGACTAATGTCTACTCAATCTTATCATATATAGAATTAAGGTCCACCACTTATCCAGCCTAAGCATAGGACATTAATATAAGGTCCGTGGCCCTATTCTCAATTGTAGAATGGCGATTTAGTCTCAAGATTCACAAATAATCTAAGCTAGGATTCATTAATCAATAATGACAAAAACATCACCCATTATCCATGCTATGTGGGTAGATCAGCTATGGATTTCAAGTTCCACCACTTTTTTGCAAACTTATGACTGTTTGTTGCATGGGGAATTTTGTTTGAAGGACCATTTCTTGTCCATGGTTGTAGCATGGAGAGAATCAAGGTACACCCATTATCCAAGCTAGGCTTACTTTTATCATGAAGAGAATCAATGAGCATCACTTGTCCAAGCTAGGCATAACCTATTAATACAATGCCACCACATGTGAAACCCAAGTGGTGGATCTCCTCTCGGTTTCCATTCAATTATATGATAAGTGGTCAATGGGGCCCAACTTAAATAAATGATGGACATAGAAATTGAACCCCCATACTATAACATATCATAACTTGAGTAAATGATAGAAAATAACACTATCCATTCTATAAAATATCATAGGTGTGGGATCTTATATCAAGTGGTTTTCCTTATAGCTTCAACAAGTGGTGGACCTTTCTTATTCTATGCTTCAATAGGTCTTAACATGCACAAGTGGTGGCTCTCACTTCTCTCCACTCTCCATTAAAGCCTAGCTTGACAAGTGCTAGACTTTGAAACCGACCTCTTCATGATACAAGATAAAATGGATTATTAGAAAAGTAATGGATCTTGTAGAGTGTGTTTTTTTAAATAGTTGAGATAGATGGTGGATTTTTGCTTCTCTCTATGTTTCAATGAAGCTTTTCTTGCATAGGTGGTCTCTATGGTTCAATGGAAACAAGATACAATAACTCATAGACCATTCTCCTCTCTATGATCACTTGAAGACAAGATTCAATAAGTGGGGGGCCTTCTATATTAGTCACCTAGCCATTCTATTAGAGATGATAGTTTGGAAAAGTGGTGTACCTTTTAGTCATTCATAGTAAAACGCTTGGAGAAGTGGTGAAATTTACTCTCTATGTGTTTTAACAGAAGCATAGCTTGCACAAATAGTAGACCTTACTCCTCTTCAAGCTTGGAGAACTTATGGAATTTACTCTCTATGTGTTTTAAGGAAGCATAGCTTGTATAAGTGGTGGACCTTGCTTCTCTTCAAGCATCAATGGACTAGGGTTTGGGTAGGTGATGAACCTACCCAAAAATAATGAGAATAAGCTCTCACTAATCATCCAAGTTAGGCTATAAGTAGGTATCTAATGTGTTAGTATGCAAGGCCTTTGAATATTAGCTTCTATTTGTACAAATAAATGATCTAAGTAAGAAACTCAACTACTGATTTAAAGGCTTTTCAATTGTCTAAGCTAATCTCTAACTCAAGCATAAATTTTTGAAGGTCCACCACTTGTCTAATCTAGGCTCCAAAAGAGTCTTAATTGGTTTATGATAGATTCTAACTTTCTCAATGGAGTAGAACTCTAGAAAATGAGGCAATCGATGAATTAATCAAAGGAAAAATACACAAATCTTTGACTTTTTTTCCCAAACTAAACAAGTACAATCTAATGTTAACAAAACTTTAAATTATAATTGAAACATTTACAAGACAAAAAATAAGTTGAGAAAACATATCTCAAGAAATCAATAAACAAAATCTAGGTGTTTGCTTTGTTAATTTGAGAAAACATATCAAAAATTGTATCGATTGAGCTCCATCAATATATACCCTCTATGAGAACCTACAAGTAGGAATAAAAGGAAATATTGGTCAAATACCATGGATATGAATGTTCAATCTAGCATGTGTATGAAGGTTTAAGACATTTCAGTAGTACCTTAGGGATTTTTTCTATCCGGCTTTAGAAGATTGTTCTCAGCTTTCACCTTATTTATATATGCCTTTGCAGTGGTTGCATTCAATGGTCCTTTTGTGCTACAACCCAATTGCCTAGCTAAAGAGATCAATTGTGATGCCTTCATGATTTCAATGGGTGAACCTTCCTCTGCCAATATTTTTTGTATATGGGCTCTTATTATTTCACTTTGGTGGTTTGTGTCACTTGCTTGGTACAGTTTTTCATGAAGGGTAGTTTCACTTTTGTTATATTTTGCAGGTGGTATTCTTCTTTTAAAGAACACCTTCGCTGACCAGGCATCATTTTTATGCTTCCAATACCCTATGATTTCTTTGTATTCCCTATTATTTGTCACTGCAACTAGTCCATAACGACTAGAAGCAATCAAATTGCCACATCGCTTCTCTCATCAAGTTGACGCAAGTAGGGAAGCAACTCCCCAAAGAGCACATTGTCAACCACTTTTTCACCATCAAATTGTGGAGGAAAAATGCCTAGCTAAAGAGATCAATTGTGGTGCCTTCATGATTTCAATAGGTGTACCTTCCTCCTCTGCCAATATTTCTTGTATTTGGGCCTTTTTTATTTCACTTTGGTGGCTTGTGTCACTTGCTCGGTATAGTTTTTCATGAAGGGTAGTTTCACTTTTGTCATATTTTGCAGGTGGTATTGTTTTTGTAAAGAACACCTTTGCTGACCAGCGATCATTGTTATGCTTCCAATACTCTATGATTTCTTTGTATTCCCTATTATTTGTCACTACAACTTGTCTATAACGACTAGAAGCAATCAACTTGCGCACATCCCTTCTATCATCAAGTTGAAGAAAGTAGAGAAGCAACTCCCTCAAGAGCACATTGTCAACCATTTTTTCACCAACAAATTGTGGTGGAAAAATGCAATTGTTTGAAGGTGAAATACTCCCTTGTAAGGAGAATCATCAATAAGCATTGTTCTTTGTGGATCACATTCAAATCCCATGGAAATTTTGGCCAAAGGCTTGAACATTTCCTCTTTTTTGGCTTTGAGTGGTAGAGCAACCTTCTTGATACCAGATTTCAAAGAAAGGTAATGTATCCCTAGCTGAGTTGTTCAGTGCTCTAAGAATTTGAAGCACATTGTCCCTAGTAGCTATTGATCAGATTGCAACATTGAATTTATGTAATATACTTGTCAAGGATTGTATGCAACCTGGCCTAAGTATAATATATCTTTTTTAATCTATTTGCATTGACTTGTGGTGTGAGGATGGCTGAGGGGAATGCTTCAATAATAGACCATTTAAATCCAATATAATTGTAAGCATGGATTTATCATCATCTACACTAGATGAAGTAGAAGCAATTGGAAATGGCTCAGAAGTAGACATTTTTGCCTCTTTTAAAGTAGGTTGGATTGTTGGAGCATTGATTTCTTGGTCCACATTACTGTAAGATTGCTCAAGCTGCACATCATTAGACTCTGGTATAGAAATAGCATCTGTCTTGGGAACTTCAAAAAAGAGAGAATCAATGGATTCTACAATTGTTGATTCATTCATAGGGGCTTTGTCAATCCCAATCTTTGAATCTAAGAAATCACACATAACATTGGTTTCTCAAAAATCGCTAGAATTTAATTCACCATTTTAACATGTAGAGCTCCAAGTAACAAATTTATTCAACGTAAAATCAATATTAGAATCCTTGCAACCATTGTTAGCATTGGCACACAAGGCACAACTTGTTTAAACTACAATCTATTGTGGCAAACTTGTCCAGCCTACACTCTATTAAATGTTAGTACTTAAGTGAATACTAAAAGCCAAAACATGTCCAATATAGGCTACAAGAAAAACCCGCTCAAGAGCACATAGGCACAAGGCCCACCACATGTCCAATCTAGGCTACAAGAAAAAAAATAGATCTTTGGCTTAGATTTGGATTCAAGGGCCACAACTTGTTTAAGCTAGTAAGCTTCAAACTACACCAAAATGTTGCAAAGATGTGCTTCATATGCAAGGTAAAATTTATCAAAAGAAGAAAGTAATATTGGAGCCCCTACCACTTTTCCAACCTAGGTATTGATTAAATTTTTGATTGATTTTCTAAAAATGTTAAGTAGAGTCAAGATTCTATGTTCCGGGTAAGCAAATAACTTAGAGAACACATAAAGCATAAGAGCACTCTAGATCCTAGCTAAACATAAAGAAAACAACAATACATAGAATTAAGTATTGAGATTCTATCAATAAAAAAACAAAGTTTTAGATGTATTTAAGATTTCCATCCGCATACAATACTTGAAAATTTCAAGTAAATTCATAGTCAACAAACAACTCTTTTCCTGCTGCAATCCAACAAATAGTCTCAAGGCATACATAGCCATACTCTTCTGATTTGATGTGCGAAGATGTGCATTTGTGCCAAGGTGAAAAAAAGTGGATCAAATGTATAGGCTAGGCACTTGTACCATGAGAACTATTTATATAGCCTGACATATTTCCTTCTTCTACGCAACCAAGAATGTTGCTTGATCTTCCTCTTCTTCTACATTTGGATCTTCTAGAAGAAAATATTTAGAGGTTCTTGGAAATATTTTTCCTATCCTTTTCCACTCTTGAAATCTATATTTATTCCCTCCATAGTTTAGAATAGCCACACCACTTTCAAGGGTAATATGCACGAATAGCCCATAACCAGCTCCTTGAATACATGAAAGTGGCACTTCAAAAGCCACCCCATTAATATAAAAAAGTACATTCTTGGGAATAGGAAAAGGTGGTGTCCCAAAAGGATCTTCATTTACAACCATAGTGTGAAATACATCTCATTTTTATCTCACTTAACTCCTTTGTATCTGCAAAAAAAAAGGAAAACATTATACATAAATACAAGGATTATATCAAAGGATGATAGCACTATGAGATGTCCATCATATGGAAGACTGAGAGTGTCTCTTACATGGGGCCTCAAAAGGTTTCAAAAAATAAAATCTTTGAGAAACATAGCACACCGTATCTCTGATATATTGCCCATTTGAAGCATAGAGAGGATCGAGGTCCACCACTTGTCCAAGCTATACATTGAGCATTGATACAAGGTCCAATAACTATCCAAGAAACCTATAGTATTTGGTAACATGGGATGCATTGATCCAACAAAGGTAGCCTAACCTCTTGGTCCATATATGCTTCCTTGTAGACTAGGGAGATAGTTTCAAAGTCATCACTAGTCAAAATTAGGCATAGGACATTGATACAATGCTCCACCACATTTGCAACTTATGTTCTCTAGTAGCATGGGTGTTTTGATCTTAAATTTCACCACATCTTCAACATATACTCTATTGTAGTGCAAACATTTTGGTTTGTAGGTCCACCACTTGTCCAAACTTGGCTTGTTGATGTATGAAGATTATCAAAGGTTCACCAGTTCTCCACGCTAGACTTATAGCACAATTTCAAGGTCCACCACGTGCACATAATATGAGGGGCTATAACATGCAAGGTCTTACTTCAGAGTCTACCATCTCCTCTCCAACGCTAAGGTTACATTGAAGCATGGAGAGAAGAAAGGTCCACCACCCAAGCTACTACTTTTTTCCACCACTTCAAAAATCCATGATGTTTTCCATGGGGTTTTTGTTTCAAGTTCCACCACTTGTCCAAGGTAGGTGCTCCATTGAAACATGGAAAGAAATAAATATACGCCACTTGTATAAGCTAGAATCCATTGAAACATGGAGAGATCGAGCTCTACCACTTGTCCAAGCTAGGATCCATTGAAACATGAAAAACCCATGAGATGTTGTAAATGGGTGGTTTTGTTTCAAGGTGCACCACGTGATTAATCTAGGATACTTTGAAGCATTTAGAAAGGTCAAGCTCTACCACTTGTTCGAGTTAGGCTCCTCTAAAACATGGAGAGAAGCAAGATTCACCACTTGTCCAAGTTAGGCTCCACCAAAACATGTAGAGAAGCAAGCTTCACCAACCTTGGATTAATGTATGGAGATAATCAAGGTTCCACCATTTCTCCAAGATAGGTATATAAAATAATTGCAAGGTCCACCATGTGTACAATCTATGATGGTTGTAACAAGAGAGGTTTCATTTCAAGGTTGTGAACACTTATCCACCTCCACTTGTCTAACCTCAGCTCCATTGAAGCATGGAGAAAAGCAAGGTCCACCACCAATCTAAGCTGGGCTCCTTTGAAGATAAGAAACACTAGCTTTCCTAAATATGCATTCGGGGAACCTCCACAAAGCCCATTATTTGTCAACATGTCCTATGCTCCAACATGTGGAGTTTTATTTGAAGGTCCACTATGTTCAAGCTAGAATCCATTTAAGCATGGAGAGAAGTAAGATATACCTTAGTCCAAGATAAGATCCATTGAAACATGAGAGAAGAAAGGTTCACCACTTGTCCAAGCTATACGTGGGTAGTTTGGTTTCAAGGTACTTCAGTTGTATATTGTGCACTTCATTGAAGCATGTGGATAAAGAAGGTCTATCACATGGCCAAGATATGCTCCATAGAGACACAAATAGAAGCAAGGTCCACAACTTTTCCAAGCTAATGTAACAAATTGGTGTTTTTCTAAAGTCTACCACAATTGTCTGAATTAGATTCCATGATGTTAGGTCCACCACTTGTCCAAGCTAGGCTCCAATGTAGCATATGAAGGGGATATTAATACAAGGTCTAAAACTTACAAAAATCAATCTCTTAAGCCATTAAGCTTAGGTTAGTCTTATATTTTTAATCTAAGGATTCACCATTAAAACATTAAACACTTGATATGAAAAATATAGACTCAAGCAATACTACATAAAACAAAATCTAACACTAAGAATATTAAATTGCCAAAAATAAAACATTAACATGTACAAGAAGTTCCAAACGTACATTGCTCCATTTCCAAATAGTCCTCCAATGATAAATGACGCTCTTCTTCTTGTTCTTCTTCTTGTGGGGAAATCTCCTTTTCACTAGGCACATTGTCATATGGTTGCAATGTGGATTTTTGGGTTTGAAGACCAACCCACTCTTCTATATCATCATGGGCCTTAGCAAAGTCTAGAAGCTTGATTTCTAAGGTTGTTTTCTCCTCCACTCTCTCAACCAAGCACATGAATTCTTTGTTTTGTTGTAGTCCTTCTTGTGCAACCAAGGAGCCATCACCAAAGAGACCAACAAGCTTGCAGTCTTCAAAACAATATGTATGAATGTAGTGCTTGACCAAAGTGCTTTTTTTTTTGTTTCCAAATGTTGTAAATCTGACATGTCTTCATTTGATACTTGAAGTAATGAACAATCAGTCGTCATGGGATGCTCCTCTGATCTTATTCTTAATTCTTTAAAAGCATTACCTTGTCCCAAGAAGGCATCCACGGCTAGGAACTAAACTTCTCCTTTACAAGGAGCTAATGGAAAGTGATGCAAGGCACCACAACAATGGTAGCTCAGATTGTCTCCCAATCTTTGGAATGCACATTGCAAATTTGTGAATTTAGTGAAATCCACAAATGCAAGAAATACAAACACAGGATCTATTGACCCTCCAGTAATAACCAATATCCCATCCAAAGCATTGTTAATGTCTCCTCACTCCACTACAAACTACCCCCATAGTGTTTTGACAAGTCTAAAACACATAAGCCGATAGGCATTTCAAGTAGAGATTTCCTTCCATCTGTAAGCTCACCACATATATATACCATGGAAAATCTCTAGACTCAATTTTATGCTTTTGAAGCTGAATTTCCCACTACATATATTTTACTATTTCATCTAGAAAAGCCGTTTTCTTTATTTCACGCTTCAAGCTAGATTTGAGCCAGTCATCACATAGCGTCAAAATTGTTTTATAAACTGCATCATTGATGTTATACATGTTGGCAACTTCTTTCCAATTTGTACATGGTGATGCAACATTCAAAGATTGAAGCACTCAAGAAGTGCATCTTGAATCAATTTGTCTTACTTGAGTTGCTTGATTCGATCATACATATCAGTTACATCATCGTCTTTTGCACTCTTTGATAATAGATTCTTTTCATCTTTCATTTCTTGCTAAATAGTCTTTACCTTTGATTCATCAAGACAGCAAAGGAACCTAAATGTAGTTGTTAGGGGTTTCTTGTTCTCTTCCTCTAGTATTTCAGCCAAGAATCATAAACTTCGCTTCACTAGAATATGTCACCATGTGTGCTTGTTTAGCAATCCAAGTTGCTCCTCCTCTCATTTTTGCCAATCAAAGAAAATTGTTAAGAGCATCATCCACACACCCTTAATGTTGTTGATAAAGATGAACTACAGAGAGAGAAAGACAGCAAGAGAGAGAGAGATAGAGAGAGAAGTGATAACCAGACATCCCAAGACATGTTCTCTGTTAATGATTGAACACCCGATGATGCGTACAAGGAGGACTCCTCTCTTTTATAGGAAAATAAGAACACCCTTTGAAATCCCCGATGCCCCTTCAGTTACACCTTTTGAGATCCCCTCTACTAAGAGTGCATTCCCACATGAACGTACACGAGGCATGCTCGGCACTCCCAATGCGGTCATGTGCGGTATATTTCGGGCACATACACCCGTCACGCACGGTGGACTGTGTGAATCCACAAGTTCATCCCTTGATTGGTTCTTTTGGAATTCAAGAAGTGTGATGCAAGAATGATCATCGAGGCCGCTTCCTGGCTCTTTGGCTCTTTGCTCCTAGACCAACCATCTTCATCTACCCGCATCTCGGATTCGGTAAAATTTTTTCCATAATTGGCCGCAAACTTTGCGAACCCCTTGCCGCCTTGTTCCACATTTTGTCGTCAACATGCGCACATGTTTTATTTACGAAGCGAAATGCTTATATAATTGTCGCATCTAGAACTGTGTGAATCCCTACTTAATAGTTAAGTGTTTGTGTAAAAACGTGGTTCATCTTGTTGATCTGCCACCACATAGGCAACCACCACACACAACATATATTTGCCCGATGTAGTCACGACAATGCCCACACAGCAGGCATCGTAGGCATGCGGTTCTTGCCTAGTCTTGAGTCGCAGAACTCACTGAGTCACAAGCTCGAGCTTTTGCGCTGCTGCTCCTTCTATGATGCGAGATCATCACACCTCCTTGAGGCTCGCTCTGGATTTTCATGGACAAGATCAAGCAACCCCTCGCTGAAAACCTTCTCTGCTTGCTTCTGATGGGAGCAAAGCGAACCCCGAACCCCCGACGGCCTCTAAAACACCGGGGACCGAATGGCGCGCCTCGAGCCTGTCATGGTAAAGCAAACAGGGGCACCACCTAGCTTCAGCGGCTAGGCCGCAAACAACACACCACCATAACAAAGTTTTCCTCCAAGAGAGATGGATGCTTGGGAGTAATGATGAAGAGGAAAGGGAATGAGATCAAGTGAGAGAGAGAGAGAGAGAGTGAGGGAGGGGGTATAGCGGCTTAGTACTTAGGCACCACAAAAGGATGGCGAATCTGCACACCCTTCACACATACACAAGCTCACTCCAAACACAAGACTAGGTGGCGATTCCGCACACCTCACATGGGCAAAACATTGCAAGAAAACATACTCACAAAACCTCAAGCTTTATTTATAGAATAAGGCGATGAAATGGGGAGCATAGGGTAGGGGAATGAGAAGGGAGAGAGTGGTAGAGCACATGGCAGATAGGTGGGAGTTGATGGCGAAGACTCGCACGAGGGTTATGGCCATCATCCTTCATTTAGTTGCCCTTCATCTTCCATAGCCAAGGGTGTAGAGGTCATGCTCAAGACAAGCATGATGATTGCGGTGATGGTGATGGTGTGGGTGTGTGTGTGTGCACTAGGCACACACAGTGCATAGTGTGTTCTTTGGTGATGTTGTGTGTGTATTTAGTGTGATGGTGACCCCTCTTTATATAGGGGAGGAGGGGGGAGGAATTCTAGAATTTAGAAATGAAGAAATCATTATCTACAAAGGCCATGTGACTGTGGGCCCCACTTGTCTGGCTGTGTGTATATGTGCCAGAATAGCAGTCTCGTGAGAGAGAGACTAAGAGAGAGAGATGGGTTGATGAAAAAAAGTGAGAGGTGACATGGAGAATAAAGTAATTACAAGAGGGGAGAGAGGGGAGTGTGTTCAGAGGTGAATCTGTGTGCAGATGTGTGTGAACACAAGAAAAATCAGGTAACCACCGGGTGGGGATGGGTCTGTCGGCACCTTTTTTCAGTGAAACTGAGTGTGTGTGAGTATGGGGGAGGTTATTTAGCTACAAGACAAGACACATGGCGCCCTTTAGAGAGAGAGGGGAGTATTTGGTTCATGGGATATGATAGGAGAGAGAAAGAGGGGGTGGGGTATACTATTTTGGAAGATAGGGTAAGTTGCATGTGAGTTAGGGTGCATTATTGGTGAGTTATGGGGTAGCTTGAGGGGAGCAAGAAAGGAGAAAGTACAAGGGGAAGAGAGAGGGGGTTGACCTTTTGAGTGGAGGAGAGGAAAAGGGACACCCGGCGGGGCAACAGTGAAGAAAAAGGAGGCAAGGTGGGGATGGGCTACCCCGCAGGCATGAGGTGGCCTATTTTACCTTTCTTATATATTTACATAATCATACTTTATTTTTTTCTTACTTTTTCCAATGCCTTTTATCACTCCCTCCATAAGAGGGGGTTTTCATGGGGTGGGGACGAGAGAAGAGGGGTATGGGAGCTTGGCTTGTGCAAAGCCCCCATCACTTCATGTGACCCGCAACCATCTTCTCTGCTTCACTCCCGACCCGTTCGTCTCCACAATCTTGCATCCACTGCTCGTGCCTCATGTCACCGGCTCCTGCCACATCTTCATCATCCCCTCTACATGCCCACTCTTTCTCCTTTTTGGCGGCCCCTGCAAAACCCAATCAACTCCTTTCTGGCGCAACCCACTCGCACAACACCCTTCTTGCTTCCTTTTCTCAGGGTGCACATCTCACTCCTCCTCTTGCCCGTTCTCGCCATGGATTCCTTCTTCTCACATGTGTTCTTTTCTATCCCTGCATATCGGCTTTTCAATCTTGATTCGCAGCAGTAACACAGACGGCTCTGATTCCCCACCCTTCTTTGGCACCTCCTCAATGCCGGAATCTGGAGAGAGAGTCATATCGTAACCATGCATATCGTAACCATGCATAAGGTTCTGCATAGTGGAAGAACCCTGCAATGCAGCACACCCCCGCAGGCTGGAGGAACCCCGCAATCAGTGCAGACCAAGAGATCAACATCCTGTGTAGGAAACTCATTGAGCACTTTCTGTGCCTTTGTCAATAATCTCCGGCTCGCAACCTCACTGTGTATTTTCTCTCCCTTCGCAATTGCTCATCCACTGTATATCTTGCGGATTCAGCCAGCGCCGGCCGGTCATGGTGTCAATAACCTCCGCAATTCCTCCTGGAATTCCTTGCTTTTGGCAGTCTGCATAAATAGATGCACCCAACCTGGCTCGTCATGGGAACTCTCTTTCTCTTTGGGTACCCACACAGAGAGGATCTCCCTCTCTCATACCGTATTCCCTCGACAATGCATACCCCGACCACCCTCAGCATGGTGTCCCCTGAATCTCTTGCTCTCGGCAATGGCCATCATCACCAAAGGTTGTGGAGGTTTGATCAACTTCGTGGTCGCCAAGTGTTAAGAGCATCATCCACACACCCTTAATGTTGTTGATAAAGAAGAACTACAGAGAGATAAAGACAGCAAGAGAGAGAGATAGAGAGAGAAGTGATAACCAGACATCTCAAGACATGTTCTCTGTGAATGATTGAACACCCAATGATGCGTACAAGGAGGACTCCTCCCTTTTATAGGAAAATAATAACACCCTTTGAAATCCCCGATGCCCCTTCAGTTACACCTTTTGAGATCCCCTCTACTAAGAGTGCATTCCCACATGAACGTACACGAGGCATGCTCGGCACTCCCAATGCGGTCATGTGCGGTATATTTCGGGCACATACAAAAAGCCTAAAAAGAAATATAGCCATAATTAAAAGATTGAGCATTGTTTTAAATATAAAGACTACAAGAAAGGAAATAGGTGACTTACATCCCATCCAACAAAAGATACATGTCCGTCTGCAACTCCACTTGTTGCCCTTGGTGGTCGTCCTGAGAAGATCCATTGACTTTGCAAGTGTCTCAATATTTGCCTATAAGTTTGCTTGACATACAATGCTTTAGCCTCATAGTGTTTGCAATGGCATATATAGTGGTTGAAACAAATGGAGGAGCATTCACAACGATGCGAGCCTTTCTAAATTTATACATGTCAATAAATTTATACATGTCAATCAACCTTTGAAATATCTCTTTATTTTTTTGTTGATTGTGGAGCAATACTTTTGCATCATAGATTGAATGTTGTCCATCAAGAATCCAATAATGATAGTCTTGTAGCTTGCTCTCTTCTACCTCTTCCACTGCCAAAGGAGTACCCTCCTTTGTCTTTGCATTCCGCATGAGCATCAAGTATGCACATGCTGCAAGCTTAGTTGTACTGCGTGAAAATCCAAATAACATGCTTTCAGCATGTTTTTTATCCAAAATACGTGCATTATAGTGATCTAGAGCAAGCTAACAATTTTGAATAGGGACATCAGACTCCTTATATTGGAAAGGAAAATAGTCTATGTACTTGTTCATTCCACCTAGTGTCTTTTTCTTGTCCTTTCATGGCCTCAACTTCTAAAAAATTTGGATCCGGTTCCCTTAGGTTCCACTTTTTTCACTTTGTTTTGTAGGTGGTCGTGAAGCTTTCACCTTGTTTCCTTGTAGCGTGGAAATGGTGGAGCTTTGAAGTTGATCTGCTGTGAGATGTGCAGTTGATTCTTCAATCTTCCATCCTCAAGGGTACATGGTCTCTTCTTTATTTTGAGACATGCGTGCAAATGCATTTTCTCTTGGAGATAGTTGAAATTATTGATTCATTGGAACTACAATGTCAATGCACTCCACCTCTCGATGACTATCAACTGCAAAGACGGATGCTTCTACTACTTGTCCAACATCTTCAAACAGACTATCAATCTCCTTTTTTGCAATAAAAAGATGCACTTATGAAATTGTGCACCCTCTAAACCATGTATATCCAGATACCAATTCCTAATATCATTGCAAGTATAATCAATTGAAACAGCAACCCTTGTAGCATTTCTTTTTGGAGGCATCTCTTCCTGAAACAAAAAAAAAAATCAATTCCTATTATATCACATATTCCACCACTAGTTGAAGCTAGATGATCCAAGAAAGTACATATACTAAGTCTTTACTAGTTAACTAAGGGGGAAGAGAGAAGCAAGGTCCACCAGTTGTCCATACTCAACTTTAAAGAACAGAGAGAGTTGGGAGGACACTGGTTGTCTAATGTAGGCATATGGAAATCATAGAAAATTAACCACTTCTCCAACCTATCTTTTTAAGAAAAACAAAATGGTTGGCCTTAGAACTAGCCATGTGTCTAACCTATACATCATTGTATGATAAAAATTCACGTCTCCATACTAGGATTGAAACATGGAGAGAATAAATATCCACCACTTGTTATCTAATCTAGGAATGTGGATTTTTGGTCTCAAGGATCATTGGGACATGGAGAGAAGATAAATTCCACCACTTGTCCAAGCTTGGATCAATTGAGATATTGAGAGAAGTAAGCTCCACCTGTTGTCCAAACTAGGCTCCATCAAACTATGCAAAACCCCAACTGTTTTGAACATCAAGGATTTTCTTTTGATCAAATTAGCTCGATTGGAACATGGGGAAGAACAAATCTCCACTCATTGTCTAAGGAAAACTCCATTCAAAGACAAAGAGAATAAAATTTAACCATTTGTCCAAGCTAAGATCCATCAAAACATGAAAACCCCATGATGGTTTTATTCCACATGGGGTTTTGGTTCCAAGCTTCACCAATTAGTTGCTAGATTTGGAAATGATTCCTTCTTGCACTCTAGAAAGTGGCCACAATGTCCAAGCCGCTCCAAATTTTGCAAGGGGGAGGAGCTCTGCAAAATTGTACTCCACAACACCAAGACAATCCATTGAGGGTCACCTCTAATGCCCAAGGGGAGGTTCAAAAGCCTTTAGCTAAAATACGAGGGGTTGGTGAGGGAGGAATTCATCGCTTTGTAGCCCTTCAATGGCATCCACACAGATATTGTTGTTGTCAGTGCTGCAAAAAAGGCATTTTAAAACACAAGCAGTAGTTGGGGGCACGCGCTCACGAGTAGGCAGTGATCGGAGAAATGAAGTCCCGCAAGGTCGCAGAGTTTCAAAACGTAAAATGCAGTAGACGAGGTCGCAAGTAGCTCCGGCAGCAAAGTTTCAAAACGCAAAATATAGTAGAGGAGGTCACAGGTAGCTTCGACAGTAGAGTTTCAAAACGCAAAATACAGTAGAGGAGGTCACGGGTAGCTTCAACAGCAGTGTTTTAAAACGTCTACTAAAATAAATAATGGGATCACATTGGGCTATTCACTTGAGATGCTACTAACTTTAACACACACCTACTTGGCGTGGAACGATTTGCAAAGGCAAAAGTAAAAGTTGGGTTTGTGAGTGCATTACTTTTTGCAGATAGTAGGTACGTCCTACCACTTCAATGAGCAGTTTGGGTTGCTTTTTGTGTAAGGCTATGGTCACGCGAGGGCTCAGTTATCCATTTGGGTAATTGAGACTACTAAACCTCTTGCGCATTGAATGAGTGATAACTGAGTTATGATCACACACGCGAGCGTAATTATCAACGATTACTTGCATGTGGCAGTCAACAAATGCTACATGGAGGATGTTACCTTTGCTAGCAAGTAGAGAAGAGAGGATCTAGAGAGAGAACGTTAAGCTACATGGAGGATATTACCTTTGCTAGTAGGTAGAGAAGAGAGAGGATCTAGAGAGAGAACGTTGATTCCTTGGTCCACATTAAATGTATTACAAACACCCTCTAGTGCAACTATGCCAAATCGGCACAATTACAAAGGGATATGCTCGGTGGTACTGAGTTGGCTCAGTAGGATACATGTGATCACATTGCGGGCTCAGTTATTTTACGAGAGTTATTGATAACTAAATGTCTTGTGACCACCACCTAGGACTGGATACACACCAAATGAATGTATACCTGTCACTTGTGGGGACGGGCGATTAACCATTACACAAAAATAAGGACTTATTTGTACAAGGTGGATGCAACATCTTATAGCCTATTAGTGCATTAGCAGAAGCTCACGTCGGCTACCCTATATTTGCATGGTGCATGCGGCTGATGAAGGCCTACCTGGCCACATCTATAATAAGATTGGGGTACCCGGGCGCCCGCCCAAAATAGAAAATCGGGGCAACAAAAAGCACTCGGCCACTCACTATAAATTGACGAGGATCTGCCGCTACGTCGGTGAAGCAACAACGAAATATGGCGCTTTTTTCTGCATCAGGGCAGGGGCGTAATGTGGGCGCGGGGAGCGTGTATGGCGATAATGATAATGGTTGCAGTGGTGTGCAGCAGCGTCATATTGATGGAGGAGGCGGAGGCCTCCTATTCTTCACGCAAGGTGACTCCGAATGAGGCCAGCACATTCGTTGACGGATTACCTACTTGGACCGACATTCACGGACTCCATCACGTTGGGTATGCTGGAGGAGGCGGTCAGGAGGCGCATACAGCGTCTACTAGTACTAGCACCGGTCATGGTGGCGCCTCCCATGCTGCAGGCACTGCACGAGAGTCTCCTCATGACTAGCTAGTGAGCAAACCAGGTCAATCTCTCTCTCTCTCTCTCTCTCTCTCTCTCTCTCTCTCTCTCTCTCTCACACACACACACACACACACACACACACACACACAAAACAAAAAAAAAATAGTGCTTTTAATATTTCTTTTTAATTACAAGACAATCTCAAGCAACACACGTACTCATAGATACCACACTTGCTCCAAAGCTTTGCTTCGATGAGTATATTAGACTCAACCGGTACTTGAATCCACTTTAGCCGCCAAAGCATGCGTTTTTTTGGTTTGCTTACAACACACTAATTTGGCAGCTATAGTGAATATTGCCTCCCTCAATTAGTAGGGACAATTAATTCCACCTGATGGAGGGGGTGTCAAATAATCACGAGGTGGATCTTGGATTTTTGAAAGGCATTCGTTAGTGCCACACATGCACCAGCGCTCGAAAAAATATCATATCCGGTTTTGCATCGTCCAATGTGATCACAGTTAAAGTGAAACTTAAGTAAACTCAATGTGAACATCAAAGTGATTCCCATGTAAATCTCAATCAAGATGGGATCACCTTGTGAACCCACCTATTTTAAAGTGATCACTATGTGACCCCAACCATCCCAAAGTGATCTCCAAGTGAACACCATGTGATTCCCACCTCGTCATTTTCGTTATATCATTTTATGTTCTCACCTCCATTTCAAGTAACATGTGACAGCTTAATGGAAGAGCCATAGCCTCCGATGTGATAAATGGTGGATTCAAATCACAGATGCTCAACCCGACAAGATCTTTTGATTCTTGAAAATAAACGAACAATCCACATCCTCCCAAGATTGTGGACCATTGAGCCCACCTAACAAGAGGGGTATCAAATAGTCACGAAGCAATATCGACACAAGCACTAGCACTCGAAATTTAATGTTGTGGTTCTTATTCTTAATGTGGCTTTTGCGCAGGTGCAGGTGCAAGTGCTCTTTCTTTACGAAGTTTTCTGGGACCATATACATCCATTTTGTACTTCTAGTTGCTAGAAAGCATTATACTATTCTTTTGTGTAGCTTCATTAATATTGATCGATGGAAGCATCCCTTGGTTCCCAATTTAGGTTGCGTAATATTTAAATTTCCATGGCTTTTATGGCAACAAGAAAACAATTCTCAAAGTGTCAAACTTTCCAAGGCATTTTCCAAGACCTTTTCACGATCCAACATAATTTTTCTTTAACACAAGTTTATTTTTCTGCTTGTCTCTCAATTTCCACTTCAATAGTTTGTGGGAGGGGTCCTTGAAATTTTACATTCTCCAACGTCTTAGTTTGAGAAACAAAAGGAAACTTAATGCTCTACCTTAATGCAAAAGGAAACTTTGTGTTTATAGCATTTCTGGACATTGTACAGTAGGAATATTTTTTTTGAAAAAAAATTCCTTTCTAAAGAAGCCTTAGCGTTGAGTTGGGTTAGCATACTTCCATTGTTTGTTTTCAGTGCCATGATGGAGATTTACCTTGAATGTTATTTTTATTTTGAAATATTAAATGAATCTTTCTATTTCACCTTTCACTTCACATCTTTACACTGCTTGACTTCACGTGCATTCTATTCTTTTAGAATGTTAAAGTGAAGCTTCACCTTGTATAATTCTAGTAAATTCTATACATATACATACACATATACATATATTTATTTATTTTACACATACACACACACACACACAATAATGGAATTTGCCTTAATATGTGAGAGTAGCGGAATTTAATGAGAGTACTTTCAAGGAATGATTTTGTGAGCATAGTGGGTTGACATAATTGAAGATAGCAACATAATCATAGCAACTAGTTAACTTGGCATAGACAATACTTTTGCAAGAGAGAGAGTTTAGAGAACATGACAATAGTTGAGGACCGGATTTATGTGGAGCCGGTCCCCGCTCCAATAGGCATTTGTATTATGATTTCTCCCATAAAGAGAGACTTGTTACAATACAGTCTTTGTGTTCCTTGTGACCTAGGTGATGCCATGAAGATGGAAGGCTTCATGCATCACAAACATAACATAAACTTGAAGAAAGCTTTAACTATCCCAAGCCTCAGTCCCAAGACCTCAAATACCTTCGAAGGTGGAGAGAGCTAGCAGGGAATGAGGGTAGGGAAGAGGAAGAAGAAACATTTCGTAGGAGAAAGAATTAGTTCCTCACTTATCATACTCTTGTTGCTAGCATACATAATAGCATAGTAATGAAGAAGAAGGAGATGGCAAGCTTAAGCATTGAAGCATGGCTCTTGGTTGGATTTGCACTCCACAGCCAAGAGTGTTGGTGTAGGCTCTCAACCTCTACTTGCTTGGAGAGGGAGCTCTTGCCCTTTGCATAGCACACAATGAGAGTGCTTGTGAGTGTGTGTGAGTGAGTATACCCCCTAGGCACCCCCCTAGCTTGCTTGGGTCGACCCCCCCTTGTAGCTCATGCTTGAAGCTCATTGGACCCCTCCAGGCCTAACCAATCACAAGCAAGAGCCATTACAAGCAACATGGGTAGCCTTGGGACAAGTGTCCCCCTTTCCCCTTTGAGAGAGAGGACTTGATAAATGCAAAAACAATTAGATAATTCAAGTAATTTATCATTGGACCCCTTTGAAGCCTAGCCAATAGGCTTCAAGCAACACATGAAGGTAACATGGGTAGGGACCTGACATGTGTCCTTGCTGCCTCTTCAAGCTCGGGCTTCCCTTGTGAGTGTGAGTGTGTGTTCTCTCTCTAATCCCTAGGAAAAGGGCTCGCCCCCCCTCTTGTAGGGATGCTTTTGACTTTAGGAGCTCAAGCACCTTAGTCATCAAGCATGACAAAGCACTTGGACTAGGGGGTGTTCCCACAAGCATCTCAAGGCATCTCAAGCACCTTAATCATGTAGCAAGTCAAGCACCTCAAGCATGGAGTAAGCCAAGCACCTCAAGCACCTTAATCAAGCACCTCAAGCGGGACAAACACCTCAAGCACGACAAGCACCTCGAGCTTGGGCCGGGTTCCTACCTCAAGCTCAGCCCTAGCTTACCTAAGGTCAAAGGACTTTTACACACATTATTGGAGGTCTTCAATGAAGCTAACCCTAAGGTCTTATGCTCCATTGGTTAGCCTTGCTCTTGATAGACCATCTCCCATTTGGGCCCCTTTACTATTGGCCCCGTGTTGAGATAGATCTATAAGCACATATCTATATCTTAACACTTGTTCCCATTTATTCTCCCACATTAAGCGATCAATTTAATATGAGAAAAGCATTTGGGTTGGTTAGATATTAGATTTTATGACATTACCTCTCTTTTGAAATCATAGTCGTCCTCGACTATGAGGTAGAAGAGATAAAGCCTTGGTCATTAGTCAATCGTACTTAGCGGGTAGAGGATCCCTTTTTTACCCTACGACATCTTTCCAAGATGGAGGACTAATCAATTTGGTGCTTGGGAGACATAGCTGCCGCAAGCATGTCTGCTCTTTAGTCCATTTTATTCTCCCAAAGTAGAGTGACAAATTCTACTTGGTGTTTGAGAGACTTCGTCATCACAAACATGAGTCTAAGCATGCATACTAGTTAAATTTGTGCACAATTAAAAAGAGGATTAGTCTTATAAGACAAAAACATGAGTCATTTAAAAGAGAGTTGTACATTTGCTTACTCTAATGTAGCATTGTAAGCATTGACAAGGTTCATACTATCCTTAAGTTGTACTCCTTGCATCCATTTAGCATCTTCAAAAGGATAATTTTTGAACTTAATAAGATACCGTCGGATTATCTTACCATGTCGTAGTACCTTGTCTTCATGCCGAAGGACACTTTCGGGTTGTAGCACCTCTTCTTGGTCTTCAACTTCGGGAGGGTCTTCAATAATTGGTTCAGTTGGTGGCTCTCCTTTGTAGGGCTTAAGTAGCCTTACATGAAAGGCATTGTGTATAAGCCAATGGTTGGGCAACTTGAGTTGATAAGCCGTCTCATTGATGGGCTTCAAGATTTGGAAAGGACCATAGTATCTTTTTACTAGTTTAGCATAATACTTTTGATGGCCCGTAGGATTTTTGCCCGTCGTTTGCCTTAATCGAGCCTTAGGAAACTTGAGTAAGACCAAATCATTTTCTTTGAACATTAAGGCTCTTCTGTGCTTATCAGCAGTAGCTTTTTGTCTTTGTTGAGAGATGGCTATAGCCTCCCTAATCTTTTGAAAAGATTCTTGTAGGTCACGGCTATACTCATCGGCGGCGAAGATCTTCCCATGTACTTTGAGTAGCAAGGGACTTTTAGGTCTTCCCTCTATGATCTCAAAAGGTGCTTTCCCCGTAGAAGTATGGACAGTATTATTGTAGGCATACTCTACTAGAGGTAAATACTTTTCCCATTGTGAGCGTTGATCTACTTCGGTAACATAAGTCTTGAGTAGATCGAGTATCGTAAGATTGGCTATCTCACTTTGGCCATCCGTTTGTGGGTGATAGGCCGAAGAGAAATTCAATCTTGTTCCTAGATTTTCAAAGAGACCTTTCCAGAAATTACTGGTCATTCTAGGATCTCTATATGACACGATGGATATGGGTAATCCATGGTGTTTGAAAATCTGAGATATGAAGAGAGTTTCCATTTGATGTTCCTTAATAGTCTTTTTGACAGGAATAAAATGTGCTTGCTTGCTAAACCTGTCGACTATTGTCCATATTCCTGTATTCCCATGGATAGACTTGGGTAATCCAAAGATGAAATCCATGGATACACTCTCCCATGGTGAATTTGGAATAGGCAATGGCTGGAGTAATCCAGGTTGCTTCCCTCTATCATACTTGGTCTTTTGGCATACTACACATTTTGAAACATACTCTTGTATGTCCACTTTCATGGTAGGCCAATAGAAATACGTCTCTACTCCTCGGAGAGTAGGTTGAATACCTCTATGCCCTGCATATGGAGGAGCATGGGATTCATACATAACCTTCTCACGAAGGGAATGGGTAACACATAGCCTATTGCCGTGGAGAAGATAACCATCCTGCAAGGTGAATGGTTCCTCTTTCTTCCCCAAAGCAAGCGCTGACATTATGTCTCTAAAGTCAGGGTCAATAGCATACTCATCTATCATATAGGATAGATCATTGTGAGTAGCTATAGACACCGCTTTAACTTTTGGTCGTCGTGAAAGTGCATCGGCAACTTGATTGTGCTTACCAGCTATGTGAGCAATATGGAAATTAAATTGCGAAAGAAAATTTGCCCACCTCATTTGTTTGTCGGAAAGTTTGGTTTGCGTCATGAAATACTTGAGACTTTGGTGGTCGGTTCGTAGGATAAATGGAGTCCCCAATAGGTAGTGCTTCCATGTATCTAGGGCATGTAGAACAGCTAAAAGCTCTTTTTCATAAATGCCCAAGACTCGTTCATCACTATTGAGCCTTCGGCTCTCATATGCTATGGCATGCCCTTCTTGAAGCAAAACCGCTCCAAGGCAATCACCACACGCATCACATTGGACCTCAAATGGTTTTGAGAGATCCGAAAGCACAAGGACTGGTTGGGAAGTAAGCTTTTCTTTGAGTTTTTCAAAAGCATTTTGCTCCTTAGCAGTCCATACAAACTTAACGTTCTTCTTTGTTAAGTCGTGTAGTCGTCCTGCTACTTGAGAGAATTTTGCTATGAAGCGTCTATAGTATGCTAACTAGGCCTCACCATCCCTTTGTCTACCAATTCCTGTACTTGCCTCATAATCTCCTCTTGTTGAGCTTGTGAGACTCGATAAGGAGGTTTGTTAGGCGGTGAGCTTCCTGGAAGGAGATCAATACGATGGTCATCATCCCCTCGTTTTGGAGGTAGGTCCATAGGGATATCATCGATGAACACATCTTGGAATCCTTTTAGAAAAGTAGACAAGTCTAACTCTTCTTGATTCCTATCATTTTCATTTGATGAAACATTATTAGCTTTTAGAGACTCTTTGACATAAATCATGTACGCAGAAACGGAGCTCTTCATTGATTTATCAAAAGAAAGAGGATTTACAAGTGGAATAGTGCAACCACGCTCACTAGCATCTATATACATGTTCTTTCCCCTGTAGGTGAAGTAAATTCTCCTTTCAGGGAACTTCATGTTGGCAGCCATGCGATCAAACCATGGTGCCCCTAGGATAACATCCTGATGTTGGCGAGGAGAGATGAAGAAGTCTTCTTTGTCGACATAGCTTTGGACATGAAGCCTCAACTTCCCAATCAAGGGAGTAACGGAGGCTTGTTCTCCCTTGAAAGCTGCATCAGTTGTTACTATATCTCCCATCTCAAAAGCTTGAATGCCCAACTTGGTGGCCAACTCTATTGATATGAAGTTGAGAGTAGAGCCAGGGTCAAACAAGATGAAGGCATCATGCTCTCTTACCTTTCCCCAAGCATAGGAGAGTGATGATCCTTTGCAATGAGCATCCTCTTTTGGAGCTTCGATGGTGGAAGCCCTAGGAGTCTCATTGCGAGTATTCTTCTTGGGGCAAGAACGATAGCCATGTCCTTGCTCCCCACACTTGAAACATTTATGGTCCTTGCGAAAAGCTTCAAGCTCTTCAGGAGAGGGTTTGTTTTTACCTTTGTAAACTCCCTTCTCCTTGGACCGATTGTTGTTGTTGTTGTTGTTGTTGGAAGTGCCTTGGGAATTATTTTGAGCATTGGATTTCCCCTTTGCATCATTTTTATCTTTGTTTTCCATGGGCTTGACATTACGTCTAGCCCCTTGATGGAAATTGATGCGTGAAGCAACCATGGTGTGGTGGATTACTTCGCTAATAGTACCGGGCCGTTGAGAGTTGATATATTTGGCCATCTCTTCAGGTAATCTGGCACAGAATTGCTGTCTTTTCTCGACAAAGTCTATCTTTTGAAAGACAGTAGCTTTGAGATGTAAATCCCAAAACTTGTCTACATACTTGTTGATACACTCATGAGAGAGAAGCTTCAAGCCGTGCCATTCGGTAAGAACTTTATCTTTAGTATCACTTGGAAGAAATTGCTTCATGATGGAAACTCGTAGAGTTTTCCATGTCTTTGGGGCTTCTCCATTGCCACGAAGGCTAGCCCACCATTGACGAGCTGATTTCTGGAAGTGCATAGCTACATGGCGTAGCTTGGAGGACTCTGTGAAGCCCTCGTCCCCAAAGGCCGCATCAAATTGCTGGATGAAGGCCAACACTTTGTCGGTAGCACCAAAGGTGCCATCGTAGGTGAGAAAAGAGATACTCTTTCCTCCCTCCTTGAACTTCTTTAGCTTTTGTGACCTTCGCCATGCACGAAATGATTTGCGATGTCCTCCTCTCTTGTATTCTCTAGGAGAATAGCCATAACTTTCATCGGAAGAGGAGGAAGGTGAAGAAGAAGGAGAAGAGGGTGAACTCTTCCTAGCCCTTTTCTTCCTTTGTTTCCTCTCTTGCCTTTCAGAGTGATGAGGAGAAGGACTATAGGTTTCTCTTTTCCTCTTGGGAGGAGTAGGCGATCGTCTAGACCGCCGTCTTCGTGGAGCCACCTCTTCAGAAGAACTTAGACTTTCATTGCTTTCTTTCTCTTTGGATTCCTCCTCTTGAATGGGAGAAAGTCTTCTTTTGGGGGTCTCTTCAAGAGGCCTCCTAAGCTCTCTCTCCTCTGGGAGAGGAAGGGAAATTCCATAAGCACGAAGTTGTTGAGTAACTTCGGCTTGCAAAACATGGTTGCCCATAGCTTGTTGCAACCTAGTGACGAGATAATTCACAAACATGGGAGCATCATCATTAGCACCTTCATGTGAAAAATCAAAGCTATCAATGTTCATTCTACTCTCTTGATTATTGTCAGCCATGTTAACAAAATTTATGTTTATACTTAGTGTATGCTTTGGCAATACAAAACCTTAGTTGCCACTCCTCTTAGCCTTTGAAAATCGGCTCTTAAGTATCTACACCCACGGCTCAAAGTGGTTAATTATCGAGAGTAGAGGAGTAGGTCTAACATAGCGGAATTGCCAAGGGCTCGCTCCTTTCGGACTTCTTATGGCTCATTAATGGTAAAGGCGTAGGCAAGTCTAAAAAGACTCCATTATTAAGTCCAAATCTCCCGAGGTGTGCACCATCCCCCACATAGTGGGCTTAACAAAACCGATATTAGATCCCAGTTCCACTTACTCTATTATAATTAACAACATCAACCATTTATAGGCTACTTAAGGACCTCTCTTCTTAAGCAAGCAAAGAGAAACCAAATGCTCTGATACCAATGTAATGGAATTTGCCTTAATATGTGAGAGTAGCGGAATTTAATGAGAGTACTTTCAAGGAATGATTTTGTGAGCATAGCGGGTTGACATAATTGAAGATAGCAACATAATCATAGCAACTAGTTAACTTGGCATAGACAATACTTTTGCAAGAGAGAGAGTTTAGAGAACATGACAACAGTTGAGGACCGGATTTATGTGGAGCCGGTCCCCCCTCCAATAGGCATTTGTATTATGATTTCTCCCATAAAGAGAGACTTGTTACAATACAGTCTTTGTGTTCCTTGTGACCTAGGTGATGCCATGAAGATGGAAGGCTTCATTAATCAAAAACATAACATAAACTTGAAGAAAGCTTTAACTATCCCAAGCCTCAGTCCCAAGACCTCAAACACCTTCGAAGGTGGAGAGAGCTAGCAGGGAATAAGGGGAGGGAAGAGGAAGAAGAAACATTTCGTAGGAGAAAGAATTAGTTCCTCACTTATCATACTCTTGTTTCTAGCATACATAATAGCATAGTAATGAAGAAGAAGGAGATGGCAAGCTTAAGCATTGAAGCATGGCTCTTGGTTGGATTTGCACTCCATAGCCAAGAGTGTTGGTGTAGGCTCTCAACCTCTACTTGCTTGGAGAGGGAGCTCTTGCCCTTTGCATAGCACACAATGAGAGTGCTTGTGAGTGTGTGTGGGTGAGTATACCCCCTAGGCACCCCCCTAGCTTGCTTGGGTCGACCCCCCCTTGTAGCTCATGCTTGAAGCTCATTGGACCCCTCCAGGCGTAGCCAATCACAAGATGGAGCCATTACAAGCAACATGGGTAGCCATGGGACAAGTGTCCCCCTTTCCCCTTTGAGAGAGAGGACTTGATAAATACAAAAACAATTAGATAATTCAAGTAATTTATCATTGGACCCCTTTGAAGCCTAGCCAATAGGCTTCAAGCAACACATGAAGGTAACATGGGTAGGGACCTGACATGTGTCCTTGCTGCCTCTTCAAGCTCGGGCTTCCCTTGTGAGTGTGAGTGTGTGTTCTCTCTCTAATCCCTAGGAAAAGGGCTCGCCCCCCCTCTTGTAGGGATGCTTTTGACTTTAGGAGCTCAAGCACCTTAGTCATCAAGCATGACAAAGCACTTGGACTAGGGGGTGTTCCCACAAGCATCTCAAGGCATCTCAAGCACCTTAATCATGTAGCAAGTCAAGCACCTCAAGCATGGAGTAAGCCAAGCACCTCAAGCACCTTAATCAAGCACCTCAAGCGGGACAAACACCTCAAGCACGACAAGCACCTCAAGCAGGTCAAGCACCTCGAGCTTGGGCCGGGTTCCCACCTCAAGCTCAGCCCTAGCTTACCTAAGGTCAAAGGACTTTTACACACATTATTGGAGGTCTTCAATGAAGCTAACCCTAAGGTCTTATGCTCCATTGGTTAGCCTTGCTCTTGATAGACCATCTCCCATTTGGGCCCCTTTACTATTGGCCCCGTGTTGAGGTAGATCTATAAGCACATATCTATATCTTAACACTTGTTCCCATTTATTCTCCCACATTAAGTGATCAATTTAATATGAGAAAAGCATTTGGGTTGGTTAGATATTAGATTTTATGACACACACACACACACACACACACACACACACACATTTGAGTTTACAAATGCACTTGCTATATTTTGGTTCTCACTCATGAACTTTTTTTAATGCAATTTGAAAAATTACAACTTAAAACTTGTGAAGTTTATGGTTCCGTCAAGGTTGGGAGTCGAGGGGTTGAGAAACTCGACCATCCATTGAGAGCACTTTGCTTAACATAATTCTCTACAGCACGTCAGCATGCGAAATCCAGAGCTTGAGCCTCCATTGAGGTACTGATAGGCCAGTAATCAGAATGTGATGAGATATTAACACCACAACAATCGTAATGCATATATCATGCCTTGTGACGTCGACGTGCCAGTGCACATTGATTCTCACCACCTAAGACCTTTCGATAGTCCCCCTCCTCTCAACTTTTGACAATTGAGAATGGCCACTTAATGACCATTCCCATAAAATCGAGTCCCACCATGGCCCCCAATTGTTTTGATGGTCACTATATGCGATCGTCAATATTATGGGGAATGGTCATTAAATGACCATTCCCTACCCCATCATGGTTTAAAAGATAGTAATTTACACAAAGGTAGCCTCTTATGAAGTCTTGGTTTATAATGATACCTTAGCGGCTTACACCATGACCTTGGCATGTCCTTGCCGTTTTTTAGCGTAGTATGATCTTCTTTTTTGGAGTACTCACAATTGTGAGTTGAGCGTACTATTGAGATGCATGGGAGATTTATTCACATTTTGGTTTGTAATAAATATATGGATTTTATCAACCCAAAAGTTTTTTTCCAAACAATGATAAATGATTTTCACATCTAAAGATTTGTCTATGATGAGAAATTTTTTTGGTTGGAAATATACCAATAACTTGAACCATAGAGTTTACAAACCAACTTCGGTATTTGCCAATGAGTTTGATGAAAACACAACCATGTGGTTGCTTAACTCATAGACGATTTTCTAACTTTCTAGTTGAATTTGAACCCTTTGGAAAACATGTAATCACCACAGACCCTAACATAGCTAGACATAAAATTTTCCAAGAATTTATTAGGAAAGGATTAAACCACATTCCACTAGTACTTAGAAACCCTACCTCAATAGTAAGAGAACTTGGCAAAGTATGGAAGGCTTTATGTCCCCTCTTGGGATGTGAGGATAGTAAAGCACATCATAATTATATCCATAGTTTAGTTAATGAGTCCTTTTTCCAAAAATTTCCCTATCACTGGCAAAACCAAACTCCATGGTAACAAAACAAAAACTTAATGGATGAAATTCAATATATTTTACAATATTTATTTATTTGTGGACTAGATAAATCTGCACAAACTCCGGTATTTATATGTAAAAAAATTATTCGTTTAGCAACAAGAAGGAGGTTGGAAACCCCTGAATTTGGTCTTCTCTCTTCAAATGAGAAAAAATTTTGTCAAGCCATAGTATCTTATACCCAAGAAATTGGGTTAGAAACACCTTTGGAATACTCACTCCCATATCTTATCGAAAATTTTAAAATGCACAAAATAGATTTTAAATGGATCACTAATGCACATAATTGTGTATTTACTCTAGCTACAACTATAATCACTAAATTACTCAAAGGAGTAACCCAAGGTTTTTTGGAGTATACTGAAAAATACATAAAAAGATATACACATTTTTTGGGACACAAATCAATGGATATTGGATGATCAATAATCAATATGATTTTTTGATTGATTTAACAAAACATATCACAAACATTCATTCATTTGATGTAACATCATGTTATGAAGCTATCCCTCATAAAGGCATGCATTGATTACTCGAAGTATTTGATTCTATTATTAAACTCATAAAAACTTTGAAATATCTTAGCTTTAAGAAGCACCGTAAGCAGATTGTACTTATTAAAAAGAAGAGTGAAGTGATATGGACATTTGGATACCTACTTAATATTAATTAATTCGTCCTTGATATTGTTTTACAAAATTAGGTAAACATATTTATCGACAAGAAAAAGGTGTACCAATGGGATATAACTGCTCCCCATTATGGTGTAATTTATATTTGGCATGGTATGAAATTGAATACATAAAAAAGTTATCTCGTCTTGCACAGTTTGATATGTTGAAAGCCTTCTTATATTCATGGAGATATATGGATGATTTGTTTTTTGCTAATAATCCCTTTGTTGTGCAATGCTTGGATCATAATAGACCCTTGTCCGATGAGGACCCCTTTACAATTTACCCGCTAAACATTATTGGGACCAAAGCCACACAAAAGGGAAATCAAGTCACATATTTAAATACATATATCCAATTATGTGAACCAATAGAAGGGGATTATATTACATACACCTCATGGAAAAAAGATAAATTACCATGTCCTAATGTCTCATTTATTCATGCAACCAGTAACCGACCAAAAAAGATGGCATACAATGTATGCATATCACAAGTTCTCCCCATTTTATACAATGCATCCCAGGAATCATATGCGGTAACAGACTTAAATAAACTTATTTCTATTTTTGAAGAAAGTGGCTTTAAAAAAGAGAAGATTGTGACATGTATTACTAACTTTATCAAAGCAAATAAATTTCTTGGCATTAGATTTACCATTAATACCTTGAAACATAGAATTGGTAGAGGATAGGTCCACTTGGTGGCCTATCCTCCACCAAGTGTACCTTTTCTCAGGTATGGGGGAGGGCCACACACACACACAATATATTGGCAATCATGTATTCCCATATTACGACACACACACACACACGCACACATGAAAACATAGAATATTGCATCTATAGAAAAAAAAACGGATATTGGTCACATAACAACATAACTATACTAATCTGGTGAACATGATGCAGGCAACTACGTCAATAGCAGGGGACTGGTGGACCACAACAAGGACAAAATATGGGGCCAAGCAGTTAATAATTGATATTTGTATACAAGCCGGTGTTTTCGGCACTGAAAGGTTTTTTTTGTATTTCATATGCTTCAATAGAACATAAACAGACGATGTACCAATTTTTAGGTCGATAAAAAATCTCCATTTGTAGTGACAATTGAATTTTTTAATTAACATGGGACTTTCTTAAATTTGGGAATTCCAAGTTTAAGTACAAGATGGTTTTTTCTGAAAGTTAAAAGATTTACTGTAAGAATCCCAAAAAAAGGGGGACTTGCCCTAGGTAAGAGGTGGAATTAAATAAACTCTGTTTCATAATCTCAATGGAGGTTTTCTTAGATAACGATCTGGTGTGGTCAAGCCATGCGTTAAGGCTCACCCAATATGCAGTGCAAGCTGCCCAGAAGCCCCAGTGCATAGCAATTAAACCCACCGAATTCTTATTGAGTATAAAGCTGCTTACACAGAAGCGCTAGATTGTAAAGGTGGGCAAGCCTCTGTAGCGCATACACTCTTCTCGAGTACCTCATATACATAGTATAGCACGTACGTGGCAACAGGTTCACCAAGTGGCGTTGATGAGAAATACAGCATGGATATATATAAAATACCAGCAGTAGAAGCCTAAATACTTATAACACTATAGCCTGCAAGCTGCGTAGCAATACACACACGCAAGGAGTCTACAAAACAAGCAACCTGAGCAAAGGCGGTGTGGATATTGTGCAAAATGCCAATGTTTGCAAACAATCTGCACCTTGTGACAAACTGAGATACAACAGAGCCATGTACACAAAAGGTAAGACATATTTGAGTTAACCAATTACATAATTGAGTGATGCACATGTATATGTAGAGTAGGGGATTTCCACTTACATAAACATGCATAGGGTCGGGTTAGAGAATCTCATCGACAGTCAGGTTACAAAAAGAGGAAGCTCCATATGCACAGACATGCATATAGGTGGTTAAATCAATACGTGGTGAATAACCAGCAAAAGGATAACGCAAAGACAAAAACGGGGTTGATTATAGTCATACTTACACATACGGAATGATGTGTTTGGCATCCATTTACAAATGTATGTATGTAAGCACATAAACACACTTGAAAGGCTTCGCAACAACATACAAACATGTAGTTTAGCATGCATAATAAAAGAATTGTATCATAAGACTAATATCTTTGCAAAAAAAAGTGTCATTTGAAGGAAAAAGCAGCAAAGAGGTGCATTACCTTGAATGCTAAGTGGGTAAAAGAGGAGCAATATAGAGGTCTATTGCAAGCAATAACTAGGTGAATTGGTACAGAAAGCTTTGATTACAATTGTTTTATATATACTTAAACACTGATGTTAAAGAGAAAAGTTTCCTCTTTGTCGTCTTTCCTTCATGTTTACTATATAGCATAAAAATGCATCAAGATTTGAAAGAGGGTGTATGAAAACCTCCTGTGAGGGCATATGTCATTGTGTACGACTATTTTTTTTTTAAAAGAAAGGTTTTATAAACAAAATGCTACGAAATTTTCACAAATTAAAGATACTTATGAAAAAATAGATTGGAAAGATGACTGTACATACCATAGAAATAGGGGTGCCTTTAAGGCAACAGTCAAGTATAGTACGTAATAATATTAACCTCATGTGTATAACCGTTGCTGACAAACATGGGTACAGGCAGACAGCTAGGATGAGCATCACTCGAGACATATTTAAGCTACAAAAAATTCGGGACAAGCTCATAGCGGCACACAATGAGATAAAGAGAACCAAGCCAATAGCAATTAGAGACCCTATTGCCAAGTCGTGTAAACCCATAAAAACTTTCGCAGACCGTAATCAACCCTACTTACATAGAGGAGCAAAAGAAAACATAAGATATGTCTAGGAGTATGGTTGGGGTCCGGGGTGTGACAACAATAACAAGAAGTGGGGATTGCTTGATATACCTATCACCCATTTAGTGCAAATTAATTCTAATTAATTGTACTTGTGGTTGGTTGGCAGGTAAAGAACTCTGCTCTCATCTGATAGGAGTTCTGGCTTAAGCTCCTACTTTTTCATGTATCAGAGTATTTGTAATGAAGTTTATATCAAGAAGTTCTTCTTTGTTTTGTTCTCTACACAAAAGGTTTTTGCAAACAGTATTCAAGTCTCTCATTATATGATTCTAAGTGATGGGATTTTAAACTTAAACACACACACACACACACACACACACACACACACACACATGGGAGATCTAGAGACGGACTCTATGCTCAAGGTCTTGGCTATGGATGCAAAGCCAAGCCAATGAAAGTTTACTTTCCTCTATCTCTGTTACTCTGTTACTAATCTTTGCTAAGAGCTTGCACATGAGAAATTGTACATGGAATATCAATTCTCTTGCTTGAAAAATACTTCTCTGCACCTTCATCTTCCTATTTTCCTACAATTCCTTTCTCCCAGCTAGGCTGTTTAGGGTTTGGGAAGGAGGGTAGTACCATGGAATCTTGAAGACACCATATTCTTGATTCAAGCAAGGCTCCAAAAGAGCACAAACATGTATTGTAACAAAGCTCTTGTTTGAGAGGATTATAATCCAAGTCCTTTTGAAGGGGGGACACCGGCTCCAAGCAAACTCGGGTTCTCATCGAGTTGTCAATATTAATTGGTTATTCTCTTTGAATTATGTGCATGGTTAAAGTGTTTTAATGTCTGTTTGTGTAGAGAATTCAGCCAGACACAACCTATGTTCTCCTTGTTATCTGTATCTCTTAAAGGAATGCTCTCTCCTTTCATAGTTAAATTTCATTGAATCTAAAAGTAAGTGTTAGATTCTCTACGGACTGGACGGGTGTGGCGGATCCTTGAAGTGCATGTGATGGTGTTTGGAATAAAGTTCTTGGTTTACTTTGCATAATGGTCTTTTCAAATACCTAATCGGAGTCTAGACGATCGAGTTATGAGCCACTGAAGCTTGGTCAAGGCCCGATTTTGCGAACATTTGACCGTCTCAAAAGCATAGTGGCAAGGGTTCTCTTTGGCTTTCCAAGATTTGTCAAAATAGTGTGCAACATATGAACACCACTAGAAGTTATAGGAAGCCTATCGGATCTTTGAGTACAGAGTTATACCTAGTTGAATTTGGTGGCTAGTCGCTACAATAGGGTGTCATATGGTTTTTTTCCATTTTGTGGATTTTTGTTTGAGGGCACAAGAAAGTCAGAATGTAGAGCAATCGTTGGGGTTTGGAGACCATAATGTAGGGTTTCACTTGAGCTTTACATGAGGGACATTGGATTCTAGAGCCAAGAGCTATGGGGAGCACTCCTCTAGTGGTAGCAAAGTCAAAGAGTAGGAAAATTAAGAAAAAGATCAATCAAGGCATGATGGGCTATGAGATGGTGGCTCTTACTCAACCTAAGAGTCCTCATTATGTAGGCCAATATGAGAATCATGCAAATTGAGGTGTGGTAGTTGTTTCTATAGCATGGGGTGCATATAGTCCAAGATCTGTCCGAGAAAATGCAAGAGTTACGCTTGAGTGTGATGGATAGGGGACAACCAAGAGGAGGAAGAGGTAGGGCTTGGGTCATTGCCTAACCGGTGTTAGAATTGTGGAGAATAAGGTCATTATGCTCCAAATTTTCTACATCTACCTAGGGAAAGAGAAGGTATATACCTATTGTTTGAAAAAGTCAGAGGGCAAGGAAAGTTCAATGGTCAAGCAGAGCAGTCAAACGAGAAAACTATACTGCTAGCTGCACTAAAGAATGGTGAAGTCCCTTGGGTCAATATCATTGGTGTGGACAAGAAAGATGTAGATGTATTGGCTAACAAACGGGCATGAGGCGAAAGGGAGACAGATACTAAGTGGGAAACCAGAGCTGGCAAAGGTAAGAGAACGTGTATGAATGTATAGAGCAGCCAAAAACTAGCTAGCAACTAGGGTGTTGGTCATTTGGAGTATGATCTAGTGAGTGATGTTCAAAACCATAAAGAAAATATTACTTTTGGACAACTATTGGCATTAAATCCCAAGCTAGAAGGCAGTGGTAGACTAGTGTCAGTACTAGACTTTTGAGGGTCAAGGGTAATATTGTGTAGAATATGTCCGTTACTCCCTTGATTGGGAAGTTGAGTCTTCATGTCCAAAGCTATGTTGACAAAGAAGACTTTTTCATCTCTCCTCTCCAACATGATGATGCTATCCTAGGGGTGCCATGGTTTGATCGCATGGCTACCAACATGAAGTTCCCTAAGAGGAGAATCTACTTTACCTACAGGGGAAAGAACATGTATATATATTCTAATGAGTAGGTCGTACTATACCACTTGTACATTCACCATCTTTTGATAAGTCAATGAAAAGCTCAATTTCTGCGTACATGATTTTTGTCAAAAAATCCACTAATGACCCTAATGGTTTATCAAATGAAAATGATAGGAATCAAGAAGAGTTAGACTGGTCTAACTTTCTAAAAGTAATCCAAGATGTATTCATCGATGATATCCCTATGGAGTTACCTCCAAAACGAGGGGATGATGACCATCGAATTGAGCTCCTCTCAGGAAGCTCACTGCCTAACAAGCCTCCTTATCGAGTTTCCCAAGCTCAACAAGAGGATATTATAAGGCAAGTACAGGAACTGGTAGCCAAAGGGATGGTGAGGCCTAGTTCATCTCCCTTTTGTTCTCCAATTCTTTTAGTACAAAACATTAGGTGAAATTTGGACTCACAAAGGAGCCCTTTAAGGAGTTTGACTTTACCTCTCTCTACCAAAATGAGCGTATGGATAAATTTTTGCAAACAGACTCCAAAGTTGGCGGAGGTTTGACATTTAAAATGTCCTCGTCAAGCTCTATCTACTACTGATATATAGCACGCCATGAGATTCCTCATATTTTAAAAGATTCTTTTTTTGATTCACCTATGATGTGACAACTCTGTCAGAATCTAAGTGAATCAAAAGAAGAATCTTCTAAAATATGAGGAATCTCATGGCGTGCTATATATCAATAGATAGAGCTTGAAGGGGACATTCTAATTGTCAAGCCTCCGCCAAATTTGGATTTTGTTTGCAAAAATTTATCCATGCACCCGTTTTGGTAGAGAGAGGTAAAGTCAAACTCCTTAAAGGGCCCCTTTGTGAGTCCAAATTTCACCTAATGGAAAGATGGAACATACCACATGTGTGTGGACTATCGCGCAGTAAACCTATCACTATCAAAAATAGATTTTCTATACCTCGGGTAGAAGATCTGTTTGATAAGCTACAAGCCTCTACCTACTTCAGTAGGATTGATCTCAAAAGTGGCTATCATCAAATAAGGATAGTGGAGGAAGATATCCTAAAGACCGCGTTTCGTACAACATTTGGTCTTTATAAATATCTAGTCATGCCTTTTGGCTTGACCAATGCACCTACCACATTCAATCATTTGATGGAGAAAATATTTAGACCCCACCACAAGTTCATTGGAATGTTCTTTGATGATACCATGATCTACTCCAAGTCCTTGGAGGAACACAAGCAACATCTCCAAGCGATTTTTCAAGCATTGAGGGAGAACAAGCTTTTTCTCAAGCCAAAAGAAAAGTGATATTTTTCTTCAAGAGATTCAATACTTAGGTCATATTATCTCTTAAGATGGTATCCGTATGGATCCATCAAAATTAGAGGTAATAAAAGCATGGCCTAATCCAAGGAATCTACATGAGCTACGAAGTTTTATTGGTATGTGTGCATACTATAGACGCTTCATAGCAAAATTTTCTCAAATACTAGGACCATTACATGAATTAACAAAGAAGAACGTTAAGTATTCATGGACTGCTAAGGAGAAAAAAGCTTTTGACAAGCTCAAAGAGAAGCTTACTGTCAGGACAAGGGTAGGACCAGTCACGGCCAAGGGCCAAGATGGACATGCAGTTAAGGGGGTCCCTATATTTAGCAGGCCAAGGGCCTATATAGGGCATGGCTGGGTGGAGATTAGCATGTTCCAGTCCCCTTGTCTTACATTGGTATCAGAGCTCCAGGGAAGGGACAGGCTATGGAGGAGGGAAGGAAGAGCGTGGCTTGTTTATTCTCTCTTCCGTTCTCTGGGTCCCTCGCCTATGCAAGGCTATGGAGATTATCTCTCTCAGGCCTGGAAGGAGGAGGAGACGGTGCCTGCATGCTATGCATGATCCATTGCAAAAGAGGTCGAGGTCGACATGCAAGCAGAAAACCGTGGTGTGGGCATGGCCCCTTGACTATGCAGAGCAAAGGAAGTCGAGGCCGCACGGGTAAGCACCCTTACACACAAGGGGTGATCTGAATGGACCTCAGCAAAATCATGAGGTCTTTGGCTCAGCCTGATCGTAGGGGCCTGGTATGCAATTCTCGTTATGGGACGAAGGCATGGGGAGCAACATGGCGAGGGCTTCGGGATGATCTTCCTGCACAGCAGACGGTGAACTCCATCGCTGTAGTCATGCATATATTTTTAAAAAAAAATAAAAAATTTAGGTTTTTGCTTTGTAGGGGAGGTTTCCCACATGACCGGCGCATGCATCAACATGCATAGGCATGCAAGGGCCCCGCACTGGGCTCATAATCAGATGAACAATGCGCTCATCACTCTCGGGTAGGCAGTTGGGTTTCAGCATGGAGAATTCCAAGGCAAAATTTTACAAGCCATGAAGGCAAAGCTCCAACTTGTTGTCTACAACTTCGCCATCATGTAACGGCATGGCCTTGGTCTCGGCTCTATTTGCGATGACAACAGCTTGCAGGTGTGTCCCGAAAGTGCCACTCTACGTGATCATACACCGCATCAGATGTTGCTAACAAGGCCATCCAAAATTCGACAACATGGTTCCACTGCTCGAAGAGGGCTTGTCAGCATTGGTACGCAAGTTCTCTTTCACATTTTCAATTCTCAATTCATTGAATCTTGGAGATCTCTTTCAGTTTGACGCATACATTGGGCTTTTCAATCATCGAGCCGCTCAATCATGTTCGACACGTGAATGTTTTTCATCCATGGAATATGATATGTTAAACAGCTATGCGAACAGTCGTTGCCCAATGACTTCTACCATTACCGGTCTGCAATTATGGTAAAATTTTTACTTTGGGGGTGGAAATTTTGCTCGGACATGGTTCGGCTGACAATGTTAGATCCTAAGGTTCAGGCAAGGCTTGTGAACTGTTGGTACAGGCAAGGCCTGTGAATGTGATCCAACACGTTTTCTAAAGTAATTGGCAATGACTGCATGCCAATTGCAGGGTGCAACTCACGGTTACTTTTCCTTTACTTGTCTCACGTATGACAACGTTGGACAGACATCACGGGAGCAAAGCTCCATCTACAATCCAGAGGATAACAAATCAAGCCGTGTGGGTAAGAGGTACATCTCTTGCAAGTATTTTTTTGTTTTTCAATATAGTGTACACTTCGACAAGGTTGATTACCTGTAAAATATCAACACGGTCGACTTTCTTTTGCTATCACATCTGTTTGTTCCCATAAATATCCTTTGACTATGAGCTCTCAGGACCTCCATAAGTTGTTAAGGGAAGCACGGCTTCCAATTTTGCATCTTGCATTGAGATTTTTTCCTGTGTGGCTTATGCTATGAGCATAAAAACTTGGAGGAATTTATCAGTTTGTCAGCACGTTATTTCATTACCTGCAAAGAGGGTGTTTATGATATACACGACAACTCTCTCTCACGCAGCAGCTATGGCTATGAGCCATTTCCAGCGAGTTTGTCCTTCAAAATTTCCAGACAACTTGTTACAGCATGATGACTAGGTTATACAATTTTCAATTTTGCTTGTTTTTCGATGTTTTCACATTTATTTTTATTTCCCGTGAAGCAAGGCTTCTAACGTGTACACCGATACAGCCCATTGACTTCAAAATAAGGGCATTGGTATACACATTTGTGGAACTGGTAAAATACGGATACCCGCTCCCACTTTATGTGTGGCAACATCAAGTCAGGTTGTCTCCCTAGCAGTACAGGCTATTGTGCAAGGCACTTTTGTTTTGGCTCTCACGTTTGAGGCCATCACTCTCGGCAAGGGCTTACAATTCTGCATGCACGACATGCTAGTTAGGTGGATTCAATTCTACCACCTCATGCATTCAATTCTAGCACCTCATGCAGTACGTTTCCGCTATCACACCAGACACTCTGTCAAGGACGAGGAAACTTTCGGATTCTTTCAACATGCTTTTTGGTTACTGTCAACACACAACAACACTACAAGGAATCCAAATCTAAAACTTAAGACTTCGTTCACAGGAAACGAGCCATTTTTAAGTCATTTTTCTAAAGTCACGACCCCATACATGGTAAGAGGGTCAAGCTGTGGCTTATGTTTTCTGTTCCCTCTCTCGATGAGAGTGGTATACATGCAGATTGTTGCATGATTATAGGATAACCTTCAAATCCGGCATAAGAAGCGTCGGAGGACAAAGATTGGTCACAACATATACAAACTCGTTACTTAAGGAAAGTTCCTCAGCCCAGAATCTTCTCTCTCTCTTTCTTATTTCTCTCCATGAATAATGAAAAATTTCTATACATTTTTTGGTTAGGAGTCAGTATGAGCCAAGTTGCTCTAACTCTCAGCTAGAAATGGGCCAAGATGCCATTCACATTAGTTTTCATCGTTTTATCGATTGAGCACTAATTGTCGTAAGAGCTAGGAGCACACATAGGCTGGCCAAGAGCCATTGATAGATCTTCGGTACGACCCAACTATTGGCATTCCTTGGGTGATTGTTCTTAGGATCGAACAGATTTGCCCAGTGGAGTACACATCGAACATATTGACGTTAATGGACGAGCAAGAGTCTTGTCATTATGGATGTTTTGGGTGTCATTTTTGCACTACATGTTTTTAGTGCGACGCTCGAGTTGAGTTTTCGATAGTCTTAAACTCACAGCAGCTAATCTATCCCACGGAGTCTAGATGCAACAAATAGTTGAGACAACATGACTGTCCATAAGAGCTAAGCATTTCACTTGTGTGTATTTCATGCTCTCTCTAGAGCACTATGAGTGTCTATGGAAACACAGTTTTGGGGTAAGACCCTGGGGGTAATTAATAAATCACTCCATAGGCATTGAGGATCACAGTTTGATCTATCACATTTGTACTTTCAAGGAAAGAAGTACGCAATCTACCACCGGCTAGTGGACACGTTCAACTTTTCCAGTTGATTCCAATCATTTTTGTACACGGTCGACTATGTTAGTTACCGTTAACTGCTAATTGAGTAGTTTCTCTAAAGGGTCTTGCCAAGGGGTTTGACTACGTAGATTCTAACCAAGGGGTTTGGATTGCCAGGGCAACACCCAGGGTTACAAGTTCAATTTCTTTATCTTCACTAATCTCTAATTTTAGTGATTAGCAGGTCAAAGAATTTTTGATATGGTACGCTTACAGGTTGAGGGATGTACTTTATATATGTTATATTAAATTAGATTTAGGTTATTTAAGGTTAGAAGAAATGACGAGAAAATGGCGAGAAATTTTCCTGCGCTCACAGCCTCGACAGTCCATGCGGACTAGCAATTCCACCTACATGTTCGACTGTTGCTACCATACAATAAGCCGTCATGTTTAGCTAATGGAAGATCAAAGCTTCCTCGCATCAAGCATTTCTTCGAACGTATGTCCATGGCCGCCCTAGCATCATGGCATGAGGAGAATAAATCTTCGGATGGTGTGCTACGGATTCCTGCAAATTGTGCAGCCTGGAAACATATAGATGGAACATGGACGGATTTTGCCAGGGAAGCTCGAAATTTGCGCTTAGGCCTGGCTATGGATGGCGTAAATCCATTTGGTCAAAGATCAACATCTTACAGTGTATGGCCCGTTGTCATCGTCAACTACAACATTCCCCCGTGGTTGACTACGAAGAAGGGGCACCTATGGCTAAGCTTGATTGTGCCGGGGCGATATAAAGTGAAGAATATGGATGTGTATCTCCGTCCACTATTGGAAGAGCTACAACAATTGTGGATTGGCATAGAGGTGGTGGATATGAGCCGACACACAGGTCGACGGAATGCTTTGATTAGAGGCATTCTAATGTGGACCATGCATGACTATCCCTGACTAATAGAATGCTCAGGTGATCTATTTACACTCCTCACTCAGACACTGTAAATCTTGCTTTTTCTCAAGTTGATCTATTATTACGTGTATACATGCAGGGCTTCAAACAAGCGGATACAGAGCATGTGTCACATGTGGACCTATACTGAATGCACGTAGGGTGCCCTCACTGAAGAAGCAAATCTACGAAGGTCATCAAGCGTATCTTCCAGAGAATCATGTGTTACGCGACGGCTTTTTGGGAAGAGATCCACCGAGGATGTCTGCACAAGCATGGTTAGAGCAGAAGGAGATGTGTGATGACGGATTGCCCCCAGGGATGAAGAGACTATCTCTATGGTACGAGTTACCATACTGGCCCCGACTCATGATCAATCACTTGCTCAATCCAATGCACATATTCAAGAATGTCGGTAATCTACTATGGGACCATAGGACCGGCAAGAAAGATACTTTGGGAGCCAGAGTTGACCTTAGAAATGTGGATCGTATGGAGCAATATTGGCCGCAAAAAGCGTCCGATGGATCAATAAAACTCTCTAAAGCACCATGGATTTTCACAGGAGCCCAAGAACGCAAAGTAAAAGAGACCATTCGATCTTTGCGGACCTCCACTGGTGTAATGCACTCGCTCCGAACGTGTTTTACTAAAGAAGGAAAGCTTACCGGTTTGAAGTCACACGACTGGCATAAAATTTGTCAGGTATGTTCATAGTGGAGTATATCATAGTGAGAATTGTGTAACAAATTCGTGTGTGGACGTACTTTAATATCATTGCTGCACGTATTTTGCAGTTTATTTTACCAGTTTCCATTGAGGGATGTCTGTCTCTTGACGTCCGTAACACAATCTACAAACTTGCGAAGTTGGTACAATGGATCTCACAAAAGGAGATCAATGTAGACTCCATACCATTCGCCAAACTAAATGCTGCGGAGGTTGTGTGTATGTTTGAGAAACATTTTCATACTACCATGCTAACCATTCACATGCATCTTCTTGTTCACATAGTTGATGAGGTGGAAATAGCCAGCACAGTACATTCCAGATGGATGTTCTTTTTAGAACGTTTCATGAAAACGCTCAAGGGATATGTGCGTCAGAAGGCACGTCGGGAGGGTAGCATGGCAGAAGGTTGGCTGGTATCAGAGTCCCTAGTGTACATTGGAGAGTGGCTAGACGGATTTGATAAAGCCCGGGACACGCTATGGCGAACCATAGATGATGAGCGCATATCTGGAATTGTCATGTGCAATCTCGGTGTTGAGAAGAAGATGACGCAAGATCTAGAGGCTAAAATCAACCGATTTTGCATGCTTCACAATCCAGTCATGCAGAAGTGGATCTCACAATATGAGGATGCAAAGCAAGAGCGACAAAGGTCAAGAATCGAGTGGAGACGGGGAAGACGACCACCGATGCACTATCCGACGGGTCTGGAGAGCCTACCAACATTCATGAGCTTAAGATGGTTGCACAACCAACTGAAAAGCGCACAACAGTGCGGTGAAGAAGTGACTGAGGAAGAGTAGGAGTACTCTAGGGGTTGCACGACCAAGGTAAGTTTGCAATGTACGACTAGTAACTTTCTAGATGTTTGAACGACCACTCATAATCTTTGTTGGTTGTAGTATAAGTCATACACAGCAGCATGGTGTAAAGGTCGACATTTTAGGGTGGAACGGATCGACAAAAAAAGTTTTACTCAAGATTATGGAATCATGGCAAAATTTGAACAGTCTAGTCGACAACGGTCCTCTGATGCACTATCCGATGCACTATCCGACGGGTCTAGAGAGCCTACCAACATTCATGAGCTTAAGATGGTTGCACAAACAATTGAAAAGCGCACAACAGTGCGGTGAAGAAGTGACTGAGGAAGAGTGGGAGTACTCTAGGGGTTGCGCGACCAATGTAAGTTTGCAATGTATGACTAGTAGCTTTCTAGATGTTTGAACGGCCACTCATAATCTTTGTTGGTTGTAGTATAAGTCATACACAGCAGCATGGTGTAAAGGTCGACATTTTAGGGTGCAACGGATCGACAAAAAATGTTTTACTCAAGATTGTGGAATCATGGCAAAATTTGAACAGTTTAGTCGATGGCGGTCCTCTGATGCAGATCCTGTGGTGGCGGAACTCACTTACTTCGGCACGCTACAAGAGATTTTGAGGATCAATTATAGAGGATTTTTTGTCGACTTGTTTGACGTGCAATGGTTCAAGATAATCATGGAGGGTCGCAACGCTACTGTGCGTAGAGGAGAGTCTGGTTTTCTTGAGGTGGATTCAACTAAGAAATGGACTGACCTAAGAGACACTTTCGTACTACCCGAGCATTGTGAACAAGTAAGTATGTAAATAGTTAACGTGTGTTTTAGAATTTATGTGCTTGGAAGCTCTCATGTAAGTTATGTGGCTCTTGCAGGTGATATTTCATCCCACAAAGTCTGCATCAAACTGGTGGTACGTCATAGAGGTAGCCCCTCGTAGTGCACGGATGTATGAAGGGTACCATGTGCCAATCACAGTGGCATCAATGGAGGAGATCGAAGAAGATGCCTAGTCAGAAGTCATGGAGGTGGTGCCAGAACGAACATCAAGCTGCTACTCTCTATGGGGTGCATGCAGAGGATCTACAAAATGAAACAGAGGACATCTGTTTAAACGGAGAGCTCTATATAGATATAGGAAGTTATGCTGAGCTATGCGAGGATGAGAGAGAGATCTCTTAAAGGCATAAATATTGTATTTGAACAATTTTGCTCCATTTTGTAAATTCAGAGTTATGCACTTTCCTCTTTCATCACTCAAGTTAAATGGAAGAAGAACGCTTTCTGTTGCTGCTAGCCTTTGAACATTCCAAAGCTACAAGCACATTCAAGTTCTTGTACGATTCTCCGCCTCTTTAAGTATTTACGTCATTGTGTCATTGCGTCATTGTATTTATATGCGTCATTGCGTCATTGTATTTAATGGTCTTTGCATCCACTCCAGGTACGTATGCTCTAGGTATGTTCTCATTAGCAGAGACGACGAGCACCTCCTCCTCTCTCTCTCTCTCTATATATATATATAAATATATAAATATATATATATATATATATATATATATACTTGTCCATGTTTTCTACTCCATTCATTCAATATTAAGTTTAAATGTTCGTGTGTTTAATGCAGGTATGGATGATGAGGAGTTTCTTTCTTCTTTGTCACCCCAGCAGAGACAGTGGTACGTGGAGCGTCATCGCTCTGGCGCACCATCACGCATTCCTAATCCATCCGCATCTCCCTCTGTTTTGGAGTCTTCAGCGCGCTCCGAAGCTTCGGTGTCGACGAGACGATCTTCACACTCGTCTAGGCACCAGCGCTCTAGTGGTGGCGGTGGCGGTGGTGGTGGCAGTTGTTGTAGGGGTGGCACCACCGATGCTTCGACACCGCCTCGTGTTCGACGAGGCTCTTTACCCTCCCCTTCTTTGCCCGTCCCGACACCAGCCACGACATCGCCATCGACACCAGGTTTTGCACGGCTGAGTGCCGTTCCCCACAGCTACACACCACTAGCTACTCCTCTAGGAGTCACTCCAGTGGACACTCCTCGCTTCGGGACTCAGACTCCAGTGGAGACACCTGGCGTCCGTACCCCCGTTGACACGCCGCTAGAGACCCCTGTCGAGACACCCATGTTCACGCGTCAGCGGCGAGAGGGCTTGCCTTACTCCATCGACTTCAGCGGCGGCATCATCTTGGATGATGACGGCAAGAAGGTGATTTCGCGCATGCGCGGTCTTTGCACTCAGGTGTTTAGACACTACATACTAAACACCTGGAGTGAAGTACCGAATGAATTAAAAGGCAAAGTCATCAGCATGCTTCATGACGAGTTTCCCGTTCCAACACGGGATGACCGCTTCAATGAAGATGTGATGAAGGTTCGAATGCGTGAATACTGCAAGCATAAGCGTTCCGAAGTGCAAAAAGCAATCAAGCATGGATGGAACAGACCAGATTGGCTAGCCAAAGAAGACTGGAAGCATGCGAAGAAAGAAGCACGCGAGAATCCCGACAAGTGGAAGCAACAAAAGGAGGCAGCCCGAGCGCGAGTAGAGGCAGGGAGCTCGCACCACTTGGGGAGCAGCGGGTGGGCATCATTTGAGGCCGATTTTGTAAGTGTTTTCGCATCTATGTTCGATAGTTTAGGGTTTATGGGATTTGAAATTCTAACATAATGGATTCTTTGCATGTTTTGACAGTGGTCGTTTACGGGACGTGATCCCACACCGTACGAGCGTGAGTATGCAGGCAGGAAGGGCTTAAACGCCCTTATAGACATCCTGACTTCTCGCGGCGGCATGGTTAGTATTAGGGTTTATTCTTTTCTATTTATTGTATTGTTTTATAAACATCGCTCGCTATATGTTTATACTTACAAAAAGCTATCTTATTGTTGTTTTTTGCAGAATCCGATAGATACACCGCTTGGACGCGATGAGACGTCTGATTGGACGACGTCAGTTTAGCCATAGCTAGATAGCATTAGTTTCTTTTTGTCATAGCTTATGTATCATGAGACCATGTAACTATGTATTTTTGAAAACCATGTATATTTTTTAAATAATGACAATGGTTTGTAACTATTACATTTGCAATGATTAACAATCAAGTGATCTTGTTGTTGTGTACAATAGTCATTTATTTACTTCCATCAATTCACGCTTGTCATTTTTGTATCTTTATTTTGCAAACAATACGTACCATGGATGATGGAGTTAATGATTATATTGTCTTGTGGGTGACAATTTCGGGTCTATATTTATCTTTGCACTTTTTTTCAAAGGTAAATAGACCAATGAAACATTTAATATGGTTGATCGGTGAATGCCCTACCACCAAAAAAATTTAACCTCGGGCGTCGCTATATAAGGCTCTGTAACGTCGCTATCTATGGCCCTGCAGCGTCACTATAGCCATCGCTATATAACGACGTTTATAGCGACGTTCTCATATCGACGCTAATAGTGACGCTTTTAGCGATGCCGGGGGTTTTAAAAAAGCAATGTATTTCCGTCACTATAAGCGTCACAAGAGCACACAACCTCTTGTAGTGTTCTTAGATTAAGTTGAGTTTACCCCTTGAAGTAAAGTTATTTTGAAGGGAGGGGGTAACTCAAGAGAATTTACCCGCTCTTAGACTTAAGGCTGTATCATTGTAGTTCTTGAGAACTTTTGAGTGAGAAGTCGTTAGGACAGTGTGCTATACCATCTAGTGAGTATGTGCCTTTAAAGCTAGTGACTTGTTCACTATCCATCAGAATTTGAAATATGAAATTTGTTTCAATAGAAATTGAAAATTGAATTTCTAGAAATACTAATTACAATTTTATAAGGAAAATTGTTTGCAAAAATTGACTTTCTAGAAATGACCATTACAAATTATTTACAAAGGGTGGTTCTAATCATTAAAATCATGAGGGCAGGCAAAATAAGCATTGGCGGAGCTCCCTACATGGCATGACTTAAGAAATGGGGAAAAGCATGAATATTGATGATACAATGAGATTTTGAAGCTACCTTAGAATCCAAATGATAGAAATAATGGCTTTTTTTTTGTATTATGAACCAAAACAGACCCTAGATATGTAAAAATGTTTTTTATAGGTGAATAAAAATGAGTATCTCTTTTCTTTATATGAACCCAAGTTTTTCTCAAATTAATTGATCATACATCATGCTCCTAGCATCTTTGGTATTTGTAGTTGAGGAATGAAATATACGAAAAATAAACTAGTTACAAGAGCCTCGTATGGATGAAGAGAGGCATTCCAAATAAGCCAAGTAGTGAGAGTGCAGGACAAGAACCTCCTCTTAATGTCTTCCAGGTACAGATTCAAATTGGGTAATGGATTTAAAGTACCATGGGCTCTTCTCAATGCTTGTGTGTTCCACTTGCCGATGCCTTGCAACTTGGATTCCTCTGAAAGATTCAGGGATTGGAAAATGCCTTCTCACTTTGTAAATTGGTGGAATCTTCCCACCAAAACATTCTAGATGCTTCAACTCCCAAGTGAAGTTCATATTAGATGTAGTCGGATGTGGGGACTCTCCAAAAGTCGTGAATCGTGGCTGCAACGACTTCAACAGATGTGGGAATACCGATGCTCGTACATGCATAAATTTTTTCTCTAGAGGGTACTCACAGGAGCTTTGCTTATTATCCCAAAAAAAATGTAATGAATGGTCTATGTATTAAGTGCAACAGATTGGAAACCATGAAGCACTTCTTCATGAACTGTGTGTATATTAGATCATGGTGGAAAACATTGAATGATATTTAAATATATGCTACATTGGAATGTCAAGGTTACTAAATTTTAGTTGGTTTCTAATTTGATCGAGGTGGAATATGAGATTGGTCTTTAGATTTGCATGATGCACCTTAGGGTTTGGATGTTGGTGATTATTTGGGATGTAAGAAACACTAAAGTGTTTGACCGATACTCCATTGGCCATACTTTGCCTTGGACTTGCCTAAAAAATAGATTATTAGAGGATTACACTACATTGCCATCTCACACTCCGAGGTAGATGCATGAGTGCATAAAACGAATGTAACTTACGTAAAAGATAATATAGAAACAAGGAGAACTTCAAAAAAAGAAAGAGCACTTTTGATTGTATCCAAGGCTTTGCACGCCTTTAGTAGGGCTGCCCAATTTTGACAAGCAGGTGAATTAACAAGAATGTAGGAAGATTCTCCAACGGGTGAGGAGGAAAAAAAGGCGTGGAAGGCAGCAAGAGAGGGGGAGATGCCATGTGTAAAAATTATTTTATTGCGACGAGGCGCAGAGAAGGAAAGTGACGTACGCACTTGTCGAATGTCTTTTGCAGGGTCGGACTCGCAGGCCAGTTGGGGATGCGCACTTGTCGGATGTCTTTTGCAGAGTCGGACTCGCAGGCCAGGGTAGTGGAGGTGAAGCAGGGCATGGGCTTCAGTATTAGTTGCATGCTCGGCATGAAGGCAAAGCTTCGCAGTCAAGATATTATGCTTGTGTCTTGCTACTTTGAGCTCGGATGTGCAGAGCCAGAGGAGGGGGGGTCTGCGCTGATCCGCGATGGAGCTTCTGAGCACGCGGGCGGAGACAGAGGAGAGACGGAAGAGAGAGAGAGAGAGAGAGAGAGAGGCTTTCTTGTGAGATTCCGCTTAATGCGCATGCGGACCCAGTAGGAGACCCCAATTTTGGATGTAACATTCCTTTTCTTTAATAAAATTTCGTGTGTGTTACTCGAAAAAAGTTATCTATCAAGGAGGGAGAGAGAGAGAGAGAGAGAGAGAGAGAGAGAGAGAGTTGTGTAGACTTGTATGGCCTATGAAGATACAAAATCTGAAAAGCCATAACCTGGCTGTTAGAGTCCAATATTTGATTTATTGAGGAAAGCCCCCTTTTAAAAAGGGTCAAGGCTTTCTTCGCTAATAACAAAGTAGAACATTCTTTCAATACAATTCTCAAAGGACAGCTCGAGAGACTCCGGGGCAGCTCCGATCGCATGCGAGAGCGTAGAGAGGCTTTCCTTCGACTCTGGCATCCTAGGCCCTTTTACACCATGGTCTAGGGTGTACTCAGATGGCACTATCGACCACTTGTGTGGCTTTTCCCTCCTCCCATCTCTTGATTTAGCCTCTTTGTACATTTGATGTTTTTTCATTGGGAGAGTCTCCCCATCATGCTTGTTTTAGCGCTCTCTCGCAGAGGTGGTTGTAGCCCTATGGGCAGTTTCGTTAACTAATAGAAGGATATTTTTCCCGGAAAAAAAAATAGGATCTCTTAACCAGATCTCTGTGCAAAAACGCTCTCTCTCTCTCTCTCTCTCTCTCACACACACACACACACATACACATAAACATACATACACATTGGTAGAAATCTTACATGTGCCAACAACCATAAGACTATCCCAGAACTACAATGATATTAGACGTAGGATTGTATTATTGTAGTTCTTGAGAAATTTTGAATGAGATGTCATTAGGAAAGACTAGAGGCGTGTCTTTAAAGCTAGTGACATATACGTTGACCATTCATCAAAATTTCAAATATTTTATGGGAATGGACTTTGTGTCACTTTTGCATACACATGCACACACACATACGCCATTTGAAATATTTGGACATGATGAGTATGTGACGCGTGCTCCGGACCCGGGCGATGGAGCAGCTGGGGAGAGGGACACGTAGCGGACGACGAGCTCCCATGATCCCATCTGTTTTTTTGGTGGCTCACAATTGTCTAGTAAATAGAAAGATATGACTACTGAATTGAAAATTGGTGAGACCTAATTGAAAGGACTCACTCAATAATATAGTGCGAATTCTTTGCAAGAAAAATTGAAAATTCAATTTGTAGAAATAACCATCACAAATTTACAGGGGAAAGTGCTAAATTCTTTGCAAAAATTGACATTCTAGAAATGACCATTATAATAAGGGATCGTTATAATCATTAAAATGATGAAGGCAGGAGAAATAAGTTTGGTAGGTCATCTGCTAGATCTAGAGCTAGAACTGATGATGATGATGATCAGCTAGCCAGACTAACATTAAAGATGACAATTATTAGAGGAGCTGGCGAAGCCGATGCGAGAGGCCCCAATATCAAACTCGATATGAAAAGCTTGCTGCTGGTGGTTGCCAAATACATTCTGGGCACCAGGTATAAGAACTGATCCCGCCTCGTCGTAACCCAGACAATACACGTCGTGCACTGCATCACTGGCTACTTGATCCACCCACAAGGAGTGGTCGGTGGTGAGGTGCACGTCGAGACTGTCGGCGAAGTGGAACGTGACCCTAGGCGCCACTAGGGTCCCCGTCTGTGAAGGAGGCACTGCATAGCAGATCCGCCTCCCATTCCCATTGCTCACAATCATCAGAGAAGGGTCCATCGCTGCAACAAACTCCGCTTGGAAGATAGTGTAGGCCTCTCGCACGAGGGTCGTGAACGACGTGCCCGAGTCCAGGTACATCCCACCAGAGAGGCCGTCGCTGCTGATGGGGAAGGCAGAGGCCGGGATGTCCAGCAGCATGCCATTAATGCTGATTCCGAGGACACCCATGTAGTACATTTGTGTAGCCGACCCAGTCACATTGATGGGTGGCTGCATGGTGGTGTACTGTAGCTCCATGGGCAATGTTGGATGGGTCCCATGATCCCCAAGGATTAGATATCCACTCACATTGGTGGAGTGACCTCGTTGAGGCAGACAGTAAGAAAATTTTGTGATTCCGAGCTGCGACACAAGGGAGAGTGGGCCGCGGCTAAGGCCCAAAATGCCGGAGCCATTATTTGTGGCCTCGACCCCTGTGTTCAGGATGCCGCATCCAAATGCGACTCCTTCATGTGAATGATTCTTGTATGTGGATGGCGTCTGAGTCGAATTCGAATTGGCTGCTGCGCCTGCTGCTGCAGCTGATGATGGTGTTCCCTCTATGGTGAGGGTATCTCGAAAGAGATACCCCGTGGTCGTGCTATTGTCATCATAGCTGTATTCGTATATGCATATATGCGGTGTAGCGCTTGCAGCACAGCTTGTACCCCTGCCAGATGATGTCTGTGGACAGCTCTGGTTGGTGATGCACTCAATGACGTTGAAGGTTGAGGACTTGTAAGGCATGAACAGCCTACTGTTTGACATCGTCTGCGAGGTTTATTGCCAGGTCATCGGGGATCAATCAGCAATTAATTAAATAATCGAGGCAGAGAGAGAGAGAGAGAGAGAGAGAGAGAGAGACAGACTTACATCCCCGCAGTCCAAGCAGGGTAGGCATTTTAGCCAGTTGAGCTCACTGCCCGTGTCGATACTTACACTTATTGGCGTGGACGGAGTGCCCACGCTAAGTGTAGTATAGTAAAGGCCGAACGTATCATTTAAGGTTATAAGCTTCAATATTTGTGCTGCATCTGCCTGCTGATCGACCTCCCCTTTCGTGCTGTGTGCCAGCATTAACACAATGAGCACTAGGATTGTCGAGTTCATGGTGGTGGTGTGTGTGAGAGAGAGATTGTGTGTGCGAGCGCCGGTCTCAATGTGTGTGTGTGAGAGAGATTGAGCTGGGCGCCGGTCTCAATGTAGCCCGATTATTATATATACGTCAGGGAAGCTGGCTTACGCCAAAATATTGCATACACAAAATGCGGGCAATGCTTATAGCATGCTGTGTGGGTTGCTGACCAGCCAGCCCCCTGCAAATCATCAGCATGCGAGGACGTAAGAATCATCTCTCTCTTTTTCTCTCTCTCTCTCTCTTCGATCTCTCGCTCTGGGAAAGTTGTTGTTATCCCTCTCTCTCTCTCTCTCTCTCTCTCTCTCTCTTCGATCTCTCTCTTGTATGGTGCGGCCACTCAGGACATTCGTCCGTTTTTAATAACGCTGGCCCACTTATTTTTGTAGCTTAGCGTAACGTTTGGCAAACGCAGCCAACGCAATGAAAGCCCCCCCCCTTCAACGCGTTCGCTCCTGCCAGGCTCATGAGCGAGTACTTTCTGGTTTTCTGAGCGCGACACCAAATATTTCTGGATTTTGCTTCCATTTCTGCAAGCTTCCAAGTAGCCTGCAAGGTAATCTCCTCTTCTCCTTTCTCTCTCTCTCACTCTCACACACACACACATGTTGAACGTACAGGAATTTGAAAGCTTTTTTATCTTCACACAAAAGATTGTATTCACATATATATGTTGAACACACAGGAATTGCCATGCCTTTCTTTTATTCACACAAAGAATTGGATTCATATCTACACATGCTCTACAGAAATGAACTTGCATTGACTTTCTTTTATTCACACAAAAAATTCCATTGTCTTTCAATACGTTTTGCATTCATAAGCTCTCTCTCTCTCTCTCTCTCTCTCTCTCCCCTCACCTTTCACCTTTTAGCGGGCCAAAAAACAACCGAATGAACGTTTGAAAGTAAAAGGTGAGGGGAGAGAGAGAGAGAGAGAGAGAGAGAGAGAGATAGAGAGAGATAACAACAACTTTTCCACACACACAGAGAGAGAGAGAGATAACAACTTTCCCACAGAGAGACAGAGAGAGAGAGAGAGAGAGAGAGTGGGAACATTTGTCAAAGCTAGATTCTTCATCTAACACTACACATCTATATTTTACATTAAGCACACAGACATTGACAAAATTCTACAAATTGCCATTCTTAGATGTGAGATCATAGTAGCAAAGTGCTAATTAGGGGTTCTGCATGACAATGTGTTTAAAATTGTGCGAGTTTGTGAACATCCTACATTATTGATGCTCATGTGTATTTTTGTACACTTGACTCCCATGAGGTTCATTACAGATTGAGCCAATTATAAATCTGCCCTTGGTTGTAGCCAATTTTGTCCAACCAACACAACTAACCCTTTTTCCCAGCTAGCTAATTTGATAACATGCCTAGTTTTGACCATAGACTATGTGTAGATACACATAAGGAGAGAGAAGGGTGGTTTATGTGCACCAGATTGAGAGGAAGTGAGAAGCAACAGCTATTTTGCCTCATGGTTTGCCTCCGATCTGGCTCTTTGAAGCTCTAAGGATTGGTTTTCTAATTGTGACACTTCTACAAACACTCTAATAAATCATGAATCGCACGGTAAGGCATCATGCCTACAATAGCATGCTAATTGAGAGGTATCATCCATTGCTTACACCCATACATATCTTTTATCTTCATGATATAGTAAAATACCATCCGGAGACACTATAAGAAGAGTTATCTTTAACCGCTAACATTGCCCCAGAAAAACAAAGGGAAAAGGAGAGAGGAAAATTTGCAGGAGCGGCAATAACCGCGGCTCTGAACGCGGTAGTGGTTTGTCAGCAATAAGCGCGGTAATAGTCGCCATAATATTTTTGTTGCTATTACCGCGCCAATTGTCGCAGATATTACCGCGTTTATTGCCGCTAAACGCCAATTCAAAAATAAAGGTGCTCATTTGGTCCATCCAATTTTGGATGGCCTAAATAAGCACCTTTATTTTTTACCTGCATAAAACAGTGAAACATAAACTGTTTTTTGGAAGAGTATAAAAAATACCAAAGAATTGAAATTGAATTTACTTTACCTTGACAATTTAAAATGCAGAAGATCAACTATTTTAAAAGGTTACAATAAAAAGTAAATAGCTGTATATACATTGTGCCACATTGGGACTTTACGAAAGTTTGGACAAATTTTTTTATATCTAATCCTCTTTTATCTCGTCGTTGTTGAGTGGCACGTATGTTTGATCACTTTGACTCTACATAAACCCAAACCAAATCAAACAATTATCAACAACTCAAAACACTTGATACAAAATTACTTGTTTAAACCTTATAGTGATCAACCGCCACGTTGAATTGCTTGCGAGTGATGTGGTTGTTTTCGAACAACCATGGCCAAGTATCAAATTCTGTATGTCGCTCCCGATACTTGACCATCTCTTTGGTTGGTCAAGAGAGGTGATATTTTTTTCTAATTTAGCAATAACAATACCAAATCATCAACTACAATCTTTATAATCACCGATTGACATTATAAATCAATCAATCTTACATATTTATCTTTCCAAGCTCCCTGGTCTCCTGAGCCATAGTGAGTGGGAGTTTGCCTTGCGCGAGCATCGTGTTGTCGTCTGTATGATGAGCCCGTCGTAGCTTGATCACTCTTCTCTTGAATTGCCCACTCCCACTCCACGTCTGCCTTGTTGCCACCGCGGTAACTATTGTCTGGATCTCTGACCTAGGTTGGCTCTCTGCGCCGCACACTGGACTACTTGTTTTTCAGAAATGTCTTTATGTAGCCCTCCAACCACTATTGTGAAAAACGTTGATCGGGGACATTTGAAAATCTAGCTAACATAGCATCCTGAATGTACCGCGCATGATCGGGCAGTTGGTCTCTAAACTTTATAAAATAGTTCTTATACGTTGAATATATAAGAATATTCTGTAGATGGCAGCGAAATGCCCTGCCGTGTGCTGTGCCGAAGTCCACCTCCCCGCTATATTTAACCCTATAGTAGTGTCCATGCGTGTCTGACACGGGTGCGTCAGTATCCTCGTCCTCTGCATCAGGGACGTTATGCTTTGAAAGTAGAGACTCCGTTCCCTCACCACTACCAAAACAGGTAAAACCACAAGATTCGTTGTCGCTTCGTCTCTCGCGGTGCTTGCTACCTTGAGACGAGCGTCGACACGCGCTGCTAGAGGAAGTTTATCGAAGACGTTTAAGTGAAGCAGGAGTGGAATGGAGTGACGTAGGACCCTTTGATGTGATAAGAGTGGGACCCTGTGATGGAAGGGGAGTAGGGCCCTGCGATGGAAGGGGAGTAGGACGATAAGAAGGGGTCGTAGACTGAGTGCCGTCAATGCGAGGCTCTGTAGGTAAGGAGTCCCTCCCTGACTCCCCCATGGTGTAGTCTGCGTAGAAATACCGTAGATCGCAAGCTGCTGCGGAGTGTAGCGACCAAACAAATTCTCTGTCTCTCGGAGGTCTTGGTCTTGTAAGAGAGAGCCTGCTGTAGGTTTGGATGTACGACAAGTGGAGGAACCTGAGAAGGGTAGGTGTAGGATGGCCATGCCTGCAAATAACAAAAACAAACCTATGACACTGATGGTTTAGGGTTAACTAACCAGAAACATTCTTTATTTCTTTGTATGTTCTCACCGACTCAAGACTCGGGTCCACTGGAAGCGATGTCCACCCCGGGTGGGAGCCCACCTAGATGTGAACCAACCAAAAGAAGAGCCAGTTGGCTGCTCCCCACCAGTTGGTCTCTCGTCAGACATCTACATTACAAAGAGCAATATAAGATTAAGCTTTCCACCTCACTCATCTATAAATATGTCCACAAGTATATTACCACACAAACACGTAGATACATATACATACTAGTAGACCTAAGTAGAGACTAGTAGTGGCAAAGGTCAACTGCACCTCTTTAGATATCATCACACTCTCAACCATGGTAAAAACAAAGGTACATTGCGGCAATCCATGCATGAGTGGATCAATGACCGCAACGCCACGATTAAAAAAGGACTATACCCAAGAAGAAGCGTCTAACCTTCGGGTGCTATGCTCCCGTACTTAGTGCCTACATACATACATAAGCAAATATATGTACACACAAATATATATATTAGCACACAAATACGTACATACACATACACACTAGTAGACCTAAGTAGAGGCTAGTAGTACCAAAGGTCAAGTGCACCTCTTTAGATATCATCACAGTTTCAACCGTGGTTATAAAACCAAAGGTACATTGTGGTAATCCATGCATGAGTGGATCAATGACCACAACGCCACGATTAAAAAAGGACTATACCCAAGAGAAAGCGTCTAACCTTTGGGTGCTATGCTCCCATACTTAGTGCCTACATACATGCATAAACAAATATATATATACACACAAATTTATATGCATATATGTAATGTAGCCATCGTTTTGAGTAGGGATAAAGAGTTATGGTCTAAGTGATCAACTGATCGTAACATTACAATTCTAATGGAATGCAATAAGTAACTCCATTTCTCTCATTGAGTCTCTCTCTCTCTCTCTCTCTCTCTCTCTCTCTCTCTCTCTCTCTCTCTCTCTCTCTCTCTCTCTCTCTCTCTCTCTCTCTCTGTGTTGTGCGATTGAACTACAAAGCGGAAGCTCCATCCTAAAGCCTCATGCCTACGCCTCCATGTAAAGCAAGCACTCTCAGAGATGAGAAGCCAAACATGGACGACATCTTCTGCCGAGGCATGGAGGTCTTACGTCCACATGAGAGACCCTAGGGACATACACCATGTCCTGAATTGGCCCTCACAAACTAAGGTAGCTATTTCATCCAGTTATTACAAAACACAGACCAGCCTGTTTTACAAGTGGAACACCTTGCCCAATTTTCATCTCCTTGACTTCTTTCTATCCCTCTCTTCCTATCTCTCTCTCTCTCTCTCTCTCTCTCTCTCTCTCTCTCTCTCTCTCTCTCTCTCTCCTCTCTTTCTGATCTATTTCTCTCCCTCTCCCTCTTTCTCTTTCTATCCCTATCTCTCTCTTCTTCTACCCCTCTCTCTCTCTCTCTCTCTCTCTCTCCCCCCCCCCCCCCCCCTCTCTCTCTCTCTCTCTCTCTCTCTCTCTCTCTCTCTAACAAACTTATCATTTCTATCTTACATTCTCTCCAAACAAGCATAGCAAAGCTATCATTTCCAAACAAGCCTAGCAAAGCAACCATTTCTAAACAAGCGGAGCAAAGCAACAATTTTCAAATGAACAACTTATGTTATGGATTCACTATTTTTTTATTCTTTTTTTATTTATGCGTGCGCACATGTATGTGTGTGTGTGTGTGTGTGTGTGTGTGTGTGTGTGTGTGTGTGTGTGTGTAGTAGTAGTAGTAGTAGTAGTAGTAGTATTAGTAGTAGTAGTAGTAAAAAACAAGAGGGAAAGAGGGGGGAGGTACTTTATTTTGTGTTTACCGCGCGGTTGAACTTCGGCTAGGTTGAGCTTCCAAAGAGGATGGCAAAAAAACCCCTTCGATGGAACCTCCATTGATGTTGTGCTTCCAAAGACGATGGCGAAAACTTGGACGAAACCCCCTTCGACGAAACTTGGGAAACTTAGAGAAGGAGAAAGAGCGAAAGAGCGGGGGGGGGAGAGAGCTTGGGAGCGATGGCGGAGAGCAAGCATAGAGTATGCTATAGAAAACGCAGCATACTTTGCCTTCTTGCCTATTTTAGGCGCCATGTATTAGTGCGGATATTACCGTGCCCATTACTGCGTATATTACCGCGGCCGGTTATTTCAAATGGATACATGCGAATCGGAGGTTGCAGGGGGGGTACAAACCACCCCCTCTATCCTTAGCTATCCATTATTTCATTTTTTAGCCTTTTGAGTTTTTTTATGAAGATTTTTATTTTTTTTATAGATACTTTATTTTGTAGTACTTTTAAATGTTTATCAATTGCATTTTTTAAGTTCTTTTTTAGTTAAAAATAATTTTAGCACTCACTCTCATTTATTCCCTTTGACCTTAACTTTATGTAATTTTTTTAATAGAATTTAGGGCTTTTCTAATTATTATTTTTTTATAACACATGACTAAATAAACAACATGTTGCACGTGCAGGATATCGACTGGGATGATCATGGTCCCCCTGAAGGCCCTGAGTGCAATTGTTGGCTCAAGAAAAAACTCCCTTGTCCTTACGCAAAGTACAAAAGGCAATCCCTCGCTTGAGGCGCATTGCCTTGGAGCACGTAAAGAACAAAGGGCTTTGGCATCCTCGAAAAAAGCGCTCAAAGAGATGAGAGCGTGACTCATCCGTCACTTGAGGAGGTGCCCCATTGGTCTGTGTTCGGTGGTGGTGCACCGGTACGCAAGGCCGAACGGCAGAGGCAAGAGCGACTGAGCAATTTGGGTGCACTGCATGGTGATCCTCCTGTTGGCTCTACTTCGACAGCTCCTATGGCGTCTTCGTCACAATTTGACGAAAAGGATGAGCACATGTTTGACATGTGTGATGAGTTTCATGAGCGCGACGTGTGTGAGGAGGATTGTCAACCCTGCACTAAATGGGCTACCTGAACATCTCTTTACGACGGTGCATGGTACTCGATGCTCCGAGCATTGTTGGAAGTCCTCAACTTGCAAGAAAAATTCAGGTGGAGTAATACAAGTGTCGATGCAATACTTCTGTAAGTATGGAATGTGGCTTTTATATACTCCCCACTCGCTTTATGGTGCTGTCTTTTAGCAATTATACTAATACGCATGTTTGTTGTAGTTTGATGGGCAAAATGTTGCCAGAAGATCACCACATGCCTTCAGATCGTCGACGAGCTAGATCATATGTCACTGCACTTGGAATGGAGTATGAGCGCATCCATGCATGCGTCAACAATTGTATGCTATACCGCAATGAGCATGCACATGCTACCTCACGTTCCATGTGCGGGGAGGCACGATACAAGACAGGAGTGAGCGGGGCACACCTACCCCACAAGGTATTGAGACATTTTCCAGTAAGTTCTCGCATCCAACACATGTTTAAAAGAAGGTCTATCGTGGAGCTTCTCGGGTGGCATGCCAACCATCGCTCAAATGATGGAATGATGTGTGTCCCTACCGATTCACCTGCATGGAGGCACATCAAAACTCAATGGCCAGAGTTTGGGTTGGAGCCTCGACACTTGAGGCTTGGGTTAGCAAGTAATGGTGTCAACCCCTTCGGCACTAAGTCTACTTCATGGAGCACTTGGCCTGTGGTGATCGTCAACTACAATATTCCACCATGGGAGACAACCAAGAAGTACTTTCCTTGCTTGTGCCAGGGAAGTACAAAGTGTCAAATATTGATGTCCACCTCGAGCCCCTCATCGAGGAGTTGGAGTATTTATGGAGAGGCATTCTTGTTGTCTATGTCTCACTTGCAAAGAGGGGGAGAGAGGCCATTGTGAATGGAATCCTTATGTGGACTATGCACGATTATCCTGGGCTTGGAGATATTTTTGGTAACCCCCTTTCCTCAATCTCTCTCTCCCTCTTTCCCTCTCTCCCTTTAGTTCACTTTAGTTCAATCATCTCTCTAACCATATGATATGTATGCAGGGTTTTCCACATTGGGGCACAATGCATGTTCTACTTGCGGGCCATTGTTGGTGACGAAGAGGCCCGATTCCTTGCGCAAGGTAATCTATCCAAACAACCATCATTTCTTACCCCAAGGACATAACAAGCACAAGGCTTCAACAAATGGAAAGACCCCTCTAAAGCTCACGTGGCAGATTGGGCAACCATTTGGGACGGCCATCATTGGTGACGGATAGGCCTGATTCCTTGCGCAAGATAATCTATCCAAACAACCATCGTTTCTTACCCCAAGAGCATAACAAGCACCAGGCTCCAAAAAATGGGAATACCCCTCTAAAGCTCACGAGGGCAAATTGGAAAACCATTTGGGAAGAACACCACAAAAACAATCTGGCTTTGTGTCCTCCACCAAAAGGTATGTCAAGGTATTCCATATTTTTAAGGCTTCCATATTGGAAGGACTTAAAAATACAACACCTCTTGGATCCCATGCACATATTCAAGAATGTAGCCCAAACACTATGGAACCAATTATTGGCAAGGAGTCTTTGGGTGCGAGGGAGGATTTGAGGCTTTTAAAACGTCTCCCTGCCTCTGCTACTCCACGTCGTGCCCCAAATGGAAAGAGTGTGCTTCCTAAAGCACCATGATGCTAGCCAAAGAAGAATTAGACAAGATGAAGGGTACCATTGCCTCTATTCGCACACCAAACAGGATACATGAGGTCGCTAAAGGGAGCTTTCACAAAGGCGAAGGGTGGAAGTGTTCAATTGTATGGGTTGAAGTCCCATGATTGGCACAAGATGCTTCAGGTAATCTTCATACTCCCTATTTTATCTATAGTTTGTGTGTATGACTATCACTCACTTTCCCTTCCCCTGATTTACATTGTAGTTCATTCTGCCAGTGAGTATGTGTATATGTCGAGACAAGAAAGTCAGGACAAGAAAGTCATGGACGCTATTTTCAAACTAGGAGAGCTAGTAAGGTACACCACAAGACTCCACTCAACTACACCTTTTTTATGTACAGAATAATTTCAACTAGCACTTAGTGTATCCTTGTGTGTTTTCTTGCAGATTTGTGAGCTCCAAGGAAATCAAAATAGATGCTATCCCTGCTGCTCAAACACTTGCAACAAAAACTGTGTGCCATTGAAGATGCATTTCCTTGATCGGTCCTTCTTAGTCAAATTCACCTCTTGGTTCATGTGGTGGAGGAGATTGCTATATGTGGAGTAGTGCACGCACTATGGATGTTCTTCTTAGAGAGGTTTTTAAAGACTCTCAAAGATTTTGTTCGGCTACGGTCTCAACCAGAGGCATGTATGGCCAAAGGGTGGGTCGTTCAAGAGGCATTTGTTTACATATTAAAGGATTTGGCACAAGTTGATCAATGCCTCGCATGTGGTCAGACGAGGCATTTGCAAGGATGACTTCACCCTTGCCAAGAGGAAAGGGAGAAATACTTAATATGGATATGAATCTATCCTGAGTGGTCAATAACTTTTGTATTCTCAATGTAAAGATTATGACAAGTGGGTGGACTTGTGGACAGTGGCAAAGAAGGTGTTTGCAAGAGAGGGAAGCATGGAAAAAAGCACATGGAGGAAGAAGGGCACCCCTAGTGCCTAGACACCTTGCATCTTTCCCAGATGTCATTAGTGCATAGTGGATTCATGAGAGAATGACCGAAGCAAAAGCGCGCGGAGAGACATCACCTGCAAAGAATGGGAGTATGCACAAGGCTGCGTACTAAAGGTAGAGTACTCATATACCTAAACCATATTGTAATGCTAGTTCTTGAAATTATCTTTAATATGTATTTGATAAATTAATATATTTTTCTATTTTGTAGTGCCTTTCCTTTAACTCTATGTGATCAAAGGGTCGTCACTTTTGTACGCGCCACATTGACGAGCGTAGAACCACCATGAATTGTGCCATCATGGGCAACTTCGACACAGACGGTGATGAAGCCAAGTACTATGGAACTATTGAAAGGATACTAGAGGTTAACTATAGAACCTTTCATACCTTCATCTTCGAGTGCAAGTGGTTTGCAAATGTGTCTAGACGACATGAGAATGGCCTCTACATGGTGGACTCTAGTGTGCATCACACAGGGAGGTATGGAAATTTAGTTTTACCACGCAATTGTGAGCAGGTGAGTGACATGTACCTTTTTTATTCTTATTTGCTTGTAGAGTTAGTTAAAACAATGTTACTTACTTTGAGCTTCTATTTTATAGGTCATCTATATCCGAGCAATCCACCAACCAAAACTTTGGTTCGTAATTCTTGTAACAGCTCGGGGGAGAACCACTTTTTCCATTAATGAAGTGGAGACTATCTTTGACCCTCTTCCACTTCCGACTTTGGATGAGGTGGAAACAGAGGAGAGGGAGGTCGATGAACCAAGTCCGGCGGCAGCAAGTCTCAGCGAGGATGATTGTCATGATCATGAAGATGATGAGATGGAGGATGATGAACTCAAAGATGATGAAGGTAATGTATCCACAAATGACAATTTTGTTTCTCTCTTTATTGATTTAGGAGCCATGGGCTTCGAATTGGATGATGCCTCATGTAGAGATCTTTTGGAAGATGATTCATAAACATTTTGTACTTATAAAGTTTTTTGGTCGTGTAATCCATTCATCTCTCTCTCCCCCCTCTTTCTCTCTTTAGATTTGGGAATATGCTCAATTATGTTAATCAATTGATAGTGATTATTTTAGTTGTAACCGAATGTAATCTTATGTCCCCCCCCCCTCTCTCTCTCTCTCTCTCTCTCTCTCTCTCTCTCTCTCTCTCTCTCTCTCTCTCTCTCTCTTCTTTTTTAGATTTGAAGATTTTATACAATATTCTTTAATTTTTATTGAGAGGAGGGAAGCACCAAAATTTGAAGGACGGGGGGGGGGGGAGGTTAATCTAGAATTTGAAACTTTAGGCGCTAAATTTGGCTGTCGGATATAATAGCGGTGATCTACGTGGTAATAACAGCAGTAATATATGCAAATTTAATAGCAGATACAATTGTGGTAATATTTTGAACACAAACCCCCCCTGCCCTCCTCTCTGTTGTTTCTCTACTTGAATTTTCACCTTCTCTCTACAAAACACGGTAAAACAACGCGGTCAACACTTGGAGATTTTCATAGTGAGATATGCATGTGTTTGTGTTTGTAGGAGAGCTGCATACTCCTGAGCATAGGGTCAATATAGGCATAGTTTGTGTAGCTTGTAATATGCTCAACTAATATGCAGCAATGAGGAGGGATCAAAAACTCAAGCTCGATTTGGAGATCCCCTTGAGACTAAGTTGAGGGCTAGCGACAAAATCCCAGGGCTGTTACGTGCTTGTTGGATTCTAGGAAAGGGCTGTTTGTAGGGAGCTGATGCGATGCCTAGCCTGTCTCATGCAGATTTAAAGCAGTACAGTTGCTGTTGAAGATAGTGATATGGCCAGTCGATGGGTGGTGCTTTTCCTGTAGAAGTATGTACAGTGTTATTGTAAGCATACTCTACTAAGGGTAAGTACTTCTCCCATTGGGATCTTTGATCTACTTCCGTTACATAGGCTTTTAGTAGATCGAGAATAGTTAGGTTAGCTATTTCACTTTGGCCATCAGTTTGTGGATGATAGGCCGAAGAGAAGTTTAGCCTTGTTCCTAAATTCTCAAAGAGACCCTTCCAGAAATTAATGGTCATTCTAGGATCTCTATCCGACACTATGGACATTGGCAAGCCATGGTACTTGAAAATTTGTGAAATGAAGAGGGTTGCCATTTGATGGGCTTTGATAGTCTTTTTGACAGGTATAAAATGAGCTTGTTTACTGAACCTGTCTACTATCGTCCATATTCCCGTATTCCCATGGATAGACTTAGGCAATCCAAAGATAAAATCCATGGATATGCTCTCCCATGGTGAATTAGGGATTGGCAAGGGTTGAAGCAATCCAAGTTGCTTCCCTCTATCAAATTTTGTCTTTTGACATACCACACATTTGGAAACATACTCATGTATGTTCACTTTCATGGTAGGCCAATAGAAATATGTTTCAATTCCCTTTAGGGTAGACTGAATCCCTCTATGCCCCGCATATGGGGGAGCATGAGATTCATACATTACTTTCTCACGTAGTGAGTTAGTAACGCATAGTCTATTGCCATAGAGAAGATAGCCATCTTGTAAAGTAAATGGTTCTTCTTTCTTCCCTAAGGCAAGGGCTGAAATCACATCTCTAAAATCGGGATCAATAGCATACTCATCTATCATTAAAGATAGATCATTGTGAGTTGCTATGGAAACCGCATTCACTCTAGGTCGTCTTGAGAGTGCATCGGCTACTTGATTATGCTTGCCAGCAATGTGAGCAATATGAAAATGAAATTGCGAAAGGAAATTTGCCCACCTCATTTGTTTGTCGGAGAGCTTGGTCTGCGTCATGAAGTACTTAAGACTTTGGTGATCCGTTCGCAGAATGAAAGGAGTCCCCAATAAATAGTGCTTCCATGAGTCTAAGGCATGTAGAACTGCAAGGAGTTCTTTTTCGTATATGCCTAGAGCTTGCTCAACAGGGTCGAGCCTTCGACTCTCATAGCCTATGGCGTGCCCTTCTTGGAGCAAAACAGCCCCAAGGCAATCACCACAAGCATCACATTGGACCTCAAATGGTTTTGAGAGATCCGGTAGTGTAAGCACAGGTTGAGAGATAAGCTTTTCTTTAAGCTTTTCGAAAGCATTGTTCTCCTTAGCAGACCACGTATACCTAACATTTTTCTTTGTTAGGTCATGTAATGGTCCCGCAATTTGTGAGAACTTTTCTATGAAGCGTCTATAGTATGCACACATACCTATAAAGCTTCTTAGTTCATGAAGATTCCTTGGTTTAGGCCATCCTTTTATTACCTCTAACTTGGATGGATCCATTTGGATTCCATCTTGAGAGATAATGTGACCTAAATATTGAATCTCTTGCAAGAAAAATTCACTTTTCTTTCGATTAACATAAAGTTTATTCTCTCTTAAAACTTGAAATATTACCTGGAGGTGTTGCTTATGTTCCTCTAATGAATTAGAGTAGATAATAATATCATCAAAGAACACTCCAGTGAAGGTTCGATGAGGTCTGAACAGCTTCTCCATCAAGCGGTTAAATGTGGCTGGTGCATTAGTCAAGCCAAAAGGCATGACAATGTATTCGTAAAGACCAAATGTAGTACGAAATGCGGTCTTTACAATGTCTTGATCAACTATCCTTATTTGATGATAGCCACTTTTTAGGTCAATCCTACTGAAGTAGGTCGATCCTTGTAGCTTATCAAATAGGTCTTCTACCCGTGGAACGGGAAACCTATTCTTGATAGTGATCCTATTTAGTGCTCTATAGTCGACACACATACGATATGTGCCGTCTTTCTTTTGCACTAATAGCACAGGTGAGCAAAATGGAGATGAGCTAGGCCTAACCATGCCCTTCTCAATTAACTCATGCACTTGCCGCATAATCTCCTCTTGTTGAGCTTGAGAAACTCTATAAGGAGGTTTGTTAGGCGGTGAACTTCCTGGAAGAAGTTCAATTGCATGGTCGTCATTACCTCGTTTAGGAGGTAGCTCAGAAGGGATGTCGTCAATAAAGACATCTTGAAACCCCTTGAGAAAATTGGATAACTCTAATTCCTTTTGGTTGCTTTTATTTTCTTTTGCTAAAGCATTAGGTTCATTTTGAGAATCTTTAACAAAAATCATGTACACGGAAATAGAGCTCTTTATTGACTTGTTGAAAGCTGGTGTATGTACAATGGGGATGGTGTCACCCATCTCCCTAGCATCTATATACATGTCCTTTTCCCTGAACTTAAAGGAGATTCTCCTTTCAGGAAATTTAACATGGGCAGCCAGACGGTCAAACCATGGTGCCCCTAGGATTACATCCTCATGCTTGAGAGGAGAGATAAAGAAATCCTCTTTGTCCACATAGCCTTGGACATGAAGCCTCAATTTCCCAATTAAGGGAGTGACTGAAGCTTCTTGCCCCTTGAAGGCACTGTCTGCGGGTAGGATATCTCCCATCTCGTAGGATTGTATGCCTAGCTTGGTGGCTAACTCCATAGATATGAAATTGTGAGTAGAACCAGGGTCAAAGAGAATAAAAGCATCATGTTCTCTTACCTTTCCCCAAGCATGGCATAGAGGAGATCCTTTGTGGTGAGTTTGGTGAATCTCCTCCTCTTGGATTTCAACCAAAGAAGCTCTAGGAGGATCTTGGCGGTTGTTCTTTTGGGGACAAGCGCGGTACGCATGCCCTTGTTCGCCGCACTTGAAACACCGGTTATCTTTACGATAAAGCTCAAGCTCTTCAGGAGAGAGTTTATTCTTTCCTTTGTAAACTCCCTTCTCTTTAGCTTTGTTGGAATTGCCCTTAGGAGACTTTTGGACATTGTCCTTCCCCTTAGGCTCATTGGAACCTTTGTTTTCCGGGGGCTTATTATTTCTTTTACCCCCCGTTTGGAAATTGATTCGCGAGGCCACCATAGTATGGTGTATTACCGCCGATATGGTACGTGGCCTTTGGGAGTTGACATACTCCGCCATTTCTTCGGTTAAGCCCGCACAAAATTGTTGCTTTTGCTCTCCAAAATCCAACTTTTTGAAGACAGTGGCTTTGAGTTGTAGGTCCCAAAACTTGTCTACATATTTGTGGATGGATTCATTGGGAAAGAGCTTTAAGCTTCGCCATTCGGTGAGTACTTTGTCTTTGGCATCGGTGGCCAAAAACTGCTTCATAATGGAAGCTCTTAAAGCCTTCCATGTTCGTGGAGCTTCACCGTTGGCTCGTAGGCTAGACCACCATTGTCTGGCGGACTTTTGAAAGTGCATAGCTACATGGCGTAGCTTAGAGGACTCCGTGAAGCCCTCATCTCCAAACGCCGCATCGAATTGCTGGATAAAGGCCAAAACTTTGTCTGTAGCACCGAAGGTGCCATCATAGGTAAGGAAAGAGATGCTCTTCCCTCCCTCTTTGAATTTCTTCAGCTTGGACGACCTCTTCCATGCGGCATAGGATTTCCTATGGCCTCTTCTTTTTGATGGTTCAAAAGTTGCACCATCACTTTCTTCAGAAGATGAAGAATTTGAAGAAGGTGGAGAAGAGGGTGACCTCTTTCTCGCCTTTTTCTTGTCTTGATCTTTGTCGTCTTCACCATAGCTTTCATAAGAGGAAGAGGATAAAGAAGATGGAGAAGAGGGTGTCCTCTTTCTCGCCTTTTTCTTCTCTTGCTTTTTATCATCCCTCTTTGAATTATGGCGTGGAGAAGAGTGTGATGGTCTTCTCCGCTTTGGTGGTGATGGAGAGCGTTTAGCCCGCCGTCTTCGTGGAGCCATCTCCGCCGAGGTGGCGGGAGACTCGCTTCTTTCTCGTTCCTTCGGTGGAGGCTCTTGAGTTCTCCTTTGGGAAGGAGATGCATCATCAAGAAGTAAGTTCTTGAGCCCTTCATATGGATTCTCTTCTTCTTCCCGAATCGGAGAGAGACCTCTTTTGGTAGTCTCACAAGGAGGCTTCCTAGGTGTTCTCTCGTCATGGTGATGAGCTTGGAGAATCCCGTGAGCACGGAGCTGCCGTTGCACTTCACTTTGGAGAGATGGATTGCCCATGGCTTGTTGAAGCCTAGAAACAAGATAATTAACAAGCATTGAAGCATCATTAGTAGCTTGCTCATGAGCAAAATCAAAGTTATCAACATTAATTTCACTCTCTTTAATATTGTCAGCCATTCTAACAACTTTTAGGTGTACTTTGGCACTTCAAGTCCTAGTTGCTACTCCTCTTTACCCCTTTAGAAAAAGCACTCAAGCTACTGTACCCGCGGCTCGAATACCATTAATTGCAAGGAATAGAAGAGAGGGTCTTTCGACACCAAAACAGCACCGGCTCCTGTCAAGCTTCTAATAGCTCAATAGTGGTTAAGCCGTAGGCAAGCCCCGTAGGACTCCACTATTAAGACCATAGCTCTCGACGGTGATGCCCCGTTAACTGCACAAAGGCAGGCGCACTGCAAGGCTGAAAAATCCCTATTCTACTTACTCACAGGCAATTAATAATACCAACCATTTGTAGCTAGCTTGAGGACCTCCCTTCTTGAGCAAGAAAAGAGAAACCTTGAGCTCTGATACCAATGTAACATTTAATGGCCTAAAATCTTATGTGTAGCGGAAATTAGCATGAACATAGTGAGCATTTCATTAGAGTTGATTCCTAATGAGAATTACAAGAGTGCTTGGGTGGAGAGAGCAACAAAAAGCATAACACCTAGTTAGATAGCATCGACAATACTTTCAAAAGAGAGAGCAATTAAGCTATTGACAACAGTTGAGGACCGGATTTGCATGGAGCCGGTCCCCCCTCCAAAAGGCTTTGTATTATGGTTTCTCCCATCAAGAGAGACATTGTACAATACAATTCTTTGTGTTCCTTCAAGACGAGCTAGTGCAATGAAGATGGAAGCTTCATACACCAAGCAAAACACTTAATCAAACACAACTTGAATTATCCCCGTTCTCAGACCCAAGACCTCACACACCTTCGAAGATGGTGAGAGCTAGCAGGGTATGAGAGTAGATTGAGAGGAAAAAGAAGTATCTTACGAGAAAGAAGTACATCTCCTCACATAATCACTCATATTAGCATAGCTTAGCTTAGTAATTAGCTTGGTAGAGAAGATGAGCATGCATTGAAGCTTGGCTCTTGGTTGGATTTGCATCCACATGCCAAGAGAGTGTTGATGTAGGCTTCTATCTCACAAGCTTGGAGTAGGTGATGAGCTCTCCATTAAAGCTTGGGAGGAGATAGAGTATTTTCCCTTCACACCTGGTCAAGTGTGAGAGTGTGTGTATCAATGCCAAGCAAAAATCAGCCCCCTCTCTCTCTTGGGCGAGCCCTAGCTGCTAAGTTAGTCTGGCTTTTGCCTCATTGGACCTCCCCAGGTCAAGCCAATAGGGATTAAGCAGCATAAGTGATAGCCTTCTGACATGTGTCCCCCTTTCCCCTTTTGTGAGAGCTTTAGATAATTAAATAATTAAACTAAACTCTCATTGGACCCCTTTGCCTCCTGGCCAATAGGAATCAGGCAAGCCATGGGGCTCCTGAATGCTCATTGGACCCCTTGGGAGACTGCCCAATAGTCTTCTAGGACACTTAATTCTTATTGGTTTCTTTTATTAAATGTTTTTAAATTAATTAAACTAGATTTACTCTAGCCTAATTCTCATTGGTCCACTTCAAGGGTCTTCCAATAGGAATTGGGCATACCTTGTGGGCATCTGGCCTAGGGAGCTGACATGTGTCCCTCATTCCCTTTGTGTAAAGGGAGCCTGTGTGTGTGTGTGTGGCTTTCTCTCTCATCCCCTAGCTTTGGGGCTCGCCCCCTCCCATGTAGGGATGTAGAAAGACTTTTTGGGCACACACTAAGCATCCAATTTTCCCTAAGGTTGACCTTTGGACACAACCTTTGAATTTTGGAACCTTAGCATTTTGGAAGTCTTAATGGGCTGAACCTTAGGGTCTTTTTAGCCCGTTGTTTCACATGGCTCTTTTTCAGATGGCCCCCCCTTTGGATCCCTATTTTCCCTCCTTTGGATCCCTACTGTGGCCGGTCTGCTAACTTAACCAATATTCTAGCTTTTTCTCCCTTGGCACTTCCCCACATTAAATGATCAGTTTAATATGAGAAAATCATTTAGGAGAATTAGATATTGATTATTATGACATTACCTCTCTCTTGAAATCATAGTCGTCCTCGACTATGGTGTAGAGAAGATAAAGCATATGCATGAGTCCTTTTCTTAGCGGGTAGAGGATCCCTATGTTACCCTACGACATCATTCCATAATGGATGACTAGTCCATTTGGCGCTTGAGAGCCTGAGGCTGCCGCAAGCATGTCTGCACATTAGTCCTATTAGTCTTCCATAGTAGAGTGACAAGCTCTACTTGGTGTTTGGGAGACGTCGTCTCCACAAACTTGATCTAAGCATGCATACTACTTCATTTTTGTGCACAATAAAGAAAAAGAGAGTCTTATAAGACAAAAACTTTGTTCATTTTTAACATTTTGTACATTTGCTTACTGTTGGGAAGCATTGTAAGCATTGACAAGGTTTAGGTTATCCTTTAATTGTATGCATTGCATCCATCTAGCATCTTCAAAAGGATAATTCTTAAACTTAATAAGATATCATCGAATAGTCTTACCGCCTCTTAATACCTTGTCTTCATGTCGGAGAATGGACTCGGGCTGCAGCACCTCCTCTTGGTCCTCGATCTCCGGTGGGTCTTCAATAGTTGGTTCTTGAGGTGGCTCTCCTTTGTAAGGCTTTAATAGGCTCACATGGAAAGAATTATGTATGAGCCAATGATTGGGCAAATTGAGTTGATAGGCCATCTCATTGATTGGCCTAAGAATCTGGAAGGGACCATAGTACCTTTTTGCTAGTTTAGCATAGTACTTTTGGTGGCCCGTAGGATTCCTGCCCGTCGTGTGCCTTAATCGAGCCTTGGGAAACTTTAACAAGACCCAATCATTTTCTTTAAAGGCTTGGGCTCTTCTGTGCTTGTCATCAGCAGCCTTTTGCCTTTGCTGTGAGATAGAGATAGCATCCTTAATCTCGGCTATACTCATCTGCAGCGAAGATCTTCCCATGTACCTTAAGTAACAAGGGACTTTTTGATCTTCCCTCAATTACCTCAAAAGGTGCTTTTCCCGTGGAAGTATGTACATTGTTATTGTAAGCATACTCTACTAAGGGTAAGTACTTCTCCCATTGGGATCTTTGATCTACTTCCGTTACATAGGCTTTTAGTAGATCGAGAATGGTAAGGTTATCTATTTCACTTTGGCCATCCGTTTGTGGATGATAGGCCGAAGAGAAGTTTAGCCTTGTCCCTAAATTCTCAAAGAGACCCTTCCAGAAATTACTGGTCATTCTAGGATCTCTATCCGACACTATGGACATTGTCAAGCCACGGTACTTGAAAATTTGTGAAATGAAGAGGGTTGCCATTTGATGGGCTTTGATACTCTTTTTGACAAGTATAAAATGAGCTTTTTTACTGAACCTGTCTACTATCATCCATATTCCCGTATTCCCATGGATAGACTTAGGCAATCCAAAGATAAAATCCATGGATATGCTCTCCCATGGTGAATTAGGGATTGGCAAGGGTTGAAGCAATCCAAGTTGCTTCCCTCTATCAAATTTTGTATTTTGGCATACCACACATTTAAAAACATACTCTTGTATGTTCACTTTCATGGTAGGCCAATAGAAATATGTTTCAATTCCCTTTAAGGTAGACTGAATCCCTCTATGCCCCGCATAAGGTGGAGCATGAGATTCATACATTACTTTCTCACGTAGTGAGTTAGTAACACATAGTCTATTGCCATAGAGAAGATAACCATCTTGTAAGGTAAATGGTTCTTCTTTCTTCCCTAATGCAAGGGCTGAAATCACATCTCTAAAATCGGGATCAATAGCATACTCATCTATCATTGAAGATAGATCATTGTGAGTTGCTATGGAAACCGCATTCACTCTCGGCCGTCTTGAGAGTGCATCAGCTACTTGATTATGCTTGCCAGCAATGTGAGCAATATGAAAATGAAATTGCAAAAGGAAATTTGCCCACCTCATTTGTTTGTCGGAGAGCTTGGTCTGCGTCATGAAGTACTTAAGACTTTGGTGATCCGTTCACAGAATGAAAGGAGTCCCCAATAAATAGTGCTTCCATGAGTCTAAGGCATGTAGAACTGCAAGGAGTTCCTTTTCGTATATGCCTAGAGCTTGCTCAACAGGGTCGAGCCTTCGACTCTCATAGCCTATGGCATGCCCTTCTTGGAGCAAAACAGCTCCAAGGCAATCACCACAAGCATCACATTGGACCTCAAATGGCTTTGAGAGATCCGGTAGTGTAAGCACAGGTTGAGAGATAAGCTTTTCGAAAGCATTGTTCTCGTTAGCAAACCATGCATACCTAACGCTTTTCTTTGTTAGGTCATGTAATGGCCCCGCAATTTGTGAGAACTTTTCTATGAAGCGTCTATAGTATGCACACATACCTATAAAGCTTCTTAGTTCATGAAGATTCCTTGGTTTAGGCCATCCTTTTATTACCTCTAACTTAGATGGATCCATTTGGATGCCATCTTGAGAGATAATATGACCTAAATACTGAATCTCTTGCAAGAAAATTTCACTTTTCTTTCGATTAACATAAAGTTTATTCTCTCTTAAAACTTGAAATATTACCTTGAGGTGTTGCTTGTGTTCCTCCAATGAATTAGACCAAAATGACCTGATTTGTCCCTAGGCTTCTATAGAGCTTAATTACAACACTGTGAGGTGGCTTTGCTCATCCAACAAGCATCTCTTGCCAAAATACAATTGTCGACTTAAAATATGAAGTTCCCGTAAACATTACAAAAGTGGCCGTAATGGCTCAAAATAATAATAACGGGATATTCGATGATGTCCATGAGCTTGTATCTTCACATTACAGCATCCATCTTCGTCTTCATCACTTCATCAGCATCTTTATTTGGAATCTTTAGAGAATCTTGGAGGAATATTTATGGAATTTTTGTGGAAGCGTTGTTGAAAGGTTGACCTTTCAACACTCTCCCCCTCCGAAGTCTTGTCGTCCCCGACAAGACCCTATGTCTGCAGTGGCCTTGACGAGTGCTTCATGTTTTGGTGTTGGTTGAAGCTTTTGTTGTTGCAGTTGCTTCTACCAGATGCTTTGTATGTTGTCGAGGTGCCTTTTTCTTGTACATGTAGTGTAGTTGAAGCCATAGCTCTCCCCCTCCGATTGGTTGTTGTAGCATGAATAAGTTGAGTGAGGTTTGTTGTTGCAACAATTCTTTATCTTGGCAGCTCTGTATTGTTTGTTCTTTGGGTGTCATCTTGCATGTGTACCTGTAAACTTGAAGCCTTTTGTGAATTTTTTATAGGCCGCTCCCCTTTGATTTTCTAGCTTATGAGCACGTAGTTGTTTGGGGATTTCGTTGGTCTGCTTTTTTGTGTTTTATAAAAAAAATAGTAAAAATAAAATGTGGCGTATATTACAAAATGAAGGTCTTGGATACCTGGATAAGACTAAAGGGAAAAACCCAGTGGGAAAAAAAAATGCCTTTAGTCACCATTAAATGTGAGGCTATATGTACTTATGTTTGATGTAATCGAGTTTTGTTGAGTTAAAGTACTTATGGCCGTATGGCTACTATTATCGACTTGATATCCATTGGATAAGTGTTAGTAGCTTGAAGTCAGAGTCGTTGTTGTTGAGCAAATGCTTATGAAACGTGTTACTACTTCGTCATCATCATTTTGTTGTGTACGTGCATGGGTGGAACACAAATCGTGTCAAATGCAAATGTCCAATGATGGGACATTATATATGCTTGCACAGATAGATGCATGGGAAACAATATGCGGTGCGAGAGGAGTTTGAATGGGTGCTTCCAGGAGTGAACGTAGCTAGAGAAGCAAAAATATATTTGACTTCAAGAGCTGTCGTTACTCACAAGAAGGGTTTTTGTCGACGAGGTTTTTTCCACTCTCCTCACTGTGTTCATGTGCATGAGTGTTTTCTGGACTACTCCGCCACTCCACCATTTAAAATAGTAGACTTTGACTCTTATGCTCACCTCTTCCAGCATGAGTGACATGACTTTATGTATGCTCAACTCTCCAGCTTGAGCTTTAATCTAAATATCTAGACTCATAGACCACAAAGAATATTAAGACATGAAGCTTGGGTCTAATGCTTGCTCATTTAGTGGCTCAGCTGCCCGACTCTTGAGTCTTATGCCATTATTTTTATGGCGACTTGACTTACTCTCGGGAGCTTTCTCCCAAGAATAGGTTTTGAAATTCAAAACTCCCATCCTCAAAGAGAGGATTTGTAAAGGACCATACTGGCAATATTGGTTTCTTTTGCCATACCTAGGTGACCTTGGTTGTCAAAATTTCTTTTTGTTGTTGTTGGTCCCTTGGTTGAGAAGATTGGCTCGCTCCATTCCCAGTAACACTTTGTCTATCATGTCTTGACATGTCTTGAGAGCTAGAGATGACTTCAATCTTCTTCGTTATTTGTTGTTCTTTTGGTACCCATTTGTATCTGCATCGTGTGATTAGCGTGTCTTTGCAGATATCCTTTGCCTTGACTGTGACATTGTCCTTGATTTTTCCTTCCGTGAAATTGCGATTAATTTCAAGCTGAAGTCGTTTGCTTGAAGAATGTTCACCTAACATCTTTGGTAGCCAGATTCTCCGATTTCCTTCATAGTAACCTTGTGCTTGAAGGATTGTAGATGGCACTTCCCATGATGTTTTTGATGTCGTATTGAGATGTACAAGAGTGCCATTTTTGGGATTATTTATCGATGAAGGCCAGTTGGATTTGAAATTTCCTGCATCCCTTTGGCGAGCCTTGTTGGTTGGTCTCCTTTGGCGATATAAATATGAGCTTTGTTGCTTTTGGGGACGCTTTTTGAAACCTTTATCCACCACATAAGCCGAGGTCTGTGGTTTTGGTAACCAAAGTTTCTTTTGACCCTCATAATAGCCTTGCTCTGCTAAGCTATAGTGGGAGGCTATCCATCCCATGTGTTTACCTTTCGTCAATCGGCTAGGCTCATTTACCCATATTGGGTCCTTGACCTTGATTTCTTCAGCTTTGATGTAGACCTTTGAAGATTTTTGTCGACGATGATCGCGCAGTGTAGGGTATTTCGGTTGAAAGATTTTCTTTGGATTCTGTCTTTCATGTGGAAGCATGTGGTCAGCTCTGTCTTGAACTTTTCAGGGCTAGATTGAAGACTCTGATTTAATGGGTTGCTTCTGTTGGTAGGACATTTGTGGGCTCATTTTGGCTTTGCCATTGTCGGAAGCCGATAATCTTGGAGTAGTAGTAGGCTGGATTTCTTGAGAGCTAGTCGTGATGACCATTGTTGAAAATCCAGGTTCTTCTGCCAATGTTTTTGCCCAGTGCTTGGACAAAATCAAATGTGTACTCATTTTCGATGAATCCACCACTAGGAATTTGTCTTTGATTACTTTTGACCGTAGTTTAAGGGAAGCTTTTGCAATCCCTAAACTTGTGACGGCTATTCCATGTGATATAGGAACCTGTACCTGAATTTCATACAGTTCTGATTTACCTAGAAGTAACCATAGCCCATAAGACATGACATTAGTCGTGGCAGTGCAATCTATCTCTGCTGTAAAGTTGAATTTCACTTTCTCATACACATCCAACGAGAATTTAATCTTCTTGTTGGCTGCCAAGTAACTGATGTCCTCTTTGCTTTTGGTACTTGTCTTGGACTTTTGTGCCTTGGAAGATTTGTCATCCTCTTGTATGTTGAACTTCTTTGTCATTTGACTGGTTGTAGCATGTCCCAAGTGCTTACTATCTTCTGTTGTAGCTGCTTGTTGGTGTTCATTGCTAGTTTCTGACTGTGACGCCTTGATTCTTGATTTTAGAAGCTCTCTATCACTATTTACTTCTTCTAGCACTTGAAGGTCATTCAATGGTGACTTTTCTTCTTGGAAATGTTTTGAAGCTTGTGTAGTAGGATGTTGAGGTTTACTCTCTTCTTCTGATGCAATGGTCATCGTGGCCTTTGGTTTCCATTGTTCCATGGGTTTTTGTAGAGTCTCTTCTCGAAAATATTCATTCATATCCTGTATTGCTTGTCCTTGGTAGTCAATCTTGGACTCAGTCATTTTCTGTTCTTTTGTGCATTGTATGTCTTCAGTTACATCTTCTTTTAGCTTCTCATACTCTTTGATTTGTTCAATCACCAATGAAGAGTCCACAACAGAAAATTTATTTGGTAGACTTTCAGCTTCATCCATTGACTCTATTTGCATATCTTCCACTTGTGACTTGGCACTAAGAATTTTTGTTACCTCTGCCACCTCTTCATGTGTTGGCTCACTATCGTCAGAATCTTGGCTTCTTTTGCTCTCGAACCTTTAACTACGAGCTTCATCTTCATCACCTTGTGGATGCTCTGACTTATCCTCATTGAGGTTCCTTAAACGATCTTGAATTAGCTGATTCAATTGATCTTTTTTGAAAGCCTGATTCTCTATGATAATGTCGTTGACACCCTTGACTTTAAGCAACTGTGTCTTGAGCCTATCTTTTGTGCTCTGCGACAAAATCTGCTTCTTTTCCGGAGATCTTGTTGGGGATTATTTCTTCCGTTCCCTTGTTGTCACTGTCTGAACTTTGCTTTTGGCTTGTTGCTTCTTCTTTTCCATGTAGAGCTTTAATGGGCAGTCCTTCACTAAATGACCAATGGCACATTGGTCGCAATATGTTGTTATCTCAACATGTGCACCCTTTGGACGAGGCAGCTTTCCATAATACTGTAGATAATGGTTTCCTGTGGTATCTAGATACAGATATGACCTCTTCTTTGCATGCATGAACCTGTACATTATTGTTAAGGCGGTTACGCCGCTAGCGGAAGCTAAATAGCGAGAACTCAACCAACAACAGAATTTGTCAGACGAGGACGGAGCTTGACCCGCAGGCGCATGGAAACAACTAGGTGGGTGTCAAATCACCTACTCGACCTTCTAATGACAATCACTACTAAGGAAATCAAATCTAAGTTCTAAAATACGCAAGTGACTGAAATCCGTACTACGAACGAATGCTATACGAAACAGGATCTAGAATCATTGAATCGATCTCAAACTCAAGGGGAAGTCTATACACTAGGTAAGAACAACACCCTAAAGACTTGAACTGCAAAATCAACCTATAACCACTCCATGCGGTAAACGCGTATGAAAACAGGCCGAAATATACAGGTGACCGAAACTTGACCCCGATGGTACTAATGTGTAGCTCTACTCGTTGTGGTTCTATAGATATGTTTCACGCTCAATTCCGACACACGAGTTGGAAGAAAACTCACACCGAAGCTCGTAGGAACTTACCACACATAGAAGCCGATAGCGTGCACTCTTGGTATCTGTGCGTAGCTCTCGCCGTTGCTAACACAATGGCGGTGTCACTTCTCCAATGGTGGCTCCGTAGCTCGCGTAGCAAGTAGATAAGACTCTCTCTCTCTCTCTCTCTCTCTCTCTCTCTCTCTCTCTCTCTCTCTCTCTCTCTCTCTCTCTCTCTCTCTCTCTCTCTCTCTCAGACACAGTCACGGCGCTCAAAAACTCACTTTGATTAATAATCTGAATTCCTAGGTTACAAAAACTTTGGCTTATATACCTCAGCCTTGGAGGTGAGAACATCTCTAACTAATTACATCAGCAAGTGAAATTACTTCGAGATTACAAGCTGGAAACTCAATTGAGTCCCGTTACTTATGAATGGCTCAAATCAAAATTAATGTCGGAAAGACATTTATTACAATCAATGGTTACAAAATGATGAGTGTGAGCAAAAATGTGGTGTGATCCTCTGCTGGCTCAACACTCCCCCCCCCTCGCGTTCATGTCGTCCCTGACATGACTTTTATGCTTGGTCAATAAAGTCCTGTCGTCTTGAGCATCTGCAAATGTGATTCGTATCGTAGGTTGCCGATGGTCAAGGTTGGGCCGAATATTTTGCTTTCGTGGGTGAAAAAGCCGGTGTAGAAAGCTTCTTCGAATGTTTGCATGTGGAAGCTAGGCAAAAACATAATCCTTTGGTATAGGAGGTGTAACACTTTTGGAGAAGGCTGCAATGAAAGATCGTACATCATATCAGTCACTGTGTCGGCCGTCGATAGTAGACTCGAGGTCGTGGCTTTATCTGGCGCGAACACTTCAATGCAAGCTAAGAGAGTCCTGCAGATTTTCTTGAGCATCTGACATGAAAGGTCAGGAGAGCCAGTAAAGAGCTTGATGGTGCCCGTTAGGGTTTTCACCATGTAGGCTTTACCTATTCTCTCTCTCTTGCCTTTGGTCCTGGCATCCTGGGATAATTAAGCCAATTTGGCTTCTTTTCTGCAATCCTGCCATGCTCTTTCCAGTTTGACTCTTGGCACCGGGCAGAAGGTTGCATCCTCCCGATCTCCTTTGGTGCCTCCACCAAGTAGATGAGGTAGGCTGGGTATTTGTTCAGCCAACCTTTCCTCCATCTAGGTTGTGAATCTACTATCTTCTTTGATTGTTCCTCCTTTGTGATGTCGCCTTCGTAAAGAGCGACATACTGCTCCTCCTCTATTCTCTTTTTCGTCTTTAGCACTTCAAATTTCATCAAAGGGAAAGGCAGGCTGGGTTGCATCCACTGTTCATGGAGCACTTTTGTGTCTAGTCCCTGAAGTCTAATGGAGATTAGGAGTCTCCTCTCCCATTCCATTTCCGCCTTGGCACTCTCCTCTGCTGACTTTTCTATTTGGTCATGGAGCCTTTGTTCTTCTTCTTCAGAGATTCTTGAAGTCGAGGCCACCTCTTGAGCTGGGGCTGGATCTTCAATTGTGGTTGCCTCTCCAGTTTCTGGTAGCTCTATGGCTGCTCCACCTGATTCTTCTTGTGGTGTCTCTGTCTCTCTTCTTTGTTGCTCTTGTAGATCTTGGAGCTGTTTGCGGAGGGCCTCATTCTCTGTCCGTAGTGTTTGATTTTCTAATGTGAGCCTCTCCTCTGCGGCCAATGATCCCTCCGCAATGTGCAACCTTTGCACTTGCTCTAATCTTAGCTCTCTTTGTAAGCTTCGGACCTGGTCTTCCAAAGCTGGTACGATAGCTCCCTCTTGTTCGGTTCCTGCTCTGCTAGCTCTAGGGGTAGTCCTGAGTCTAGTGATTGTTCTTTCTTGGAGCTCGACTCTTTCCCTTAGCTCAATGAGCTCATCCTTAGCCCGCCTCCAACTCATCCTCTATCGCTCCCTTGCTTCCTGTGCACTTGTTACTTCTCTTGAAGCCTCGGCTAGCTGGAGTATCAAGCCGTCTCTCTCTTTTTCCGCGTCATAGAGTGATGCTTTATGACTTTCAGATTCAGTCATAGCATTCTCTAATTTCTCTGCAACTCCGCTTCCCTTTGTTTGGCTGTCTCAATCTCTACTTCCTTTGCCTTGGACCTTTCTTTTATCTTGCTGAGCAGTTCATGCACCATGTGCATGTCTTTTTCATCATCATCTGTCAACTCTAAAGCTCTTTCTGCCACCACCTCCACTGGCTTTGGCTCTTCTAGTACTTTCGGTTCGTCCAGTTTCTCTTCACTTTCTTTTTTACTCTTTGTCTTTTTCTCTGTCCCTCTCCGTTCATCTTGTTTTTGTAGGGTGATCCCATAAACTGCCTCAAGGGCCTCTTCTTCAGTGTATCCTATCTCTACCAGATCCTCATAATCATTTCTCTTTTGCTGAACTGGATCTATCTTCTTTTCTTTGGTCTCGGCTTCTGGCTTTTCCAAAACATCTGTGTCCACCTCTACTGTGGTCTCTTCCACAATTTTTCCGTCTTCTTCGGGCTTGGTACATCAGTCAAAGAGGGATGTTTGTCCTCAGCTTCCTTGGCTTTCCCTTTGTCGGCTTGCCCATCTTTCTCTTGAGGCTTAGTAGACTCATCTACTTTCCTTTTTCCCTTGTCGTCTTTTTTCAGCTCAGCTTTTATTGTTGTACCTCCTCTTCAGTGTATGGCTCGACAGGTTGCTGCTCCAGAATAGCCTCTGACTCCTCATAAGCTTTAATATATTGATCGTATTGATCAATATGTGGCCTGGCTGAGCTAGTTCCGACTTTAGTGGGGTCTGGCACCCACTTTTCTTCAAAGTCACCCTTTAGAGCTCTTTCCGCTCTAAACTGCTCCACTAGTCTTTCCATTCTTGCCGCTTTCTGACTTTTGGTTTGCTTGGGAGCAACCTTCTTCTTTACTTTCTTCTTAAGTGGCTCGTCCACATCCTCTTCAGGTTCTGAAACTACTTCTAGTTTCCGGCGTGCTCTTGTGGATGCCCTCTTGGATACTTCGGGCTGTTCTTCCTCCTCGTCGGCTTCTCTAAGCCACTCATTCTGGGAGGGAACCTTTGGCCACTGATCTCTAGCTCCAATAGCTTCATAAGCTATTCTTGTCAGAACTTCCGCTCCTCCTATGTATTTGGCTTCTCGTTGTGCATGGCAATTACTTGCTCGTGGATGTGTTGAGCGTAATTCACCTCTTTTGGCATATTGCTCTTTAATGCCCATGTGATGGTGGTCGCAATGGCATGGGGTGGTGTCGTATACTTTTGCGGTCTTTTACTGCAAACATGAAGAAATTGGTTGTACAGTCGGCAAAGGGTTGCCGCTCTTGGTCCGCCATATCTCCATAGGTTGCATTCTGTTTCTTGGGCCCATAGACCTCTATGGCCTCCCTTCTTTCCCTGACCGAGCTCCCTTTGTTGTGCAGCTTCAATGCGTCTGCAATGAGCTGTGGAGTGATCTGTACTTCTACTTTCTCTCCATCCATGGCTGTCAATGTGGCTTTTCCATCCTTCTGAATGGATGTTGCCAACTCGTACACTCTTCTTGTATCCACACCTGATGGTCTCGAGGTGAAGAAACTGTGCAAGTCTGCCTTTCCAGGTACCTGCTGATGTCTTCTGACCTGCTATAATCTACCAATTCTTGTGGGATCATCGGTACATCCACCGCTTGCCCTTGAGGATCTCTGAAAGTCCCCTGGTAGATCTTTATTCCCTCTTTCTCCAATACTGCTTCCTCCACCCAAGTTTTGGTTGGCTTGAGGGTTTCTGCTGGAATGTCAAAGGGTTCCGCTTCTGCAAGAGCATCTTTGATTGTCGGTCTTTTTCTCTTCGTTGCCGATGACTTGGCGGAATCCATGGATCCTGTAACTCCAATTTCAGAAGTTAGCGTCTTTTTAGTACTGAAAGCCGAAATGAAGCTTTTAACTATTCAAATGACTTGAAAATTGAAACATGAGCTATTCAGGGCCTAAGGATGCAAGGTAGGTGAAAAAATATGCAAAATGGGCTCAAAATCATGCTGGAGACATCATACGCGTATGATGTCTTTTGTGTCAAAATGACTTCATATTGGTTGTGCTTGTAGCTGATAGTGTATACATGAGTATCATATGCTTGGATTTGAGTTTGGATCCCATTTGGTCAAGTTTTGGCCAGTTTAGTCCAGTTCCGGCTCTTGGCAAAATTTTGAAAGGGAATTGGATTTTATGATCCAAATTGGATAAAACTTGGTGGTTCACTTTCAAATGGCATGTAGATCACTTCTGTTTGGTGGTTGAAGCCCTGAGGTGCCAAAATCACATAGTGAGACATCATACGCGTATGATGTCTTTTAGTGTATTTTTGGACCAAATTTCTCTATAAGCTTGGATTTGGCTTTAGATAGGCTTATTCAGTGGATTTATGAAGTTTGGATAGATTTTGGGCTAAAAATGGCTCTGGAGACATCATACGCGTATGATGTCTTTTTCATCAATTTTGCATGGGATTGGTTCTGTGGACTCCCATGTACTAGTGAAGGACTGTTCCTACTCAAATCTTGGTTTGGACTTGAGTATGTTGGATTTGGGCCAAAAATAGGCTTTAGGTGAAGGATTTTTCCTCAATTGGGCTAATGGGGTGATCCTCTTGACCAAATGGTTCCAAATTTCATATGTAGCATGTATTAGATATATATAATGGATGTATGATGACAAATGAGCAGTTTTGGCTCTGTAAGTGCAAATAGACATCATACGCGTATGATGTCTTTTGTGTCAAAATGGGAGCTTTTGGTTCCAGATAGCTTATAGAGTTGTTTAACTAACAAATCCATACAAGTTTTTCAATGAGTTTTGGAGTGTATTTTGAACAAATTGGGGTCCAAAATTCATATTTTATGGCCTACTTTGCGTCTTTATGGTTTTCCTTGGGTTTTCTAACTCCAATTTCATGATACTTGGTTCATAGGATGTGATTAACATGTGGAATGAGGCTATGCACTAATGTTGAAATGGATGTGAAATTCATGTTGTGAGACATATACGCGTATGATGTCTTTTCTTGAAATGTTGGTCTTTTTGTGCAAGAATGCTTTGTGCTAGTGCCCTAAGCCTGCTAACTAGTTTTCAACTTATAAAGTCATCAGTTTAGCTAAAAAGCCCCCTTATAGGCATTTCAGTCTCCGAAGTCGTCTTTTTGCCTTGGAGTTGAATTTCTTCAACTTTCTTCTCGAGGTTGCATTTCCAGCTCATTGGATATGTTGTGAAGCCATCTATTTGGTTGAACTTGACTTTGGTTCCCCGTTCTCCATCTTTCTCCCTTTGGTTGCTCGAAAGCGTCTTTTTCACCATCGGTAAGTGAATCAGCTTTCTTTTGGGTTTTGCTTGCAAACATAAGTCATCGATAGTTACGTGAAGCTGCTTGTGAAGTTTCATTTCATTCAGTCGTCAATTTCAGCCGTTATGCCAAAATGACGGTTTGTGTGTCCTCAACCAAATCGGTTGTTCCGACCTACTTTTTGTGATTCAAACTTGGAGATATTCTATGGTTGCATTGTCCTTGATGTGGTTGAACTTCTTGTGAAGTTTCGTGTTGTTTCGACAACTTTTTCCTGTTTGCCTCTTGCAGGCTCTATTGACCTAGGGTTTTTCCAGTCGTTCTTTCTCGAGCTTTGAGCGTTAGAAACCCATCTTCTATACTAGGGTAACCCACCTATAAGTTCTTGCAAGGTTTGGTTAGGCGGTTGTGCCTACCTAGCATTCTACCCATTCCCCGTCTGCTCTTGTTTCTTGGTTTTGGTCAGTTTTCGCGAACAAAAGTTAATGATAAGCATCAAAAGCTTATGGCAACGAGTCTACCTCTCATGTCTAGGTGTCCTCTTGAGCTCTCGTGGAAGTCGTAGAAGGTGTAGAAGATCTGTGCACCTGTGGCTCTGCTCTCTCCAAGAAGGTAATAGTGTGAATGAGCTTGAAAGTGATGTGAAAAATACTTGACTTCGGCCTTCTGGTTCATCTCTTTGCCACCAAATTTTTCATGTGCTCCTATCTCGTTGTGAGATGCGCTTTAGGATCTGAAATTTCCCAAATCGGACTCGTTTGACCTGTTTTCTTAGAATTCGTCCACTTGCCAAAATTCTGTCGTTTCGGACTTTTCGCAACTTTTTCAGAATTGTACCCAATTTTTACCATGGGTTGCCCTTGTCATTAGGACCATCACCGTCTATTCTTTTTTTTTTTCCGATCTCATTTCACCTGCTTTTTTCTTATTTTTCTTTTACTTTTATTAAGAAAATCATAAAAAATAAAGGAAAATAGCAAATTGAAGCCAAAAAATTCCAAACATACACAATAAATAGCTGGTAACCCTGTGTATATGAATATACACTTATTTGTGATTTTTGGACTTGGATTACCACTTTTTAGCTCCAAAAACACTCTTATTTAGTGATATTTACACGTCTAGAGACCCAAATTCATCATTTGATCTCTTCTTGTTGCAAAACAAGGTATATAAGGGCATAAATATTATCAATATCCGCAATCAAACATAAAAATTGCAAAATCATGTAAGACACTGCCCTTGTAATATAATTTTTGTTTTTCTTTGTTTTTTTCGCTTATAGCTGCTTTGTAGCTCCTGTATACCTGTATACCTCCCCCCCTCCTAGTCTGAGTCCTCCCGGACGACTATGAAGTGTTGTGGGCGAAGGCATTGTAGTTGTTTTGGTCATAAGTTCCCATGCAATTGTAGAGCACGATGATACAAAGACTTTCCAATAAGCTGCTCTTTGTTTGATTGAAGATTGGTGGTCGGGTTTTGGGTTGGTTTTGGCACTTCGGTAGTAGAATCAGTAGATGGATTCTTCTTTTCCTTGTTGTTCTTTTTCACAATCCAAATCTGCTTCCGCTTTGCTTGTGCTTGCCACAAACTCTTTGCGACCCAAACCTGCTTTGTTCTTTGTGTTGATATCCTCGTCTTGAAATACCTAGGAGTTTCCGTGATTGTACTGAAAGGGAGTTCCTGTTACAAATCCTTGGGATCAAAATTTGCTTGCTATAGCTTTGTGCCCTCATGAACTTCTTTGGAATCCAGATCTGTTTCACTGTCCTTGATTGTCTGGAATCACTCTGTTGTCTGGTATTGAAGACTCTGTTTTCCACCTTTGTGTTCTCTGGCACAAACCTTTTTTGGTCTCCATACCAACTTTGACTCCGTTTTTTTCCCAAGGTTGAGCTGTTTATATTATTGCTTGCCTTCCTTATCCCATGTTGAGATTCCTCGTCGAAGAGTAATCCGGTTGTATAGAAACTTTTGGTTGCCATTGCTTCTTCTTTTTCTCTGGTTGTTGTTTACCTTTGTTCTTGGATTCTTCCTTTGGAGTTGGCTCTTTCCTTTGGTGAACTTAACTGATTGACTTTCACCTTCGTATTTGATAAGCACTGATTTAGAACTCCAGTCAATCATTGCATTGTATTGCTTCTGCCATGGTTTTCTAGCAATAATGGTTGTTGTGTAGCTTGGTCTTCAACCACGTAAAACATATGCGGATACACATATTGGTTAATCTGTATATGTAAAACTGTGCATCGCAGTTTTGATTGAATTCTCAGAGTAACTCTTTAAACTCTTGCTTGGCAGTTTGTAATTTAGTGTCATTTGTCAATTGTCTATACAAACTGAGTGAAAGTAGGTTAGTTTGAGCTCCAGAATCAATAGTGCTCTGGATTTGATTTTGGTTGGTTCCTTCTTTGCATTCAATGAGGGTTCTTCTATGTCATTATCCATTTCGGTTATACTGACTATGTTTATTAGTATTGCTCTTTCATTGCGCTGTTTCTGACGCAGTAGTCTTCTTTTCTCCTTCTTCCTTCGCCTCGGCTTGCGCTTCCTCCACAATCTTTTTCTTTTTCTGGACCACGCAGCTTTTCTTGATGTATTTTGAGAAGCATGTCTTGGGTAGCAGCAAAAGATACTTTTCACTCTGCATCCACTAATCCAATTGGGCATTTTTCTTCTCCGTCTAATGTAGCAAGCTTGACGGCTCCACTTGGTGATAGATCTTTAATCACCAGAGGTCCCATCCCTCATTTTTTAAGCTTCTTAGCATGCTATTTCAAGTGTAAACTAGGACATAGTCCCCAACCTTAAACTCTTTAGTCTGCACATGCTTATCAAAAAATCCTTTTGTTGCCTTTTTTGAGCGTAGATAGAAGCTACTGCTTTTAGGCGAAGCTCGTCTAGCTTTTCCAGGTCATCTATTCTATCAGAAGCTCGTGCCCTGTCCCACTCTAGATCCTTAGCCACCTTATTGTTGAAATCAAGAATTCTATTGGTAAGATAGCATTTAGCCCAAAAACTATGTTATATGGGGTCATTCCTATTGATGTTTTATATGCTACCCTATATGCCCATAAGTTGAATGCAACTTCTTGGTCCCAGTCAGTTCTCGACTCAGATACAATCTTCGTAAGGACCGTGCATATGGTTTTGTTTGTTGCTTTTAGCTTGTCTGTTTGCTTGTGGATGAATACGGGGCTGATTTCCTATGGATTACCATGAATTCATCTAGAAGGATCTCTATCACTTCATTTATAAAATGTGTGCCTCGATCACTCACAATTTTATTGGCAATCCATATCGTACAAAGACGTATTCATATAGAAATTGTGATGTGGTCCTGGCATCTGCTTTTTGAGTTGCCTTTGCTTCGATCCACTTTGTTAGATAGTCTGTAGCCACAACGATGTATTGTGCATGAGTCTTATATGCAGGAGGTGAAATGGGTCTGACATAATCAATCCCCCATTTTGCAAAAGCTCTTGCCCCCATCATTGGTCTAAGCGGCATATCATCTCTTTTAAGTGGTACTTGGTTTTGGTCCGCTGACAGTCATCACACCGTTTAACGTATTCCTCAGCGTCCAATATGTAATGTTGGCCACCATATTCCTGCGGCTAAGACAAGTTTTGTTGTCTTATCACCTGAGAAATGGCCTCCACCTACTCCGCCATGAGCTTGCTCCAGGATTATCACATACTTAGACTCTGATGCGCAAATCCTAAGCTGGTTGTCTTTACCTCTCTTATAGAGTTGATCTCCTATTAAAGCGTAATCTCTAGCTTCTGTCTCTACAGATTTCTGACGAGCTTTTGACGTTCCTTTTGGGAAAGTTCTATTTGTGAGATATTCAACAATATATTGACTCCATTCCAGATCGATCATTATCTGATATAATGTCGAATACTCTGCTAGCGGTTTTGATGAACATACAATATATACAGTGACATATTCATGTACGCTTTCTTTCATTCCTGGCCAATAGACTCCCAATTGTAACAAATTCCTATATGTGTTCCTTCTTGAACAATGAAATGCACATTCCTGAACATGTGCTTCGCGCAGATATATATTATATTCCTCAGGATTGATGCATAGTCGTAAAACATGATCATTTCCCAATTGATACAACCTTCCTGCAACCAATTGAAGATTCTTGGATTGCTGAATAGCAATATGTTTCTGGTTGTATTCTCTTCTATCAAACTCTTCTCCATAGGTTAATAGGCTAACGACATTTTGAGACCACTTCGGTATCATTTCTATGTTGAACAAGTACGCGTCTGGCATGTCGTCATCCACTCCTATAGGGTCTTCTCCATTTGTCAATCGCGAAAGATGATCAGCTCTAAGATGTGTTTTTCCTTTCTTTACTACTACCGTGAAGTCGAATTCCAGTAAGATAATGAACCATCTCACTATTCTCCCGGTATTGCATGGTTTATTCACTAGGTAGAGCAAGGCTTGGTGATCCGTAAAAAAACACAAACTTGTTGGCTAGAAGATAATGCCGAAATTTCTTCACAGCATATATCATTCCTAATCCCTCTCGCTCTGTTGTGGTGTAATTCTTCTCTGCATTGTTGAGCTGTCGACTGGCGTAACAGATAGAAAATCCATGTTTCCTTCTTCTGGCTGAGCCAGAATGCATCCTATTGCATATGCCGAAGCATCTATATGCACATGGAATATCTTCTCCCAATCTGGTGATTTCAAGACTGGAGCAGTAATGAGTGCCTCTTTCAATTTCTTGAATGATTCCTCACACTCCTCTGTCCATTCAAAGTTCACTATTAGCCTATAAAGTGGTTGGCCTATTATAGCGTACATGTAAATGAATCGTCTATAATATCCGCAATGTCCCATAAAGCTCTGTACTTGTTTCGCATTGGTTGGTCTAGGCATATCCACTATAACTTTTATCTTCTCTAAATCCGTGGATATTCCGTTTTGTGAGACAATATGTCCCAGAATTCTGCCCTGTCGGACCATAAACACACATTTCTCAGGATTGAGACAAATGCGATATGTCCTACATTTCTCAAATACTTTTCTTAGGTGTTCTAGATGCTCATCTCTCATAGAGAATGTACACATAAGTCATCCATGTATATTTCTAGAAACAACCTTAAGTATTCTTTGAAAGCATGCGTCATCAGCCTCTGGAAGGTTGCGGGAGCATTGGTTAGACCAAAAGGCATAACCCGATAAGCATAAATTCCCCACTCCGTTGCAAAAGCTGTTTTATGTTGATCTTTCGGTGCTATGGCTAGCTGGTTATATCCTGAAAAACCATCAAGAAAGGAGTATGCTGTTTTCCCTGATACACGCTCTAGAACATGATCAGTTATCGGCAGGGATAATTGTCCCTGATTGTTGCAGCATTCACTTTCTTTAAGTTGACACACACTCGGAGTTTTCCGTTCTTCTTGGGTACCACCACAATCGGAGATACCCAATCGGTGTGTTCAATCTCGTATATGAATTCAGCTTCCATTAGCTTATCTATCTCTTCTTTGATTCGCTTAGCAAACGTATCATTATATGTGTATGGTCTCTGTCTGCTAGGCTTTGCGTCTTGTTTTAGTGGGATTGTGTGTTGGCATATTGATGGGTCAACTCCCTTTAAGTCCTTATAAGACCATGCAAACACATCCTTGTACTCTCTGAGAAGACTCAAAAGTCTCTCTTCCTCGCCTGGAGACAAATCTGTGGCTATGTACACCAGTCTAAGTGTCTCACCTGGAGCTGCTAAATCAACTTTTTTTGCATCCTCCGGTCCGTCATAAGATTCGTTCTCCCTTCTCTCTCGAATAGGTTGGGTTAATACCACCTTCCTATCCTCTATTGTGAATTTCCTGTAGTGAGAGGGAACATCCATGTTTTCCTTGATTTTGGCGTTTTCGTCCTCTCCACTCTCAATTTCTGTCGTCCAAACTTCTTTCAGAGTTTTTTTGAGCTCTCTGTACTTGTTTCTACGTTCTAACTTGGACTCCGTGTGTTCTCTGTTGCGCTTGCTCTTTTCTGATTTTTCTGTATCAGTTTTCGTTTCATTCCTTTGAACTTGATTTCTTGAGCTTCTTTTGTCTTTTCGTAAGCTCTTTTGCTCATTGCCTCTCATTCTTCCAGAAATCTTGTCCTTAACACAATCTTTCGCCTTTACTAGCATTAGGAATTGATTTTTTCCTCTTATTCTAGGCATCGGATTGGTTCTAACCCCCTTTGTTTTTCTCTTTGCTCTATAGCGTTTCTGGCGTTGTTTAGTTTGGTTCGGAAAATCATAAAATCGGACATCCGTTATAGTTTCTTCGTTTCCACTTGAATTGTCCGTTGACTCGTTGTTTGCTTCATTTCCCCACTCTGGATGATCGGGAATGTCATGAAACACCTCTTCTTCATCTTCCTTTTCCAGTGTATCGTTCTTTTCAGTTTCTTTTTCGAGTATAGTTCTCAGCATGAAGTACGGAACCACGTCGTACCCGTCCTTGTCGCAAAATTTCGTTGTGGGACCATCCGGAATTGCACAAACATCTAGGGTTGCTAGAATGTGTGTCCATTCTAATGGTTCAAGCGTGTCCTCTGGAAAGGGTTCTCCTATATAAGTTTCGTCTTCGATAGCCCTTTCTAAAACATATTCTTCTCGCCTCAGACTTCCACATTTCGAGGCTCCACACATCCATAACTCCTTGGGCTTACCTAACCAAGCTGGAAATTCGGATCCCGCCAAAGTAGCTGAATCAAACTCCTCTACCGGTGTTCGGTTCACATCTTTGTAGCTATGGTCTCTCAGGTTCACACGTGTAGTGGTTTCCATATTTCTCAGGTATATGTGATCGTAGCCCCAATCCTGGACCATTTTCAAAAATCGACAAAATCGACAAAGTCTCATGAATGGTCTTCCCAGTATGATATCATAGTTATTCTCCTTGCCAAAATCGACAACAGTAAAAGTATGTTCGTATTCAATGCCGCAAGAAGTTACTACGACTTTCTCTAATAACCCCATAGGTTTCTCCATGTGTCCATCTGCTAATTGGAGTTTCAACCTAGTCTTCCTTATTGCTGGTTTCCCCCATTTTTTCCAGATTTCTTTTGTAGCAATGGCTACCCCAGCTCCGCTGTCTAGTATTGCCATCGTGTTCACTCCTTGGAATTCAACTGGTAAGGTTGTATTCCCCTCTTCACCTTCGCAATACTGTCCGACCTTGTTTAAGGGTATAGGCTTAGCGTTATTTTGTGGTTTGCTCAGCTCTTGTATACCCTCTTGCAGTCTCGATGTTGGGTCTTTTATCCCAAATTTCTCCAAGCATTTTCCTACAGTGGTCCACATATGTGGTCTTAGCCTCAAAAGCTCAGCTAGAGTGATAGTGCATGTCACTGGTGTTGACAAGATCTCTATCAATCCTTGCGAGTCCATGAATTTTTCTGATGAGATTCTTCGTGAGGGAAGTGCTCTAATCTCGGATTTTGCTTCATACTCTCCTAAGTATGAAGGTAAGGTATTCATTGAATGAGGTTTGCTCTCCATTGTTCTAACAGAGCCCCCATCTCCCCAGTAAGATTGTAGATCCAAGTCCACTTGAGATCCTACCTCAAATTCCACTATGGGAGGATTCCTGATGTCCTTTTCCCAATTTGTCTGATTAGCTTGGCAACTTAGCTCGTTTGTAAAGTTTGCCTCTCTCACTTGTTTCCAAAATTCATTGTAATCCTCATCTCTTCCGTAAATCCTCTGTATGGCTGGATGAAAACTCTCTATCTCCTGATCGGTTGTGTTCAATACTATGCGGTCATCCTTGTGTGTATTTTCAGGTTTTTGTGCACTGGGAGTCTTTTCAGCTACCCGTGAAATGATAGTCTCTTGCTGAATTGGGTTTTCCGTTCCACAATTCATTGTTTCTCTTGGTGGTTCTAATAAGGCTTGTGCAGTCTCGATCATTCTCTGGAACATTTCAAGTCTCTGCTTTTCCAATTCCGCGTTTGGGTATGTCATCCACCTCTGTTCTTGTGTTTGGTTGTTCTTTAACCTAGCTTCGTAAGCTCTCATCAGTGCGTCCAATGGTTCGTGTACTTTGTCAACTAGCACTGATCCCCCTGAGCTTAAGCTCGTTGTTTCTTTGATACTCTTTTGTTTCGTTCTTTCCGGGCTCATCTCTCGTTTCCCGTTTTGACTCTCAAGTTTTTCTAATCTATCTTTAGTTCGCTTTAGTTCCTCAGCTAGAATAGTGTCTTCACGTTCTTTTCTCAACTTCATGCATGCTTTTCTAGCTTTCCATGTGTTTCTCTGACTCCGCGGTCCTTAACTAACCACTTCAGTCGCTAACTTTCCATTCTCAGGTTCTCTAGTGGTTTTCTTAGCTTGAGCTCTAGTAACAACTTGCGTTGGTATCAGAGTTTCATTTTCGGACCCACTGCTGGTAGGAATAGTTTCTAGCATATTCAATGTCGTCTTTTGCACTTTGTTTGGATTCTTTGAACAATCCTCAATGAAGTGAGTAACCCCACACTCAGTGCAATAAGCGTTAATTCTAATGATTTCCGTATGTGGACAAACATTCATCAGATGGTCACCTCCACACTTGTAACAGGGTCCTAGTGTTGGTCTTGGTCCCACTTGATTCGTCCTTTGTGGATAGGATGGTCTTTGTCCTGTTAACCCTCCATGAGCTATGAACATCAATGTTCTTGCGTCCAAATTGTATCTCTCTTCATCCGAAGCACTTGTAACTGTTGGTGTTCCAACATTCCCAATCATGCCCCATGATTCTGGTTGTTTGGGTTCTTCTGGTGGGTAATACACAGTTGGAGACATGTGTGCACCAGATTCTTCATAATAGGCTTGAACAGGCACTAAGGCTTGTTCTTCCTGATTCTCTAAGGTTGGTGCATATCTAATGCCCACTAGTCTTGCTCCTGGTAAAGGTGGTTGTTGTCCCAATACCGGTTGCGGTCTTTCTATCCCCATAGGTCCTGGTACATTTCCCGTTGGGTATCGAGGTACTGGATGTACCTGAGGTGGTGCTAATTGAGCAGGAGGTGCATACTGACGCTCCCTTACATACCCTTTGTTGTAATAGCACTCCTCTGTTGGATGGTTTGTCCATTTTTGTTCAATAGCACACTATTTCAGTGGTTTTGGCAATGGTTTTTGGTATGGTGCCATCCTTTTTAGAGCATCTTCTATCATTTGCTCTACATTTGGCATGGTTGTTGTTTGAACAATTTTTTTAGTGGTAGTCTCGCTCGCTACGGAGGAAGAGCTACTGGATGCAAAATCTGTATCCGTTGACACCTCTCCATAAACCGTACAGTTATCCACTAAGTACAATGCTTCTCTCGTTACTTGCTCGAAACTTGTACAAGCTTTCAAGTGCAAGTCCTTCTTGAAAGTGTCGTTTCTCAATCCTTCAATAAAGAGAACAGATAGTCTGTCATCTTGTGGTCATTCACGTACTGGACATCTCTCAATGTATTGTTTGAAGCGAAGTGAAGCTTCCTTCACTTTTTCGTGTTCTCTCTGTTTAAAAGCATATATTTGTGAGACCGTATTGTGCTTAATCCCTCGTTTTGAGAATTCCTCAGCAAACTCTCTTAGCAAATGGTCAATGTCATGGAATCCCCCTCTGTTCAGTGGTTGAAACCATTTCAATGCCATACCTTCTAGAGTAAGACCAAATCCCTCGTATTGTGTATGGAAATCTGTTATCTGCTCAGCTCTTAAGACTTGCTTAAAGAGTGACACATGTGCATACGGATCTCCTGAACCACCATACTTCTTTGGCATACACTTGGCTACTTGAGATGGTCTCATACGTCTATGGTCTGCTACCAATCTCATTGCTCCTGTGTCCCAGCTAAAGCTTTCTCTAGCATCATGGACTTCATGGGTTACCCTTGTCGGTTCCCCTGCCCTGAGTCTACTACTAGGAGGTAAATGTGATGGTTCCGCTTCGAACCTTGGACCTGGAGTGGTATATGTGGGGATTGGAACTGCACTACCTCGATTCGTATCCATTGACTCTCTGGAATGTAATGATCCCATTGGTCTGGGCTTCGAGTACTGAGGTTGACTGAAAGAGTCAGCAGCCTGAATTCTTTGTCCTCCTGTTGTCATTGGGTTTTGCACTCCATTTGTTGGTGTTGGTCTTTGTGAGCTAGAAGTAACATAATACTGATGTAGTGGTCCCCCAAAGTATGTATATCCTTCTAATTCTTTCTTGCCCATTGTTGAGTATTGCCTCCCATACTTGTCGTAAGCGGCAATTTTCACTTCCGATCCCTCTGTGTAGGTAAAGACATAAAGTCTTTTTTGGTCTGTCAACTCTCCAGTGTAGGGTTCTTCACATCTATAATAGAGATCTTGCTCCCCATTATTATATTTGTATAGCCCCACATAGATGTTATCAGTGCTGATCCTTGTAGTTTCATTCTCTCTTCTTAACCTCGCATCAGGGAAGTTCATTATTGGTGCTTTCTCCTCAAGTTCTTCATCTACTTTGGCTTTGGTGCCCATCAATCCCCACTTGTCCACAATGTTAGGGTTTAGGACTACCAAATACATGGTACCCTCGTCATCTAGATATCTATCTCCACTATAGCTCACAGGCACTAAGTCCTTGAACTCACTAGGTCTATCTTCTATCTTTACACAATAGCGGTCCATTCCATCTTTGTAGATCTTGGCACCTTGCTCATTGTCGTACTGGTATTTTATGAACAATAGCTTCATTGTGGCGGAAGGGTTTGATGGTCCTGCTGCCATATTTTCTCTGTTGTTCAGGTTCAAGTGTTCCAAGTGTTCGGTGAAAATCTCGTAAGATCTCTCCGAAGAAGTATCAGAAACACTTCCTTCAAAGATCGGCTCTAATGGTTGCACCCAACTTTGGTTTACACTTCCCTCGGTTGATATGACACTTGCTTGTTCCCCTTGTTTTGGTTGGTTATTCTGGAGATTCCTGCCCGATCTCAAATTCATCAATTCCCCTAAAGGACTTCAACTTTTCCGTCTCGGCAATTTGTTTTCCCAAGTTTTTGTGGTCAGAATTGATCCAAATTGATTGATACTTGGTCAATTGTTTAATCTTGTCAGTTGGACAACTTCTGTTTCATCAAGTGAGAATTTTGTTGCAGTTGTGCTGAAAAAGACATTATACGCGTATGATGTCTTTTTTCACAGATTTGGACTATTTTGGTTATGCTCACTCTCAGTAGCCCCCTTATGCTCTGTCCACTCACAAAATTCAGTTTGAACTCTGTTTGAGCAAGTTATGGCTAATTTAGGCTTTTCTTGGCAATTTTCCGCTTTTGACTTGTTTTGGGTCAATTGTGATCCAAATGGGATGAAACTTGAAATATAACCTCTAGACAGCTATTACAATGGATCTGTGTTGGCAAAGTATCAAAATATGTCCAAAATTAGGTAAAAGACATCATACGCGTATGATGTCTTTTTCATCAATTTGGGTCAAGACTTGATATTTATGCTTTCTACAGTGTTTGTAACAATCTTGTCAGGTCAGATATCAAAAATAAGCAGTGGATGTGCTAAAAGACATTATATGCGTATGATGTCTTTTGTCCCAGATTTTGACTATTCTTGGTTTTAAGCCTTCTCCAATGTTTATAATTGAGTTTCAAGTGTTTTTGTCAGGTTTGAATGTAAAAACAAGATCTGAATCCAAAATTTCCTATTCTTTGCGTTTCTTGGACTCCGACTTGTCTTTTTGGGTTTCTTTGAGTGTTAATGCTCTTGTTTTAAGTTGAAATTAGGGTATAACCCCCCTTTTGAACACTCTGGTAAAGTCAAAATTTCTGTTTTGGTCTCTGTTTGGTCATTTAGACATCATACGCGTATGATGTCTAAAGTTGCAGATTTCCAGTTTTTTGGCACAGAATCCTTCCTAAAGCTTTCTCAAGTGCTCAACAACTCCCAGATACACAGAAAATTTCTCTGACTTTTGTTTATTGCAAGTTTCACTACTAACTCGACGGTTTAGTGATCTAACATGCAATCAACCATATCAAGCAAATACTCCAGTGATTACTAGCTCTAGATCAGGATCAAATGAAGTCCTACCTAAGCTATTCCTAATCATAAAATGGGTTTGGTAATTGTGATTTTAAAGAGATCCACTGCCACTCACGGACTAGAAAATTCTTCTTCTATCAACAACTACTCAACACCAACAAAACAACAAACAAATCTAAGCTAAACTAAAAATACTGTCAACACGGAAGACCCAAGAATACCCCACTTCCTAGTATCTCTCGAGATCTTCGGAGTCCACCACTCCTAGATCTTTTCTAACTAAAGTATACAAAGTAGTTTATACGACTCACCTCGTAGGATTAGTCTAAGGTCACCTACTTAGGGCTCTCGTCCCCGGCAACGGCGCCAAATGTTAAGGCGGTTACGCCGCTAGCGGAAGCTAAATAGCGAGAACTCAACCAACAACAGAATTTGTCAGACGAGGACGGAGCTTGACCCGCAGGCGCATGGAAACAACTAGGTGGGTGTCAAATCACCTACTCGACCTTCTAACGACAATCACTACTAAGGAAATCAAATCTAAGTTCTAAAGTACGCAAGTGACTGAAATCCGTACTACGAACGAATGCTATACGAAACAGGATCTAGAATCATTGAATCGATCTCAAACTCAAGGGGAAGTCTATACACTAGGTAAGAACAACACCCTAAAGACTTGAACTGCAAAATCAACCTATAACCACTCCGTGCGGTAAACGCGTATGAAGACAGGCCGAAATATACAGGTGACCGAAACTTGACCCCGATGGTACTAATGTGTAGCTCTACTCGTTGTGGTTCTATAGATATGTTGCACGCTCAATTTCGACACACCAGTTGGAAGAAAACTCACACCGAAGCTCGTAGGAACTTACCACACATAGAAGCCGATAGCGCGCACTCTTGGTATCTGTGCGTAGCTCTCGCCGTTGCTAACACAATGGCGGTGTCGCTTCTCCAATGGCGGCTCCGTAGCTCGCGTAGCAAGTAGATAAGACTCTCTCTCTCTCTCTCTCTCTCTCTCTCTCTCTCTCTCTCTCTCTCTCTCTCTCTCTCTCTCAGACACAATCACGGCGCTCAAAAACTCACTTTGATTAATAATCTGAATTCCTAGGTTACAAAAACTTTGGCTTATATACCTCAGCCTTGGAGGTGAGAACATCTCTAACTAATTACATCAGCAAGTGAAATTACTTCGGGATTACAAGCTGGAAACTCAATTGAGTCCCGTTACTTAATGAATGGCTCAAATCAAAATTAATGTCGGAAAGACATTTATTACAATCAATGGTTACAAAATGATGAGTGTGAGCAAAAATGTGGGTGTGATCCTCTGCTGGCTCAACAATTACGACTGACTTAGGTGTATCCATTGGCTTTGTCTCTTTATCCTTCATCGTCTTGTCCTTGAGAAGCTGAAAATAGATTCCATTATTGCTTGCATACAAGATCAAATCACTATCCATGCTTTCTAGCAGTTGTGATGCTAATTCTTCCATCAGTATATGGTCTTTGACGTCGGGCTTCTGCATAGCCTTAGGGCTATGTTTCCGAGTTGATTTTGGCGAGTTCTGCACCGAGGGTGAAGATTGAACCGAATCTTTGTTTTCCGTTTTCCTTGATGGTGCTTTTGGACGGGGTCCAAGTATGTGATTTACAGGTTGCCCACAATTGCCAAACTCATCCATATTTTTCACATCGGCTATTTCATAGTGCCGATCGTATTTGTCAACCACAATGACATCTTGACCTGACCTTCTACATTGGGCATTGTGAATTTCCAGTGGTCTCCCCTCCGGCTCGGCATCTTCCAATGCTTCTTGAAATTCTACTTGGACTCCTGAAAAGGACACTGCTTCTTGTAAAGCTGGACTTCTTAATCCCGCTCTTGAAGATATAGGGTCTCTTTGTTGAGTTTGAACTCCCACCATCCGAGAGGGTTTCATATCTGATGTTGGCATATGTTTAATGCCTGATGATATGACTTCTTGTGCTTTGTTAAGTAGCTCTTGAGACAAAGCTAGTTCTTTTTGAAGTTGGGCTATCTTCGTAGCTGGTACCTCTTGTGCTGGTGCGGTGCACGAGACTTGTGTTGTGTCTTTCCATGTTGTGTCTTGTGTTGTGCCTTGTTGTGTGTCATGTGGTGTGTCACTCGTTTGTGTAGATACAGCCGTAGGTGTCAATTCTTCCAGGTGCGTAGTTAGAGGTAAACCCATGACGAGATGGTATACATTACCACCTTTAGACATGTAGTCTTCTCCTCTTGAGCCAAACGCTTATGCTGTAAAGTAATGATTGTTTTCTACAGGAACTTCATAACTTGTGGCAGCCCTGTAGTATCGACCGTCTTCATCTCCATAGAGGGTACCAGATTTATGTTTTCCATCTTGTGCTTTGTACAGAAAAATACTTGGAGGATATGTGTAGAGTTCTGTAAGTTGATGCTTGTACAACATTTCTATCTCATTGTCGATGTATTTTTCGTGCCTCATGTAAATTGATCCCAGACAGTCTTCCATGAAATTTGGATGTGGGTGTAGTACATTCTTCGCTGTTTCAACTTCCACATATTGAGATGTCTGAGTTTCCTCTGTATCTTTCTTTGTCTTGATGTACAAATTCCGATTGACATCCTCATAGCATGGCAGTCCTTTGTAGTATCCAATCAGATAGATCCGAATTTGCTCTCTTGTAATTTCTGTGGATGTACTTGAAGCTTCTTCCTGACTGGTTTGATTCCTTTGAGACGCCATTGCTTTCGTCTTGACTCCCTTGTTGTACCTGTTCAGTGATAGCTCTAATTGCTTGCCTTAATGCTAATAAAAATTATTAGCACCCTTGTGTCGGTCTTTTTCGCTTGAGGTTCTTCTGCTTTTGTGGATGTCTTAATCTCTGAGTTTTCTGAATTGGGATTTGCTTGCACTGCTTGAACTTCTTAGCTCCCTTGCTTGCCAAGAGTGATACTGTCTTGTCTGGCTGCTTACTTTTCCTAGAGCTTTTTAGCAGGCCTCGATCTAGTGGAAGCACTGTGATAAGTTATGCAACTTACCACTATACTGCAATGACTACTCCCTTTGTAGCGATTCTTGAGTCGAGCTAACCTGCGTTCACTTTAGCACACAATCTACAAAATTCTATTTAGCTGGCAAACTTTTTCACAATGAATGCAGAAATCCTTGATACAGCCACACTTGTTCCTTGAGCACCTTCCGGCGGGTGACCAATGGTTTTTCCAAAAGATAATTTCAATCTGCTAACTTAGCAGTCTTCAAAAACCGTGACCGTTTTCTCACAATTCTTTCGAACTGTCTGTTTTAGACACCCCTGACTTCCGGATGCATTTTGAGGCCTTAAACGATGTTTTTTTCAAAATTGAACGAAATGGTTGCTGTAGGCATCATTTAGTTCATGTTCTGCTCTAAAATCTGTAGAGTCGCTCTCAGGCTACATTTTGATATAAAAACTTTTCCGATCCGATACCGTTTGTGAAAGTTATGGCCAAAAGAATGAATTGCAGTTTAGAATGGTCAAAATGAGTCCAAATTCAATTTTGAAAGAAGATTTGGGATCTCTGTGACACTGTGAACACTTCTGTGTGGTCAAAAGCACAGTTGGACCCTAAAACTGGCCTAGAGACATCCTACACGTAGGATGTCTATATGCTCATAATTTAACAAAATTTGGTCCAGAGACTCCCCTTAAGTCCAGCAACACAATGGTATGCTCAGAATTTCATTTGGACCTAAAAATGGCCTTGAGACATCCTACGCGTAGGATGTCTTTTTGCTCAGAATGACTTGAAATTTTCACCCCAGCTTCTCCTTGATGTGCTGATCATAGTGGTGTGCTCATAGGTTGGTTTGGAGTCCTAAATCAAGCTGAAGACATCCTACACGTAGGATGTCTAACTGCTCAGATTTTGTCCAAACTTGCACTGTAGCTTCCCCTTGATGTGCTAAACTCACAGCTATTTTTACTTTTTGATTCTGACACCTATAGGTTGGTCAAATGATCAAGAATCTGTTCCAAAAGCCTGATGTCTGTTCTGATGAATTTCCAAGTCAAATCAGCTCCAAATTGGACCAAATTTGACTAGGAGGCTTGCCTAAGGCTATACAACACCATGCTATGTCCATAGTTTGAATTTGGCCTCTAAATCATGCCTTAGACATCCTACGCGTAGGATGTCTAACTGCTCAGATTTGCCCCAAATTTGAACCACAGACTCTCCTTAAGGTGTTGATCACTGTGGTATGCTCAAAATTAAGTTTGGAGTGCAAAATCACACATATGACATCCTACGCGTAGGATGTCTTTTTGGCCTGTTTGACCCCAGACTTGACCCAAAGCTTCCCCTTGATGTCAGCAACCCAGTGGTATGCTCAGATTTTGGTTTGGATTTCAAAAGACCCCAATTTTAGCTGTTCTAGTCTTTTTCAGTCAAAAGTGCTAGAGTCTGCTTAGGACCCCCATTTCTCCCCCGAATGAGATGAAAACTCTCTCAGTCACTCAATATATCATGCAGATCATGCTCCTGCAGCCATCCTATGGTTTTGGTCTTGGAATTATGCCTTGGCACAATTTGGGTAGGATGTTTGGCAATTTCAGTCTATTTGGCCTTATCTGTCAAAATTTGGTCAAATTTCCACTTTCCAGGTGAAAATAGGGTAAAACCTACCTTCTAAACACACTGGTAACCTCAGATTTTCAAAAAAATGCCCAGATCACCCTGTAGACATCCTACGCGTAAGATGTCTACTGCTGATTTTTTGAGACTGAAGTGTCCCTGATACTTCCTTATGCTCTCAGAAAGTGCAAGTATGCTTTACAATTGCAAAAACATGCAAAAATCACTCAATTAAGCCTTATTGCTGAAATTTTACGTTTTCTGACTCCGCCTTTTGGCTTTTGGTCAACAAAAATAGGGAAAAACACTCAAGTCAATATGTTACTAGGGTAAAACCTACCCTCTGAACCCACTGGTAACCTCAGTTTTCCCAAATTCCCTGCCAAAAGTGCCCTGGAGACATCCTACGCGTAGGATGTCTACTGTCTTAAAATGCAATTTTTTTCTGGCAGTAGTACTCCCTATGCTCTGTAGAGCTCTCAGCAATAATCACATAAAATTTTGGACTTCAAATCAGCTTCCAAACACAATTTACCATCTTTCTTACTTAGCATTCCCACTTCTCTGATGAGCCTAACAGCAAATAACACATCCATAAAGTACTCTAGATCAATAATCAAGATATCCTACTTACCCTACTCCTACTCATCATGTGAGATGGTGATTTTGATGTCTCGGTTGCTTCCTGGCCTCACACAGACTCTCAAGTCAACCTACCACCACATCTACCACTCCAACTCTTACTCTCTACACCACAACCTACTACTACCTAATACTACCTAAGACGAAGGATCTAGGCCAGACACACGCTCCCTAGACTCCCTCTAAGACCAAAAGAGTCCACCACTCTCTGATCCTATCTAAAAGAATGAATATACTCTGGCAAGCCAGAGGGACCTCTATCCTCAAGGACTAGTCTCGGTCACCTACTTAGGGCCCTCGTCCCCGGCAGCGGCGCCAATGTTGGACGGATACGCCGCGACGGACGTCAGCATAGCGAGAACTCACCTAACATATAATGTCAACTGAGGACGAAGCTCGACCCGCAGGCGCGTGGAAGCAAGCAAAGGGTGTCAACCTCTACTCGACCGACTAATGACTACTTCCTACAGAGATATCAACTCTACATGCCATCGGTTCTGTGAATGTGAGAGTCTCCTATGATGCTACCGCAAGCCAAAAGCCCATTAGACGTTCTCGAAACATTACGAAACTTGAGGGATATCCTATCAACACCAATAGGCCACTCTCCCTAAGGTCCGTGACCAAAAAAACCTACTCAATACCCTCCGTGCAAACAACGCATAGGATGTCTGGCCGGTTTTTGCAGGTCGACGTTTCCGAAAACTAAAGTGCCTAATGTGTAGCTCTACTCGCTCTGATCGCGTGAATATGCTGAAATGCAAAAACGGACAACAGTTACTCACCGAAACTCCAAAAGTAGCTCGCGGGTGAATCTGCCAAAACACACACGAACGCGCGTGATGTAAGCATCAACGCGTAGCTCTCCTCGTGGGCAACACACTACTGCTCTCTGTTTGCGATTCCGACCACCGTAGCTCCTGTAGCACACACACACACTCTCTCACTCTCTCGCAGTCTCCCAACGACACAGAAGATCAGATTTATTAGAAGTCCCTTTACAAAGCTTTAGGTTTTGGCTTATATACTAAGCCTTAGAAAACCTAATGTCCGACCAAAATGACATGATTTGTCCCTAGGCTTCTATAGAGCTTAATTACAACACTGTGAGCTGGCTTTGCTCATCCAACAAGCATCTCTGGCCAAAATACAATTGTCGACTTAAAATATGAAGTTCCCGTAAACATTACAAAAGTGGTCGTAATGGCTCAAAATAATAATAACGGGATATTCAATGATGTCCATGAGCTTGTATCTTCACATTACAGCATTCATCTTCGTCTTCATCACTTCATCAGCATCTTTATTTGGAATCTTTAGAGAATCTTTGAGGAATATTTATGGAATCTTTGTGGAAGCGTTGTTGAAAGGTCAACTCTCTCTCTCTCTCTCTCTCTCTCTCTCTCTCTCTCTCTCTCTCTCTCTCTCTCTCTCTCTCTCTCTCTCTCTCTCTCTCTCTCTCTCTCTAATGTATAGAGGGGGTAGAGATAGATAGAGATTAAAGCATTGGTTTCTACTTCTCTTAGCCTTCAAAAAAATACACCCAAGTGTAACTACACCCATGGTTTATAATATTGTTTATTGGTTGCAAAGAGTAGTGGAGTGGGTTTAACAATGCTAAATTGGCACCGGTTCCTATCGAGCTTGCTAACAGCTCAATAATGGTTAAGCCATAGGCAAGTCTAAAAAGACTCCATTATTAAGACCATAGTTCCCGATGGTGTCCCGCGAACCCTGTAAAAAGGTATGCCAAATTGAAATAATAAATCCCATTCCCACTTACCCTATTGCAATGAACAACTCCAATCTTTCATAGATTAGAGGAGTGCATCTCTTCTTAGGTAAAGAGGGAAGAAACCTATACTCTAGTCTATGACTAAGAGTGAGTGCAATAGAGTAGAGAGTGAGCAATAAGTGATTTATCTACTCTTATTGCTCCCTCTTTATGCTCTTACTCTCCCTCTATCCCTATCTTTCCCTCTCCCTCTTTCTCTATCTCTCTCTCTCTCTCTCTCTCTCTCTCTCTCTCTCTCTCTCTCTCTCTCTCTCTCTCCCCTTCTCCTTCTCCCTCTCTTTATCTATCTCTCTCCCCCTCTCTTTCTATCTCTATCTCCCTCTCTCTCTCTCTCTCTCTCTCTCTCTCTCTCTCTCTCCCTCCCTCCCTCCCTCCCTCTCTCCCTCTTTCTTTCTCTATCTCTCTCTATCTCTATATCTCCCTCCCTCTCTCCCTCTCTCTCTCTCTCTCTCTCTCTCTCTCTCCCTCCTTCCTTCCTTCTCTTTTTCTATCTCTATACTCTCTCTCTCTCTCTCTCTCTCTCTCTCTCTCTCTCTCTCTCTCTCTCTCTCTCTCTCTCTCTCTCTCTCTCTCTCTCCCTCTTTCTCTATCTTGATTTTCTCCGTCTTTCTCTCTCCCTCTCCCTCTCCCTCTCTCTCTCTCTCTCTCTCTCTCTCTCTCTCTCTCTCTCTCTCTCTGTGTGTGTATAAATCAAAGATTATTTATTTTTCATAACTCTTCTATCTCTCTCTCCCTCTCTTCCTCTACTTTTCTCTTTCCATTTTACTATTTTTATCTGTTTTTTTAAACTCTATTTCTTTCTTTACTCTCCCACTTTCATTTCTCAAGTTTTTTCCTCTTTTCTTTTACTTTCTATTTTTTTTCTATTCTAATGACAATCCGTTTGCAAAAAAATCCATTCTTACATCCATTTGCAAAAAAAACTACTCTAGTATCCATTTGCAAACGAACCAAACAAGTTTACAATGACACACGAGAAGATTTATCTACTTCACTCCCTCTCTCTACATTAAAAAATCATTATCGATAATCCTTGTTGCATCAAACGATCAAATCAATGAGGTATATGCACCTCTTAATCTCCTATCGTTTCTTTCTTTATGCATGTAAGTGTGTGTGTGTGTGTGTGTGTAGTTGTTTTAATTTTAATATACACACACCAAGGAACAAGACCTTCAAAAGACGACTGGCTAAAGATGTTTAGGCAAAGATAAGTACAAAAACAACTCAGTCTTTGATTCATATTTGTACAGCATAATAATAATGAAGTATCATTCCAAGTGAGTTTATACAAGGGTATCAGAACTATCCCGGTTGATTTTTCAAAGTCGGACTACAGCAAGCTAAACCTTTTTAAGCCAAGATAGAGTTCTCACATGCATCCATATAGTCAAGACAACAGATATGTTAGACTTGGCTACGTATGGCAGGCTTCAAAGAACCTATCAGTTGTTATCCATGTCAAACTTAAAAAAAATTAGACTAGCTATTGTCCTATACAAAGCAATCCTACCAGAATTTCTTCATATGCTAAAAAGTTCTTCTTTAAAATAACCTTTTACTGTGAGAGGAAGTCGACAAATCCATACCATCATATGTAATTTCCTTAGTTAAAACATTGTAAGAAAAAAACCCAGGTTTTATGTAAGCCAAAAAAATCCTTAGTTAACCAAGTAATCGTTTGCAATAGGCATGCTTACCTATCAGCACCCATTTAAGTATCATAAAGACATTGGTATCAAAACAACAGTTGGATTGAACTGCCCAGGAAGTATAGCGAGAGTCAGAAAAATGGAGCTCATTTTTAATGGTAAAAAATGCTTTCAAGTCATCCCTTAATTATTGCTACAATGAACCATTAATAAGGTATAACAACAAAAGTTTTTAGATAGATTTTGACTCAAGCTTTAGTGAGCAGGCCCAAAGTATCTTTATCTAGATTTAAGCCATAGTTGGCCAGAAAGATTCCAACCAGATGTAGTGAAAAATGGACCAGTATTAAGCTGACAATCTAAGTAACAAGCTGAAGGTATAAAATCTGGCAGCAACCAGTTATACTCAAACCAGACCAAATCAATATTCACTAACTGTAGTGGAATATGCATGTAAAAAACCAGATCTAAGCCAAACATCCAAGCAATGGGTGAAGGTCAGATTTGTAATTCAAAACAATTTCCCCCAGATCATAATACCATAACAAACTTAGGTATTTAAAGCACCACATCAATATCCATAAGATTTTTTTCATGTCAAGGTCAGTATGACAAAGTCTAGCCAGGTCAGTAAGGAGAAAAAAATCTAAAAAATAGCTCAGAGCAGTATAAGCCAGAGCCAATGATATACCAGTCAGAACCAGAGCCAGATCTAGCTAACTCCAACCATACCCAGATACAGCTAGTTCATGAGAGTAAGAACCAACCAGAGAAAGATCAAGACTAAGCCTAGAAATCCAAAAAAGCCAGCTAGTGAGCAGGCCATAAGTCCAACTCGACCAGAATTATGTCAAAATTAGCCTGAGGACCAAAGCTAATCATAAAAAATTCCACCTGTTTTATGTTTAAGCCATAAGTTAGCTAATTTTTAACTCCTGTTACACCATAGAGGCTAGATGAGCAGAGCTCCCTGAATATAAAAGAAATATTCTCTGAATTTCTCAGTAAAAACACAGCTCCTCAAGCCAGAAAGAAGTAAAACCACTAGTCCAAGGAAGTGTGCCAGAACCCCACCTTTATTCCATAATTTATCAAGGAAAATATATCATATTGCAGATAAATCATGCTAAAAAGAATTTAAGCCATTTATCCAAAAAATCCATAAAAACCAGAGTGGCTTAACATTAGTAAGCAAAACCCAACCCATCGAGTTTGACCACTCTCCAAGTATTTCAAGCACTATCATACTTCAATAAGTAATCATTCAATATGATGATATCCTGAGAAGTGACCTACCAAAGCAAAACAAGCTAGGGCAAAACAAACATTACTATCAGTCAAGAGCTGTTTTATAACAAGAACCAAAAGTTTCTGAGTATTCTAGTACTCTGCAGCTGGTATGCACACTCATCATTATTACATCAAATTCCATAAAAGGGTTTCCTTTTGAGTTTTAAAATAATAATAACTGAACTATCAGCCTAGAGAAGTACCAGCTACAGTTAGAGAAGCAGTAGCTAGAGGCAAAGCCAGAGCCAACCATTAAGTAGGCCACCTCACTATACCTAGATATAGCCAGATTTGTATCCTTATGTCGGTTGGATTCTATGCCAATTTTTCAGTAGAGCATCAAAAACAGAATATGTATGTATGTATAAAGTTTACACATAATTTATGGTAGTACCCCCAAGAGCTTAGCTGTAGTAAGATCGGGACTAAGCCAGATAACCAAGACCCTAAAAAGCCAACCAATAATCCACAACGGACGGTAGGTAAATCAAAGAAAAATAGGCCTCCTACCTTAGTAGAGAGATAACAATAGACAGTCATGGTGACGGGAGCAAAGCGAACCCCGAACCCTGACGGCCTCTAAAACACCGGGGATCGAATGGCGCGCCTCGAGCCTGTCATGGTAAAGCAAACAGGGGGCACCACCTAGCTTCAGCGGCTAGGACGCAAACAACACACCACCATAACAAAGTTTTCATCCAAGAGAGATGGATGCTTGGGAGTAATGATGAAGAGGAAAGGGAATGAGATCAAGTGAGAGAGAGAGAGAGAGAGAGAGAGGGTATAGTGGCTTAGTACTTAGGCACCACAAAAGGATGGCGAATCCACACACCCTTCACACATACACAAGCTCACTCCAAACACAAGACTAGGTGGCGATTCCGCACACCTCACATGGTCAAAACATTGCAAGAAAACATACTCACAAAACCTCAAGCTTTATTTAGAGAATAAGGCGATGAAATGGGGAGCATAGGGTAGGGGAATGAGAAGGGAGAGCGTGGTAGAGCACATGGCGGATAGGTGGGAGTTGATGGCGAAGACTCGCACGAGGGTTATGGCCATCATCCTTCATTTAGTTTCCCTTCATCTTCCATAGCCCAAGGGTGTAGAGGTCATGCTCAAGACGAGCATGGTGATTGCGGTGATGGTGATGGTGTGGGTGTGTGTGTGTGCACTAGGCACACACAGTGCATAGTGTACTCTTTGGTGATGGTGTGTGTGTATTTAGTGTGATGGTGACCCCTCTTTATATAGGGGAGGAGGGGGGAGGAATTCTAGAATTTAGAAATGAAGAAATCATTATCTACATAGGCCATGTGACTGTGGGCCCCACATGTCTGGCTGTGTGTATATGTGCCAGAACAGCAGTCTCATGAGAGAGAGACTAAGAGAGAGAGATGGGTTGATGAAAAAAAGTGAGAGGTGACATGGAGAATAAAGTAATTACAAGAGGGGAGAGAGGGGAGTGTGTTCAGAGGTGAATCTGTGTGCAGATGTGTGTGAACACAAGAAAAATCAGGTAACCACCGGGTGGGGATGGGTCTGTGGGCACCTTTTTCAGTGAAACAGAGTGTGTGTGAGTGTGGGGGAGGTTATTTAGCTACAAGACAAGAGACATGGCGCCCTTTAGAGAGAGAGGGGGGTATTTGGGTCATGGGATATGATAGGAGAGAGAAAGAGGAGGTGGGGTATACTATTTTGGAAGATAGGGTAAGTTGCATGTGAGTTAGGGTGCATTATTGGTGAGTTATAATGCATTATTGGTGAGAGGTGGGGTAGCTTGAGGGGAGAGAGAAAGGAGAAAGGACAAGGGGAAGAGAGAGGGGGTTGACCTTTTGAGTGGAGGAGAGGAAAAGGGACACACGGCGGGGCAACAGTGAAGAAAAAGGAGGCAAGGTGGGGATGGGCTGCCCCGCAGGCATGAGGTGGCCTATTTTACCTTTCTTATATATTTACATAATCATACTTTATTTTTTTCTTACTTTTTTCCAATGCCTTTTATCACTCCCTCCCTAAGAGGGGGTTTTCATGGGGTGGGGACGAGAGAAGAGGGGTATGGGAGCTTGGCTTGTGAAAAGCCCCCATCATTAGCCCTCCCCTTTTGGCTAAAGGCATTCATGTCTCTAGCTCATCTGTTTGATCATTATCGTCGGAGGTGGCGGCTGATGGTGTGTCCTCATCTGGAATGTCAATTGGTGGAGCCTGGTCAAATCAAAGAAAATAAGGTTTAAGTCGCCAACCATTTACCCTGGTTTTATGAAGTTTTCCATCAGCCTCCATAAGCTGGTAGCTTCCATTGGCATACTTTTTCCTGACGATGAAAGGACCTTCCCATCGGAGTAGGAATTTCTTATCCTTGCGCGTGTCGAAGCGATTGTCGTAGCGGAGCACCAACATTCCTTTCTTCAATTCTTTTTTCCGGAGATGCTCGTTAAAGCTAAGCCGTCTATGCTCTGCTTGTGCTGCATAATAATTTATTGCTTCTTCTCTGTCCAGCTGCAGTCTTTCCAAGTTGATGATGTGATCTCTCAAATGCATGTTGGGCTGTTGAAGCTGGCTTGCCATTACTCTGAGACTTTGTAGTTGCACTTCAATGGGCAAGATTGCTTCCTTACCAAATACTAGATGATACGGTGTGAATCCCAAGGATGTACGAAATGAAGTTCTGTAGGCCCATAAAGCTGGTAGTAGATACTTATCCCAGTCTCCAGGATGATTGTTTACCTGCTTGGTAATAATTTTAGAAACCATTCCATTTACCTTTTCAACTAGGCCATTACATTGAGGGTAATATGGTGAAGAGTGCCTCCTTGTAACGCCCAGTTTCTGCATTAATTCTCCTACCAAGTCTGCTCTAAAACCTGGCCCTCTATCAGAGATGATCTCTAAAGGTGTGCCAAACCTACAGCATATGTGCTCGTAGATAAATTTAGCTACCTCTACCGCTGTGATTCTAGTGGTGGCTGTAGCCTCTGCCCATCTAGTCATGTAGTCGACCCCCATGATAATGTAGAATTTTCCTGAGTTGGCCCTAGGTAATGGCCCAATGGCATCGATACCCCATTTTTCAAATGGGCCATATGAGAGAATAGGTGTTTGTGGTTCAGGCATAAGCGACCTAGTGCCGGCCTTTTGACACAACTTACACGTTTTGCACCAGTGGTGTACATCACGGTTGAGGCTAGGCCATATGAAGCCTGCCTGCAAGATTTTCCTACTTGTTATGTCTAGGGCAAAGTGACCACCACAAACCCCGTCGTGACAACTAGCAATTACTCCCGTGATTTCCTGAGAGAGAGGGATCTTCCTGAGTATTTGGTCCTTACCCTTAAAGTACAAACCGTCATTGATGAGTCGATACCTTGTGGCCTTCCGCGTCAGCCATTGCTTCTGTCCCTTTGTTAAATCTGATGGGCATTCCCCTGTTTCCAAAAAATGCATGATGTCAGGCAAGGCATCACTTCCTTGAAATAGAGGGAGCTTTAGTTTTATTGCTCCAACCACCACTTCCTGTAGTCTTTCACTTGCTAGGGCATCTGCTTCTTGGTTTTGAGCCCTTGGGATATGGTGTATTTGAACTTCTTCAAACTTACCCAACAAGGTTTTTACACCACTTAAGTGAGTCCTTAAACTAGGATTCTTGCATGTCCATGCTCCATTTACTTGCCTTACCAGAAGTAGAGCATCCCCAAATACATTAAGGCGTTGTACACCTTGCGAGACGCACCATTGTAGACCCTTGGTTAGTGCTGCATACTCAGCTTCATTGTTAGAATGTGAATCTAACAATTGGCCCAACGAAAATACCTTTGTCATCAAAGACCACTATGCCTGCAGCTGCTTTGTCGGACGCTCTCTTGTAGGCTCCATCAAAGTAGAGAGAGTATGCTCCTTCTACCATTGGTGGTACTGGAGGTAATCGGACTTCTCCTTCCTTAGATTGCTTCTCCTTCCCTTCAAAGATTTGGTAGGTCATGAGTCCCCCCAAACTTGCCCTTGTCGTGCTTTCTACCTGTACCGTGTAGTCAAACTCTTGCAGACGAACTAGCCATTTAGTAATTCTAGCAGACACATCCATGTGTTGTACAACATAGGGAAATATTTCATCCGTGGTTAGAATCACAAATTGCTTAGGTAGCAAATATGACCTAAACTTTGTAGTTGCAAATCTAAGAGCTAGGACTAAGTGTTCCACATGGGTGAAACCTTTCTCTCCTGCTGTCATCATTCGACTAGAGAAGTAGATTGGCCTCATGAAAGATGTCGTCGTATCCTTTTGGAGTAGCACAGCCCCCAATGAGTCATCACCAACACTTGAGGTGACATAGAATTTTTCATCCCACTTAGGTGGTGAGATAGTTGGCAGAGTGGCTAAGACCTCCTTTACCTTGTTGTAGTGATGTTCGCTTTCCTCGTCCCAAGTGAAAGTTGATCTTTGAGTGAGTTGTTGCAGTGGTAGAACAAGTTGTGATAGTAGATGTATGAATCTACTTAAGTACCTCACCTTCTGTAGAAAAGAGACCAGTTGACTTGCGGTCGTTGGTGAAGGTAGGGCTATGAGTGCGGACACCTTACTTGGGTCGGCATTGATACCTTTTGCTGAAATTTCATGGCCTAGTAGAATGACTTTACTCTCCCCAATGTGGCATTTATCCACATTTAATTGCCCACCTAGGCTCTACAACCTGGCCAAACCTTCAGTTACCTTTTCTAAATGTGAAATACGGGAGCTATATATACAAAAATCATCAATGAACACTCTTATGGATGTTCCAAAGAACGGTTGAAAAACATATGTGACATATCTTTGGAATGTGGCAGGTGCATTTGTGAGACCAAATGGCATAACCCTGTATGCAAAACAACCCCATGGCGTGATAAAAGTGGTTTTTAGCTGATCTTCCAAGGCTATGCGTATTTGAAAGTATCCAGAATAACCATCACAGACGGTATAGCATTCAAAACCCGCTACTTCATTCAGAATTTCATCCAAGAAAGGGAGAGGAAAGTGGTCTCTCTTTGTAGCTGCATTTAGTGGTTTGTAGTCAACACAGACCCTCCACTTACCATTCTTTTTAGGCGTCACCACTACGGGTGACACCCATTCTGAGTTTTCTACAGGATAGATGAATCCCGCCTCCAGCAGTTTCCTTACCTCGGCCAAGAGTGCCTTTTCTTGTATGACCCCCAGTCGTCGTAGCTTTTGCACAACTGGTTTTACCCCTTCCTTCAGCTTAATATGATGTTCCACCACTGTAATGCCTGTGATTCTTTCATAGTTGTCAATGAACAGGTTAGGAAATCTCATCAACATTTGCAAAAAACTATCTTTCTCCTCAAGTGTTAATTCCGTAGACAACATACCCTTCAACCTACTTCCTCCTAGGCCAAGTGATTTGCTCTCCTCTTCATTGGGTTGCCCTTTTGGTGATGGATCACCAGTTGTGCTTACCCTTTGTGGATCCTTCATAATGATACCCATCACATCAATGGAACTGTCACTTTCGTCGGTGGATGTGGTCTCCTCCTCAGAATTGGAAGATTCGCTAGTGGTTTCATCTGCCGATGTTTCCAGATTCATTTGCTTCTGCTTGCCAATCCTCATGCCGTAGTAGATTGTCTCCCCTTTCTTACCGGTCATGCGTAGAAGGCCAGTACCCCAGTCCTGTTTTGCCTTCATGGCCATCAACCATGGCCTTCCCAAAATTAGTGGATAGCCCTCCCCCTTAGTAGGTATTACAAAAACATCTACCTCTACCTCAGTGTTGAAAGCTTTGATTTTCACGGCACTTACCACACCCACACACTTTACTTTTGCGTTGTTTGCCATCTTTGCCTTGCATGGAGAAGGCCTGTCAACCTCGAGCCCTAATCGAAGCATCATAGCTTCGCTCATTACACAGATTTGTGCACCTCCATCAATGTAGGTGTTTCCAACCCTCTTTCCTTTTATGTTCACGTCGACAATTGGAAGGATGTCATCCATGTTGCATCCCGAAATTGCTCCGGCTACCTTTGTTTTGGAGCGTCTTGTACTTACCATTTTAGACCATTGTCGCCTTACTTTAGGTACAAGATGTAGCAGCTGTGGCCATGTAATCTTCGGTCCTTGCTCTGCCACACCCAATGTTAGGTCATAGGGCTTAGAACTTTCCCCTAGCTGGAAGTCGGTGATGCCCAATTTCCGTCGTGGCCTGGATGGCCTCTTGCTAGTTTCTCCTCTCATGCTTCTCTCATCATCTGATTGTGTAGCTTTCTCCCTCCTAGCTCTTTTCACAGTCATGGCTTCAAGTGGTTCTAAAAAGTTACCTTCTCCTTACCCTTGTCCCTCTCCTTTGCTCTGGGTGGATCCACTACTACGGCTTTTCCTTTCTCTTCTAGCCTTATGATGTTTACAAGGCGATCAGGTGGTGGGGCTGGTGGAAGAGGTGGGATGGATGCTTGTAGTGGTGTCTGGGGTGGACGTAGAATTTGTGTTGGTGGGGGTGGTGCTCGGGGTAGGGGTGTTCTTTCTCTAGGGGGTGACAATTGGTTCCTCCTACCTCCTCTATTATAGTTTTGTCGTGGTTTGGGACAGTAGTACATACCGTGACCGTCTTCTCCGCAGTTGTAGCAATGATACTCCCTGTTTTGTCGTCGTGCTCTTCCATGGTCTTGATCTCTTTCTTGACTCCTTTCTTGTTGTATTAAGTGGACAGACAAATTCTGCAGTTGGTCAGTAATATGGGCCAACATATCTTGTTGGTCATCTCTTATCCCAAGAGCCGGTGGTGGTGGTATGGTGGTTGTCGTAGTTGCTGGTCGACGCGATGTTCCTGCTTCTGTTGACTTGGTTTCTTTGGCTTTCATTCGCAGCTTCTTGTCCTTAAGGCGAGCAATCTCAACGGCCAACTCGTACGTAGCCAGGAATCTACCTTTCACCTTCTCCTTGAGAAGCGGCCATAAGCCATGCGTGAATCGATCTTTTTTTAGGAAATCGGGTGTGGCTTCCCCCCTTGCTAGTGACTCAACCCACCGTTCCCACAAATCCACAAATTTGGACTCATAGGTGGCATATTCTAAGAGACCCTCCTGCTTCAAGTCTCTCAACTTGTCCCACAACTTTTCTGAAGTGGTACCTCCCCCAAAGCGCCTCTTAAAAGCGGTTTTTAAGGGTTCCCAGTCATCCTTGGTTGCTTGTGGAAGTGCATTGTACCATGATCTAGCTTCTAGCTTCATGAGATGCTTAAAGATTCTAACCCGGGATTCATCCGTATCTTTGTTGCTCACTACACATGCTACTTCAAAGTCATCTAGGAAGTCTGTTACCAAATCCTCCCCCTTCTTTCCTTTAAATGTTGGAAATGCTACACTTGCCATGATTACTGAGAGAGAGTTAGAAAGACACACTGCTTAACTTGCAAACGTTTTTTCTTCTTTACAAGGAGGCGTGTATACCCTCTTATACTAGGACATAGATTAAAACTTCAAACGGTACATTGCCTTGTACCAAAGGTAAGACAAATGGTTGATCTGATGCCAGAACCTCAAAAAATTGCTCCCCACCCAGCATGGTGTCAATGACGTGCTGGTAGTGAGCCTTCAAATCCAGTATTACCTTGATTGAGCGTACACGTGTTGGTATGTGTGATCTGTCTTGAGGTAGGTTGTACTGATTCATGTGAAGCTTAGAGGTGCTTAGTCACTGTCCAAGCTTGTGGGAGAGGGTGGTGTTCTTTCCTGAAACAAACTCAGTAGATCCCTAGTTTCTCTAGTGAGAGTGTGAGCCAATGATTCCGTTATCTGTGCTGCAGCATCAGGTGCGACTTGAAAACTGACTGTGATAATTACCTCGGTGACTTGAGTTACCCGATTTTCAAAGTAGAATAGTGTTGATTCTCTATTGTGTAGAGCTCCTTCCATTTTGTTGTTGTGGGTTGGTTGTAGGTTGCGGACATGGTTTCAACCTTCTCCTTCTTCTTCTTGGCACTTGGCCTATGTATGTCCACTGGGTTTGGCGTGTTGGTTGACTCTCCCACTGCAAATCGATTACCGTTACGCCTGGCACTCGAGCTTCGATGGAGATGCGGAGTTTGTCTAGTTGTGCTTGGAGCTCTTCTTCTTCTGTCGTCCAATTAGCAAATCCTGCTAGCTATTCATCCATTCAAAATAGTTTAGGGGTTTCAGTCTTGTAAACTGAAGGGTTTCATGAAAAGATTCCTCAGTGGGGGCACCAAATGACGGGAGCAAAGCGAACCCCGAACCCCGACGGCCTCTAAAACACCGGGGACCGAATGGCGCGCCTCGAGCCTGTCATGGTAAAGCAAACAGGGGGCACCACCTAGCTTCAGCGGTTAGGACGCAAACAACACACCACCATAACAAAGTTTTCATCCAAGAGAGATGGATGCTTGGGAGTAATGATGAAGAGGAAAGGGAATGAGATCAAGTGAGAGAGAGAGAGAGAGAGAGAGAGAGAGAGAGAGAGAGAGGGTATAGCGGCTTAGTACTTAGGCACCACAAAAGAATGGCGAATCCGCACACCCTTCACACATACACAAGCTCACTCCAAACACAAGACTAGGTGGCGATTCCGCACACCTCACATGGTCAAAACATTGCAAGAAAACATACTCACAAAACCTCAAGCTTTATTTAGAGAATAAGGCGATGAAATGGGGAGCATAGGGTAGGGGAATGAGAAGGGAGAGCGTGGTAGAGCACATGGCGGATAGGTGGGAGTTGATGGCGAAGACTCGCACGAGGGTTATGGCCATCATCCTTCATTTAGTTTCCCTTCATCTTCCATAGCCCAAGGGTGTAGAGGTCATGCTCAAGACGAGCATGGTGATTGCGGTGATGGTGATGGTGTGGGTGTGTGTGTGTGCACTAGGCACACACAGTGCATAGTGTACTCTTTGGTGATGGTGTGTGTGTATTTAGTGTGATGGTGACCCCTCTTTATATAGGGGAGGAGGGGGGAGGAATTCTAGAATTTAGAAATGAAGAAATCATTATCTACATAGGCCATGTGACTGTGGGCCCCACATGTCTGGCTGTGTGTATATGTGCCAGAACAGCAGTCTCATGAGAGAGAGACTAAGAGAGAGAGATGGGTTGATGAAAAAAAGTGAGAGGTGACATGGAGAATAAAGTAATTACAAGAGGGGAGAGAGGGGAGTGTGTTCAGAGGTGAATCTGTGTGCAGATGTGTGTGAACACAAGAAAAATCAGGTAACCACCGGGTGGGGATGGGTCTGTGGGCACCTTTTTCAGTGAAACAGAGTGTGTGTGAGTGTGGGGGAGGTTATTTAGCTACAAGACAAGAGACATGGCGCCCTTTAGAGAGAGAGGGGGGTATTTGGGTCATGGGATATGATAGGAGAGAGAAAGAGGAGGTGGGGTATACTATTTTGGAAGATAGTGTAAGTTGTATGTGAGTTAGGGTGCATTATTGGTGAGTTATAATGCATTATTGGTGAGAGGTGGGGTAGCTTGAGGGGAGAGAGAAAGGAGAAAGGACAAGGGGAAGAGAGAGGGGGTTGACCTTTTGAGTGGAGGAGAGGAAAAGGGACACACGGCGGGGCAACAGTGAAGAAAAAGGAGGCAAGGTGGGGATGGGCTGCCCCGTAGGCATGAGGTGGCCTATTTTACCTTTCTTATATATTTACATAATCATACTTTATTTTTTTCTTACTTTTTTCCAATGCCTTTTATCACTCCTTCCCTAAGAGGGGGTTTTCATGGGGTGGGGACGAGAGAAGAGGGGTATGGGAGCTTGGCTTGTGAAAAGCCCCCATCAATGGTATTATCTGCAAACTGTATGAATCATAACTAGATTAGAATCTACAATTTCCAAGGTTAGATTTCAGCGACAAATTACTTCCAATGGTTTTGTATGTAAGCCAAAATCATTTATCAAAAGAATTCCTGTGTAACTCTCTAGAAGAGTATGAGCCACCACATAACCCTCGAGAATACAAACCAGTGTCCAGTAATTCACCACCTCCATAGACGAATTGAGCCAGATAACAATAGATAATCATGGTATTATCAGTGAGATGTATGTATGTATTTCCAGTAAATCCACAACTTCTTTAGAACTAGATTACCACACAATTTAGGAAAGAGTCACAGCCATGCTTTCTAGGGCAAATCTCACACAAGGCTTTTGGGCAGAAGCCGTCTTGACCGCAGTGCACATTATAAATCGTTCGCCTAGTACGCCATTGAAATATGAGATTCCAGAAGAGTTATGGTCTAAACGTAAGCCCCACTATGACCATATACGTGTTTTTGGTTGTGAAGCTTATGCTCACATGCCTAAAAAACTTCGACAAAAGTTAGAGCCAAAGTCACACAAGTGTATTTTCATTGGATATGGTGCAGATGGAGAGATGGGATATCGTCTCTAGCACCCGGAATCTCGTCGAGTCATCCGTAATTCAGATGTGATCTTCAATGAGTCGAAGATGCATAAACAACCTATCAAGGAAATAGAGATTCGGAGAGTCACTTTTGAGGATGTTGCCTTAGAGACAGTGAAATCAACTCAGTGGGCTAGTGATGTATCTTCCACTAGCAATGCTCTAGACGGAGTGGATAACAATGGTCAAGGAGTGAGACGGTCTACTAGATTCTCTCATCCACCTGTGCGTTTCAAGCCAGGTCTTGATTACATCATGTTGACCGATTGTGGTGAGCCAAGCTGCTACCAAAAAGCCATGATGACGGATGATGTGGTGAAGTGGGAGGAGGCTATGGAATTTGAGTATAACTCGATTCTGGCTAATGACACTTGGGACTTGGTAGAATTGCCAAATGATGCGAAATCTTTACCTTGCAAATGGGTTTACAAGAAGAAATTTACCTCAGGTGATCCAAATCCAAAGTACAAGGCTAGACTTGTAGCCAAAGGGTTCAAACAGCAAAACGGAGTCGATTTTGATGAAATCTTCTCGCATGTGGTCAAGATGACAACACTTAGAACAGTACTTGGTCTTGTAGCAATTGAGGACATGGAACTTGTCCAAATGGATGTGAAGACAACATTTCTTCATGGGGATCTCGATGAGGATGTTTACATGTAGCAGCCTGAAGGGTTTGTTCAGGAGAATGCATCTCGTGAGGAGCTAGTATGTAAGCTCAAAAAGGCACTTCATGGCTTAAACCAGGGTTCAAGACAGTGGTATCATAAATTTGATGCATGTATGAGGTCTCAAGGATATAAAAGGAACGAAGAGGATCACTGCTTGTACACAAGAAAGCTAGATGATGGCTCGATGATCATTCTAGTTTTGTATGTTGATGACATGCTTATAGAGCTGGAAAATCCATTGCAGAAATTGCCAGCTTGAAGAAAACACTTAGCAATAATTTTGCAATGAAAGATTTGGGGGATGCTACACACTTTCTTGGCATGCGAATCAAAAGAGATCGCAAATGTTATATTCTTGAGTTATCTCAGGAAACATACATTGAGAAAGTTTTGCAGCATTTCAATATGCAGGGGGGGATAGCATTGAATACCCCAATGCAGGCATTCTTGAAACTCAGCAAGGAAGATGCACCCAAAACTGATGTTCAGCGAGCTGAAATGGCTAAGGTACCGTGTTCTTCGGCAGTGGGCAATCTCATGTATGCTATGGTGGCCACAAGGCCAGACATTGCTTTTGCAGTGGGAGTGGTGAGCCAATATATGGCAAATCCTGGCAGCAAGCATTGGGAACCAGTGAAGCACATTCTTAGGTACCTCAAAGGTACGATCGATAGGTGTTTACGCTTTGGGAACAGTGATGCATCCATCATGGGTTATGCGGATGCAGACTATGCGGGTTGTGTTGACAATAGGAGATCGACATCTGGCTATGTTTTCATACTTGCTGGAGCAGCAGTATCTTGGAGGTCATGTCTTCAAGATTGTACGTCGTCTTCCACTACGGAAGCAGAGTACGTTGCATTGTCGGATGCAAGTAAATAGGCTGTATGGTTATCTTGCTTGGTCAAAAATCTTGGCATTGATAAGACTTCATTGATATATTGTGATAGTCAGAGTGCTCTTGTATTGGCAAGGAATCTTGTGTTTCACTCCAAATCGAAACACATTGAAGTCAGGTATCATCTAGTGAGAGATTTCTTGGCCAAAAAGCACATTGATTTGTTCAAGGTACACACTCACGACAACCTAGCAAATGCTTTGACGAAAGGCTTAGCTTTGGAGTAGTTTACACATTGCAATGGGTTGATGGGTATAGGTTGAAGCCACTAGATTGCTTCATGGTTGTACATACCAGGTCACTTGGGCTACGTTGGCCTTCAAGGTTTTTGGGATTCAAGCCAACTGGTCGGACATCCCACTTACTACTAACCCATCTACTAACTTAACCTTGTATACACTTATTCTTTAATACAACAAAATAAGGAGCTGCAAAACAGGATAACGTTGTTGTGCTCTCCACCCAAAGCAGGTCTCTCTCTCTCTCTCTGCTCTCGCACTTGCACTTGCACACGCTTCCCGCGGCACCTTCACCCCCCCCCCCCCCCCCTCTCTCTCCTCTATTATAAGGACAAGCAAGCTCTCTTTCTCCCTTGTTTGGGCACACCCTCTCTCTCTCTCCTCCATTACCATAATCAGCCACCCTCTTTCTCTCTCCCTCTCATCTATTATTTAGTCCTCACTTTATCTCTCCCTCACACTCCTCTCTCTTTCTCTCTCTCTCTCTCTCTCTCTCTCTCTCTCTCTCTCATTATTCATCCACACTCACACACACAACATCCACTCATACTCTCATCCATACTCTCTCTCCTCACTCATGCTCTCTCTCCCTCGTTCTCTGTAGTCGGCCAAGCATGTAAAAAAATATAAATAAAATAATATCCCTCTTATACTCCCATTCCCACACACACACACATACAAACACACACTCACCTACACACATATATACACGCACGCACCCTCATCTCTCGCTCTCTCACTATCTCTCTCTCTCCCGCGTTTCCATAAATGATATCCACCTTCACTCTCTTTCCATACACACATACACGCATGCACGTACACTACATGCATAAGCATACATACATACACAAGTACACTGTACACATACGTGCACGCACACATTCAAACAAGCACACACATATCATACGCAGACAGAGAAGGAAAAACCAAAAAAACTCAACATCGATGCCTAACACAACAACAAAAAGACGCCAAAATCATGCGATGGCGACCACAGTTCAAGGAATGACGCTGAAGGCATGCCGCGACGCCGGCCCCAAAAGTGACACGTAGCATCTCGACATCAGCAAAACACTAGGAACAGCATTATTAACCTCACACCGGCCACCCGAACCATCAACAACACCCATTGTAAATGCCCAGATCACCACTCTTCTCTAATAACCTATCCAATGGCTAGTGGATTGTAAAAACTCCCCACCCCGCTCTTACCTCCCTTCTCTCTATATCTACCTTCTCTCCCTCTCTATCTCTCTCACTAGAGAGGCATATAGACTCTCTACAGTGACTAGTGGATATTTGCAAGAACAATTAGGTAAGGACCACCTCTCAGGCCTATATAAAGAGGCCTCCACTAAGCACAAAGGAAGAAGACACTGGAGGCACCAACGAGGCTCCATGCACTCTACATTCCATGCACCACTAAGCACATAATGCACCTCCCAAGCTAGGGAGCTCATGGTGTTATGCTTGTTGCAAGCATGGGCGTTTTAGCATTGGCAACATCACCACCACCAATCTCCACCCACACCATGGTTGATTTACTAATCATGACTACCCCATGCACATAAGGCACTCACTATCACCCCTCAAGGCAACATGAGCACGCTAGATTATGCTACCCCAGGCCACTCTCGATGCTAGTGATTGACATCGTCGGTGGCTGCATTGTCTTGATGTTTCCCTCAACTAACCTCCCGCTAATGTGCTAACACCGCTAACTCCAAAGTTCGCCATGCACCATATGGCACTCATATTCCATCATGTATCCCTGGTGTCAAGAGCAAAAAGGTTGGTAACAGTCAAGACGATCGTTTGTAAGTATCATCATTATCAATAAAAGTGTGAAATTCTATCATGATCTTTGGGTCCATTCTCTCTCCTCCTTAGTTTTGTTCTCCCCATATCCGTGGGATGATTATTCCCTTGTATACCACTCTGCTTGTGCTTCATCACGTGCACCATCACCAATCAGTCATGCTACATTCTGACCTTGTCACACACCTCTCTCGTACACACACTCCTAATTGTTTACTAGGCATTTCCTATACCCAAATGTTTGCTATATCATCATTCTATGTTTATTACCTAGATGGCTTCTCATTCCTGTCAAACTAGGTCATCTATGTCTGCGTCCTAGACGCACTTATGCTAGGTGGTGCCCCTTATAGTTATAGGATAACTCCTACCTTGAGATGATGCTTGGGGAAGTTTAGGCTATGTGTGGTGTAGAGGCCACCCCATTTGGCATCTCGTTTTCGAATGTCAACCCGAGTCTTGAGACGGTAAGTCCAAACAATGAAATTAAGCTTATTTGTAGCTAGTTTTTTGAGGGCATGAGTGTAGATTTGTCTTTATCCTTTGCAGGCATGGTCCTCCTACACCTACGGAGGTGTTGGTCCATCTACCCAGGTTCCTCCACCGATGGTAGATCCAGGCCTCCAATGTGCTCTCTCTTTGCGAGATGAGTACCTCAGTTTGACGGTGGGATTGTTTGTCCACTACAATCCACAACAGCTTGCGGCCTACGGTCTTTCTTAGCAAATCACGCCATGGGGGAGCCAAGGAGGGACTCCCTTCATAAGACCTATTTAGGAATTTTGGGAATTATTCAAGTCCCATTTCTTATAACGCTATTAAAAAACTTAGTATTTTTGTGTAGTTTGAGCTATCATCTATTCACGGTTACACTCTATGTTTCATATACCCCTTAACACATATCTATAGGGATATGTGTATTTATATACATACTTATATGCATCAACTACAATGACATCAAAAGAATGAGGGAAGCATGGCACTAAACTCAATTTGCATTATACAACATTATTCATGTAGAAAAAGTTCTTTGAATGAGTAGCTCAGATTTGAGACATTAATGTTAAATAATTGGCTATATCAACACTCATAAAAAGAATCTACAATAATCAAAAACAAATTTTAGAATTGAAGGGACCTCAAAATAGTGTGGTGTTTAGAAACACCAAGATAAAAAGAAAAATCCAATTCATATTTACATGGATCCAAGTATTGTACAACTCATCCGAGGAAATGATACTATGTCAAGAGGCTCAATGACTATAAATACATCATTAAACTTTGCGTTTTCTCATGTATTGTTCCAATGCGTACAAGGTTTCTCTATCACAAGCTGCTTCATTTACCAACATATTGCAAGTATAATTTCGTTTGTCCCTTGCATAGATCCAACCAAGTAACCATGCAATGATTGTTCTCTCCAAAAACTTTCAAGCTCTTCTTTTGATTGATTCCACATTTTTGGAAAAATCAAGTAGGTTCCGGGAATATTCCACATTACACTGTAAAGGGCCTCGTCAAAAATTAAGGTATTATTTCTATCCAAATTATGAAAAATTTTCCATGCTACATCCAAGTTCTTGTGGTATACAAATCGATATCCAATTAGAAGATCTGTCTTTTGGCATGATGCCTGTCCTACTATGACATTAAATTTTTGATGGTGTTCTGGAAAGCATAACTCAAGAATACGACGAGTCCTTTGCAATCTATTCGTGCTCCAAATCCACACCTCAAACCATTGCATGCAAAAATCAAGGAAAGTGAATGCATCTTTGCGAATAAAATGGCACACATTTGTACTCTCTTCAATGAGATGCATATATTTTCCCCAATCTGGGCATACATCACCATGTTGCATTTCAATGCTCTTAAGTAAAACACCATTGAGTTCAAGGATCAATACTCTTCTTTGTTTCCGTATAGTATCTGAGGGTGGTGGAATCAATTTCCTTCTAGGCCTATGAGTCCTCAATGACAAGTGCCACCTCAATAGTAAATGCTTTGTACATTTGAAATCAAATTTATATGCTTCAAAATCTCTTGTTCCAAAGAAAAGGCATGATGGTCAATGGAAAAGATATTATTTTCAATTAACACACTCATGTGCACCAACATTATTTATTTTATCCATGATATATATAGACTTAAACCTTGAGAAGACAACAAAAGAAATGTTTTTCTTCAATACATAGAAGAAATCTTGTACAAAGAGCTCCAACCACAAAGATAAAAGAGAGACTTCTTTTCCAAGGTTGAATAACATCTAGTTGATGAAATATAAAAGTGTACATATTTGGTTCATGTTCAAATAATTGGACCCAACACATTGTTTTGGCCGGAATACTAGAGCCCAACACATTGTTTTGGTCAAAATCTTCTTAACACATTTCCACCACTCTAGATGTATGTGAACATTCCAAGTGATTGAGTCAACGTGCACACCAAGCCCTTACTGGTTGTTTTCTTCCACCTGCAATAACAAATATGCTAGATTAGATAAAAATTTGATTTTATTTTTTATATTTTTTTATAAATCTAAAGTGAGTCCTACCCATAAGCTTAAGTAGGCCTTTTGTAGCTTTGATATGTATGATTTTGCTGCAACTCCGTTAATGAAATGACCACGACCATACCCCAAGCTAGTAGCATAAGCAATAGCATGTTGATCACTCAATTTTTTTGTTTTGTGAGACAATTTTAACAATTTCAGCTGGTTTGAAGATAATAGTGGCACACCAAACTTGGATGCCAACATAGCTGGATCCTTGCTTAAGGAGTTTACTACTTTCTTGCCTCTACTTTCTTGAACATAACTTAATGCTTGTTATTGCACAATGGTAGCTGTGAAGATGCACAAGATGAGCTTTCCACTTCAACTGAATTGTTTTCAAGTTCTTCCCTTAGAACTTGGACATTGAACATGCCCCATTCTTCCATAATGTCTTGAAACTTTGTAAATAGGTCATGAACCTCTGTGATTGGAGATTGTCCTAGCCGATTGAGTGAAATAACAGATCGAATGTCATCTGTATTATTTAGATTTAAAAGGTATGGTAGAAGCTCATTGCAAAGAAGATAGTCAGGCCTCCCTTGAAAACTTTCAGGATATAAGCAGTTATCGTTTGGGTTAATACATCCCTTGAAAGGGCTATCATCAATGAGCAATTTATTCTTTGTACTGCATAAATTCCTACACTGATACCAAACCCTCAACAAAGGCTTAAACATAGCCTCAACATTAGGCTTATCCGGTCTATACACTTTTCAAAGATTATGGATGTAGCAATCTTCTTGTCCCCATACCATAAAGAAATGATATTTTTTATGTGCATGCTTTTCAAGAGTGTTCACATAAGTGCAAACATTCTTTTGTAGCATGGTGGACCAAATACCAACATGAAAGTACTAACATATTTCATCCAAAAATTCAAAACAACCCGGGCGAACAACAATTGTGGTGTGACCAAGGTCAATTTTGACACAATCTGTACATGGATGCCTCTTGTCTTATTTGCTGAGTAAAACTCCATTAAGATCAAGAATGAGTGCATGTTTCTTTATGCTGATTGCATGAGCAATATTTTCTGCATACGATACAAAAGAATGATAACAATTTAAGTTTTTGCACTTATAAATCTCAAAACAAGGGACCATATATTTGCAGCACACAATTGTAAATTGCACACGTTTATTTATGTCTCATACTCCCATACTCATCTATAATGATGTCTCCTAAAAGTGATTGCATTTCTCTATTGATGTGGGAAGATTGAAAGACTAGTTTATCTCCATCTCTCTCAAAAGAATATAAGCTTCCAAGTGGCCTACGTTTTCGTGCATCAGGATGTAGCTCCTCAACGTTGATGTCTACTTGTGGCACACTGGATCCTTGATTTTGAATGTCAATTTCACCAGCAAAGACAACATAATAGAATTTTGTATTATCTTCCAAAAAGGTCCATATCTATACTAATCACATTGGACAAATAAGTACCTTTGTTTTTCTCACCAACTTCAATCCCTTGCTCCCTTTCTTGAATGCTTTGGACTTTGTTTGTATTTGGTGTCGCTTTTCCTATCCCTTTGTCAGTTTTTTCTTGTATGTCCTTGGTTGCAACAGTCGCTTGGAGCTCTTCATTGGCTTCACCCTTCTTCTCACTACCCTCTGCATCCTCATCTCTTTGAGGCATGTTGTTAGTTTCATGTGAAGGTTTTGGAGAATTTTGCACAACAAAATCACTTTGATGCTCTACCACCACCATCTCCTCTTCACTATTCCTAATGTCACTTTCATGAATTTGGGTCTCTCCAATTGTAGGTAGCATGTTCTCGCACTCTTTAGTCATGTCATTTGAAGTTTTTTGAGAGGTTTGTTCTACAAGATCACTTTTGTGCTCTACAAGATCACCTTTATGAAACTGGGTCTCTCCAACAATGGTGGGTAGCACTTGTGCTGCTTGAGATATGTTATCTTCGTCTTCTATTTTGTTGTCTTCATCTGAAAGATGAAAAAAGCCAAAAAACCCTTATCTATGAATTTTTCAAGGTATCATCCAATTTTCTTCATAATCTATAAGTATTTTGTTATTTGTAACATTTTTTTGCTACTCATGAGACTGGACTCATATGGTAGTGCTACACTAATATACAAAGGCAAGGCTCGAACTTAAGTTCGATCCTACAAAATCAATTTCAGTTTCTTGTTATAGATTGTGACTCTTTCTTAACATATGTAATCACTACAATAGGATATGCAATTGTGAGCTTCACTTGGAAGTACTAAGGTAGGATTCTATGACAAGGACTTTTGTTGTTGAAACTCATACACATGATCACATGATGCTCACCTAACATGCTACCTATTTCACATTTGGAGGTGAGGCTCAAACTTAAGTTCATGCCTAAAGCTTAAGTCTTAACCTTAAGCTTATGTTTCAAGTGTAAGGCTTAAATCTCAAGCCATGTCTAGTCTCAATGCATTCACTATGTATAAAATTATTATATTGTGTACATCTAGGGCCTATTCGAAAAACCTCTTAACTATGAATTTTTCAAGGTATGATCCTTTTTACTTCATGATCTGTAAGTATTGCTATTTGGAAGATTATATTACTACAATGCTCTTGATATTGGCCTAACATGGTAGTGCTCATGAGCTCGGCCTCACATGGTAGTGCTACACTAACATGTGGAGGCAAGGTTCAAACTTAAGTTCGAGCCTACAAACTAAATTTCAATGCCTTGTTAGGTACAAAGACATTATGAGTTTCACATAACATATGCAAGTGCTACACTAGGATATGGAAGTTCAAGTCTCACTTAGAACAACTCAGCCATGACTTTTTTGATTAAAGTTCATACACAAGTGCTTCACTATCTCTCCTTGCTAGGCTTGAACTTAAGTTTGAGCCTCATTAGTGTTTGGTAATGCTTCGTTATTGTCTCACCAAAACCAAAATTTCTTACTCTTAATACACATCTATATGTTAGCTATGCTTTGTGAGTTGACACTTTAAATAAATACATGTGCTTTGTGATGTCTCAATCCCAATTTTGATCCCCCCCCATCATTTTTTAAAACAACAGCAATTAAATCTAATTAAAATGACATAATTTTAGATAAAGACACAAGATAGTATTAAGAAAATAGTGTTTGAAGGACCTAAAGTATCACAATTGATCAATTCAATACACTATCCTGCCTTTTTATACTTTAGGAGTCTGTTGGTACATGATAATGGCATGCATCATTAAACCTAGTATCAAAAATACTTTAAGAAGCATTCGCACCTTTTTCATCAGCTACTACAATGTCTTGAGGGGCTCTATCATCCTCTTGTGCATCCTCATTGCCTACATCATCATCCTCATTATCTTTATCATTTTCTTTTGCACACTCAACATCCACAACTAGACTCATTTCTCCAACATTGTCTCCCCCCCCCCTTGATGATCAAAATTCGTAGCTTCTTGAACTTCACTATCATCCGTGTTTTCTACGTTATCATTGTCTTCATTTCCATCAACATCCTCTCCACTGCTTTGTTGCTCATCGATGTCAAGATTGTTAAGGTCTTCTTTTTCTTTATCATCCAGCTCCACTGTTTGTCTCGCAAGTGATGCTTGACTTGCACCACACCACTCCTGCAAGGACGGATTGCTCTCCAAAAGGCTAGAGCATTGAGATTCTAACTCCATTGCTTCAAAATCATCTTTACATAGAGCAATTGCCCTTCTCTTCTTTGACAAGCTTTGCTCCAACACAACTCCACCGCAAAAAAAATCCAAAACATAGCTTTGCTCAGGACAAAACCCTGTGATAAGGCCATCAATGAAGTTTCTATCAATAAATTCAAGATCCTTGCCACAAGAGCCTGAGAAAAAGAATCTTTTTGTATAAGCTTTGTCAATAGCCTCAAATCTATCAACCTTGCTAACAAAAAGAGCAACCATTGCAGAGTCCATAGTTCCATCTATCCATGAGTCATCTCTTGTTGCTTGGATATTTCCATATTCAATATGGACCTTAGTTGACTGGCTAGAAACCCCTTCAACAAGCATTCCGATATTGATGAAATCAATGAAACACACTAGCACATATTCGTGTTGTGCATTCAATGTGTTTAGATTGAGTGCCAAACTTGCAAAAAAATCTATAGAGAGCTTTTCTTTAGTACCATGAAGATCCAAGACAACCAATTGAAATGGTACGTGCTCTGTATTGAAAAAGTCTTTGATCTTCCCCATATCAAAGCCCACCCCCTTGATTCTCCATGGAATAGACTCATCTTGAGATATTATGCCCATATTAGCTCTATAAAGATGATTGAGGAGAGTTATTACACTTTTTGGAAGTGAGGGTGGAGTCTTCTTTGCTCTGTTGAGGGAGTCCTTGACATAGTACTGGCTATAGCTCCTCATTTGATTGTACTCATGCTCTCCTAGCTTGTACTTCTCACAAACTTGCTCCCAAGATAAATTTTCCCTTGTCAAATCAAAGAAGAATGATATTATTGCTTCTTTCAACACTCGATCTGTTTTTAGCTTCCAATCCATCTCATCCATGTCCATTCTATGAGGGGTATGCTTGCTCTTCTTTAGCAAGATGGTTTTGTCTAGGATTGCATTTTGTAGTTCAAGAACTTCTTTATTCTTGAGGCCTAAAATGCACCTGAATAATGTAGGTGTCAGTGTTGCTGTGCCAGGTGCTTGTCGAATTTGACCACCCTTCATAGTTAGAAATTTAAGATTTTTGTTGGAACCTTCATCAATTGTTTCTCCCTTTGTATTTGGTAGTAAGCCTCGAGCATATTGTCTCATGATCTTGACCCAATTCTTCCATATCTTCTCATCACATAGAAGCAAATGCAAGTCCGTCTTGACAAATCCCTTTTGAAGTGTGTGCTCTATTTTCTCAACAAAGGTCTGCAAAATTGAAAATTCCAACATCAAGGCATTAACTTGTGGGATTGAGACTCATACTTAATAAGTTCAAGCCTAGCTAGATTGAATTGTTTCTTTATATGCTCCATGCATCTATGCAAAGTCCAAAATACATGGGTATATGTAAGTGGGGCTCAAACTTAAGTTCGAGCCTCACTTGTTTGTGTTACAGCCTCATATGCAAGTGACACTAAATCTTAAGTTAAAACCTCAATTTAAGTTCTAAATGAGCACATGGAGGTCTTGCTTGAGCCTATGATAGACTCTAGTTTACAAATAGATATTGAATAAAAAGACTTACATCCATGTTTTCAAAGAATCAAACAAGTACCTTCCAAGCCTCAAAGTCCTTCTTGGTTTGGTTGACACCAGGTGGTGGCTTAGAAGGACAACCATTTGCATGCCATTGTGCTCGTGCTTGCATAAGTTGGTCAAGAAATGGCTCCTTTTGCATTAACATTGCAACAGATAGATTCGCATCTTTGGAGATTTCACGAGAGATCTTTGGTGGGCAATTGAGAATAATCTTTGATCGTCTATATTTGAATTGTTGATGCAATTGAGGGGTAACCTTTGCAACGTTTGCACCCTGCAAACCTTTTGTAGCACTAATGGAGTGTTGTCCAGAGATGATCCAGTAATCAACATTGCGAACATCCTCTTTGGCAAGTTTGGCAAGAGGATGTTTTTTGGAAGGATCACAAGGCATCAAAATTTCTAGTATCTCCTCTTTCTTTGGTTCTTGAATGAAGTCTAAAGTCAAAATCCTGACCCAATCTAGATTTAATCTTCTGTACACATAGTTTAATGGAGCAAGGAAAACACCTTGTCACGTCAATGCTAAAGACTTCATTGATCCCAAAAGGATAGAATCCCTTCTTGATTTCTAAAGAGGTCAGTGCCTTGTTATCTTCGCATGGAGTTTCCATGTCCATCAACTCCTCTTCAGAAACCTCTTTTTCTTCTGCACTCTTTTTCATCTTCCTCTTTGCTAGTTTTTGTCGATCTCCCTCAAGAGTAGAATCATCCTTTGCCTTTCTTTTTCTTCTAAGTCCTTGTGCATCTTGCCCTTGTGAACCTTCTTGCTCCTCTAAATTAATGGTGGCAGTGATCTTGTCTACATATGTTGAAGCGCTTGCACGGGCACCTCTTGATGCTGCAAGTGCACTCCTAACTATGGCTTTCCCTATCTTCTCCACAACTTTCTTAGGTAGTGCCCCTATTGGTTTCTTTGCAGGTACAATCTTCTTTGGTAAGCTCAAGACTCGCTTTGCATGTTTCATTGCCTTCACTAGGTCTTCCACACAGTCCACACCTGAATCTTCTTGATTAGTGAAGCTGGAGATCTTCAATCCTAATTTTACAATAGAATTTTCTTTTCCTAGTTTGCTGCCATTCATGTCTGCTACATGAAAAGTGCCCAATGATAAGCAAAACTTGTTTGCCTTTGTGGTCTCTCCAATAGGTAGCACATTACATGCAAAGCATGGCATTGTTGTTGCATCCACATCATCTTTGACACCCACAACAATCCCCATGTCTCCATATTTCATATCACCTTGTGACAAATATAGATGGATGACACCTTTGTAGTTTGCATTTGTATCGTAGGTATCCACAAACCACTTCACTCCTTCTTTTGTTAACTCAAAGGTCTTGTCAACCTTTATTCTTGGAGTAGTAGTTTTGGCGTGAGTGGACATTCCAAGAACATCGAGTGTGAAGACATGTGCACCCTGCTCTGGTATACTTGGTACATTGGAAGCCTCCATTCCTAACAACCAAAAAGAACAATGTTAGAACCTAAACAAGGAGCATATGTTTAAGTTAAATAGTACATTTAAAAAAAAAACACTAGCATGTGTAGGCGAAGCTCGAACTTAAGTTTGAGCCAAAAGATGTTGTTTTGTACCCTTGCTAGCCACAAGGATGTCATGAGAGTAGTCTTGCAAGTTAGTGCTACATTAAATTTGAGCCTAAAAGTGAAGCTCTATGATTTTTCTAGCTAGAAGGATGTCATGAGGCTAGGCATGCACCCTAGTGCTACATTAGCATATGGAGAGGAAGCTCAAACTTAAGTTTGAGCCTAAAAGTGAATTTTTATTCCCTGATGCACTTGAGGCTCGAACTTAAGATCGAGCCTAAAGGTGCTATTCTATGCCCTTGATAGCCACAAATATGTCATCAAGCTAGCCTTCCATGCTAGTGCTACACTCAAATATGCAAGTGGGGATCAAACTTAAGTTTGAGCCTCTTGTCATTGATAACGAAAAGGATGACATGAGGCTAGACTTAAGTTCAATCCTAAGTGTTTTTCTATTCTTGCATGAATCCTAAAAGGACTTTTGAATCTAGATTTTAATGATAGTGCTATACTAACATATCTAGGTGAGGCTCGAACTTAAGCTCGAGCCTCTTGCCTCTGGTAGCCACAAGGATGTCCCTCGGCTAGCCTTACACCCTAGTGCTACAATAGCATATGCAAATAAGGCTAGCCACAAGGATGTCATGAGGCAAACCTTGCATCCTAGTGCTAAAGAATATGCACTTGAGGCTCGAACTTAAGATCGAGCCTAAAGATGTTCTTCTATGCCCTTGGTAGCAATAAGCCCTACATGCTGGTGCTACTCTAGTATATGCAAGTGAGGATCGAACTTAAGCTTGAGCCTACTGGCATTGGTAGCCACACAGATGTCATGAGGCTAACCTTACACCCTAGTGCTAAAGTAACATATACAGCTGATGCTCAAACTTAAGTAAATGGCAGACTTGCTATTGATAGCCGTTTTCCGGCTTTCCATAATTGCCATAGTAAGCTACCTCACCCTACCAAATTCACCCAAACACTATGGCTATCTCTACCATTTCACTGTAAATAGGCGTGTGTGAGTTAGGGGGCTTTTCCCATATCTTCTTAAAATCCTCAGCTAGCTAGTCACTGGGATAGTTGAGTCAAAATATATATATATATATATATATATATATATATATATATATATATATTATGGCCCATTTGTGTGTAAATATTGCATTATATATATGGCCTAAATATAGAGATTTTTATAATTATTCTGGTATTTTATTTAAATATTTATACTTAGGTGTGTGTTTTATTAAACCTGTGTATGCCTTCTTTCATCCTCTTACACCATAAGTATATTTTTTGCCAATATGTACATACTCTAACCTTATATTTTTCCTTTATACAAATCACTCCCACATTTTCACCCTCACCCTCGTGAAAACAAAAAATTGATTTCTACTCATTGGTCACGTTTATTATATTATTTACTTGCATACCTTTTCCTCTTTCACCCAAAATAATTCAAGGAGGGACCATATCATATGATTCCAATATCTTTCCATATCCATAACTCCTCCATATTTTTATTATTATTTTTACTCATTATTCTAATACCATGTGCTCATTGAGCTAAAGTCCATGAATAGTCCATACACTAGTCCCACAATGTATATATTTCTTTATTCACCAATAATCCTCCTCCATGCATGGGTCAAGGGCAACTTGGATGCTTTGTATTATAATATGACAAAGGAGGGGCTCACTCTTGGATGCATTGTACAAATTCAACAAAGGAGGGGGCCACTAAAAGACTTTTGCAGGCATAAAAACAGGCTTTTTGGTGAGAATTTTGGCACCTATCTCCACTCCGAATTTGGAGCGGTAGTCAAAAGAGAAAATGTAGCCCACGCTTTGAATAATCACCTCAAATTTTTTCATGATTTTTGGAGCTACCAGCGGTGAGATATGATTTTTTTAGTGGACCCCAGTCTGCCCACTTTTCTCACAAGTAGCCCATAGTCTTCTCTCACCTCTTTCCACACTTCTACACACACACACACACACACACACACATTTCTCTCAATCCCTCACTCAAACCTACACCTTCAATGGTTTCTCTCACCTTCTTCACCATTAACCTCCCCACTTACTCCCATAGCTCTCGTATGAGCTCTCCATGTACATACACCATCTCTATGCCTCTCTCTATTATTTCCAAAGTACAATTCCATCTTACTCCTTATATATATACATAAATTCAGCATGTGTACCATGCATAACCTCTGCAAATCAAAATATGTCATCAACGGAATTACCATTTTCATCACGATGATCAACCTTGGCGGCGGTGGCGTAAAGAAGAGAAGACGAAGAAGAAGATCGATAGTCATTTTGAGAACCTACACAAGTAAGTCCAAAACTTCTTCAAGCTTCACCATCACAAGGATTTTCTCACTTCATTCAACCATCTTACTCCAACCATCCACCCCATTCTACCCATTGTAAATATATCATTAACTTTCTAGTGATTACTAACACTAACCACTAACATACTAACACAAAATAGCATTGACCTAACCATAAAAGACACCTCACCTCAAGACATGTACAAAGTAACTCTCTCTCTCTCTCTCCTTACTTACTTTCACCTTATCTACCATCAATAATGCTCTCTTTTGAGCCCACACCCATGACTCAAGCAGACAAAGAAGGCCCACAATGTTTTGATATTCAAAAAAATCATAATCCTGATTTGTTAGCTTGTAAATTAGGATTTCCAATAATCTTAATGAGGGGTCTCCAACCTATAAATAGGCCCCTCTCCTTCTTGTAAAACAATCTCCAACATCTCACATAGCACCCGAACACTCTATGCGTGAGGAGAGACTTAGGTGTAGCAACCACTTGTGAGCTTCACTCTTGGTGTGAGAGAAGACTTCGAGCTACACATTGCAAGTGAGAGAGCGTGAGTTCCACAAATCTCAGAAACACTATTGTATATGCTCCTTCATCATCAATAAATTGAGGTTTGGTGCATCAAAGGCGTGATTCGACGTTTAAATCTTCGTCCTTCCATTTGTGCAATACGGTTTGGTGAATTCAAGGTGACTTGTGTATTTTGAGTTTTTATCGGTTGATCTTGATTTTAGAAAGTGTTTTAGTGTGTTTTTCATTGCCAGTTTTTTGTCCATTGTAAGAGGGTATTGTGGTGAGAGGTCACCCACACCCTAAGACAATGTGTGTGTGTTTTGGCAATGTTTAGCAATCACTAAGCATTGAGTGAGTTTTGTACAAGTTCTACGATAACATCATAACGAACCATCTCCATTTGCAAGTCACAAATAAGGTATTACGCAAGATCCTTTCCTCTCTCTCTTCCCTTTGCTCTAGCTCTCTCTGGTCCATTTCATGTGTATCTTGGTGTGAGGTTGCTTGTGTGTGTTGTGTGGTGCATCTTCTTGGTTGTGCCAAAATCTCTCTTGCGTCCTAGTTCGCATACCATAACTAGGTGGTGCCCCTATCTTGTTTGGGTTTGGCTGTGGGTTTGTTGTTGTGTTGTGCTTGTGGTTTCCCCAGCCCCAATTGAGCAGCACGGGAGCCTTGAGGGGTGTTTAGAGGTCGCCTCTCTTGTTGCCCGCCCCGGACTGCCTCACTATATTAGCATATGTTATCAAGGTTCGAACTTAAGCTCGAGCCTCTTTCCCCACAAGGATGTCATTAAGCTAGACTTGCTACAATAGCATATGTAGGCAAGGTTCGAACTTAAATTTGAGCCGCTTTCCCTAAGTAGACACAAGGATGTCATTAAGTTAGACTTGCTATACTAGCATAAGTAGGCAAGGTTCAAACTTAAGTTTGAGCCTCTTTCCCTAAGTAGCCACAAGGATGTCATTAAGATAGCCTACAATAGCATATGTAGGCAAGGTTCGAACTTACATTTGAGCCGCTTTCCCTAAGTATCCACAAGGATGTCATTAGGTTAGACTTGCTATACTAGCATATGTAGGCGAGGTTCAAACTTAAGTTCGAGCCTCTTTCCCTAAGTAGCCACAAGGATATCCCTCGGCTAGCCTTACACACTGGTGCTACAATATCATATGCAATTGAGGCTTAAACTTAAATTTGAACCTAAAGGTGTTGTTCTGTTCCCTTGGTATCCACAAGGATGTCATGAAGCTAGACTTTCATGCTAGTGCTATACTAGCATATGTAGGCAAGGCTCGAGCCTCTTGCACTTAGTAGACACAATGATGTCATGAGGAAAGCCTTGCATCCTAGTGCTACACTAGCATATGAAAATGAGGCTTGAACTTAAGGTGCTATTCTATACCCATGGTAGCCACAAGGATGGCATTAGGCTTGCATTCTAGTGCTACACTAGCCTATGCAAGTGAGGATCAAACTTAAGTTCGAGCCTCTTGGAATTAGTATCTCTAAAGGATGAGTCTAGACATACTCCCTAGTGCTACAATAGCTTATACAATTGAGGCTCGAACTTAAGCTCGAGCCTCAAAGTGTTTTTCTTTTCCTTTGGTATCCACATGGATGTCATGAAGCTATACATGCATCGTAGTGCGATACTGACATTTGTACGCAAGGTCTACACTTAAGTGCAAGCTTTTTCCCATTGTTTGCCACAAGGATGCTATTCTATGACCTTAGTAGCTATAAGGATTTCCTAGCACTACAGTATGAAATACTCAAACTTTAGCTTGAGTCTAAAGATATTTTGCCATGTCCTTGATAGCCACAAGGATGTCATGAGGCTGTGCCCTTGCATAGTAGGGCTACACTGCAAGCAAGGCTCTTTCCATTGGTAGCTACAAGGATGTTAGGAGGCAAGCCTTGCATCCTAGTTCTAAAGAATATGCACTTGAGGCTCGAACTTAAGATGGAGCCTAAAGGTGTTCTTCTATGCCCTTGGTAGCAATAAGCCCTACATGATGGTGCTGCTCTACTATATGTAAGTGAGGATTGAACTTAAGTTTGAGCCTACTGGCATTGGTAACCACACAGATGTCATGAGTCTAAACATACACCCTAGTGCTAAAGTAACATATACAGTTGAGGCTCAAACTTAAGTTCAAGGAAGACTTGATATATTAGCATATGTAGGCAAGGTTCGAACTTAAGCTCGAGCCTCTTTCCCTAAGTAGCCACAAGGATTCCATTAAGCCAGACTTGCTACAATAGCATATGTAGGCGAGGTTCGAACTTAAATTTGAGCCACTTTCCCTAGAGCTATTATGCTCTGGCCCTGGTTAAGTCTCAAGCACTTGCATGAGGCAACTATCATGCTAAAATATCCACAATAAGCTCATGAGGCCACACTAGAGTGGAATATGCTAGTGCTTTGAGAGCATTAGAAGGTGAGGTTTAAGCTACATCAGCTCATTGTTCTAGTTTCTCAACAAGGAAACAAGGCACCAAAAACGAGCTAAATATCAAAAGCAAAGAATCTACGTCAAGTGGAAATGTCACACTCAGTACCCAACCAAGTAAGTGTTGTTATCTATCTTTTTCTTTAAGTAGATTAATTACTTAATTATAGTTTTTAAAAAAGTTAATTAAAGTACTTATTGATTAAGTACTCTAATTAGAGAATAGCCACTTACTTTCAATTTATAGAGTGTGATTTTAGACGTAGTTGTAGTTTGATTAACTTAATGACAGAGTTTAAAAGGTGTATCAAGGAGACGATAGCAAACAATAATGAGTATATGTAGTCATTAGAAGTAGATTAAATAGAGATTAGAAACTAATAGAATGATATTGAAGACTGAATTTTTGAGATGCAGGTTTAGGAGAGATTAAGAGGAAGAGAGGGAGTGATTAAGAGGAGGCAAGGGAGATTACATAGAGAGATTAGAAGAGATTAGGGAGTGATTAAGAGGAGGCAAGGGAGATTACACAAAGAGATTAGGGAGTGATTAAGAGGAGCTGAGGGTAATTACACAGAAAGATTAGAAATCACACACACACGAGAGAGAGACAAAGAAGTGCACCTAGATAAGCCTTTTGAATTTGAAATTCAAATTTCAAATCTAGACTGCAATCAGATCTTCACCTGCAATCAAAAAGAGAAAGATATGCACAGAGAGAGAGAGAGAGAGAGAGTTAATGTAGAGAATTTTGGGACTGCAAATAGATTCATAGAGGAGAGGGAGATGGGAAAGTAAAGAGCCATACCTGTCAGGTCGTCGTCGGTTTTTTCACAGTCTGCACAAAAATCTAAACCATGTTTTAATGTAGAAGAGAGAGAGATAGAGAATTGATATAGAGTTGTGAAAAAGAGCCTTGTGGGGCCGCGAGCAGATTCGCAAAGGGCAAGGAGATGCGGGAGTAAAGAATCTCACCTGTCGTGCCGTCGTCGAATTCGTCATAATCTGTAGAAAAATCCAAACCTATTCTAATATAGAAGGTTTTAAAAGCATTAAAAAGTCTTTAATAGCTTTTCCCACCAACCCTACCAAGGTTAGATTAGCAAACTCACATGCGTGGACCGAAACTAATGGTTTTCATGATGGTTGAAAGAAGTGGAAAAAAAACTTTTCACAAAAATCAGCATAACTTTCACATACGGAGTCTGATTGCAAAAGGTTTTTTATGAGCCTATAGCTTGAGAGCGGCTCTACGCTTTTCTGAACAAACCATGTTCAGAAAACCTGTTGTTACACAATAGGTTTTATGAACTGTTTTAAAAAAAACGATGTTTATGGGGTCAAAAAATTTCAACGAAGCTAGGGGTGTCTAGAACTAGTTTTTTGAGAGATTTGGGAAAATAATACTCACAAGTTGGACATAGTTTTGACTTCCCTTGGCTAAAACCTCTTAGGATCAATGAGTGAGGGACCCGCCTCCACCAACCCTCTTCCTTAACCGAGTTCATTGCACCTTTTTGCATGTAAAATTGTCCTGCTACAACACGTCAAACACCAGGACTATAATCACCATGAATCGATTTACACATAAACAACTAAGAAAAAAACCTCATTGTATTTTGAATGTCCATCAAGGCTCAATTTTCATAGCATAATCTCCAAGGCCACCTATACTCGAACTAATGTCCTATCCTAAAAGAAAACTATATGACTAACTAGGCTCGAACTTAAGTTTGAGCCACTCATGCAACTACTTTGAAGCCTCACCTTCTTGTAAGCTCCGACTCTTTTGATAGGTCATTCGAGGAAACTTAGGTTTGATGTAAAGCTTATCATTACCTTGGCTCCACCTTACAACTCTTTAAATGTATAATGTAGCTCAAACTTCAATTTGAGTCTCCTTCCAAATTCAAGGCTACTTCAACATAGCTTGGGTTTTTTCTCACACCTCTTGTTGCTCGTAGATTTCTAACACTTGAATGTGCATCTATGCTCAAACTTGAGTTTGATCCTTCTACCAAATTCCATGGGTGCCTCCATGTAACTTGGGCTACATCCTGCAACCCGTGTGACAAGTATAGATTTCTAACACTTGGATGTACATTTAGGCTCAAACTTGAGATTGAGCCACCTACAAAATGTTAAGTATGGAGCCTGATTTACCCTTGTAATTTTCTGTGGTAAAATCGCACATTTGTAAGGCCCCCATTATGAGGAGAAGCCATCGTGCGTGAAGGAAAATCACTCACCGGAAACCAAAATTTTCACGGACAAGAATCAAGGGCAACTTTAAAGGCCTCAGGGGCGGAGGCCCCCGAGATTTTTTTTTTGCCGGAATATTATGGCCGGACGGCGGCCGGAAAGTGGTCGGAAAACAACCGGTCGGTTGGCCAGTGGCCGGTAGTCAATGGCCGATGGCCGGTGGTCGGAAGTCAATGGCCGGTGGCCGGTGGCCGAATTCAAAAGCGGAGTTGTCTTCTCAAGGGCGGCCACACATGGGCGGATTGGAGGGTCCGATTTGGACTTATTCGCACAAGGACGGCTACACATGGCTGTCTCTCATAAGAGAGGGCAGCCCTTTTGGCCTATAAAAGGAGGCCATTTCTACACACATTTCATAGTGTGAGGTTGATGCAACAAGGTGAGTGTGAGGTGGTGAGAGTGAAGCAAGGCGGGAGCTCCATTAAGGGTATAATCCCTTTGTAAACTACTTCTTGTTTTGAAGTACTAAAGCCATTGAGTGGCTGCTTTCCCGTGGACGTAGCCCACATTGGGTGAACCACGTATATCGTGTGTACTCTCTCTCTCTCTCTCTCTCTCTCTCTCTCTCTCTCTCTCTCTCTCTCTCTCTCTCTCTCTCTCTCTCTACTCTATAATCTCGTGTATATAAATCTGTCTCTCTCCATTAAGTAATCTACTCAATTATCTATTTAGCTACATCTTATTTCCTAACAACTGGTAACAGAGCAAGGTTTGCTCGTAGCTAAATTATCTCAAGGAAAGGATTCCTTGAATTGAGTGGGAGTTATGGCGGAGGAAGGGAAGCTCAAGATTGAGAAGTTCAACAGCAAAAACTACCAACATTGGAAGATGCAGATTGAAGACTATCTCTACTAGAAGGACCTCTATTTGCCACTAGGCGGTCTTGCGAAGAAGCCCGCAACAATGGCAGATGAAGCATGGATTGTCCTTGATCGAAAGGCACTCTGAACAATCCGGTTAAGCTTGGCGTCAACGGTGGCCTTCAATGTTTCGGAGATGAAGACCACGGAGGACTTGATGAAGTCACTTGACGACTTCTACGAGAAACCATCGGCATCCAATAAGGTATTTCTTATGAAGCGCTTGTTCAATCTAAAGATGTCAGAGAATGGTTCAGTTGCAGAACACCTAAATGACTTTAACACAAACATAAGTCAACTTCGATCAGTGAAAATCAATTTCGATGACGAAGTGCGAGCTCTCTTTATACTATCATCTCTACCGGATAGTTGGGACATCCTTGTGATGGCTGTAAGTAATTCTATCTCTGGCACAAATACTCTTAAGTTTGATGATGTTGTGGGTGTTCTCCTAAGCGAGGAAATGCGAAGGAGAAGCACAGGAGAATCATCAAGTGCTGCACTATCATTGGAAACAAGAGGAAGGCTTAAGGAGAGGTTCAGAAACCAAAAGGGTCGTGATCGCTCAAAGCGGAGCAAGTCACGCACAAAGTAAGTTCTTGAATGTTGGAACTGCAGCAAGAAGGGCCACGTCAAGAAGGATTGATGGTCCAAGAAGAAGAAGGAGACAGAGTCTCAAGACAACAAGCCAACATCGGAGGCCAATGTGGCAGGTAAAGTAGAGCAAGATGCTCTAATTCTCTCATTAGACAATGTGTCTAATTCCTGGATAGTAGATTCCGGGGCTTCATTCCATGCGACACCACACAAGCAACATTTCCAAGACTACACCAAAGGTAATTTTGGGTATGTATACTTGGGAGATGATGAAGCTTGTGAGATTGTCGGCAAAGGTACAGTTTCTGTCAAAACTGCTAACGGAAATGAATGGAAGCTTAAAGATGTTAGGCATGTTCCTTCTCTTCGCAAAAATTTGATCTCTATAGGACAATTGGACGATGAAGGTCACAACATTGCATTCGGAAACAAACGGTGGAAGATCTCAAAGGGATCTTTGGTGGTTGCCAAGGGTGAAAAAGTCAGTACACTTTACTTGTGTACTGTTAACACGCAACCTTCAGCTTGTGCAGCAACTACAGAAGTTGACAGTGCAGCAACTACAGAAGTTGTGCGGTGTGGCACTACCGACTTGGGCATATGAGTGCCAAAGGAATGCAAATCCTTCAAACAAAGAAGCTTCTACCAGGTTTGAAAGAAGTGGACTTAGAGTTCTGTGAAGATTGTGTTTATGGTAAACAAAAGAGGGTAAAATTTCAAAAATCAGGAAATGAAAGAAAAAATAAAAAACTTGAGATGGTTCATTCTGATGTTTGGGGTTCTGCAAGTACACCATCACTTGGTGGCTCATTGTACTATGTAACATTCATAGACGATGCGACTAGAAAAACATGGGTTTATGTCATGAACAATAAATCCGATGTATTTTCCATATTTCAAAGGTGGAAAGCCTTTGTGGAGAATGAAACAGGTACCAAGGTTAAATGCCTCAGATCCGACAATGGAGGCGAATATTGTAGCCAAGCTTTTGAAAGCTTTTGTGCTAGCAATGGCATTTGGAGGCAAAGGACAACCCCAAGGACACCTCAACAAAATGGGATTTCGGAAAGGATGAACAGGACAATCATGGAACGAGCACAAAGCATGCACCTACATGCAGGCCTACCGCTTGAGCTTTGGGCGAAAGCTGTAAGTACGTCTGTGTACTTAATTAATCGGTCACCCTCAACGGCATTGGATGGGGGAGTTCCAGAAGAGGCATGGACAGGTAAACCGGTGAATTATGCATTTCTCAAAGTGTTTGGGTGTGAGGCTTTCATGCACATAGATAGAAGCCTAAGATCAAAGTTAGATGCAAAGTCCAAAAAGTGTTTCTTCATTGGCTATGGAGAAGGAGACTTTGGGTATCGCCTATGGAATCCTGAAGATGGTAAAATCTTAAGGAGTAGGGATGTAATTTTTTACAAACAAAATATGTACAAAGATTACTTGGAAAGAAAACAAACAAAAGAAATAGGTGATGAGTACATGGAGCTTGAGGACGGTGAAGACTCAAGGACTGCAAACGGTGACAATGTGCAACAACGTCAACCAAATGAGGAGCCTCGACCTATTCCCTGAAGATCTACAAGAGCAAGTAGACCTCCAGAAAGGTTTGTTCCTTCCTTCAACCATCTCTTGATCTCAGATTCTGGAGAGCCGGAATCATATGAAGAAGCTATGCAACATGAATCCAAAGAAGAATGGACGAAGTGCATGCAAGTGGAGATGGACTCACTACATCGCAACCAAACATGGGAGTTGGTTGAGTTGCCTAAAGGTAAGCGGGCACTTCAAAACAAATGGGTGTACAAGCTAAAGGAAGAAGAAGGTGGGAAGAAAAGGTACAAGTCTAGGCTTGTGGTAAAAGGTTTTTCTCAAAAGAAAGGTATTGACTTCAATGAAATATTTTCTCCTGTTGTAAAAATGAACTCAATTAGGCTTGTCTTAAGCCTTGTGGCTGCTCATGATCTAAATCTCGAGCAAATGGATGTAAATACGGCATTCCCTCATGGTGACTTAGAGGAGGAAATCTACATGCTTCAACCAAAGGGGTATGAAGTAAAAGGTAAGGAGAAAATGGTTTGCAGATTAAAGAAGAGCTTGTATGGTTTAAAGCAAGCATCAAGACCATGGTACTTGAAGTTTGATCGATGGATGTTGGATCATGGATTCACAAGATGCAACTCGGATCACTGCGTCTACACGGAGAATTTGGGAGATGGGAAATTCATCATCCTAATGTTGTATGTTGATTGCAAGTGCTAACATGCAGGACATCAAAGACCTAAAAGAGGAGCTGTCCAAATCTTTTTCAATGAAAGATTTAGGTGCTGCAAAGAGGATACTTGGTATGAAAATATAAAGGGACAGGACGAAGAAGAAAATAAAGCTATCTCAAGAAGATTACATCAAGAAGGTACTAAAAAGGTTTGCAATGCAAAATGCAAAACCAGTTTCTACACCTTTGGCTGGTCATTTTAAACTAACGAAGGATATGTGTCCAAAGACACAAGAGGAGATAGCCTATATGTCTAAAGTTCCATATGCTGCAGTGGTAGGTTCTCTAATGTATGTTATGGTCTGGACAAGGCCAGACATTGCACATGCAGTGGGAGTTGTGAGTAGGTTCATGGACAACCCAGGTAAAGAGCATTGGCAAGCTGTGAAGTGGATACTTAGGTATCTAAAAGGGACAACAACAAATGCTTTGTATTTTGGAGGAACTGATATTTTTCTAGAAGGGTATGCTTATGCAGATATGGCAGGTGACAAAGATACTCGAAGGAGCTTTACTGGCTATGTGTTCACGGTTGGAGGCACAGCAGTAAGCTGGGCTTCAAAGCTGCACAAAGTGGTTTCACTTTCTACCACGGAAGCAGAGTATGTAGCAATGACGGAGGCAAGCAAAGAAATTATGTGGCTTCACAGATTCTTAGAAGAGCTTGGATTCAAACAAGACAATTGTGTCTTGTACAGTGATAGCCAAAGCGCTATCCATCTTACGAAGAACTCAGCCTTTCATTAAAGGACAAAGCACATTGAGGTGAGATATCACTTCATACGCACTCTTTTGGAAGAGGGAGAACTAAAGCTAGGAAAGGTGCATACAAGTGAAAATCCTGTAGACATGTTTACAAAGGTGGTCAACAAGGAGAAGTTGAGCTTTTGCTCATCTTCAATCGGCATTCAAGGATAAGAAGCCAGAATGGAAAGCAGTCACAGGTTTGGTTTGGAGATCAATCTCCAAGTGGGAGATTGTTAAGTATGGAGCCTTGATTTACCCTTGTAATTTTCTCTGGTAAAAGCACACATTTGTAAGGCCCCCATTATGAGGAGAAGCCATCGTGCGTGAAGGAAAATCACTCACCGGAAACCAAAATTTTCACGGACAAGAATCAGGGGCAACTTTAAAGGTCTCGGGGGCGGAGGCCCCCGAGACTTTTTTTTGCCGGAATATTCTTTTTCGCCGGAATATTATGGCCGGACGGCGGCCGGAAAGTGGTCGGAAAACAACCGGTCGGTTGGCCGGTGGCCGGTAGTCAATGGCCGATGGCCGGTGGTCGGAAGTCAATGGCCGGTGGCCGGTGGCCGAATTCAAAAGCGGACTTGTTTTCTCAAGGGCGGCCACACATGGGCGGATTGGAGGGTCCGATTTGGACTTATTCGCACAAGGGCGGCTACACATGGCTGTCTCTCATAAGAGAGGGCAGCCCTTTTGGCCTATAAAAGGAGGCCATTTCTACACACATTTCATAGTGTGAAGTTGATGCAACAAGGTGAGTGTGAGGTGGTGAGAGTGAAGCAAGGCGAGAGCTCCATTAAGGGTATAATCCCTTTGTAAACTACTTCTTGTTTTGAAGTACTAAAGTCATTGAGTGGCTGCTTTTCCGTGGACGTAGCCCACATTGGGTGAACCACGTATATCGTGTGTACTCTCTCTCTCTCTCTCTCTCTCTCTCTCTCTCTCTCTACTCTATAATCTCGTGTATATAAATCTGTCTCTCTCCATTAAGTAATCTACTCAATTATCTATTTAGCTACGTCTTATTTCCTAACACAAAATTCCATGCTTGCCTCTATGAAACTTTGGCTTTGTGAAACTCTTTTTATCTAGGTATTTATAGCACTTAGATGTACATCTAGGATCAAACTTGAGCTTGAGCCTCCTACCGTCGTGCGTGGGTTGAATCAATATAGATTGAGATCCATCTTGCAACTATTTTAAGCTAAAGATTTCTAGCACTTAGACCTACATTTAGGCTCCATCTATGCTCCGGCATTGTAACTTAGGCACCATCTTGGATCTATTTTCAGTTTTAGATTTCTAGCACTTAGATGTACATTTAGGCTCAAACTTGAGCTCGAGCCTCCTACCATCCATCTTGTAACTCTTGTGAGCTATATATTTATAGCACTTGGATGTGCATAAAGGCTCCATCCTCCTATCAAATCCCATGGGTGCCTCTGCAATGTAACATAGTCCCTATCTTGCAACTCTTGTCAGCTTTAGATTTCTAGCACTTGGATGTACATAAAGGCTCCATCTTGTAACTGGAGATCCATCTTGTAACTCTTGTGAGCTATATATTTCTAGCACTTGGATGTGCATAAAGGCTCCATCCTCCTATCAAATCCCATGGGTGCCTCTGCAATGTAACATAGTCCCTATCTTGCAACTCTTGTCAGCTTTAGATTTCTAGCACTTGGATGTACATACAAGCTCAAACTTGAGCTCGAGCCTCCTACCATCCTCCATGGATTGACTCAGTGTAGATTTTCTTAATTGAATGGGATGCAAGATTTTGCCAAAATTGTGAGTGTATCTTGGGAATGCATTAAATTTTGAGTTATATGTTCAAACATCAATTTTACTGATATCTCTTGATTTTCTCAAAAATTGCATGGTCCAAAACAAGGTGATTCAGTGTTTGTTGTTGATGGTTCCACAAGGAAAGCTCGTGGGGTTATTCATTCCACTGATGCATCTCAACGTTGTGGTTTTGAATTGATTGGCACAACATGTGTGGCAATACATGTACTAGAAAGTTTTGATGACACCTTCTTGATTCCATTCGTCACAATGGATGCAAGAACCATGTCTCAAGCAGTTGGAAGCATCATCAAATGGCCATTGCATAATATTCTTATGGACAAAGGAAAATCTCACACAATAGATAAGGATTTTCTTGCTGGTCAAGAAGATGGCTTGATAGATAGAGCGAGTTGGAAAGAGAAAAGAGTCATCCTTTGGGCTGACAATAGATCTACAAAACTTGGTAATGGAGTGGTATTGCTAGTCCACCCATATGAGGTTATAAATTGTACTGAACTAGGTGAGAGTATCTTGGGTGTCATTGTGTAAGGGTCGATGCATCCACATCAAAGTTATATTTCAAGTTTGAATTTGGTAAGCTAGCCTATTAGGCAGCTCAGATTTGAGAATGGAGAGCCCTTGATCAAAGACACTAGATCTTCTTCTGCCATTGAGGGTATTCAAGATTTCCTCATGGAAGAAATGGGAGATTCCCTTGACAGCTTATATGCTTCCAGTGATGACTATGAGGATGATGGCATAGATAACAACATTGAAACTAGTTTTGAAGAAGGTACCACCGGTACAGAACTAGGTCTTCTTCTTCATACTCAAAATGATAGAGAGCAGGATGCCATTGCTGGTGACTATGATATAAGAGATGGGACAGGTAAGAAAAGGAGTTATGTACATAGAGTTAGGCCTAGAAAAAAAAAAGGTAATGCTCATGCTTTCAACAAACAATGTGATGCTGCAAACATTCACAAAGTTGCAACAATTGATTGTTGTGAGATGCGATGCTGCCAAATTGGAAACAGATCCAAAATCATGCAAGCGAGGGCAGACTTTTGGGGACAAAGCTACACTAGCCGATGCACGTTTGTATTGGATTGGATGAGCATGGCTCATAGAAAAGATCAAGAAGAGGAATGCTTTGAGTTTACTTTTGTTGCAACAAATGAGCTGTAGAAATCTGTACTATGCTTGGAGGAGCTCTTCAGAAATGAATCCAACCAAGTTCTTGTGCATTATACACGACAAGATGGACCAGAGTAAGACTGCTATACCACAAATTAAACCAGTTCCAAAATCTCTCAATGGAGTTGAGAGGCTTCCATTATCCTTGACAGGAATGCTCACTCATGGACATTCCAAACAGCTTATGGTCACTTTGCATTGGGATTATGGCCGAGTGATCCCAACTTCACAATTGCATCTCTCTCAAAATGTCTAAGAAACTTAGAAAGAAGAGATAAACATATGTTTGGTGACTGAGCTTAGAAAACTCAAGTGTAGAACCACGAACAAATCTTTTTTATTGTGTTTTGTCTACAGCTTCTCTCTATCACCATATGAAAGTGCTTAAGGAGAAAAACCAGTACTGCAAGGAACAGAGTGCTCAGAATGAAAAGGCAGAGACTGATCTAATCACAAATGTGAATGTGGACACTGAGAATTTTGCTTCTAAACAAGGAAATGATTGTCCAAGGATGCAATTAATCTTTGCTACTAATGCACATGTACAGGAGGATGGCAATGTATTTGGGTTCAAGAGGTTGCCAAGAACATTGTTGTTGCAACTTGACAATTGTGGTTCAGAAAATAAGAATCGCTATGTGTTTGCATACCTATCATTGTTGGTTGCACAAGGAGTATTTGACACTGTGAAACTTGGATTTCTTATGGTTGGTCACACTCATGAAGACATTGATGCATTGTTCAGTCGCTTTTCTGAGAAGCTTAGAAAACAAGCCTTTTTTACATTTCCACATTTGATGAAGATCTTCAGTGAGTGTGTTAGCATGTATCCAGCACCTTTTCTCCTACAAAAGGTGGCAGACTTTAAAGGATTTGTAAAGGGGTTCTTACATGATGGAGCAGATAGCTTAGTGGGTCATTCAAAGCCATTGCAATTTAGGTTCTATATGAGTGATGGAATACCTTTGATGCAGTACAAAGTACACCCTAAAAATGTGGATTGGCTACCCGAAAATGGTATAGAGTTATGGAAGAGAAATGACTAAGGAGGAGCCAAGCTTCCTGAAGGTGTTCCAAAAGTATTACCACCCTTTGAGTTTGTTAAAGATAGTGAGAAAGTTATGGAAGGAATAAAGAAGTATGTTAGTTGGTGGAAAGATCACTTGCAAGATAAAGGAGATGAAAGTGAGTATGCTAGGTGGATCAACCCAATTCTTATGTATTGGGAGAATCTCATGCAAGCTATGCAAAACCCCGGACAAAGTGAAAACACTTTATTTGATGACTTTTGGCCACGGAGTATGTGTGAACAAGATGATCCTCTTGAAGTTCCATTGGAAGATGGTCTAGATGAAGCACTTGACATAATCGAGGGCCACTATTGTGGTCCAATGCGCAACAAACCTGCTGAGGAGTTAAACCCAACTCTTGATGTGGCAAAGGGAGACTTTGTACTTGTGCAACCTTGTGATGAAAATTACCCAATTTGGTTAGGAGTGGCATCAACAGATATTGATCAGAACAATGACTCGGCAACCTATCTTCAAGTGAAGATACAATACTGGGCACCAATTTCAAAGAAGAAGAATGCAAGTGATGTGGAGGTTTACAAGGATTGTTGGAACAAGTATTGGAGAGAGAACATCAATGATCCTCAATGTTGGGAAAACACTAGCTGCATCATTTGGGCATGGAAGCCCAAGGGTGGACGAATTCCTGAAAAAATCAAGATTCCAAAGGCAATAATCCTCAAGGCCAAAGAGAGTCAGTTGAAACTTGATGAACATGAGACACCATCAAATGTCAATGCAAATGAAGAGGAATGATCGCTTAGCATTCACCTTTCAACTTTGTAATCTTCTAGCAATGGTTCCAATCAGTCCACCCATAGCTAGGGTCATTATCAACATTGATAATGGCATCCCCCCTTTGTAATCTTCAAGAAATCTTATTCAATATGAATGGTGTTTTTTTTCACTTTAGTCACCCAAGTTTTTCTTGCAACTTACATTTTAATTGTTTTATCAAATGAAGCATGTGTGGGAAGAGAATTTTGGGTGCATGAGCATGTGTGTGTGTGTGTGTGTGTGTGTGTGTGTGTGTGTGTGTGTGTGTGTGTGTGTGTGTGTGTGTGTGTGTGTGTGTGTGTACATGTGCACGTGAGTGTGTGTGCGTATTTGTAAACTAACATGTGCAAAAACACTCTAGTGTATAGTATGGTTGTTGAAAACGGACCATATTGGATCTTGCAGACTCATAAGCATCCACTAAACATTGTATCTCAGTTTTCATATGTGCAACAACCTAGTACAATACAACCTTACCTCAAGTCCATGAGACACAAAGAATCGTCCCAAATGTGTGAATTTTTCCCTATTTTTCTAAATAGGTGTTTCATCCAGAGCCTCGCACCGATGACACCTCCTTCTACGGTCCCTTTTTAGCGACCTACTCCCCTTCCATCGCACGGCTCCACTCCGCTTCCATCACAGGGTCCTACACCACACCATTCCACTCCAATTTCACCCGAGCATCGTCAACATCCCACAACTGCTCGATGCACTTCTTCTGGTAGCGCGCACTTACGTTCGTCTCAGGGAAGTAAGCATCAAGAGAGACGGAGCGACAGGGGATCATTTGGGTTGTCTTGTTTTGGTCAGTGGGGGGGTTGGAGTTCGATATTTTAGAGCGTGCCGCCCTAGATGGAGAGGATGAGGATATTGACCCACACATGGCAGACACGCATGGGTACTATAGAGTAAAGTATGGAGGCAAAGTGTATTTTGGTGCTACGCAGGGTAGGGCATTTTGACATCATCTTCATACTTATACATTCGACGTATAAAAATTGTTTTGTAAAGTTCAGAGACCAACTGCCCGATCATGCATGCTACATCGAGGAAGCATTGCATGCTCGATTCCCAAATGCCCCCAATGAGCGTTTTTTTGGCATAGTGATTGGAGGGCTTCATTTAAAAGTCTTTGAAAAACAAGCAATCAAGCGCATGGCACGCAGTGGCCAACCAGGTCGCAAATCCAGATAAGAGCTACCACGGAGGCAACATGGTAGATGCAGAGTGGGAGTGGGCCATGCAAGAAAAGGGCAAACAAGCTGTAATAACAGGCTCATCCTATAGTCAACAACACGAAGCTCGGGCAATACAAACTCCCACACACTATAGTTCGGGAGGCAAAGCAGCTTGGAAGGATAAATATGTAAGGTTTTTCCTAAATTTGGCCCTAAACTGATTCAAAAAGGTTTTAGATTATGAATTTCTCTCGTTATTGCATCTTTAGGAAAAATCACTCTAAGTCACCCGACCAGAGAGATGGCCAAATATCAAGAGCGTCACACAGAGTTTGATACTTGACGATGGTTGTTGGAGAACCATCACATCTCTCGTGAGCAGTTCAACTTAGCTATCGGATCTATACAGGCGGTAATTTTTAAAGAAATCATATTATATCAATTGTTTTGAGTTTTTAAATTGTTTAATCATGTTTTGGTTAATGTAGAGTCAGGGTGATCAAACATATGAACCTATGGACGATGAAGAGGACAAGGAGGAGGAGGAGGGCTTGGACAGATAATTTTTTTTTGTCCTCTTTTACAAGTGTAAATGTGGCACAATGATCTCTATGATCACATTTATATAAAACTCAAAGTGCCGAGCACAACAAGTTTTCCCTGCTCTTGGAACACACTTGATTGGCATCTTCTTGCCCTATTTCCTATCGTGGAAGCAAAGTGACATGACCACGAGCGAAGAGGAGGATAAAAAAAAATTGGACACTTATATTTCTAGAGAGCTAGCCTGCCAACATTTACCTATTCATGCGCTAGTAGATTTTGGTGCACATTTGAATATAATTAGTTGGGATTCGTATCAAAAAATGCCAAAGTTGTTCCTAAAACCATTGAAAAGGACATTCACAGGATTCAATGGGTCTATCAGTGTTGCCCAATTTTATGTGAAACTCATGCTACACATCAAAGGATTACCATGTCCATGTAACTTCTTTGTACAACCTCCACACTCCCCTGATAATCATCTAATATTGGGAACACCATGGCAATGAAAATACAAGGCAGAAAACAAAGTTTATTTTACATGAGAAAATCGAGTAGGACAGATTACATTTTCTTCCATGGAAGATACCCGGTATCTCATTAAGGGTGATGATAAAAACACCAAAGAATCAACCAATAACTTCAATGCAACAGGCTCACAATGAAACATTCCAATTTTCATGCCAGAAGCAACACCTATAGAATCTACTGACATCAATAACTATGCATTTGCAGTTGATTTGCTCCCTTCAGTACAGGTTTGTAAGACACGTCTACCTTTTTCATCAAGTGCAGACTCGAGAACATCAAGATAGATCACTTGTCTCAATCATCCTAGTAAAAATGGTTACCAAAAAGGCGACAAGCCAAGGTCACACCACTACATTCCTTCTAAACGACAAATTTGGATACCAAAGGATACACCAAGAGTTTATGCAAACTTCATTTGGGTGCCAAAACTCCACTTGCAAAGTTTCTCTCAGCAAGATCAAAACCACCCACAATATTCACCCACAGCTACAAAAGAAAGACGAGCAGCCAAGTCATCCATACTCCAAAGGCCCAAAAACATAGGTAGTCAAATATAGACATGTATGGGTACCTAAGCAACTTATTACTACTCAAAAATCTGCACACAGGCTGTGGATTCCAAAACAAAAAGGTTCAATATATCACATGGAGACCACAATCCACGGAAGTGCTTCGAAGACGTCACAACACTTGCCAAAGACAAAACCCACAATAATGGTGTGACATCCTAAATTTCCAACACAAATTCAACCTAAGGTGTTGTTTTCAAACTCAGCAATTCAAAAGTGCACTACGGAATTACAATGATTATTACATGGTATGCACTCATTAACACAAGAATAGGTCAACCTCATCGCCGAATATCCATAAGCAATTTTACTTAAGAACACCTCTCGCACAAAGTTAATATTTGCATGCGTTGATTGAGTATGCATACATAGGGCCACATTACAAGGCCTTTATAAGGCACTACTTTGATACACATGCACAACATAGCCTTGATGGTTCATTGTTGTTCAAGATAACTCTAACTAGGAGAGGGAGGCATTTCAAATGTAGACCTATTGATCAGATGCGAAAAGGGCATTGTTTTATTGATTCTTGTATTTAAATTTGGTTTGATTTTCTTTTGATAAAAAAATTTGATGTTATGTCATGAGAAGATGAGGTACATTAGGAGTGACAAACATCACATATAGTGTTTTTTACTAAGAATCATAAAGAAAAGTAGAGTAGCATTTTTCTCTTACATTCTTGAAATCAGCCCCAACTAGGTTTTTGACCTAATAGCAAGCTTGATATGAGTCTCTAGACCACTTTTATACAACCAAAGCTCAAAAGTCTCATATCCATACAATCCAAATGTGGGTGTAGCCAATATGGAAAACCCTTGTTTCATCAAATCCAGTTGTCCAAATGTCACCATATTTGAACCTTAGCCTATCATTATAGTGTTTATCAAGCTCCATGATAGATGGAAGAAGATCGCAGTTTTTTCTTGATCTTACATAAATGGAAATTTTTCCAGTTTTGTAAATTTTTCATATGATCCTTCTAAGCCAATCAAAGAACCGGCAAATCAAACAAAATGCATAAAGGAATGAAAATTTCACCCCAAAAAAAGCTCTAAAAGGTCACTAAAGATTCTACCGTTATGTGATGGTTTAACAGGAGCTATGAAGACCAACACCAAGCAACAACTTTCAGGAGAACAATGAGTTATGAGGGCAGAGAGCAAATTTCTAGGCAAGAAGTAGAGCAAGATACGTAAGCTACACAGCCATGGAGTAGAAGAACAAAATAAAAAATATTCCAATGACAATTCTTGAGAGTGAGCAAAGGAACAAGTTCAAAGAGCAGATGAAGCTATTGGCACAAAGAAATCTTGACAAGAGATGCCTAACTTTCAGACTGTGACTCATGCCAATGACAAGAAGTAGGAGGGGGGAGTGTTGGAAGATTCCAACAACAGATGCCTACTGGTCCAAAAAAGGAGATGCCGAGAGGTTTTTATAGCCCTGTAGCAAAAAGTGATTGTAATTTTTCCACTAGAAAACCGTTAGATCTTTGTTCACTTTTTATTTATGCGAAATTTGGGGCTATGAGTTTCCAAGTTCTATCATTAGTTAGACAATTTTCTAGGATATGCCACTTATTTTTTAAGCAATTTTAGGCCTTGTACATGAGATCCTTAGCTAGGGTATAGAAGGCATTTTTGTGAGGTTTCAAACATACTCAATTTGAGAAGAAGTCAGCATGTAAGGTTTCTCTACACATGTCTCTGCACAATGTCGTGTGTTGCCTCTTGCTACTGTGTCTTTGTCTCTTGGCACCACACTCCATGATCATCATATTGAAATCCCGAGATCACCATCGTGTTGGCCTCAAGGATCTCTACACATGGATATCAACATTGCAAGTGCATTGCAAGATCCGAGCATCACCTCCCACAATCTTCTAGGTGATATATCTTTCATTTTGAGTGTTATTTTTCATATCCGATTGTTAAGTCAAAGTCTCGGTGCTTAGGAGTGTTGGAGCTATATATGGCTCACTCTACTCAACTTGGTCTCACCTATATATTTGTATCTTGTCCTCAATATGACTCAGTCTTTGGGACCATACATGGTGTGTCTCTTGTCTCATCTCTCTCTCTTTCTCTCTACATCTCAACATGGTATCAGAGCAATAACGATCACACGATGATTCAATTCATGGTGACAAAACAGAGTATGTGTATGTGATTTGCATGTAAGAATCAAAATTTCTACAAATTTTATTATTGAAAATTGATTCTTGTTAATTGTGGCTGTTTTGTGCTAAGAAGAATATGATTAGTGTTTTGTGTGGTATTTATTGCTAATCGATATGGTGAATCGTTGATTATGTTTTATTGTTGATTTGTCTTTTGACACCCTCAAGTTTATCTCAATTTTCGGGGCTCTTCTGCTCAAAATTTGGAGAGACGAGAAAAGCTTGTTTATCTAAAACTTGTTCGTCTCCTCGAGCTCTTCGATTTGGATTCTAGCTTTGTAGCAAACGGAGTTCGCAACAGAAAGCTATGTTGTTTTTACTGCAATCGAGCTTAACACATGTTTTGTCCTCGTGCGTCTTCATGAAGCATCCGCGATTGTTTTTCTAAATTTGGCATCAACTATTTTGAGAAAATTTAGCTTTTTTGCTATTCATATTGCGGTTGTCAATCTTGAGTCTCATGTCGCATCTCAGGTCACTCTATTTTGAGGACTCTTTTAATATTAACGTCTCCTTTTTCTTGCTTTTTTGGGTGACGTCCCTCACATCTATGGACATTCATTGAGCATCCTTCTTGCGTTTATCATTGGCAAAACACAGTCGTCATATTCCTCTCATTCTCAATTGCAATCTTCACCATATATGGTGTGCAGATTCTGCGATCTTATCTTATACGTCTTCTCACAACCAGATATGGCTATGAATATTCTCGTCAATTTTTTTCCTGCTAGCCTACATTATGTTCCTCCTTTCCAAGGCCAAGGATTTCTAGGCTGGAAAGCAAAGATGTTATAACAATTATTGAAGGCAATGAACTCTTTGATATTGTCCTTGGAAATCGTCTATGTCCACCTCAGCCTATTGATACGGATCATGACAATGTGCTTATCACTGAATGACCTGTATTTGAAGACTGACATGTTGCATATACGGATTGGCAATGAGTAACAAAGCAGCTCGTTGGTATATTATTTCTGCTCTTACTGATTCCCTTTTGCTTGATGTGTATGAACTACCTACTTCCACGATGTATGGAAGTACCTTATTGCAAACTTTCAAAAGAAATCTGTTACAAAAATACTTTATTTGAGAGGTTTGCTTAACAAGTTACAATATGAAGTTGGTATACTGCCATGACGAGACATATTGAATCTTTCATATCCATTATTAATCAACTTGCTACTGCCGGTGATCCTGTTACAGAAAAACAATTGATTACACTTCTCCTTGACACGGTGAAGGACTCTTCTTATGATAACATTGTTTTTTTTTAATAAAGATGGTCTCGATTTTAACCAAGCCTGCATGTATTTAGTTGAACACTCTCAACATCAAGAATGAGGTAATGTTGGTCATGACAGCTATGATTTCACAAGAGGAGACTGAGTCACAACAGATGGAACATGCTTTTTATGCTCGAAGACGTCCATTTCAATGAGGAAAGTGCAGAGGTGGCCATCGCGGCAATGTTTTCTCTTGTCTCAAATTTTCTAATAAGCAATGTTCTTAGTGCAACAAAAATGGCCATACTGAAGATGATTGTTGGGCACATCAGTATGATGAAGAACACAATATTACCACTAAACAACCACGTTTATCTAGAGATTCTTCTCCTTCTTTGTGAATATTGTGGACCATCTGATCATCCTACTCATATGTCTTATAAGCGTCGATTTGACACAGATTGTAATAGAGCATATGCTATTGAACATTGAAACAATATCAATTTTGGTGCTACAGAAAATATGACATATCAATCTAAGTGGCTCCATACCTATCATCCACTACCATTCAACGTGTTGTTTATCTTGCTGATGATACGACTTGTCAAGTAAAGGGTATTGGAGATTTATATCTTGGTACCTTATCTTCTTCCACTCAAATCTTATGAGGAGTATTACATGTACCAGATCTTCAGTTGCTAGACTTGTTGATCTTGGTCTCTTTGTTGGATTTGATCATACCAAATACCGAATTGAGAAAGATGGACAGACTTTAGCCATTGCTACTCAAAATGGTGATTTGTTTGAACTCTCTCCCAATGATGTTGTAGCAAATGTTGTCACTACTCAGGTGATCATGATTGCAAAGTATGGCATCATCGTTTTGTTCATGCCGATTTCTCAAAACTCCTTGATCTTCAACGTCGTGATCTTGTTCAAGGCATGGATCTTAAAGCTCATTTTCAGATGGGGATTTGTGAGTTTTGTGCTCTTGGGAAACATAGCCGTAAACCCTTTCCTCTCTCAAATACATTTCATTCTCATGATATATTAGATCTTTTTCATGTTGATATATGTGAACCTCTACCTTCTTTGAGATCACAATATCGCTACTTCATTACATTCATTGATGATTTCTCATGATATATAATTATATTTCTACTTAGACAAAAATATGAGGCCTTACTCTGTTTTCAAACAATTCCACAAGGCTGCAGAACTTCAAATAGGTCGTCGCCTCAAGAAGCTTCGTAGTGAAAATGGAGGCGAATATGTTTCTCAAGAGTTTGTGAGTTACTATGCTGACAATGGAATTCATCACGAATACACTATTCCATATTCACGTCAACAGAACGGCGTTGCTAAACAAAAAAATTACACTATTCTTAATGCTTTTCGATGTATGTTGATTCATCCTAGGTTATCTTGTGTTTTCTGGGACCTAAAGCTACTCTGACAGCTATATTCATTCAAAATCATCTTTCTCTACTTTTGAAGATCCCATTACTTAATAATGAAGCTATCTCTTCACCAAAAGAAGTTCCAGGCACATTTAGTTACAAAAGGTTACCCCCAAGTTGCTGGTGTTGATTATCATGGACCTTTTCACCAGTTGTTCACATTGCAAGTGTTTGAGTTTTATTGGCATTTGCTGTTTAATTTGATTTAGAAGCTCATCAAATGGATGTGCGAACTACTTTTTTGAATGGTGATTAGGAGGAAATTTATATGGAACAGCCACAAGGGTTTGTTATTTCAGGTAAAGAAGACCTTGTTGCTCAACTCCATAAGGTACTATATGGTTTCAAACACTCTTCACGGGCCTGGTATACAAAATCTGATCTTTTTCTCACCTCTAAAGGATTCATCTCTTGCTCTTCAGACCCCAACTTATACATAAAGCGTTAAGGTAGCAATTTTGTGATTCTTGCTCTTTATGTGGATGATACCATCCTTGTTTCCAATGATTTGGGATTTCTTCAGCAAGTGAAAAAGTTATTGTCTTTTGCATTTGATATGGTGGATCTTGGAGAGATTCTTTCGTGTCTTGGCATTTAGATTCAAAGGAACCACACAAAAGGTATTTTATTCCTTTGACAGTCAAAGTTTATTGCAGATACCATTCAAAAATTTGGTATGGAGGCCGAACTCTGCACATTTGGCCAACACACCTTGTCTTGCGAGTTCTACGAAGAACACTTATGACATTGGCGGTCAACTTGTCACAAATCAACCTTATGCTAGCTAGATTCGATGTCTTTAGTTTGCTGGCATGAACATTCACCCTGATATTTTGTTTATTGCTAATTATCTTGGAAAACATCTTGCATGTCCTTCTCTTAAGCATTGGTTTGTAGCAAAGCATGTATTGAAATACTTAAAAGGCACTACAGATTTTGGTTTGATCGATCAACGACAATTGACATCAAATTCTATGCAATCTCTTTCTATTTCGGGTTACACAAATGCAGACTGGGCAAGCTCACATTTATCTATATCATCTACTAGTGGAAATTACTTCTTTATAAATGGTTGTCTTGTTTCTTGAACCAACAAGAAACAACATTGTGTTGCAGTTTCTACGACTGAATCTGAATATATTGTGGTATCACTTGCAGCTCGTGAGCTCATCTGGCTTCGACAAATGGTGATCGATCTTAGTCATTCTCCTCTTTTTAGCACACCCTTGTGGTCTGACAACCAAAGTGCTATTAGTCTTGCAAAAGACTATGTTCAACATAATAAGTCAAAGCACATTGATGTGCATTATCATTATGTCAGGTATGAAGTACGCAAAGGCACCATAATGATTGAACACTATCCAACTGACCAGATGATTGCAGAAATTCTTACCAAAGGCCTCAACGAGTCACGCTTCATCCTCTTGTGCTTGAAGCTTGGAGTTGCTTCGGCCTCACTCTTTCTAGATTAGCTTCTCTGCTATTGTGATAGCTTTGTACATATGACATTGTAATCATATACGTACCATGCACTATGCACACTCCACACTTACACATTGTGTTCTTTGAGTCACTTGTATATTTGTACATGGATACACAATTCACTTTCACATCCTCATCATTGGTTCATATTTTCACATTGTATAGGGGCTTGGGTTTTTTGCTTGAACTCCCCAAGGGTTTTTTCATCCAAAGCTAGAGACCTTTGTTTGAGTAAGGGTGTTGGAGCTATATATGGCTCACTCTACTCAACTTGGTCTCACCTATATATTTGTATCTTGTCCTCAATATGAATCCGTCTTTGGGAGTGTACATGGTGTGTCTCTTGTCTTGTTTCTCTCTCTTTCTCTCTACATCTCAACAAGGTCACCTGCTAGGTACGTAGTGATCTGACACTTGTGCCTATAGAAAATTGCATTTTGTTCCAAATTACAAATTTAGAATTTGGTGGTCTAGAAGTGTTTTTGACCTTGCAAGGATAGTTCCTACTAAGTTTGGTGTTGTTTAGAGTTGATTTGCTATTGATTTTTCATGTTGATGGATGAATAAATCGTTGAGAGAAGGACCATGTTTCCTTTGACTAGATAGTTTTAACAGAGTGTATTGTGTTCAAAGGAGAGATTGACAAACCGTTGGCGTACCCTAGTCAAGTCACTTGCTTCCAAGGATTGACATTTTGATCTTGGGCCCATCTCTTTGTGAAATGTGATAGGTGATGATAGTATAACCCCCAGACAAGTGATGAGAGTATAACCCCCAGACAAAAAGAGTTAGCATACACATATAAGTAAATTTGCGATCAAGAAAAAGAGAGAGTACTAGGATGTGATGCCTCCTAGTGAGAACTCCAATGAGAGGATTCTCTTTGGATATTGAAGAGGAGAAATCAAAAGGGCCTCCAAGGAATACTATTCGAGAAGGAGAAGTGCATCCTCAACTTTCAAGGGAGAGGTATGAAAGTGACACCCCTCCTACCTCTAAATGTGATGCTACCCCAAGAAGATGGTAGTCACCTAGTCCTCCCAAAAAGAAGAGAAAGTCATCAAATACTCCCTTCCATGCAAATCAAAGAAGGGATAAAGAAATCCCAATAAGAGAAAGCGAAGAAAGCGGTCACCATCTACGCCTTCTTCTTCCTTTTCCTGCTCGTCATCACCATCTTTTGATATGGAAGACAATGACTTGCCACCCAAGAGAGAGAAGAGAAGGAGTAAACAAGGAGTTATGCGGCATAAAAGAGGTCACTTAAGTTGAAGAAATTCAAGAGAGAGGAAAGAACATCAGCTTTCTTTCCTATGATGGAACCTTCAGAGCAATTGATAAAGTGTTTCTCTTTATCCAACAATTTGATGCGTCTTTTGGAGATGAAGATTTCTTGAAAACTTCAATGCTTTGAAATGTTTTCATGCATTTCCAAAAGTTATCCCATTAATGATGAGCAAGCCTACTGTAATGGAATTTGCCTATTCAATTTGAGAATAGCGGAATTTAATGAGAGTACTTTCAAGAAATGATTTTGTGAGCATAGCGGGTAGAAATAATTGAAGATAGCAACATAATCATAGCAATTAGTTAACTTGGCATAGACAATACTTTTGCAAGAGAGAGAATTTAGAGAACATGACAACAGTTGAGGACCGGATTTATGTGGAGCCAGTCCCCCCTCCAATAGGCATTTGTATTATGATTTCTCCCATAAAGAGAGACTTGTTACAATACATTCTTTGTGTTCCTTGTGACCTAGGTGAAGCAATGAAGATGGAAAGCTTCATGTATCACCATCATAGCATAACCTAAACTTGAAGAAAGCTTTAACTATACCAAGCCTCAATCCCAAGACCTCAAACACCTTCGAAGGTGGAGAGAGCTAGCAGGGAATGAGGGTAGGGAAGAGGAAGAAGAAACATTTCATACGAGAAAGAGCTAGTTCCTCACTTATCATAACTCTTGTGCTAGCATACATAATAGCATAGTAATGAAGAAGAAATAGATGGCAAGCTCAAGCATTGAAGCATGGCTCTTGGATGGATTCGCACTCCATAGCCAAGAGTGTTGGTGTAGGCTCTCAACCTCTACTTGCTTGGGGAAGGAGAGGGATCTCTTGCACTTTGCATAGTACACAATGAGAGTGTTTGTGAGTGTGTGTGGGTGAGTATACCCCCTAAGCACCCCCCTAGCTTTCTTGGGTCGACCCCCCCTTGTAGCTCATGCTTGAAGCTCATTGGACCCCTCCAGGCCTAACCAATCACAAGCAGAAGCCATTACAAGCAACAGGGATAGCCTTGGGACAAGTGTCCCCCTTTCCCCTTTGAGAGAGAGGACCTTGATAAATGCAAAAACAATTAGATAATTCAAGTAATTTATCATTGGACCCCTTTGAATCCTAGCCAATAGGCTTCAAGCAACACATGAAGGTAACATGGGTAGGGACCTGACATGTGTCCTTGCTGCCTCTTCAAGCTGGGGCTTCCCTTGTGAGTGTGAGTGTGTGTTCTCTCTCTAATCCCTAGGAAAAGGGCTCGCCCCCCCTCTTGTAGGGATGCTTTTGACTTTAGGAGCTCAAGCACCTTAGTCATCAAGCATGACAAAGCACTTGGACTAGGGGGTATTCCCACAAGCATCTCACGCAAGCATGTCAAGGCACCTCAAGCACCTTAATCAAGCGGCAAGTCAAGCACCTCAAGCATGGAGTAAGTCAAGCACCTCAAGCACCTTAATCAAGCACCTCAAGCAAGACAAACACCTCAAGCACGACAAGCACCTCAAGCAGGTCAAGCACCTCGAGCTTGGACCGGGTTCCCACCTCAAGCTCAGCCCTAGCTTACCTAAGGTCAAAGGACTTTTACACACATTATTGGAGGTCTTCAATGAAGCTAACCCTAAGGTCTTATGCTCCATTGGTTAGCCTTGCTCTTGATAGACCATCTCCCATTTGGGCCCCTTTACTATTGGCCCCGTGTTGAGATAGATCTATAAGCACATATCTATATCTTAACACTTGTTCCCATTTATTCTCCCACATTAAGTGATCAATTTAATATGAGAAAATCATTTGGGTTGGTTAGATATTAGATTTTATGACATTACCTCTCTCTTGAAATCATATAGTCGTCCTCGACTATGAGGTAGAAGAGATAAAGCCTTAGTCATTAGTCAATCGTACTTAGCGGGTAGAGGATCCCTTTTTTTACCCTACGACATCTTTCCAAGATGGATGACTAATCCATTTGGTGCTTGGGAGACATAGCTGCCGCAAGCATGTCTGCTCTTTAGTCCATTTCATTCTCCCAAAGTAGAGTGACAAATTCTACTTGGTGTTTGAGAGACGTCGTCATCACAAACATGATTCTAAGCATGCATACTAGTTAAATTTGTGCACAATTAAAAAGAGGACTAGTCATATAAGACAAAAACATGAGTCATTTAAAAGAAATTTGTACATTTGCTTACTCTAAGGTAGCATTGTAAGTATTGACAAGGTTCATACTATCCTTAAGTTGTATTCCTTGCATCCATTTAGCATTTTCAAAAGGATAATTTTTGAACTTAATAAGATACCGTCGGATTATCTTACCATGTCGTAGTAGCTTGTCTTCATGCCGAAGGACAGCTTCGGGTTGTAGCACCTCTTCTTGGTCTTCAACTTCGGGAGGGTCTTCAATAATTGGTTCAATTGGTGGCTCTCCTTTGTAGGGCTTAAGTAGGCTTACATGAAAGGCATTGTGTATAAGCCAATGGTTAGGCAACTTGAGTTGATAAGCTGTCTCATTGATAGGCTTCAAGATTTGGAAAGGACCATAGTATCTTTTTGCTAGTTTAGCATAGTACTTTTGATGGCCCGTAGGATTTTTTGCCCATCGTTTGCCTTAATCGAGCCGTAGGAAACTTGAGTAAGACCCAATCATTTTCTTTAAACATTAAGGCTCTTCTGTGCTTATCAGCAGCAGCTTTTTGCCTTTGTTGAGAGATGGCTATAGCCTCCCTAATCTTTTGAAAAGATTCTTGTAGGTCACGGCTATATTCATCGGCGGTGAAGATCTTCCCATGTACTTTGAGTAGCAAGGGACTTTTAGGTCTTCCCTCTATGATCTCGAAAGGTGCTTTCCCCGTAGAAGTATGTACAGTATTATTGTAGGCATACTCTACTAGAGGTAAATACTTTTCCCATTGTGAGCGTTGATCTACTTCGGTAACATAAGTCTTGAGTAGATCGAGTATCGTAAGATTGGCTATCTCACTTTGGCCATCCGTTTGTGGGTGATAGGCCGAAGAGAAATTCAATCTTGTTCCTAGATTTTCAAAGAGACCTTTCCAGAAATTACTGGTCATTCTAGGATCCCTATCTGACACGATGGATGTGGGTAATCCATGGCGCTTGAAAATCTGAGATATGAAGAGAGTTGCCATTTGATGTGCCTTAACAGTCTTTTTGACAGGAATAAAATGTGCTTGCTTGCTAAACCTGTCGACTATTGTCCATATTCCTGTATTCCCATGGATAGACTTGGGTAATCCAAAGATGAAATCCATGGATATACTCTCCCATGGTGAATTTGGAATAGGCAATGGCTGGAATAATCCAGGTTGCTTCCCTCTATCATACTTGGCCTTTTGGCATACTACACATTTTGAAACATACTCTTGTATGTCCACTTTCAGGGTAGGCCAATAGAAATACGTCTCTACTCCTCGGAGAGTAGGTTGAATACCTCTATGCCCTGCATATGGAGGAGCATGGGATTCATACATAACCTTCTCATGAAGGGCATGGGTAACACATAGCCTATTGCCGTGGAGAAGATAACCATCCTGCAAGGTGAATGGTTCCTCTTTCTTCCCCAAAGCAAGGGCTGACATTATGTCTTTAAAGTCAGGGTCAGTAGCATACTCATCTATCATAGAGGATAGATCATTTTGAGTAGCTATAGACACCGCATTAACTTTCGGTCGTCGTGAAAGTGCATCGGCAACTTGATTGTGCTTACCAGCTATGTGAGCAATATGGAAATTAAATTGCGAAAGAAAATTTGCCCACCTCATTTGTTTGTCGGAAAGCTTGGTTTGCGTCATGAAATACTTGAGACTTTGGTGGTCGGTTCGTAGGATAAATGGAGTCCCCAATAGGTAGTGCTTCCATGTGTCTAGGGCATGTAGAACAGCTAAAAGCTCTTTCTCATAAATGCCCAAGACTCGTTCATCACTCTTGAGCCTTCGGCTCTCATATGCTATGGCATGCCCTTCTTGAAGCAAAACCGCTCCAAGGCAATCACCACACGCATCACATCGGACCTCAAATGGCTTTGAGAGATCCGGAAGCACGAGGACTGGTTGGGAAGTAAGCTTCTCTTTGAGTTTTTCAAACGCATTTTGCTCCTTAGCAGTCCATACAAACTTAACGTTCTTCTTTGTTAAGTCTTGTAGTGGTCTTGCTACTTGAGAGAATTTTGCTATGAAGCGTCTATAGTATGCACACATACCAATAAAGCTTCTTAGCTCATGTAGATTCCTTGGGTTAGGCCATGATTTTATTACCTCTAACTTTGATGGATCCATACGAATACCATCGTGAGAGATAATATGACCTAGATATTGAATCTCTCGAAGGAAGAATTCACTTTTCTTTTGGTTGAGAAAAAGTTTGTTCTCCCTCAAGGCTTGAAATCACTTGGAGATGTTGCTTATGTTCCTCCAAAGACTTGGAGTAGATGATGATATCATCAAAGAACACTCCAGTGAATTTACGATATGGTCTAAAAATTTTCTCCATGAGACGATTGAAAGTAGCTGGTGCATTAGTCAAGCCAAAAGGCATGACTAGATATTCATAAAGAACAAATGTTGTGCGAAACGCGGTCTTTAGGATATCTTCATCCACTATCGTTATTTGATGATAGCCACTCTTAAGGTCAATCCTACTGAAGTAGGTAGAGCCTTGTAGCTTATCAAACAGATCTTCTACCCGAGGCACGGGAAATCTGTTTTTGATAGTGATATGGTTTAGTGCTCGATAGTCCACACACATACGGTATGTACCATCTTTCTTTTGCACTAAAAGGACTGGAGAACAAAAGGGAGAGGAACTAGGCCTCACCATCCCTTTGTCTACCAATTCCTATACTTGCCTCATAATCTCCTCTTGTTGAGCTTGTGAGACTCGATAAGGAGGTTTGTTAGGCGGTGAGCTTCCTGGAAGGAGCTCAATACGATGGTCATCATCCCCTCGTTTTGGAGGTAGGTCCATAGGGATATCATCGATGAACACATCTTGGAATCCTTTTAGAAAAGTAGACAAGTCTAACTCTTCTTGATTCCTATCATTTACATTTGATGAAACATTATTAGCTTTTAGAGACTCTTTGACATAAATCATGTACGCAGAAACTGAGCTCTTCATTGATTTATCAAAAGAAAGAGGATTTACAAGTGGAATAGTGCGACCACGCTCACTAGCATATATATACATGTTCTTTCCCCTGTAGGTGAAGTAAATTCTCCTTTCAGGGAACTTCATGTTGGTAGCCATGCGATCAAACCATGGTGCCCCTAGGATAACATCCTGATGTTGGAGAGGAGAGATGAAGACGTCTTCTTTGTCGACATAGCTTTGGACATGAAGCCTCAACTTCCCAATCAAGGGAGTAACGGAGGCTTGTTGTCCCTTGAAAGCTGCATCAGTTGTTACTATATCTCCCATCTCAAAAGCTTGAATGCCCAACTTGGTGGCCAACTCTATTGATATGAAGTTGAGAGTAGAGCCAGGGTCAAACAAGATGAAGGCATCATGCTCTCTTACCTTTCCCCACGCATAGGAAAGTGATGATCCTTTGCATTGACCATCCTCTTTTGGAGCTTCGATGGTGGAAGCCCTAGGAGTCTCATTGCGAGTATTCTTCTTGGGGCAAGAACGATAGCCATGTCCTTGCTCTCCACACTTGAAACACTTATGGTCCTTGCGAAAAGCTTCAAGCTCTTCAGGAGAGAGTTTGTTTTTACCTTTGTAAACTCCCTTCTCCTTGGACCGATTGTTGTTGTTGGAAGTGCCTTGGGAATTATTTTGAGCATTGGATTTCCCCTTTGCATCATTTTTATCTTTGTTTTCCATGGGCTTGACATTACGTCTAGCCCCTTGATGGAAATTGATGCGTGAAGCAACCATGGTGTGGTGGATTACTTCGGTAATAGTACCGGGCCGTTGAGAGTTGATGTATTCGGTCATCTCTTCAGGTAATCCCGCACAGAATTGCTGTCTTTGTTCGGCAAAGTCTATCTTTTGAAAGACAGTAGCTTTGAGATGTAAATCCCAAAACTTGTCTACATACTTGTTGATAGACTCATGAGAGAGAAGCTTCAAGCCGCGCCATTCGGTAAGAACTTTATCTTTAGTATCGCTTGGAAGAAATTGCTTCATGATGGAAACTCGTAGAGTTTTCCATGTCTTTGGGGCTTCTCCATTGCCACGAAGGCTAGCCCACCATTGACGAGCTGATTTTTGGAAGTGCATAGCTACATGGCGTAGCTTGGAGGACTCTGTGAAGCCCTCGTCCCCAAAGGCCGCATCAAATTGCTGGATGAAGGCAACACTTTGTCGGTAGCACCAAAGGTGCCATCGTAGGTGAGAAAAGAGATACTCTTTCCTCCCTCCTTGAACTTCTTTAGCTTTTGTGACCTTCGCCATGCAGGAAATGATTTGCGATGTCCTCCCCTCTTGTATTCTCTAGGAGAATAACCATATCTTTCATCGGAAGAGGAGGAAGGTGAAGAAGAAGGAGAAGAGGGTGACCTCTTCCTAGCCCTTTTCTTCCTTTGTTTCCTCTCTTGCCTTTCAGAGTGATGAGGAGAAGAACTATAGGTTGCTCTTTTCCTCTTAGGAGGAGTAGGCGATCGTCTAGACCGCCGTCGTCGTGGAGCCACATCTTCAGAAGAACTTAGACTGTCATTGCTTTCTTTCTCTTTGGATTCCTCCTCTCGAATGGGAGAGAGTCTTCTTTTGGGGGTCTCTTCAAGAGGCCTCCTAAGCTCTCTCTCCTCTGGGAGAGGAAGGGAAATTCCATAAGCACGAAGTTGTTGAGTAACTTCGGCTTGCAAAACAGGGTTGCCCATAGCTTGTTGCAACCTAGTGACGAGATAATTCACAAACATGGGAGCATCATCATTAGCACCTTCATGTGCAAAATCAAAGCTATCAATGTTCATTCTACTCTCTTGATTATTGTCAGCCATGTTAACAAAATTTATGTTTATACTTAGTGTATGCTTTGGCAATACAAAACCTTAGTTGCCACTCCTCTTAGCCTTTGAAAATCGGCTCTTAAGTATCTACACCCACGGCTCAAAGTGGTTAATTATAGAGAGTAGAGGAGTAGGTCTAACATAGTAGAGTTGCCAAGGGTTAGCTCCTTTCGGACTTCTTATGGCTCAATAATGGTAAAGTCGTAGGCAAGTCTAGAAAGACTCCATTATTAAGTCCAAAGCTCCCGAGGTGTGCACCATCCCCCACATAGTGGGCTTAACAAAACCGATATTAGATCCCAGTTCCACTTACTCTATTATAATTAACAACATCAACCATTTATAGGCTACTTAAGGACCTCTCTTCTTAAGCAAGAAAAGAGAAACCAAATGCTCTGATACCAATGTAGTGGAATTTGCCTATTCAATTTGAGAATAGCGGAATTTAATGAGAGTACTTTCAAGAAATGATTTTGTGAGCATAGCGGGTAGACATAATTGAAGATAGCAACATAATCATAGCAATTAGTTAACTTGGCATAGACAATACTTTTGCAAGAGAGAGAATTCAGAGAACATGACAACAGTTGAGGACCGGATTTATGTGGAGCCGGTCCCCCCTCCAATAGGCATTTGTATTATGATTTCTCCCATAAAGAGAGACTTGTTACAATACATTCTTTGTGTTCCTTGTGACCTAGGTGAAGCAATGAAGATGGAAAGCTTCATGTATCACCATCATAGCATAACCTAAACTTGAAGAAAGCTTTAACTATACCAAGCCTCAATCCCAAGACCTCAAACACCTTCGAAGGTGGAGAGAGCTAGCAGGGAATGAGGGTAGGGAAGAGGAAGAAGAAACATTTAATACGAGAAAGAGCTAGTTCCTCACTTATCATAACTCTTGTGCTAGCATACATAATAGCATAGTAATGAAGAAGAAATAGATGGCAAGCTCAAGCATTGAAGCATGGCTCTTGGATGGATTCACACTCCATAGCCAAGAGTGTTGGTGTAGGCTCTCAACCTCTACTTGCTTGGGGAAGGAGAGGGAGCTCTTGCACTTTGCATAGTACACAATGAGAGTGTTTGTGAGTGTGTGTGGGTGAGTATACCCCCTAAGCAGCCCCCTAGCTTGCTTGGGTCGACCCCCCCTTGTAGCTCATGCTTGAAGCTCATTGGACCCCTCCAGGCCTAGCCAATCACAAGCAGAAGCCATTACAAGCAACAGGGATAGCCTTGGGACAAGTGTCCCCCTTTCCCCTTTGAGAGAGAGGACCTTGATAAATGCAAAAACAATTAGATAATTCAAGTAATTTATCATTGGACCCCTTTGAATCCTAGCCAATAGGCTTCAAGCAACACATGAAGGTAACATGGGTAGGGACCTGACATGTGTCCTTGCTGCCTCTTCAAGCTGGGGCTTCCCTTGTGAGTGTGAGTGTGTGTTCTCTCTCTAATCCCTAGGAAAAGGGCTCGCCCCCCCTCTTGTAGGGATGCTTTTGACTTTAGGAGCTCAAGCACCTTAGTAATCAAGCATGACAAAGCACTTGGACTAGGGGGTATTCCCACAAGCATCTCAGGCATGTATGTCAAGGCACCTCAAGCACCTTAATCAAGCGGCAAGTCAAGCACCTCAAGCATGGAGTAAGTCAAGCACCTCAAGCAGGACAAACACCTCAAGAACGACAAGCACCTCAAGCAGGTCAAGCACCTCGAGCTTGGGCCGGGTTCCCACCTCAAGCTCAGCTCTAGCTTACCTAAGGTCAAAGGACTTTTACACACATTGTTGGAGGTCTTCAATGAAGCTAACCCTAAGGTCTTATGCTCCATTGGTTAGCCTTGCTCTTGATAGACCATCTCCCATTTGGGCCCCTTTACTATTGGCCCCGTGTTGAGATAGATCTATAAGCACATATCTATATCTTAACACTTGTTCCCATTTATTCTCCCACATTAAGTGATCAATTTAATATGAGAAAATCATTTGGGTTGGTTAGATATTAGATTTTATGATACCTACATAGTCAAGGTGAAGCTCCAAAGACCTGGAAAGCCTTGAGGATTGCTATTATGAAGCAATTCCTTCAAGTGATGCAAAGACAAAATCCTCACACGGAATGTCAAAGCTTGAAGATGGCCCCATATGGGTCAATTCAAAAGTATGTGGATAAGTTCTGGGAGTTACATCTCAAAGCCATTGTCTACAAATTTTGTGCTAGCCTACCTGAGGAGATGAGTGAGTATGTCAACTCACAGAGACCTACAACTATTTTGAAGGTCATACATCATACTATGGTCACTTTAAGGATTCATTTCCAATAAGGGAGTAAGAAGGGCTCCAAGCCAACAAAAGCTAAGAAATCAATTATCATAAAATCTAATATCTAACCAACCCAAATAATTTTCTCATATTAAACTGATCATTTAATGTGGGAGAATAAACAAGAACAAGGGTTAGAATATAGACATGTTCTTATGGATGTATCTCAACATGGGGCCAAGGTTGAAGGGGTCCAAATGAGAGATGGTCTGTCAAAGAGCAAGGCTAACTAATGGAGCTTAAAGACCTTAGGGTTAGCTTCATTAAAGACCTCCAAAGGTTAGTGTTGAAAATTCTTAGACCTTAGGCAAGCTAGGGATGTTCTTGAGGTGGGAACCCGGCCCAAGCTTGAGGTGCTGTCGTGCTTGCCGACTAAGGTGCTTGAGGTGCTTCTTGTGCTTTATGACTAAGGTGCTTAAGGTGCTCCATGACTAAGGTGCTTGATGGGCTTAAGGTGTTCCCATAGTCAACCACAATCCCTATTGTGCATCGTGTTCTAAGTTGAATACTCAAACACTGCTAAGGTCATGGCCTCTGATTGTATTGAAAGGAATTTTTATTGAGATGATTTTTCAATAAGATATGCCGCTACTCATGTGAGCTAAGGTGCTCTGGGATAGTGAACAACAATTTGTAAGTACTTTGATATACTCCAAAGTAATGTCAAACACATAGTAAATATTTTTCTCCTTTATGTCTTGCATAGTCCATTGGTCACAAGAACACAAATTTGCCGGTTTAGGCACTGTGTAAATGCTCAACCTGGTGAAGATTCGCCAATTTAGGTAGCACCAATTGTACGTGCAGATCCGTTGGTTTAAGCAACACACTGATAAATAATACATTTACTGTTTTCAATAATATTAAGTGCAGATCCGTCGGTTTAGGCAGCACAAGTGCCAATTCATCAATTTAGGCAGCACGTCCGGTGTAGATTCGTCGATTTAGGAAACACCGATCACAAAATCATGCTGCATTGGCTGGCCACCACTGTAACTGGTATGATTTTGTTACCCGGGTATACAAAATGAAAGATATTTTGAATTTTGATTATATTTGGAATTGGAATTGGAATTAGAGTTGGATTCTCTTTATGATGATTATCTATCGCGACAGTATTTTTGGAATCGAACTTGAGATTGATGAGAATTGATTTATTGAATGATGAGTGTGACCAATGATATCTTGATTCATCAGGGTATGACATGTACTGCTTATTCTAGTGGTAGGGGACACTATAATAGGTAGTATATGGATGACGACATGCATAAACAACATTGTTTAGTTTAATAATTTTTTCTTTTATTATGATATGTTCCTAACACATAATACTAATCATTGTTTTTAGCCAATATAGTTTGCAGATTCTTATCTTTCCAATTGAGGACATTTGCTTTCCAAAGGAGAGGTATGCAATGGAATTGATATTTTACTATTTATTGCAAATAATAGGTGGAAAAGGCTTGAGTGATCTAGGCCTATGCGAACGGATATATATTTTATGTACATTTTATTATTCAAGTGCTCTTTTATGAGCTTTGGCCATTTATGATCAGGCTAGTCAGTTTGTACTCACTTTGACCATTCAAGAAATCTATAAAGTAAATACGTACAAAAGGGAAATGGTCACTCTTGTACGGTGGGAGATTGTGTTACTCTTCTCCCTCTCCTCTCTTCTCTCTTGCCGTGCCGATGTAGCACTCCTCTTTCGGAGGTGCATCCGCACGCGTTCTTATGCTCTATCTCGCTCCCTATCTCTCTTTGTTTGCGTACAACTTCGATTCCGTGCTTGTGGATGTGCAAGGTATGCGTATTTATCATTTTGTGGTTTGTAGTGCACTATTTTCGATATTTTGCAGGGCTCTCCGCGCTCTCGTTTGTAGCAGGCGTGCAAACTCTCTCTCTCTCTCTCTCTCTCTCTCTCTCTCTAGTTGTCTGCTTGTGTGACCACTGGCTGCAGGGAAACGGTTGGAGTAAGGAGCATGCAACACGTGCTAGGGGAAGGAGCTGGAATCCCTCCTTGCTTTATTAACAGTATAGAGATAGATAAATCCCTCCAACTTTGGCAGGTTTTCTTACTCAGTTTAGAAATTAATTTCAAAATTTATACTCGCTCGACACTTATTATATTCATTTGTTCATTAGATTCCTATGAATCCCATCCCCTCCCTTCAGGTGGAGGCTTCCATTCCACTCTACAAAAGGCACACAGGAGAATCAAACTCGGGTGCTAGAGGTTATTAACCTCTATTGAATCCTCATAACCACTTGCGCCAGCACGTCACGTGGTAGCTCAGAGGTTTCGTATAAAAAACTGTACGAGTTGTGCGCCTGCCAGGTCTAAGCTCCAATGCATCTTCGCAAGCAGTGCGCCTCTCCTCCTTACTGCTCGTTCTCCTACTTCGTGCGACATCTTAGACTCACCGCATCTCACTTGATTCGCATTTTTTGACCAATAAATTCCAGCCGGTACCCCCTACTTACTCCTCTTCTAATAAATTCTAGCTCCTACTGGGATGAATGATATTAAAATCATTCATTAGCAAGATTCCCCCCCTCTCCTCGCCCTCACCTAAAGTCCAGTCCCCCTGGGGCTCCCTGCTCGTGCAATCCAACCTGCTGTCCCCATCGCCTTTGCCCTCACCGTCCATCGCCAGAGAGAGAGAGAGAGAGAGAGAGAGAGAGAGAGAGAGAGAGAGAGAGAGAGAGAGAGAGAGAGAGAGAGAGAGAGAGAGAGAGAGAGAGAGAGAGAGAGAAACTCTTGAGCGAGAGGCCGCAGGCCTGTAGCACACAACACTAGGGAGAGAGAGAGAGGGCTTTGTCGAGCTACCTCGCAAGGAGAGAGAGAGAGAGAGAGAGAGAGAGAGAGAGAGAGAGAGAGAGAGAGAGAGAGAGAGAGAGAGAGAAACAGGTCTACGTTGCAATCGTGGGCGACACAGACGCATGAGAGAGAGAGAGAGAGAGAGAGAGAGAGAGAGAGAGAGAGAGAGAGAGAGAGAGAGAGAGAGATGAAAAGGGCAAGAGAGGAGCATGCCCTGCACGTGGCTTGTCCCCTCTTCCCTCCCTCACCCTTCCCTTCCCTTTTCTAGCTCCAACTAGGGTAGAGGAGCCCATATAGAGATGATGAGATTGAGGAGGCCTGTGCGCATCCGTTTATGCATGGATTTGGGCTCTGAGAGGCGCAAAAGATGCCCGATAAGAAGAGGTTTTTTGTGGAAATGGGAACTCCTCGAGCGGATCTACGCACACTTTGCACGACGGATTAGCACAATTTTCGAGGCAAATTGAGGACGCTTAAGTGTTAGAGACGCATCATCACCTAAATAGAGACGGACGTGCTCCAAGGTTGAACACTTGATTTGACGAATCAATAAGCAGCACGTCAGCTCCTGTAGACCGACAGCTCGTTCACGTCTGTGTGCTTATTGGGGGGTAGCGTGTCTTCTTATTGGGGCCCAGCCACTTACTGGCTCCTCTACCCTAATGAGCTATTTTCCCATTTTCTAGGATTGGGTACCCCATACTTACTCCTCCCCGACTCTAGGCTAGGTCGAAAGCTCCATTGTAAAGCAGCACTGTCTTCTCTCCGCGCCAGGCTTCCAGGTCGGCCATGGGGCACGCTGCGGTCTGGAATTCCCACCCCAAGAAGTACGGCGCAGGCTCCCGCGCCTGGTAACTCTCTCTCTCTCTCTCTCTCTCTCTCTCTCTCTCGCGCGCGCGCGATTGGGCTTATGCTTTGCCCATTTTCTGGCGGGGATGAAGAAAAGTATTTCTGTGTGTGTGAGAGAGAGAGAGAGAGAGAGAGAGAGAGAGAGAGAGAGAGAGAGAGAGAGAGATATGGTCGGGTCAAGCTGGAAAGGGGCTGATTAGTCATTTCCCATGAATCGAAGACCTTGATGCGCATCGTGCTTGGATCACAGATTTTTGTTTTGTTGTCTGAGATGATCGCTTGAAGGTGATCATTCACCTGGTCGCAAGGGCCTGGTTATAGCTGTCCCACACGCACGTCACATGCCATGTTTGGAATTTTTGTTTCACCTTGATGCACAGAGACATTTATGCTTTGTATGAAATCTATGAGCTTTTAAATTGTCAAGATTTAGAATTTGCATAATTTGGTTTCAAAACTGGTTTCCATAGATCCACAGGGTCCTGTTTTTTGCTAAGATTTGTCAAGGAGGGATGATCTCACAAGCTTTTGGCTGTTTGCAGTCGTGTTTGCGGAAATGTTCATGGGCTTGTACGGAAGTACAATCTGATGTGCTGTAGACAGTGCTTCCGCATCTATTCCAAGGACATTGGCTTTGTGAAGGTATGTTTTGAATCAAAATTTGTGAATTGAAGGTTTTCATTAACATTCAATTAACAAAACCTTATTTTGTGTATACTCCAGTATCGCTAGGTTAGTTTAATGGACGTACGCTCGGCTGCAACCACCTTGGAATCTTTGGCAAAGGTGGTTTTCAACATGTGGAAGGAGTGTATGGACATGTAGTTTCAATTATGATTAATAGAGTTTTATTGTTCACTATGAAACGATCTCATGGGACCAAAACTTTTTTCCATGGATTCTCCTCTTTTCTTTCTGGGATGCTTCCGGCCCAGTGCTGTGTGTAGGGGTGGACGCCTGGTTGGTTTGTTTTGAGTATTTGCAATGTGAAACTAAGCTACGGATCTACTTGTTTCATTTGTGATCCCATTGCTGCTGCTGTGGTAGTTTCTCTTTTTGGCTATAAAAAGTGGTTTCGAAGGGTGCAAGAAATGTGCCAGTGCATGTGGTAAAGGAATTGGTGTTGTGCGACTAGGTGGTAAGGTTGGATGACATCAGCATGTTTCTTTGAAATCTGAATGTCTGGGTATGGTACAATGTTTGATGAAGTTTCTTCAGAATTTGAACTAGTATTTAGGGAAGTCAGCTGTTTGGGTGCTGGCTGGAGTGCACTAGATAATGTGTCCATGTTTGATGGACTAGTATGCAATGTTGCTATCATCTGTGGCTTTCGTTTTTCCCTGCTTTCAAGTTCTCTGGTCAAGAAACCCACTTGTTCACTTTCTAGGGACAGCAATCTGTTGCAGGTCAAAACTTTGGCAGCAAAGCTTCTGTCTTGTGCTGTAACAAGAACTTTTGTTTACGTCTTTGTGTAGTCTTCACTTACGGACAAGGATATGACCATGTATCTTTTTTGGGTGCCTCGAGGCTGACTACATGACTTGGCAATGGCATGGAGTGGAAGAGGGGGAATGGGCAAAGGTGCTAGTCTTCTTATGGTCTTGTATGGATTTTCAGAATGTATTTCAGGTGAGGTACTTTTGGTTTCTATAGTTCAGAGATTCACTTGAATTTCAC